>NC_138907.1:25060686-25660686 GCF_965231255.1 Vanellus vanellus
TGTGTTTGATCACAGAGCTGGATTCATTATATCACTATCTCTTTCAACTGTAGCTTAACTACATGGGACCTGCTGAAAGGTCTACATTTGAACCGAACATATCTCTGTGGCTCTTTCCCTTTCCCTTTCCCTTTCCCTTTCCCTTTCCCTTTCCCTTTCCCTTTCCCTTTCCCTTTCCCTTTCCCTTTCCCTTTCCCTTTCCCTTTCCCTTTCCCTTTCCCTTTCCCTTTCCCTTTCCCTTTTCCTTTTCCTTTTCCTTTGAGAGATGTTACGCCTCTGAGGGATGGACTCACGAGATACACACTTTTTGAAGCATGGAAATACTCCTGCATAAATATAGCACCTGGACAGGGCAAAAGATACCACTTTGAGAGCAAGCAATTTTTCTAATGCATGTTGTATTTCTATATTTTTACACCACCATCCCTAATGTATATTGTGAAACTCTGCTTGATGTGTTGTTATCTTATCATTGCCCTACTATAGCATATGGTATGCTGAGATAGCAGGTTGATGACATGGAAAGTGTTTAAATAACACATAACGTAACACTTTCTCTGTCATGAACTTGTTATTCCAACACGTTAGAGACACCAGCTGATCTAATGCTGAATATTCGATAGACGTCCCCAGGCTTACCTCCTTTTTCGTCCTGTTACAAATCTTTCAAATTTCACATATGTATGTCTTGTCTTAATATTTTTTGTACACGTTTTTCCCCCCAAATGGGTCTGCCTTTCATTGTATTTTTTTAAGATATTATATCGATTTCCATCCATCTGTTTTGACAATTATGCATACCTCACAGGAATTAAAGTGAACAGCCTGAGAGTTTATTGGTTACTTCATTGTTATAATAAGTTTCATTTAATTCTAGACTGTTTTCTAATGGGGCCAGGTCATCTCAAATAGTTTGCAAAAGATTTAAGTTGCTGTGGTTTTTTTTTGGGGTGGGGAATATTTATCCTTTTATGGTAAAAACAACAATACACCAGAAAAGACTGCATTGTAATACATAAAAGCAAGAGAGAGTGTTCTAATTGACTGACTTCTCTAAATTCCTGACTTTTGAATCCAATCTAAATGTTTTTTAATGCATGTCCTGGTTTTTCATTGCTGTTTAGTTCTGATATTGCCGATGATACTTATTTTTGGATTTTTAAATACTAGCATGGGAAGCTCTTGGTAAATAGCGTGCACCTAGTCAACATTTATCAATAGCCAAATTAGAAGAGAAAGAAATACTATCATAAACTGATTGAAAAGGTCACTGTGGAATTGCAAGTTTGAAATGTAGATCAGCAGGAGATAGTTTGGATTTTCTGCTAATAGGGGAGGATACTGATAATGGATTTTTCCATAGTTTGACCATGCTTTAAAAATTAATGCAAAAGAAATATCTGTATCAATTAGCCTTCATTTTCTAATTCAACTGTTTATTTTTCTGACAGTCTTTCTATTTGAAAGTACTAGTTAAAATACAGGAAGGAGCTTTATTGAATCTGTTTCACCATTCGGATCTCTACACGTACGTTTTCCAGAAGAGTATTTGTTCCCAGAAAACTGCATATGGGGATTAAATAAGATTTTAGAAATTGAGGGCTCTATCCCAATTCTGCAATGCTCAGGCAATATGTTTTCCAGTAAAGACAAGTTACTTTGCCTCAAGTTATTTAAATCCCAGTCCCTCCTTGGAATGAACTTTAAAGAGGAATTTGGTTTGCAATTGGTTAGTCCAAGGCATGAAATAATAATATTACCAGATCACAAACAGCTCTTATCTCCTTAAGAAGAGTTAAAGTTCTTGTTATTATCTGATACACTTCCAGTTGTCAGAGGACTTGAGGGGGAAAGAAAGGTGACAGAGTCAGGCGTATTTCCCTCAAATAGTTTCCTCATTCAGCCCTATTTACCCTCAGGGTGGTTTAGATTAAGTACAGGGTCATTTTTAATTGCATGTGGATATCTGAAATTAAGTTCTAGTACAGGAAGAATCAAATATTGCCTCTTTTCCAGAGGAGAGAGTTGGAGGAAATTCTTATCTTCCTACCTGTGTCAGATGACTCCATTAGCACAAAATGAATCCAAATCTGTAGTCCCCTGGATGTTGTGATGCATCTGAATGCAAGTTTGACATAAAGAGAATCCTTAATTAACTATATGTCCTTAGGGAATTTCACAACACAAAGTTGCGGGGTTATACTCGGAACTCTGTGTTGCTCATAAATGCAGAAATCAATGTATGTTATTTTCAGTTTTGTTTGGTGTTTGGGTTTTTTTGTTTTTGTTTTTTTTTTTTTTTAGTTTTTGTAACTTCTGTTGTTTTCATGTCATCCAAGGCTCTTGCTTTTCAGCAATGTACTTCATCTGGTACTTTTGTAAAGGGAAAATTATTCATCTGGTAACTCTGCTTATTCGGAGATACTGTGCCAGAAAGCTGCCTTGCAGCCTACTCATTCTCTTGGCAAACTGGAGAAATCTGACAGCAGAATACAACATTTTGTGGTAAAAAAAAAAAAAAAAAAAAGCAGCTACATCTATAAACAAGTTGACTTCTGCATATATACATTAGAATTTTGTTTATCTAATCTTTTTAGTTTAATATTTACTATATGTATAAATAAATAGAAGGAAACACAGACCTTCTATTTATTTGGCTTCTGTTAGAAGGTTCCTTTTATAATCCTGATTGGGTACGGTGCTTTCAGTACACTCTCCAATCAGAATTCAAATAGGGGATGTTAAGAATCAAATTAGTGCAAAAAAGTGGCATCTTCTGAGGAAGATGTGCCACCTGCAGATGCCAACAGAAGTGGGCAGAGGAATGCTGAAGCCCCTTAAAGTTCCTAGCCTGTCTTGCGTTGAAGGCATGAGAATGGAGAATGAAAATTCTGTGGGGTGTTATCTTCAAAGATGCAGAGGGAGGTAAATGTTTTACATTTAGATCTGACAATTTAAAAAGAACACAACCATTTTTGAGAATTAAACATGTTTAAGAAATGACTAAAAAATTTCTGAAAGGCATGTTAGGCCACTTTTCACAGTGAATTTTTTTTAGATATGGTTATTTGCATAATTACCTCAAAATATAAATATCTAAGTATGAATTTGTATTTACAGTTACTGCAACTGAATATGCAATACCTGACAATAGATACAAGTTCAGATGTGCTTTAATATTTGTAAGAAAAATTCTTTTACAAAAATGGCAGTATAGTTATTCCATATATGTAATCAAAGCATATGATTTACTTTCAAGACAAGCTATTTCTTCAAAAACTTACTACTTTGTTTTCCTATTGTGAATATTTATTAAGCCTTTCTTCTCATGTAGTTGAACACTTGAGAAGCTGGTACCAAAGAAATCTGAATATTTCTTCCATAATAGGTAAATATCAGGACTGTGTTCTTCCTGCATTTAGTCACACAAAGATATTTATAATATCATGTGTTCCTGTGCCAGGGACATACCATTATCTACCAAGGATAGGAAAAGTCATTCCAACTTTTCTTGAGTAATTTAGGATTGTGCAGAAACCCTATACATTCTGCGACCTGAATTCCCTAGGAGTAATCCTTGATTTTTTTTTTTATACAATAGGCACACTAAATTTGACATTACTAATAAGAGAAAGAATCCTTTCTTCAAGAACCCGGCCCAAGGAAAGTAGAGATCCTTGACCTTAAAAGAAGGGTAAAGTTTTCAAAAGCAATGTGAATCTGAGAAATTGTGGTGATATTAATGATATTAGTAATTTAACAGTTACCTTTGTAATATATAAAGAAATATTTTAAACGTTTCAGTTTGTTGTATTGCTATGATGTTGCACGGTGCATAAAGGTACCTTACTGCCTTAATGTTACTAATACTAAGGACCCTAGAGCTGCTGAGGCAGTGTTTTCCAGAGCTTCTCTGGAAGTATTTTCTCTTATAGTTCTCATGCTGCTATTCTTGGATTATTTTTTCTCATGGCCTTGCACTTGCTAACCCCAGTAGTGTTGTTATAGAGGGTCTTCATGGGAGCAGCTATGATGCTCTGAGAAATGCCTCTCCCCACCAGGTCTTTACCTCCCAAAACTAGTGCACAACAAAGTCAATAATAATAATTTAAATGCTTGATAAGTATTTTCCAGTAATATAGGTACACAGATGTTTAGTGACCAATCAGTGTACAACACTTACACCACGTTAACAAGCTCCACGCAGCACAAATAGCATCATAAATGGGAACAATCAACAGGGAGTTTGAGCAGTTTCCAATGGAAAGTATATAGCAGCAGAGGGACAGCATGACAAAAATCATCATCCCTACCACGAGCAACAGCGTTGGCGTATTCATCATCACCACCTGCTGCACCACAGAGACACCCTTCCCACTCACAAAGTCAGATGCTTTTGTGGGAGCCCTTAGCTGCTTTTCCAAGTCAGCCATTAAGGAGATTTTTCATATTTCATCCCTTTCCTCCGTCATTTTATCTGTCTTTCCTTAGTTTTATCTACAGACCTCACTAATGAAACTCACTAGTCCTAAAGACGTTTGGGGGGGAAGAAAGGGGATACGTGATCCATTTTTAAATAGTCCTGTTTACTCTGGTCACTAGAGCAGGACTTAGGAGTATTTTGGCACTGAGTAAAGTTTGATTTGCATGGCTAAAAACCTCATGGGTTTGCAGGCAGTTTTAGCGTAATGTTTAGTCAAGCTTCAGTAGATTTTGAACAATACACCATCTACTAGAAGGATTTCCTTGAGCACCAGATATGCTTTTCTCTTCTATTGCTTGGTACAAGTGTTTCGGAGGAAAGCAAAATGAAAAGTCTCTAATTTCTACAGTGGACTGTTTTGTTGGTGAAGACTCTAGAATCAGACTGCAGATAGTGTTTCGACTGATCTTCTGCATCTCTCTGTTCACATAGTTATGTTTTTGTCACATGTACACTGGTCTATTTCTATATTATATGGTGTAATTTATTGGCTTTCATGTTATAAAGCAGATACGTAAGACTGAACCCCGTTTCTGTGAGGAATTGTATTATCAGTTGCTACAGGCTGAAATTCCTAGCGACTGCCAATAGCAGGATCTGAGACCATCCCTGCTACCTTGGAGCAGTCTAGGGAATAATAGCAATCTTCCGGAGATGGCACTGGTAAACAGTATTGAGTAAAAGGGAATTTGCCAATCAGTTCTCCTGTGAAAACAGTCTTTTAGTTAATTAATGTCTTCTAGAGTTTTGAACCCACACGAAGGCTGAGGAGGCTACATTGACAGTGCTTAGGTATCTGTGATAAATCCTAAATGCAAAAAATAGAATTTATGACATTGGACACAAAACGATTAGTGTCAACAATGTAAATACATGACCCAAACTAAATAGGTATAATTTGACTAGAGCTCCTGCAGATGAAGAAATTGCATTTGCATACTTGTATGTGTTGGTTTCAAACAAATGTGCTTGTCTTTAGGGACTAATGTAAAACCTATCTATTTTCTCAGGTAAAGAAAGTGTGATGAAAATTGGGGTTTGACAAGCTTTGATTAAGTTTTTATCTGAACTGCACAAGGACAATCAAATTAGGTTTTGACTATGTAACTTTCTAGTGTTATGCCTGAAAGATCAAGATACTATGATAGGTCATCCTTTTATGTGCAGTTGAAATGGCTGCTTCTGTTACTCTACGTGTTTTTGCCCTAACTAGGCTAGAGGGAGCTACTCTATGAGTAAGTACAACAAACACTCACCTGAGTGATTCTGTGGTTCTTTCAATCTACGAGTGCATCATTTATGATGCCTCATGTAAGGTGACTGGAAAAGCCAAAAGAATGTCTTATGTCAAATAAAAATCCTAGATCAAGTTTAGAGCTTCATTCTTTCCAAAGTATTACAACTAAGTGTAATGGCATTTGACAGTATTGACATTTTTTAGATGACTTCTTTCAGCTAACTCAGCATTCTGAAAAAAAATATAGTGTTCTTCCTTTGTGATTGAAAGGGTTAAATAGTACCAATTCATTACCACTCACAAAAGGATTTATTTTGTTCTCATAAATCAGTTTTATTCCACATTTTTATTATTCCCTTGGGTCAGCTGCTCCAATTGAAATCAATACAAGTGCAAGTGACACAATCAATCTAGATATTTGATTATGGATTTGAGACTCCCAGTTCTGCTGTGTGTGTTTAGCTAGTCTCCTTCTGATAGTGTCCCTGGAGAATGGAAAATTCTTATTGGCATCCATGAATTATGGGCATAGATTCTCAAACCAGATACTGTGATAATCTCCATTTATGTACTGCTGCAGCTAAAGAAAGAATGTTCTAACCATGGAAAAACAAACTTGAAGATTTTAAAGCTCACTGTTTCTGAAATTTTTTAGTGTGTAAAATCTCTCCTGAAACAAACGTTATAAAGTCTGATCATTTGTCTATAAAATGCCTCAAACAAAATGGATAACATCAATAATTATATGCTTTATTGTAAGCTTAACATCCCAAGTACAGCAAACATTTTTGCTATTTGATGCCTTCTGGTCATTTATAGACAATGTGATGTTATGCCACTTGGGGTACCAAACTGTGGTGCTTTCTCCTGTTCCTGTTGGGATAAGAGCACCTGGACACTGGAAGCACATGTGAAATCCACATAAATTGGTTCTACTCATAGAATGCTTTCCAGAGTTGGGTGGTCTCACCCTATTTTATGATTTCTTTAGGTCATGGCCTGAGTACAGAGAGGGGCTGGGGGGAGCTCTCAAGGACTGATGCCCCTTGGTGCTGTTGCAGCAAATTGAGTTACGATACAGACGGATATACTTACAGCAGAGATTTAACACTATACTGAATACACTGTTTAAAGTGGAAGGTCTAAGTAAGACAGATTCAATTGCAAGACTTGTTGCACATTTCTATGTTTATGAAAGAGTAACGAGAAAACCTAAACCAGTAATTCAAATAAAAAGTTTCTTCCTGGCAGTTTCATCTAACAAATACAGTTTTTAAGTTGAAAGCCTCATGGCACTGAACTGGAAGCTCAAAAAGGTAGATGAGACCACACACCAAACATTCTTCTCTGCCTGCTATCATGACAGAGCCTAATCTCAGCTGTAGTCATTAACTATCCATGGGGTCTGTGCTAACTTTCTTGTTTGAGCTCCCCAACAAGCTGTGGGCTTTATTCATATTTCAGTCCATAGAATTAATGAGCATATAAATGCACATTCCTTTGTGTTTGTAACACTAATGATCACTTATTTCTACTGACAGGAACATGCTTTCATCGTAATGATTACCCCTGCTTTGCCTTTGGGTTCTTGAAGTCTTCTTCAAATTTTCACAGAATCATAGAACAGCTGAGGTCAGAGAGCACCTCTCGAGATCATCTAGTCCGACCCCTCTTCTTCAAGCAGAGTCAGTTGGAGCACATTGCCCAGGACAGTGTCCAGCTGGGTTTTGAGTATCACCAAGGATGATAACTCCACAGCCTCTCTGGGGAACTTGTTCCAGTGTTTGGCCAATCTCACACCAAAAAAAGGGGTTTTTTTTAGGTTTAAGCGGGATTTCTAGTATTTTGTATGTGCCTATTGCCTCTGATTCTGTTGCTATATACCTCTGAGAAGTGTTTGGTTTCTTTACACTCTCACATCAGATATTTATACGCGTTGTTAAGATTCTGCCCCCTCCGGGCCTTCTTTTCTTGAGGTGAAACAACCTCAGTTGTCTCAAACTCTTCTTTGTGTGACAGGCGCTTCAAGCCCTTCTTCCTCTTTGCATGGGCTCCACTCCAGTAAGTCCATGTCTGTCTGAGGAGACCAGAACCAGATGAGCACTCCAGATGTGCTTCACCAGAGCTGAATAGAGAGGAGACGTCCCTTCCCTTGACCTGCTGGCAGTGCTCCTCCTAATGTAGTCCATGAGGTTGCTGGCCTTCTTTGTCACAAGGACTCATCGCTGGCTCACGTTCAGCTTATTTTCCACCAGGACCTCCATGTCTTTTTCAAAGCAGGAAAGCTGCTTTCCAGCTTAACCCCCCAGCCTGTACTGGGGTCCAGCTCAGATTCACAGAGGGAATGTTTAGTATATGCATTCTGTATGTCTCAAGACAGCCTAAGATAGCTGTACCAAATTTAAGTATGTCAAAAGTCACAGAAGGTGCCTTTGCCTGTTTTAAAGTGAGAGAAACAAGAAACAACTTGTGTGGTACAGACAGAAAGTACGTCTGGGTCTTTGAGCTTTCAGATTTCTGCTGTATGTGGCCATAAGGACTTTCATATTTTTAAAATATTTTCTATTTTTCATTCTTAAAACTAGAGGCTTCATTAATTACCAGGGATAAAAGGAAAAAGCTAAGGTTTTTCAATGCAGGTAATGGGAATGGTTCATTATTTACAGGAAAACAAATATTTTAGATTCATAATTTTGCCAGTTTACCACAGTGCTTTTAGATTGCCTCACCCAGTCACTCCCCCTTGTCCACGAGAATGAAGATTTCCTCTGATACTTTAAGAGACTTTTAAGTTTTTGACTCAATTTGATAGAATGAGTCCATGGTAAGTCCTTAAGAGCAATACATCTGTCAACTCAGGAGCAGAGGAACAAATAGTGGTTCAGGAGATCGAGGCACAAAATCGGCGATGTAGTCATCTGAAAAAAAAACAAAACCAAAAACCCCAAACAAACCCCTCCTGCTGCAAAACACACACAAAAAACCCCAATGCTTTGTTGAAAAGAGAGGTGTGTCGTCAAAGCACAGAAACCACTTCATAAGATCAGTATAACAATTGGGATGACTGTTGGAATACAGTTCATTATTACAGTTCTTAGGAAAAGCTTCACCAATAATGTTGGGGAAAGATTTTTAGCTGTGTTTTATTGGGATAATCGAACAAATGGAAAGTCATGGGTATTTTTCTGAGTACTGCACTAGAAACAGTGGGAAAAGGACAGAGGGAGAGAAGAAAAATCGTAGCTGGGAGGAAAGGAGTAGCTTGTGTGGAAGTTAATGAGGCTGAAGAATAGGCAAAACTAATGGACAAAAGAATGAGCTTACTGAAGAAAAAGTGTTCGTATTCACAGAATTTCCCCCAGAAAGACACTGCGCCAGAGAGCCACGAGCCAGGACAGGGAGAGAAACTTGTGCCCAGTGAGGATGAGAGAAATTGAAGGATGGGGAGAGGGGGGAACAAGTGAGTTATTGTTTCATTTCTGTTTTGCTATTGTGACATTAACTTTTTCTGTGGCATAAGATAAGATGCTTAACCTCTGTATACTCATACACATATAAAGCAGGCATAAAAATAACTGTAAGTTTTTGTGCTAGTAATGAAGTAATCTTTGTATAATTCATTAGATCCTCATAAGAACTGTTCCTTGACTTGGATTTTTGCTACCTTTTTTCTTTGAGTAGTTTTCTACGATAGTGATAGCTCTGCTTCTACCTGTTTGAATATTGTGAAGCAACATAAGCAACATGCTTATGTAAATGACAATGTAAAAGAGGTTATCAGGACCTGTAGGTATCAGGACACCATTATGTAATGGAAACAGTAATAGATTGGTAATAATATTTCAGAGCATGACACAAAGCTTTAAACTCACGCAAAAAATACCTTTTGCAACTAGCATGGGGAACTATGGGCCAGTCAGTCTCACCTCTGTGCCTGGCAAGATCATGCAGCAGATCATCCTGGAAACTCTGCTGAGGCACGTAGAAAACAAGGAGGTGATTGGTCACAGCGAGCATGGCTTCACTAAGGGCAAGTCATGCCTGATAAATTTGGTGGCCTTCTACGAAGGAGTTACAGTGGCAGTGGACAAGGGAAGACCAACTGATGTCATCTACTTGGATTTGTGCAAAGCGTTTGACACTGTCCCACACAATATCCTGGTCTCTAAATTGGAGAGACGTGGATTCGATAAATGGACCACTCGGTGGATAAAGAACTGGCTGGACGGCCGCACTCAAAGAGTTGCAGTCAACAGCTCAATGTCCAACTGGAGACCAGTGACAAGTGGTGTTCCTCAGGGATCGGTACTGGGACCTGTACTGTTCAACATCTTTGTTGGCGACATGGACGGTGGGGTCAAGGGCAGCCTCAGCAAGTTTGTCAATGATACCAAGCTGTTTGGTGAGGTAGACACGATGAAGGGGAGGGATGCCATCCAGAGGGACCTGGACAGGCTGGAGAGGTGAGCCCAAGCCAACATCATGCAGTTCAACAAGGCCAAGTGCAAGGTCTTACATCTGGGTCAGGACAATCCCAAGCACAAATACAGGCTCGGTGGGGAATGGCTGGAGAGCAGCCCTGAGGAGAAGGACCTGGGGGTGCTGATTGACGAGAAGCTCAACATGAGCCAGCAATGTGCAATCACAGCCCCGAAGGCCAACCGTATGCTGGGGTGCATCAGAAGAAGCGTGGCCAGCAGGTCAAAGGAGGTGATTCTGCCCCTCTACTCCACTCTCGTGAGACCCCACCTGGAGTACTGCATCCAGCTCTGGAGTCTCCAACATAAGAAGGACATGGATCTGTTGGAGCATGTCCAGAGGAGAGCCACGAGGATGATCCGAGGGCTGGAGCACCTCTCCTATGAGGAGAAGCTGAGAGAGTTGGGGCTGTTCAGCCTGGAGAAGAGAAGGCTCTGGGGAGATCTTATTGCAGTCTTCCAGTACCTGCAGGGGGCCTACAGGAGAGCTGGGGAAGGACTTTTTACAAGGGCATGTAGTGATAGGACGAGGCGAAATGGCTTTAAACTGGAAGAGGGCAGGTTTAGATTAAACATTTGGAAGAAATTTTTCACTTTGAGGGTGGTAAGGCACTGGCACAGGTTGCCCAGAGAGGTTGTTGAGGCCCCATTCCTGGAGGTGTTCAAGTCCAGGCTGGATGTGTCCTTGGGCAACCTGTTATAGTGGGAGGTGTTCCTGTCTATGGCAGGGGTGTTGGAACTCAATGATCTTCAAGGTCCTTTCCAACCTAAACCATTCTATGATTCTATCGTTCTGTATAGTGTAATTTTGTGATTGAAGCCTCATGTTATGTTGAAAGAAAATACTAGCTCGTTAAACATTTTTGATGATAAGATTTAAGTGTTTCAGGCATAAGTACCTTTTAAGTGGAAATCTGTCTATGTTTCACAAATTGTGGTCCTATCACATCACTTAAGTTCAGACAAGTCTGGGGGTACGATGAGAAGTCAGCCATTTCCCAGGACACCGCAAATAGGAAGAGGTAGAAATCTTCCATTTCACAAAGGCAGCTCAGTTGTTAAAGTCCTATAAGAATATGAATGGAAAAGTGTCAGGAAGGTGATTTTTAACCAATATCTTCTGTGTAATGGCAGGTAGCTCTTGATGCTTAGAGAAAGAAAAGCATGTGAGCACCCAGAAATATTTTTCATTAGCATGGCCTCCTTGCTTCCTGAAGTCTGCAGCATAGTTGTGTCAGTGTGTTTGTGATAGTGACACATTAGACTGGTTATGTTTAAACTTTAATAATCACAAATGCAGTGGTGTTAATAAAAGTATTTGGTAATTTGGAAAAGACTGCCCACACATATGAAACATGAGTTTTTACTGTTTGATACGTGGAAAGGAAACATCTCAATGTATTACCTCTTTCCTTAAAAACATTAATTTTGATCCAGATGGGAAGAGTACCTTTAAATGTGGCAAATTCTGGGGAAAAAAAAAAAAAAAGTTTTTAAATGCGAGATGAATGCATTTAGGTTTTATTCTTTATTTTTTCCATTGCAGTCTTTGTCAGGAGAATGGTTTCCTGTTGCACCATTTCCTGCGCTCCGTACAACCTTTGTCACATGAATAAGATATCAGAACGCTAATGACATATACAGTATTCTGTGCCTGCTGATACTATACTGTACTACTGTGACCTTTGCAATATTATGCATTCTGATTGGCTGTCCATTTCACCTCTTCCCCACAAGTTAATAAGGCTGTAAAAAGGAGAGAACTTGAAATGGCCAGCCAGTCAAATTACAGAATATTGAAAAGGTCAGAGCAGTACAGCACACAGAAAAAAAATTACGGAATATATGAGGCATTAAAATTCTTGTGACAATGATTATAACAAGAATGGAAAAGGATACCCATTTATGTTATTTCAATCTAGTGAACCCCATAGGATGACGGACCCAGGATAGCAGTAATTTACGCACCACCGACCCACAGGAGCTTTATTCACCTATTTACAGGAGTACTCAGTAACAGGACTGCATGTCTGCCTGGGAGCCCCCTTCAAAGCGTCCACCCAAAAACATAGTGAACCTTCAAACACAAATACTCCCCAGCTAGAGTGCTGTGTGAAGCTTAGTACTTTTAAACAGTGACTTTGAATGGAGTATGTATTTGTGTATCTCTTTAATGTAAGCATGTTTTATTATTGACTTTGTTTCAAGTATACATAGTTTTTAAGTATGTACATGATATTCTTTAGCCTTAATTTCTTCATTTGGATAATGTTTTCCTGAAAAACAAATACTTTGACGTGGTATAAAGTAGGAATAAAGTGGGAATAGCACAGCCTTTTCTTAAATACCAGGGTTAGCCAAAGAAGTCCCTCAGAAATATTGGGGGAAATATGGAGAGCCTTATGAGCAGGAAAGCTAGTAAGAGAACAAAACCAGCATGATGCAAAAATATGGAAAGATTAAGGAGCATGGGGAAGCCTTTCCTGTCTGCAAAGCGTTTAGTCTTTTTCAAGAGGTTGTAGGAGATGGTGGCTTTTAGCCCCCTTCCATCTGAACTCATCTTTTGGTAAGTGTGTTTGTATGTCTTAAGTGTTGAAGGAGATGGTGAGCCAGTTCTAGGAGTTGGTTTTCTGCTTCTTTAGTTAGGTTGTTTGTGTTAGCTGTGTGAATCTTGCTTGTTGGAGCACTAATGGCTGTTCATGGCAGGAGTTACGCGGCAGAAATCTGCAGGAACAAGGAGGTATTCTGGTAGAAACCACCTGTCTGAAGTAAAACAATGTCACGTAGGACTGTACTGTAGTCTGAGGCAGCTGCTGTTTAGGTCCGCGGCAGACTTGCTGATAGCCTACAGGAGGACCTGTGAGCAGGATGGAGAGAAAAACACGCATGAAAAATGGAAAAAGAGAGGCCTCATCCACTTATACTCACAAATAGGGTCCACACCGAAGCAGTCTAGACAGGAGTGGCACAGAGCGATATGACAGGGTTATCGCTGTATCGCTTTCTGTCAGGCTGAACCTATGTGTCTGCATTTTCCAGCCCACTGAAAGCAAAGTTTAAGCAGTGAGAAGTGGCAAAGCTGCATATTGCAAGTCATCCCCAGCAAGACCTGCATTTTAAAAATGTTCTTCTAATATTTTACTTGCCAGTAGCAGTAAGTTGCTTGGCTGGCAGCCGGAATTAAACACCTTTTGTCTGTGTAAAATTCAGGTTAGGAAACTTGCAAGTGCTCCTCAGCTTTTTATTAGAAGCAGTGAAAAATTTTGAACTGCTGTGTTGTCTAACTCATTGTAAATTTGCAAGTTCATTTTTGAGCTGAATAAAATGGTTATGCAATTACATACTTCTCCTAATTATTGAGTAATTATATACTTCTTATAATTGCCGAGTAATCACTCTGCTATAACTAGAATTTAATGTTACAACTAATTGTATAATTACTGTGTATTAATGTTGTTATCCAGGCAACTTGGAATAGAGTGTTATCCTTTTAATTCCTTTTCTGTTACTCGAAAGTGTGTTTTTAAAAATATACTATAGTTAGCCATTGGAAGAAAGATTAATAGTGGAATAAAAATATCAGCAGAGGAAATACGTGCTTTCATTCTGGGCTCAAGTGGATGAGAACAAAAATATTAACATGTTAAAACTGTACTGTAGATAGCAAAAGTTGAATTTTCTCATTAATTGGTCACATAAATTGCATTAGGGAGCCTACTTTTATGCTTGAGGTTTGACTCTGTCCTATGTGCCTTGATCTGTCAACACGGGATTTTTAAATTTTCCTACACATTGAGGTGAAACATCTTAAAAATGCATCTTTTTTTTCACAGCCAGCTGAGTCCTTAAGTGTTTCACACCACTAGGACCTTAAGAACGTATATGTCAGTTGGTCATTTCTGATGGTTTTGTTGTTGTTCATAAAACAATGGGTGCGTATAACAGTCTTGTGTTGTTGGGTGGGCGTTGCAAATACTAAGTTGTAGACTGCCTGGTGGTGCACAAAGAGCCTGTGATAGATAATGGGAGAAATGTCCTTTGTTGCATTGTATATACTCCCAAATCACACACAAGGACAGCTTCACAAAAGGGGGAGGGTTTGATATACAATTTAAGAGCTGAGATCAAGTAATGCAGATGCATTTTTCTAGCGCTGGCTGAGTAGCCTGGGTACGTAAGAGTAATCTCAGACAAAATAACTCTGCTTCTGCAGAATTGGTGTGTCTGTATGTGGAATGTGTAAAACTGGTTGTTCTTGTATGATAAGACCCTTTGTCTCCATTGCTGTTCATAAAATGGGGTCTCTCAGGCTAATGTAAAATTCAGTGAAATCCAAAATAAATCCGTGAGGTTTCATGAAATTATTGTACATTCACTCTACTGTAGTCTGTTTGAGCAGTCTGGTACTGTGGCGTGGGGTAATCCAGGTAGAATTTGAGCAATGAGGGGCGACATTACAAGGCAGATTTATAAAAAGAGTTTTATAAAACTCTCCCCCTCTCCAAAAACTCAGAAAGTAAGTTTCCATATGTTACCAGCAGAATAACTGCTGGTGCAGTTATTTGTGCAGCTTCCTGAACATCGAAATAGTGGAATGGCTTGGACTTGTACCATAAGTAAATCACAGATTGCTTATAGGAATCCTAAAATTAGAGGAAGGTCCAGATCACTCACTCACGGTAAAATGTAATGTGGGCGTGACTGAAACATGCTGCACGTGCACGTTAATGTATGTCACAGAAATAGGGAATATTTGAAAAACTGTTTCGGGTTTTATAACATTTCGGTTTTAACAGTTCATTTGAAACTGGCATAAAAATGAGTAAACCCAATGAGTAACACGTAAAAAATAATTAAATGAAAGTTTCTAGGGGTTTTTTAATTCTTATTTAGATTTTGCGGAGGACTCAGATATGAGTATTCAATCTTCTGCCTGTGACAATGCATTAATTAATTTAAGATATTTTTAATAGTTACATGCTGTTTAATCTCATTCTCATACCTGTGGTCTCAGACTTGTGTGATTCTGCTGTTGTTTGTAATGCAGAATTCCCATCGACATCAATGTGAGAGCTTTCTGTGGAATGATGGATAGTAGTAATAATATTAATCATTTATATAGCACTTTATATGTTCAAAATATTGGATAATCTTTAAATGAGCTCAGCTTTGCTCTCAGATACATGAGTGAAATCTTAATTGAGTCAAAAAAAATTGTTACTTGACATACAATTTTTTTATTTTCCAGTTTTACTCGTCGGGTATTTTGGAAAAGTTCATTTTGTTATTTTTGTAGGGTAGAATATTGTCTTATCTTAAGTTTGAGATGATCTTAAAAGGGTTGTAAAGGAAATGTAGGTTGCTGTGGTGTCCTCTGATGATTTCAACTGAGAGACCGAATACTTGTATTATCCTTGTATTATCTTTGAGAGGACTGCAGGCCATTCTGGAAAGCATGTGTTTCTTACTGCCTATGACTAATTCTTATGTATGCAATGGAGTTAGCTTATAAACTCCTAAGGTAAGTGTTTTTCTAGTGAATTCAAGGAGTTGTACCAGTTTTTCATAGGCATAAATATTAACGTTAGGGTTTTGAATTTGCAGTTATCGTACAACTAGAACATGAGTAATTTCTGAAAACTGGCTTCTCTTTGTAGTACATAGCAGTCAGCTTTGCAACTGCATGGTTGGTTCCTTTATTTCCCAAATTTTACAAATACCACAACGTATTAACAAAAGGAGGATAAAATGGTGAATTCTTGCAAATAGCTCATTTTTGATATGATCGGTATCAATGGCAGCTTTTCATTCGAGTAGAAATAAGACTTGGTTCACAAAGACAGCGAATTGTAGCAAATGCAAGGTCTAACACTTGTTCTTCTCCCCCTGCCCCCTTCTTTTTTCATAACAGCTAATGCTAATTATTCTATTATAAATGGTACTCGGATGTTATGCAGCAGCAACGAATCCAATGTATGGGTACCCATTAAAGGACTGATTCCATTTTCCAACTACACACTACAAGTGAATGCTTCCAACAGTCAGGGCAACTTGATAAGTGATGCTATAACAATAGCCATGCCTCCAGGAGGTAAGTGTGAAAAAGTGCTTTTTCTGTGCATGTAACAATTACACAAATACTCTGTTGAACAAAACGTTATTTATTATTGCAACTGAGGACTGGAAGTTCAGAAGAATATGTTTGCATTAGTAGTTCTTACTAACAAAATTGTTCTTTTTAGCTTCTAATTTGTCACATTGCTCGATTTAAGAACTAGAGAATGAAAACGGGTAGTTGTATAGATAACATATTATGTAGGTGGGAAGTGCATTATATACTTCTTTTTTTTCTGTCAATGGTATTGTATTCTATCATGGACAGCTAACCTAATCTAAGATAAAGAGAGACTGACCTACATTTTGTAATCTGTTTTAGAATAAAAGTGAAGTGCTGACAAAGAGCACTTACTGGATAGACTTAGATAATTTATTTAATAATAATAATAATAATATAAACCATTGGTAAAATATTAAGCCAGAATCCACAAACTGATGTCGCTGTAAGAAAGTCAATTTTCATGTACTGATTTACAGTGAGTGAGGCTCTAAGCCACTTCGGATGTTATTGTCATGAAAATTTGAAGTAAGAGAATTGAGCAAATAATCCCTAAACACTGTGTATGTTTGGGTGTTGGGTTTGGGTTTTGGTTTTGATTTTTTTTTTTAAAAGAAAAATTAAATTTACAGCTGTTATAGATGTGTTCTTTTGCATTCTTTTTTTCATGGACATCCTAGTGAATTAGCATTTCTTGACTAAATGCCAGTGGAAACAGTGAATTTAAGGCAATTTTGATTTCTAAAGTGAGACCCCAACAAAACTTGATGTTGAGAGATGTATAGGTATACCTGATGAACAGGAATAGTATAGAGTGACACACATATTATTTGAAAGTAAAAAAAAACCCAAACAAACAAAACAAAAAAAACCCACCACCAACAAAAAAAACCCAAACAAAAACAACAAAAAACCCCAAAAGATCCCATAAACCTTACAACTCAAAAATACAATTACACTTGGAACAGCTTGCAAACACATGGATTGGTTTGCGGGCCAAACCAACAGAAAAACTTCTGAAAAGTGAATAAATAAAATGCAGGATTAGTATGACCGATTACTAAGCAAGAAAGAAAAAGTAAATTCCCAGCACATTTTGTGCTTTTCCGATCTGATTGCCAAATTATACCTAATATTAACAAATATACATTGTCATATAATAATTAAACAGCATCTCAGTTTTACTGCTCACTGAGGACTGAGCAGTAAGATACTGTCCTTTCTAATCCCAGTGTTACATTTCAATTTTGCATGAAGAAGTAGCAAAATTTGGTAGTGAAAATTTTACCAACTAGGAAGGTAAAGTATCTTTAAATATAGGCAAGGATGTGCACAAGTTTATGACAGCCATTAAGATACAGTTTCTTTCATCATTAGATTGTTGTTGATTACAATTAGAAAACTTATAGCTTTGAAATTATCTTTTTTATGACCTTGTGGTAGTTTAAAAGCAATACCTCATTGATTAAATAGGTTTTAGTTCATGCTTCCTTTTAGTTAATGATCTGAAAACATATTATCCTGATTTACACATAAAATCATGCTGAAAAGCATGTGGCATTCACTAGGATATGTGTGTTTAAGTAGAATTAAATTAGCAGTGAGAGTTATTAAAGATATCTTCCATACTATTGTCCAGTGGACTGTGATCTGTAGTGAAATGAATAATAAATGAAGCAGTGCATATGAGAGAAGTACTCCCTCACACACTATTCTCACTGTATGTGTATATACACTGCATATACACACATATATACACACCCTGTATGTGTATACACATACAGACATAGGTATGTGTATACACTGCATGTGTATACACACACAGGCACACATATATATCTAGGACAGGGTATGTATATTTACTATGATTTTTATTGTAATGACTCTTTGAATGCCATACAATTCCATTGTATGTTAAATTATGAGTATAATGGTAATTTTACAGTGGGCTGTATTCAGTGCCTTCACTTACAAACGCTTTCTAAATCATTAAATGATATCTCGAGCCTACTAAAATCAGAAGGATTTTTTTTTTAATTCAGTGGCGAAGATTTCACTTTCACAGAAGTTTTGTTTGACCAAAGAGTGAAAGAGGTCTCATTAGCTACAAAATCACAGCCTTTTACTAAGTGTTAAATTGTAGCATTCTCTTTTCAAGGGTAACAAAAAAAGTTGTTTCAAAAATTTGCATTGTGGGGAGAACTTGATGTAGCTTGACGGGAGACTATGTAAGAGGGAGAGTGACAGAGGACAAAGGAGAATTCCATTTTGAAGTTACTGCCGATCACTGTTTTTCAATTGTGATAGAAATCTTATTCCAACATGCATTTCTTTTGTGTCATTTTTTTTTTAATGTATTGCACATAATATAAAGCACAGCAAATCTTTAGTGTTACCTGATTGAATATATCTTAATTTCTCGTCGAGCTGATTTGCCATGCTTAAAGTCAACGCCTAAAAAAAAAATATCTTGGAAATAAGGAATATATTTTATCTAAGCTCTTGAGTAAAATTGCAGTGCAAGTTCAAGAGTTCTTGGAAAGATTAAAAAAATAAAAACTGAATCCAAATGTTAATCCATAAATATGAAACTTTCTTTTGACCCTTACCCTGTAGTGGTCTGGAGTTACTAATGGGGTTAGGATTTCAACTCTTAATGGGACTTGGTGCATTAGTGTTTTGTATGCATGGAATTCAGCATTCAGTTTAATAAGTGGTTGACATTGGTGATGTCCCTTAATTTGCTTAAATCTAATTGGCTCTTTTATCAGTCAAACCTGTATGGATTGGCAATTGATCAGAAAGGGTCAGCCATGACTGTGCATGTACTTAAATGCTGGAACCACCAGTTAAAGTCACTGTTGCATAATAAGAAGCTGAAACCATGAGAACAAATGATCTTCAGTCGGAAAGCAAAAGAAAGCAGAGAAGTTTTTCAGGATGTTCAAGTTCAGAACAAAGGCATTATGGAGTATATAAATTTTAAATACACTGCTTTTTGCCTCAAGACTTAAAGCTTTTTTTTTTCCAGATGAACTGAAATCTTGTCTGAAACTGTCTTTGTTACATCAAAGAACTGCATAGAGAGCTAAAAGAGATGGAAGAAGCATAAAAGGGCATAGTTTAAAATGATTAGTGACAAATTTCATACCGCAGAGGTAGAAGGAAATTTTTTTGAGTTTTATATTTTTTCCAAAAAGAATGAATTTGTTCTATTTATCTTGTCCTAAAATACTTTAGTAAAAGTTGTAAAAAATAATATACTATCCAGTGCTTCACATTAATTTGAGGATGCCAGCCAGTAAAAGATCTGGAGAACAAATTGGTTTAGAATTAATTTAATTAGGTAAATGAATTGAAATGATACAGTGGATGTAAAACTGCAAAAATCTGGGGGAAATCTTCTGTACAGAGTCCTTGGTTATATATTTTTCTTCTTAACGAGTACTATTTCTTATGTAGTGGCACATAGAAGACCCTATTAATTTAGCATTGCTTCATGGTAAGTGATGGTAAGCTAACAGAAAAGAAAGTTGCAATTGCTACTGGTAATATACTCTAGTGAAATCCATTTCCTCCCTGCCTTTGACCACAAAAGCCCTAGTATGGAAGGGAATATGAAGTCCTATATGCAGAAAGGAAGAAGATAAATTATGTTGAAAAAAATAGGTGCACAGAGAGATAAAACAATGAGACAGGCTGCTGATCAGATGGGAAGCAGGAAGGTGGAGGCTCAATCATCCCCTCCAAAGCACAGAAAGGGACTGGATTCCCAAGTAATGACAAGAGGTATGAAACTTGTTGCGGATGGTACTTCTGTATCACATTGCAGAGTTGTCTCTGCGTAGTTACTTGTGTTGGGGTTTACAAACCATTAACTTGGTGCTGACTTATCTATAGAGAAGAGCCTCAAAGAATTCATACATATTCCCTATGTAATACATAAAAGGGAAGATACTTTGAAAAAAAAAATTGCCTAAACAGTGAAGTGTCTTTTTAATCTCTGCCATAATTTATGAGCCTGTTGATTGTTTACGTGCTCTGTCTGATTTGCACAACATAGGACTGTCTAGCTGTGAAAGATGTCAGATTTTGCCTTGGTTTCTTAAGCACCTGCCCTTTGCTGGTCCCTTGTTGTGTTCAGGATGCTGCATGCCTCTGCCTACAAGCTTGGGCTAGTTCCCAGCAGCAAAAAGTGAGCCTACTTGTAGCTGTTGATGTTTGTTCAACATCTACAGAAGATAGCGTTCTGTAGCCCAAGGATTTCAGCCACTGTTAGTTTAGGTAGCAACACCTCTGAGACTGGATATTGAACCACATCATAGGATCATTGATCTAATTATGCAAACAAATAAGGACCACATCATACAACTTACATTCACATCTGAAAATATTTGTTCATGCAAGTTGATCACTGAAGCCAACAGGCCTCCTTAGATGAATGAATATTCAGTAAACAAAGCTAACTGATGCCATTAGGCCAGAATTATTTAGGAAGAAAATTCAAATCTGAATATGCTAGAATTTTTCCTGTGGGACAAGTTTGTTTTTCCATGATGCTCAGTATCACATTAAGAGTCACACCATAAAACTTGTTTTGAGAGAATTTCCTTTACTTAAAATTCCAGGTTTTTCTGAGACATTAGTTGTTTTTCTCATGTCTCTCCTTTTTTCTATTCTTTTTCTGTTGTGTTTTTTTTTTTTTTTCCCTGTAGACTTAGACTAAAAGCTAACAGGATTCTTTTCTATATCTTCTGTTTATTCTTCATGTTTCTTCTCTTATATTCTCTTTTATTCTCTTATGTCACTTCTTGTAATTGTTGCAAACAAGTTGACAGGGGTGGAGAGCGTTAACAGAAAGTTCTTAATGAAACCACCATATCTTTTCTAGAGGTAGTTTAAGGAGAGAGCGGGATGGAGCAGGGAGGGGGAAAGAGCTCTCCTACATCTCCCATCAATGACCTAGCTAATTAAAGAGTGTCAGTGGCAAGCTGTGTAAATTGTCCGTTCCAGTTCCTTTTGTCCAGAAAGATGATTTCATGGGGATATAAGGGTAGGATTGCAAAAGTGCTTGTGTGGAAAACTGGGAGTTGTTCTAATGAAACAATAATTCTTCTCTAACCTCTGCAGTATTGAACTGATTGTCATTCTCATTAGTTCTACTTTCTTCTTTTATTCCCCTCTCCCAGTCTGTTCAGCACATCTTTCAGTGAGCTCATACTGTGTCTATTCTTGGGTTTGGGTGGCTGTTTTGGGTGGCAGGAGAAGAGAGAAGTAAGCCTCATTCCTGAAAGGTTGTGTCTTCAGACTCTGGCAATGGGAGGCACAGAGGTGCCTACTTTGCTGCTCATTTTCCTAAATTGCAGCCAGTTGGAGCTCAGCCTCACTTCACACATCATAAAGGCCCACCTCAAGGTTGCTTTAAACTGAACCTTAGGATAAGTCCCTACTCATAAAACCAGAGAGTGCCAGAAGGCAATGACACTCCAACTGTGTCTTTTTTTTTTTTTTTTTCTGATTGCCTCCTTACCTTTGCCCCTGCAAGCCGTCCTTTTGGGGCCAGGCAGATCTCCTATGGTTACAGCTATGCTGTTTCCATGCAGCAGAAATAGGACACCTGTATTTGTTAGCACTTAAGGTGCTTTCTGTCTTCTGGAGCTGTGTGAAACAGTTAGGGCAAGAAGATCAAAACTGCAATTTCAGTTGCCTAGAAGAACATGGATGTTTTTGCTTGCTTGGGGGGTGCCAGATGAGAAAGGGAGAACTGGGTAACAGCTTGAAATAGCCAGTTGATCATCTATAAGTAGGCAATTAACCTCATTGTAGAGGTCTCACTCCAGGTCTTTACAAAACCTTAGTCTCAGCATAAGGTCCAGGCAGTACTTAAGATCTCTCGGAACAAATCTGCAGTAGAGCAGATTTCACACTGGAAAACTGCAGCTTGATTGTACTTCTGAAAAACAGAAGGATATATAAAAGTGGGGAAAATTGGCTGCTGTGGAATTTAGCAACAGATCATTATTTAAAATGATTACCTACCATCACATAAACCTATTTCGGACCAATTTCAATTGTACATAAAAAAGAACACAATTTAGATGAAGTGTGCAACTTTTATATAATCTTAAGCCTATTCATGGTTGGAGTTTGGTTTGCCTTTTTTTTTTTCATTCTGTGTAAATCTGAACTAGACTGTTCAGTACTCTAATTAAAGTCAACATTCTTTATGTGACAAATTAGGTTTTTCTGTTGAAGGAATTCTACAATAAAATGACATTGAAATTCCTAGTGAAAACATACAGAAGATTTGAAAAGTCACACCATAAAGTTTGTCTTTTAAACGATTTTCCTGATATATGCAAGTATTAGGAATTGAATCAATTTTTATGTTACGTTGCTACTATGATTTGCACTGCTTTTCCAAAAAGCTCACTTTATTATATTTTTTTTTTGACAACTCCTGCCCCTATAGTTTCCAGAATAAAATGGCATTTTCATTAACTGTCAGCAAAGGCAAATATCTGGGTTCGGTTTTGTTTGGGTTTTTGTCGGTGTGTTTTTTGTTTGTTTTTTTTTTTTCATCATTTCATTCTGTATTTTCTGAAGCATCCAAATTGTGGAAGTTAGCCTGCTGGTTGTAAAGCACTTGAGTAAAGTGGCAAGGACCTTTTTGAGCTACTTTGCCCAGTTGAGGAAGCTTTGAATTCCTCTGTTTGCAATGAACTCTGTAAGCCTCCAACAAAGTTCTGTCACCCTGTTTCATGTTTCTGTATTAAAAAAAAAAAAAAATCTTAAGAGGGAAAAATTAAGGCTCTCTTAAGATCTTGCTGAGGATGAAATGTAGAGGCAATCAAATCACTATTCTTTTCCTCTCTTTAGCTGGGGACAAAAACAGAGATGATATTTCGTAAACATCATGGCCAAGAAAATGCTTTGTAGTTGGGGAGTAGATCTGAAATTTAATTTAAAGAATCTTAAACTTTGTGTCTGAATTCTTAAAACACTTTGCGGAATTAAAATATTTTTCCTCCATACAGTTAAATTATTTGTTCTGGTGGTGTTTAAAGTTTGACTTTTCCCTACTTTTTCCTAGTGTAGTGCTCCTCATTATGCAACATCTATGCAGTTATCTTTGAGCTAGTTGACTGAGTGCCTAAGGAGAAATAAGCTTCTGTATAAAGACAGACAGGGAGGGAAAAGGGAAGTTGAGTAAGAATCAGTCATTACAGTCACCATTTCTCCTCTGGTGTCCCTATAATGCAGTGTTGTTGTATGCTACCCTCTTTCTTACAACAAAGGCAGCTATAAGAGTCTATCGTCTTTGGTGATTCCTGATATTTAACTGTTTTTCCTCACTGTGCTTTTCTTTCTGAACATTTATTTTTGCGTCTGCACACACATGCAGATGCGCACACACAAATATGTATATGACATATTAGTATATGCGTGTTCATACATGCTGGGTTTTTGTCTTTTTTCCTTTGGATCTGTTTGCAGGTCTTATAAAGAAATAATACACTCTTAGATTAATTCCAGGTTAGTAAAATAAGAGAGAAAGGAAATTAATGTATTTCATGTTATGGTGGGATATGTCCAGTATTGAATTATATTAATTCTTACTATTTGTATACTGACATATATACCTGTATGATTTTTACAAATATTTACTAATTCAGCTTTCCAGTAGGCTTCTGAAGTGACTGAGGATTGTTATTCCCATTTTACAGGTAGACAGAAAGACAGGCGTTTGTTAGCAAAGGAAGGTAAAACAGATTTTTATATTCATCCTCATGCTGAAAAGTATAATATACGTGTCAGGAAGTTTGTCAGCCTCTCCTCTTTTCCCTCATCTTAAACTGGGGGATTGCCTCTCCATGAAAGGCGTTACCATAGTTGAATGTGGCCACTGTGTGCATAGAAAATATGTGAATTCGGTTTTACTGATTTCCGGTATCTGAACATCTCTAATAGAACACATAAAAAGAAAAGAAGTTGAATGAGTGAAGAGGTGGCATTATATAAAGAAAGAATACTTCTCTTTTCTCTTTTTCTTTCGACTCAAGTTGTGAGTGCTTTTACATACTAAGAAGCCTATTTGAGAGGGTCATTCGTAAGAAATTGATAGTGCTGTCCAAAAAATTCAACAGGATGTTCCTGATGGTTGTAACCTGAATTAAGCAGCTGTAAATTTTCCATGATTAATATTTAGCCTTTTCGGTCTGTGTTTTAAAAATGAACAAAGAAGAGGAAGTTTTCCCTGCCTCTTTACTTTTTGCGAAAGATGGAAGAAAATATGTATTGTGCAGGATAAGTACTGCCAAGGTGTTTCCTTTACATCAGCAAATGGTGAATGCTATGTGCAGATTGGAGTAAATGCTGTGACATGTCTTATGGCATATGATGCAAAACACAGTCAGCCTGGCTCAGGTTTGAATAAAACTTTTAATGAATTAGGCTACCCAATTTTTAACAAGAAGACAGTAGCCAAGGTCTTTTCAGTAAAAATACTTGGGAACAGATCATTCGTTGTTGTATATTGACACACTTCCTCCAGTTCCAGTGGCTTTATGTGTTCTTCAGCATTATGTGAGGAAATGAAGCCAAGAATTAATTTGTATAAATGGTTTATTTGTTAAAAGTATCTAGAACAGGACATTAACTGATGAGTAGCTACTTAATAATGCTGTACGAACATTCCTATGTGGATGGGTCGGGTATAAAAGGTTGTAATCCTTCTACCCTATTCATCAGATAAGTCAACTGCATATTTTGCATGGATTATTTCCATGTGTGAATAGGCTTGTCTGAACTGCTTTTTATTCACCTTAAATATGAAATATTTTGCTTCAGTGGATAACACCTGGATCATATTTCTGTCAATTGAAATGCTATTTTTAGTGGGGGACCAAACCATAAAAATAGTTAGGGATTTTTGCCAAAGTCGGGTAGAACAGAGGTGTCACCTTTCATATTGTGTCATAGCTTATCTGTGTTAGAGCACTGGCTGAAAAAGGAGATCTGTCTTATTCATCCTCAAGTGACTAACATTCCCATCTCCCACTTGCCGGGCAGCATACTAATCTCTGGCTTCATAAGCAAGGAATGCAGAATACTGCCCTGTCGAAACTCTACTGCTGAGGAGGGGCGGGGGGGGAGAAGCCTTCTTAAGGGGGGTGAGAAGACAGAGCAGGTACTGTTGTAACCCAGGGCTAAAAAACTTCCCTGGTGAGGGTGAGGCCCTGTACATGTCATCAGCAGAGGGGGCAAGAGGAGCAGCGGGTCCTGAGTTCTGGACATATGTTGTTCATCAGTGCTCGTACTCAGCATGAGCATCAGAATGTGGTCCTATTGCTATTTTCTAATACAGCTGAATGTATTGATACTGCAGCTGTTGAACTAGACTGTAACGTGAAGTGACAGCCATAGCATTGCAGTTAGCAATTTTGAGAAGTGATAAGAATTCTTGTTTACTCTGTAAATGTGATGGTTCAGACTTGTCAGCCTCGGCCTCACATGTTACATAAGAGAACAATATACAGTGGTTTGTTGTTATTTTCCTAATTATAATAGTTTTACTTCCAGAACTAAATTTTTGATTCTACTCTTTGCCGTTGTGCAGATTACTCCCCTGAGAGTTTTGCGTGTTGATCAATGGCAGGATTTGGTTATATGGGAAAAAACACTCCATGCTGTTAGTGATGACACATACAATTAAATTAATTCTCTGCAGTCGCCTTTGTACACAGATTTCCCCATTAATATTGATGGACTTTAGAGTCACAAGCACATGTTGGGAGAGGAGCAAGCCCCTGAATTTTGCTCTTTGTGGAGCTGACTATATCACTTTATATCTAAATGTAAGGAAAGCTGCTGACAGTTTTGATATATTAAATTATAACTGAGAACTAATTCAAGGATCAAAGATGCTCTTTGGGAGAGATCACTTTACTGGTAGGAAAAATCATTACCTTTTTCCCAGTTTCATATATTCGTACTGTGCGTCTTGGAAATATCATTCCCTACAGTTTCTGAATCTTGATGTTTAATTTAACACAAAGGTCTTTGAGCAGCACAATGGGAGGGGGACTTCTGCTAGTAAAACCTCGTAGAAGGAAATTGAAATGTACATGTTTTTTCTCATCTATCAAAGAAGTGCAAAAATCTAAACTGACATTTTATATCAAATGAATTATGAACTGTGTACTTTGTACCTAAGGGAACAACAACTAAATTAGAGTTTTGTTAAAGAGAGAGAGAGAGGAAAAAATAGGCTTTTAATAAAATATACAGTCATTTTTGGTATTTTGTCTGAACCTGACATATGCTGTGCTTTGCAGAAGAAAACAAGAGAGTATAGGCAGGCTACTTCAAAGGCTATATGCTTTGAATGCCTTAGAGTGAATTGAGAAGCAGGTTAAGATAACACACAAACCAGAGTTTCTACTTAATAAGTACTGTTGCTTTGATATTTTTGTTTTCAGCCTTGTCCAACTCAGGTGAATGGGAAAAGATAATTTGCTTTTTAATAGCTTGAAGATTGGAGCAAAGTAGTAAATTTTATTTTTTTTTAACTTCCATTTGTGAGAGTACGGGTGCTACTGAAAAAGACTTCCAGGGGGCAAAATTTTAGAAGACACTTGGTTGAACTATAAGAGGTAGATTTTCAAGGAATTAATATCCTCATTATTTTAAGGGCATGACTTCCACTGTCATTAGGTGAACAACAATTCTTGCGGGCAAAGAGGAGACTCCCAGTCTGTAAAGTTAGAGTTTGTAACACTTATGATTTTTTGTACATTCCCAATTTCTGAATTTCCTTCATGACTTTCAGTGGGAATATATTTATTTCAGTGCACTGACATAGAAGACACTTTGATATTGTTGTGATAAGCAGCTACACCTTAGAGGAAATGGGAAATGAGAAGATAAAATTCAAAGGTTTCTTTGACAACATATTCCCTAGTGGACTCCTATTGTTCTTTTTGATATATGAACAAAATATCCAAGAACTAGTTGCTTTTCTCGTATGTCATATACATATATTTCATGAAGATGTATTTCAGAAGATTAGGTAAGTTAGAATATACAAAAGCTTTCAGAAACTCCGCCAGCTCCTTGCAGAAAACAATGGTGTATGAACAGCGGTTGTGGGAATATCACACTAAGAACACACCACAAAATCTGAAACACAATGAGACCAGCTATGGTGTAGCTTTAATACTGTTTTATATCAGTACCATCAGAAGATTAGAACCAAAACCAAAGCTGCAATGAGTTGCATTAATGATGGCACATGCTTAGCTGAGATATCCAAATGTACGTACACCCAGGGAGGCAGTGCCTTGGTCTTTGCCACCTTGCAATTCCCAGTAATGATAAAGTCATCTGATCCTTTAATATGTGAGTCTGCTGTTTATTTATTGGTATAAACAACGGGTACCTTTAGTTAAAAGAAAGATGTTTGGTTTTCCTTATTTATAGCCAAGATTTTACTTTTATTATTCAACAATACTGATTTTCTTTTTCTAAATGTTCTCTCTCTTTATAAATCATAGTACTATATAGTATTCATAGGATCATAGAATGGTTTAGGTTGGAAAGGACCTTGAAGATCATCGAGTTCCAACACCCCTGCCATAGACAGGGACACCTCCCACTAGAACAGGTTGCCCAAGGACACATCCAGCCTGGCCTTGAACACCTCCAGGAATGGGGCCTCAACAACCTCTCTGGGCAACCTGTGCCAGTGCCTTACCACCCTCAAAGTGAAAAATTCCTTCCAAATGTTTAATCTGAACCTGCCGTCTTCCAGTTTAAAGCCATTTTGCCTCGTCCTATCGCTACATGCCCTTGTAAAAAGTCCTTCCCCAGCTCTCCTGTAGGCCCCCTGCAGGTACTGGAAGACTGCAATAAGATCTCCCCAGAGCCTTCTCTTCTCCAGGCTGAACAGCCCCAACTCTCTCAGCTTCTCCTCATAGGAGAGGTGCTCCACCCCTCGGATCATCCTCATGGCCCTCCCCTGGACATGCTCCAACAGATCCATGTCCTTCTTATGTTGGGGACTCCAGAGCTGGATGCAGTACTCTAGGTGGGGTCTCACGAGAGTGGAGTAGAGGGGCAGAATCACCTCCTTTGACCTGCTGGCCACGCTTCTTCTGATGCAGCCCAGGATACGGTTGGCTTTCTGGTCTGTGATTGCACACTGCTGGCTCATGTTGAGCTTCTCGTCAATCAGCACCCCCACGTCCTTCTCCTCAGGGCTGCTCTCCAGCCATTCCCCGCCGAGCCTGTATTTGTGCTTGGGATTGTCCTGACCCAGATGTAAGACCTTGCACTTGGCCTTGTTGAACTGCATGAGGTTGGCTTGGGCCCACCTCTCCAGCCTGTCCAGGTCCCTCTGGATGGCATCCCTCCCCTTCATCGTGTCTACCTTGCCAAACAGCTTGGTATCATCGACAAACTTGCTGAGGGTGCCCTTGACCCCACCGTCCATGTCACCAACAAAGATGTTGAACAGTACAGGTCCCAGTACCGACCCCTGAGGAACGCCGCTTGTCACTGGTCTCCAGTTGGACATCGAGCTGTTGACCACAACTCTTTGAGTGCGACCGTCCAGCCAGTTCTTTATCCACTGAGTGGTCCATTTGTTGCATTCATGTCTCTCTAATTTAGAGACCAAGATATCGTGTGGGATGGTGTTGAATGCTTTGCACTTTGTTTTTCATTTCAAAACAACATGTAAATGCCACTGGAAACGTGGTAGTGTAAATGCACATTTTTCTGTCACAGAAAGGGAAGGAGAAGAGGTAGAAGCTTGAACAGATGCAGTGGTTTGGCAGAGCTGTGACAGAGAGCTGGTCACCTCCAGGCATGCCGGAGAGTCAAGACTTTCTGGTCACGCTGTCTGTGGAGGCTATGAGAGGGATGGGCACAGCAACTGCAGGTGGGAAGAATCACTTTCTTCTTTCTCAACACCTGCCTCCCATTTTACCTATAAAAAGACTGACAATGAGACAAGGGTGTTTTTTGATTACCACATATGGCATAAAGAAGTTAATTAGCAGCTGCGAACCAAATTCAGCTCTGTGTTGCCTGGATTACTGGGAGCAGAAGCTTTGAGGAAACCTCTTTTCCTCCTCTTTCTGCAATATAGGAAAGAATTTGAGGGGGGAAATGTCTGTTGTGGCTTCATTTGTTTCATGGCCATAAGGTAGTCCAGTGACCTGGATCTTGCAGATACCTGTAGGTTGTTCAAGATATATTAAGATAGCACTGTCTACTGTGTATAGTGGCTCCCTAACATCAGGTGATCTGTCATTTTGTCAGATCTGTGTCCTATTTATGGACACTCTCAAGCTTGGATTCCATCAAAAATCATAGTATTTCACACCATCCTCTATGTACTGCAGAGAAATTTATGGATTAAAAAAACATAGGTAATCTTATTGGAGATCTAATTTATTTGCAAACCTGCATTGTTCTCCAGTCTGTACATTTAGGCATATCTAAACCAATGCTTCTGTCAAAATACTCCTCAACTGGTAAAACTTTAGTTTTCTGCCAGCAGGACAGACTGTTCTGCCAGTAACAGTGCACTGGCACATTCATACTGCAGGAGTGCACATAATGCTAGCATTTGAACCAGGAGACTTCTTATTTACCAAGAACATTCACATATTTTCTAATATCTCACTTCCTTTAGCGTTCAGTTGGGTTGCTATATTTTCTTAGTTTCTTTTGCTGCATTGAGTGGAGATATAGCAACAATCATTTGCAGAAACCATGTCCACTTCTTCAAGTGGAATGCTGCTTTCTGGTTTTGAATATCCTGTTATCCTTTTGCTTTCAGTCATAAAATAAAACAATAATAAAAATTAAGTTTAATAACTTATGCTTCAGACTGAGGCATGTGTTTCTTGTAATGTCACCACCTCTGTGCCTTTTCCTTTTTCTTTGTTCCTTCTTCGTCTTCTATGATGCTAGGGTCCCCTTCACTGAATTATTAAGCTGGAAAACAGTTCATCGGGAAATCATCTCGTGCATCTTCTTCCCTCAAAACCATAAGTTGTCTCATTTCCGGTAACAAGTTTAATCTGATGGAGGTTTGAAATCTTTCTTGCAGCAGTTTAGTCCCACTACTGTATGTCCTGTTTCTGAGGACACGGAGATTCTCTTTGTCTTTGCAAAACTTCTGTTGTTCTTTAAGCTACATAGTTTAAACTTTCTTCCCCAGTTTTTTCCCAACCATCAGTGATATAATTTGCTTTTTTTTGTTGTTGCTTTCCGGAATCCCCTATTTCCAGAGCTATCTAAGAACTGCTTAGTTTCAAACATGAAGTAAAAATCTTAAAAGCCGGCGTGCAGTTCTTCAAAATCATACTAACAACATTAAGAAAGAAACTTCAGTTTAGCCAAGTGTTTCCTTGCCAGCAGTCTACGAGACTCTTGCCAGAGATGTTTCCATCAGTGTGGAAGCTAGCTTACCTGCTTCTGGTCATAGCTCTTTGCCTGCAGATATCAATTGTAAGGGAAGCTCTAAGATTTTGGAGATGATGTCAAATTCTTTCAACTTCGTCCTTTCCAAAAAAAAACCCCAACAAAAAAACCTACCCAAAACAGAGAACTTCCTGAAATTCATCTCTAAAGCTGTTTCATGCAGGAAGCTGAAGCTATTGCACGAAGACAGACAGCAACTTGTTCCCTCTGCTTTTGCCATGTCTGTTCCCTTAAGTAAACAGAGGCAGTTCTGACAGTTTCTCAACGCTACTTCACAGAGTAATTTTCCAGTAACCAGAGTCATAATTAACTCACAGGATCTGTTTGTTTAATTGTAGTTTCTGCCTGATTTTGTAATACCAATCCTTATGTTTTTTCCTCATAGTATTTTTTTAAAAAATAATTTTGTGATGTGACAGTTATTGGCTAGGCATCCTTTTAAACACTGATGAATAATTAGTTTTACTGAGCAGTTATAAATTCTATCCAATGTCTTTATTACAGGTATTAAAATCATTAATCATTCAGCTAATTGCTTATTGGCATTCTTTTGTAGCTTTTAGAGTTTAACAAAGTTCTTGCTGAGTAACATAGATAAACCATCTAGCATGAGGCAGGTCACTTCTTTTATAAAGGTAAAGGTGACAAAGAGTGTATCCTCAGCAAGTTCGCTGATGATACCAAACTGAGAGGGGTGGATGACATCCCAGAGGGCTGTGCTGCCATCCAGCGTGACCTGGACAGGCTGGAGAGCTGGGCAGAGAAGAACCTAATGAGGTTCAACAAAAGCAAGTGCAAGGTCCTGCACCTGGGGAGGAAGAATGCTAGGCACCAGTACAGGTTAGGGGTGGACCTGCTGGGAAGTAGCTCTGAGGAGAAGGATCTGGGGGTCCTGGTAGATAGTAAATTATCCACGAGCAAGCAATGTGCCCTTGTCGCCAAGAAGGCCAATGGAATCCTGGGCTGCATAGGGAAGAGTGTGGCCAGTAGGTCGAGGGAGGTCATTCTCCCCCTCTACTCTGCGCTGGTGAGGCCACAACTGGAATACTGTGTCCAGTTTTGGGCTCCCCAGTTCAAGAGCAGCAGGGAATGGCTGGAGACAGTTCAGCGTAGGGCAACTAAGGTGACTGAGGGATTGGAGCATCTGCCTTATGAGGAAAGGCTGAGAGAGCTGGGACTCTTTAGCCTGGAGAAGAGAAGGCTGAGAGGAGACCTTATTATTGTGTACAAGTATCTAAAGGGTGGGTTGAAAGAGGATGGAGCCAGGCTCTTTTCAGTTGTTCGCAGTGACAGGAGGAGGGGCAACAGGCACAAGTTGGAACATAGGAAGTTCTGTTCAAATACACGGAAACAGTTCTTTACGGTGAGGGTGACAGAGCACTGGAACAGGCTGCCCCGGGGGGTTGTGGAGTCCCCTTCTCTGGAGATTTTCAAGACGCGCCTGGATGCAGTCCTGAGTAATGTGCTCTGGGCAATCCTGCTTTGGCAGGGGAGTTGGACTAGATGATCTCTAGAGGTCCCTTCCAACTCTGAAAATTCTGTGATTCCGTGATTTTTACAGTGTCGACCTCAGTAAGATGTAACAGTTAGGAAAGGGGTGTGTCTTACACATATTTTTACTTGAGGCCCCTATCTGGATTGCTGATGTTGGAGTTTTACATGAAGAAAGGTTTGTTAAGAGGAGGGGGAGGTTTGATTTTGTTTTTTGCTAGAGCAATATTAATGAGGAATAAGTAAGTCTGCCCTGGGATTTCAAAAGATGGTTGTCTTAAACTTCAGGTTTGCAGGTCATGGAGGCTGAGTTGATTTTCAGGGCCCTACTAAAATGGTACTCTGCAGCTTGGAATACCAAATCGTGCAAGCAGAAGAAAATTTGCATTAGAGCTTACACACTCAATCCAGTTAAAGATAAATTTGAGATTTTTCAAACTTCTTATTTTCATTTTTCCAAGTGATATTGTGCCTTACAAGTAAAATTAAAGATTAATGTAAAGATTTATAAAGACACTCCTTTTCAAATGAAATTACTATTATAGCATCAGACATATAAAACAGGATAGAACACGAAGAGAAAACAAGATGTTTCTGTACTCTGTTTAGGTTATACTTCTGAAAAGAAAAATTCATGAACGTGAGGGGTGAACAGGTTTGGAGTTACTGGGAAGTTTACGGTGGCTTTAAGCTACTCCTTTATGTCTCTTTACCTCCTTCTTCCCATAGCTCAGTTTCCTTTCTTCCCAGACCCCATGTGCCAGAAAGGGGCAAGCAAGAAGGCCACCATGGACTTTTCACATTGTATGTTCCAAAATGCATGGCTGTGTGTTGAATAAAGGGTGCGTTGTCCCTGGTATATGTATTATCGGATGGAGATATGTCTGTAACTGGAAACATGTATCAGTGAAGTTATAAAATTAATAAGAAAATCGAAGAGTACTCTATGCATTCTTTAGGCATTGAGTAGATGGAAAACAACACGGTTTAACGTATATTTTAAATGAAAAATCAAGAACAGTCGTGTGTATTTGCTATACACTGAATAGAAAAGATAACTGGGAAAAGAGGGTTAAAAACCGAACCGGAGTAAACCTCAATGAACCTGTAAAGATAAGAAACAAAAAAAGCAATCTTCTGCTTTGCCAATAGATAAAGGTTTATAACTAGCATGCCCTTCTAGTGATGACATATGGCCCAGCATCATGGCCTGTCTTTCGGTTAAATGAAACAAAAACACATGGCCATGTTGAGAATTACGAACAGTGCAATGACTGGAATTATTTGCACTGATCAAACAACCAGATAACAGGCATACCTGGGAAAATCAGGAGAAACAAATGTCAATGTGCAGAACATATTGCCATAAAAAATGTCGTAATGAGATGATCTCAGTATGGGCACCTAAAAAAGAAAATGAATCAGGAGTATCTAAAACAACCACTGCAATGAGATAAAGAAATGGGGTTTGTGAATTGAACCTGGAAAAGAGTGAGAGTAGGCATGACTGAGCGAGACATTCATCTAAAGGCAGTCTGACCGAAACTTTTCCTTGCTGTCAGGGCACAAACTGTGGAGAGCCTATTTTCCTTCTCTGCAGTTAAATATCAGCAGTTATCATTTGCATACACACGAATGAAACAAATTTTGCTGAGATGCAGATGCTTCAACTGTGCTAAACATTTTACACATGCAGATGTGGCAAACTGTGGAGTTACATTTACACAGCTCCAAACTCTTCTAGCTGCCTACCTGCAGGTATTATGGATACCGCAGGGCCGATATACCTGATCGCTGTTAAAAAGTGGTGTCACTTCACTTCAAAGTTGGTGTGAGTTTACACCAATTTGATAGATATCAAATCGAGCTCTACTGGCTTTTCTTCCTCTTAGTAACGATTAATGGTGTAGACATTTCTATAACTAGATTTATTGTCCTACTGATAGTTCACTTTTAATTATCCTACTTAAAGTTTTCTACTTTCAGAAAATTTAAAGTTCAGATATATCATTATCATAAATATAATTAGTACCTCAGAAAAATAGATTTTAAACATGGAGCAAACGCTTAAGCACAATCATTTAACACAATGCTTGCTGTCCTAAAATAAAGAAATGCTTAAAAGGCTGACTACTCCTGCATATGTTGTTTAAGATAAGGAAATTGAGGCAAGAAGTTGAAACACTTTCCAAAAACTGCTTAGCACGTTAGTGGCCGAGCAGGGATCAGATCTTTCTTGTCTCATCTGCATGTACCTGAGTATCTGGAATACAATATATCATTGTCAGCTTGAAACGGTCTTTAGTTTTTAGTATTTTCTGGGGCTGTTTATTAATTCTTTTACTAAAATTGACATCTGATTAAGTATTTTATTCTGCCTTTGTAGTCTCTTCTTATACAAAGCGTGACTTTCTGCCCTGCTAAGTGAGGATTTACTGGGCTAGATGTTGATTCAGTAGGTTGCAAGTGGAGTGGATGCCCCCTGAGGGTCATACTGAAGCTTGAGGGGAGCTTTTTGAGCAACATTGCATCTTAAAGACAATATATCAAGCTGATAGATACATGGCTCTTCTGTTGAGAAATTCGCAGTAGAATTATTGCTGGTTGCCAGTTATTACTTGGGTAGTAAGGAGTCTCTCGGGAATATGGATTGGATAAAAAGGGTTAAGCTGAGGGAAACGTTACGCTGAAGACCTTGGTGATGAGGCGTGTTTGAAATAGTCAAAGGATGGTTTGTGTGCAATTTAGAATTACCATTTTTTGGGGGGGAAGCGAACTGTAGTTTTAATGATCAAAGCATGATTAGTTTAATAGAGCACCTTTCTCATTATGACTCAGCAGAGACTTGACAATTTCTTTGTTGTACCCTTCCGCCCACCTGCCCCGTTCCTTTGGAAGCACATAGCTGAGGATACTCACTAGTGCATAGCTGAGGACATTCTGCGCAAGCCACAGGAAGTCTTTCAGATTAAATAAATTCGCTGTATATTCTGACATGGTGGTTTGAAAGTAGTCAGCTGGGCTTGTTCTACAGGTCAGTTGACTTTCACAGGAGAGATTTGTCCAAATTTTCTACTCTTCCCTATGCTGTGCTTTTGTTGGTAGAAGAGATTTGAACATTTAGCTGAGATTACCTACGCCATTAAAATAACATCCGCACTGAGAATTGTTATTGACATTTAGACAGCTACATCTTTGTTTTTTGATGAACATTCCTGTATGGCTATAATAACCACCACTATACATACATAAAGCTTAATCAGAGCTTGTACTTTGTAGATCTCGGAGAGCTTTACAAAAAAGGATAAGTATTATTATCTCCATTTAACAGATTGAGAAATGAAAGACAAAGGTGAAGTGATGTGTCCTGACAGAACTGGAAATAAATTTAACGCTTTTGCCTCCTCAGTGAGTTGCTCACACTGTGTCCTCAATAACAATGTGAACTTTTGCTTCCTGGCCAAATTACAGCTCGGCTAATTAAATTCATTTTTAGATGTAGCTTTTTTGCTGTGTAGAATTTCTGTGTGCACTTAAACAATTGGTGCATTTTAAGCTACAGACAGTTCAGTTCTAAATGAGGTAGTACCCTGCTTTGAAGGGATACTGAGTCTTTCTATTGGTGTCAGCTTGTGAAAACAGTTTAAAACCCTCTAATAAAAGTTTTTACATTATTTGTACCATCTTTCTCACACTGGCTGAGTTTGCCTGCTAACAACTTCAGGAATCACTTTATAAAAGGATGACAAAATAATTCATGATTATCTGTGAGTACTGTACTTTACATCTATAAGATTCAAACTCCCTTATTACACAACTTAACTCCAACATGAGTTATGTCGCTGCTAAACAAAACAATGTTAAATGAGGTAAATATATGTTCTCCATTTTACTCGGAGAGTGAAATTTAATTCACATACAGAGGCATTTGGTGTGCAGATGTTTGTTTTTGGTGGCTCAGCTGGAGGGATGTTGGGGGCTGTTCAAGTTAAATCAGCCATCTTCTTCCCTCTGAGTTGAGGTGCTCACAAGCTCTTGATTGGCCTTGAAGGTGTTGGCAAGGGACTTGCAGACCATGAATTACCTTAGTCTCAGACATCTCCTGGATTTGGAAAGAGGAAGACTTCAAGTTTGCTTGGTATTTACTGGAGCCTTAGTGCCTAGATCTAGATAACAGCAGCAGGAGGAAGCATGCAAAGGCAGCCAGGCTGGCTCAAGCCCCAAAATTCTATGTTGTCCTTTACGTGGTAATAGAGAGGAGGGGAAGGGAGCGAGGGAAGCTAGAGATCCTGTTCCACTTCATTTTGTCCTAAAAAACCCCAGGAGGGTCGCAGAGCTAGGGGCCAACTTTCAGAAGTAAAATACCTGGTAAAAACTCAAGTTCCCCAGCAGCCAGCTTTTAGTAAAAATTTCATATGAGAACTGGCAGACATTGAACTTAAGGGAAAGGGAACAAGCCTCTAGACTGGAGCAAGCCGTGTCTTGTGCCTTGCTCTGTAATACAATTTGGAGCTGGAACTGAAGAATTTTGAAGTTCCCCAGTCACAAGTATGTATAATGAGAGTAAACCAGCCAGGTGCTAGTTCACATATCTCTGTATATATATGTCAGTATAAATAAAAACTATTGTGTATGACTGATGACTTTTTTTTTTTTTCTGAGCCAATGCCATTCTTTCATCTGCTTCAGGGAGAGAATGAATCAGACAGTGTATCACAAAGTCTGTTACTTTCTTCTTAGTAACCACCTCATATACAGGTGGTAAGTAAAAATCATAAAACTTACTGTAAAAACTTAGAGCTTACAACTTATGCCCCGAGATTTACAACTACGCCTTAAGTTACAGATCTGTGAGACTGTTTTTTCCAATAGAGAGAAGAAAGAAAATAACAGCAACAAAAAATTTCTGTTGGGAAGACCGAAGAAAGAAGCAAATGGTAACCACTGGACCATGAAATGCAAAACTATTTAACAAGGGTTTAAATGACAAAAGCAGTAACTTTCTGGTGTTTCAGCTCTCTGGAAAAGAGCTACAGAGCTATGGCTACAGACAGGCATTATATATAAACGTTCCAGATGTGTTTATATACAGAAAGTTTCTTCAACAGATTGTGGTGTTCTTAAAGAAAAAACAAAGCCATAAACTCATGGGTGCAGATTGGCATAGTTCTCTTTACTGCATGCAGCGAAATTTGCAGCAGTTAAAGGTCACTGGTGGTAGGCATCGTTACTGGCAGATTTTGATCTGCAGTTCCTGGACTTCATAAAAGTTAATTTCCTTGACAAAACAGTGGGCTAGAGACGGAGACTTCAGTGAATCTATTTTGACTTCTACCTAAAGACCTTTTTTGCCTTAAAATTTCTGCTGTTTTCTTTTGAAATTATTATTAATTTGTAAGGGTGAGAAGGTATCTGAATGGTAAAAAGTCTGATTCATTTTACTCTTGCTGGGTAACATTTCTGTGAACATTTCTTTAACTTCTCAGGGTGGCAGACCTGGGCACAAGGAGAGGTAGATAATATTTGAACAGGTGGTAGAGAATATGTTGCTTCTGAATTACTTCTGGTGTTTGGAGGTTTGCTTTTAGCAAAGTGATATTCATGTAACTGTGTTGGAAAGACAAAAATAAAGAAATAGCATTGTTCAGTAGTGAAAATGTTAAACTAAATGGACCATGTTAACATTGCTGTTGATCCTGAGGAACAGTTTTTCCAGTATATGGAGCATTTTGTTTCCACCCGGCATATGTTCTCCGTGGTTTTCTCTGCTCTAATTCATCCATGTTTTTCGACAGCTCCAGATGGCATGATGCCTCCAAGGCTTTCATCTGCCACTCCGACCAGTCTTCAGGTTGTCTGGTCTACACCAGTTCGCAACAACGCCCCAGGCGCGCCCAGCTATCAACTCCAGATGCGGCGGAGGCATTCTGCTGGTGACATTTTAGAGTATGCAGACCATAGCAAGGCCACCATCAACTGCTGAGCAAGAAAAGTTCCATTATCTTGAATGTGGCTCACCTTTAGGGTGGCTGGTTTTGCTACAAGACAAGTAATGTTTTAGTCTTTCTTTAGGTGCTGGGATGTTTAAAGATGTAACTCATGCTGCTTTTCTTTGCAGTTTGCTTTCCAGCCCTACTGCTTCCTTACAACACAGGGTCGGAGATCTTCAGCCGTACACTGAGTATGAGATGAGAGTGGTTGCCTCCAACAGTTATGGAAATGCTTATAGCAACTGGACTTCAATGACTACAGCAGAGGACAGTAAGCAGTCTGATCTTGTTTAATTCCCTTCAGCAGAAAATGTAAATAACAGTTCAGCTGCCATTGCACGTAATTTCTTCTTGGTTATCAAGCTTGCTCAATTAAATACAAATAATGTATTTCCTTCCTGATTATTAACTTGCAATAATAACTCCTAAGGGATCAAGTATCTGTTGTCTTAGATTTTCATAAAACATGCATATTTAAATATATGTTTTGTGAAGCAGTATCCGATGTCTTTATATAATATCCCTCCATGCATATGTGTTCATATAGGGTTTAAGATACAGTGGTAAGTACAGCTTTGTAAGTGGTCTTCCTTTATATTCAGAGGCTTGATTCTGATTTCAGTCATATCAGAGAAAATAAGTTGAAGTTAATAGTATATGACAGTTGCCTTATCTCTGTGTTGAGAATACCTAAGCTATACCGCAGCTGAACAGAACTTTTCATTCCCAGTGATCTTTGTTAATTCAAAGTGGTGATCTACTGGTCTGAAATTGAGTTTGTCGTTGACAGTCCCATCACTTTCCTTGTTAATAGTTCCATGTTCTGCAGACTCGCTCCACATAATTTGTTCAACAGTCCCTTGATTTAACAAACAGGTATTAGCATATAGGTACAGCCATTTAGTTGGCAGGGAAGGATTTTGCACCTGATAAAATCTATAAGCGGAAACATATGACAAAACTTGAGCTCGTGCTACATAATACATATACAAAATACGTGATGTCCAGCTTTTTTTAAGAAACTGAGCTACTAGTTTTGCCTTACAAGGTAGCAGGATATCTAATAGCACTCTTTTTGGAAAAATCTGTTGTTTTCAAATATATTTTTTTGCCTTTTGTTAAATCAGTACTAGATGAACCCATTGTACCAAATTTTTAGAGAAATTAAGTATTTTCTGAAGTGATTTTTCCTGTTATATCTCGTTTAATAAGAAAGTAAGTCATTCTGAGGAGGAAAAGGTGGGGTGGGGTGTGTTTCATTACTGGTTTCATTACTATGTTGCTTTCTTTGCCTTCACACCAAAGCGCCTTGTGGTCGTACTCTGTTTTACACTGATAGGAGATCTGCGTTTCAGACCATAAGTTTAACCTGATGCTCATATGGATGTTGTAGCAAATATTCAGTGCTGGTGACTCAGCTCCATTTTAGTCCCTTCTCTAAATGGATAGCTATGTCGAGAAAATGCCCAGCAGAAAACGTGTTCCCACAATTGCAAAACATTTTTCTTTGTAGCCGAGCAGATCATTCACAACAGAGATTTATCTGATAAATCCATTTAAGCTCCAAAGGTATAAATGCTCCTATGAACACATTACCTATAAGTAATTACCTAATAAAAGTAAGTTCTGAACCTTGTCTTTACATACCCAGACATGTGTTTTCTCCCTGTGAAAATCTTCATTGAGACTCAAGTCCTTTATTGTAATTGTTTGTTACTAAAATTGGATGCAGTATATTAAATGTGTCTACATTCATAGTCTAAATGCAGCCAATCTCCTATGACTATTTCATTCAATCCGCAATGATTATTTAGCTCTGGTCAGATAGTTCACAGTGTGTTTTCTTTTTAGATAGTAAGAGCACAGAACTTCATTTAAAAGGCATCGCTTGTTAGTATACGTAGAAATTATTTTTTGTGCAAAGTATTAGGGGGTAGAATTTTAAAATTCTCTTTTTGGGAATTAGTGATAGGGCAGAAGGCCTGCACAGGACATGCATTCCTATATAGTCTTCTGGGACATATATGTAGAAGTTACCTGCTGCATAGAACTTGAAGATATGCAGATTAGTCGGTTTGGGTTATTTTTTAATGCAAGACAAAATGCTGTAAATAATTTTCAAATACTTCCATTCACATGAGTGTGGCATTAGTAACTCATTCTATGCATTTTTTAGTCTAACCTGCCTGTGCCAGATAACAATAATGTACATATCCTATGAATATTTTAAAACCTGCTAAGCATGTGTTAATAAAAGATATTTGTTCCAGTGATCTTGGTCAGTGTAGCATCAGGCTATTTACTGCCAGACAAACAGAAACTGCTGATGAAGTTTCTGGATTAGATCTTGCTTTCAGTAACTTGAACGTAAATTTCAGATAACTATCTTGCGATGTAATCCCCACTGAACTGAGAGGTCAGTATCTACCATTGAACTGAGAGCAGAATTTCATGCGTTTCATTCAGAAATAAAACGAAAATTTCTAGATGTAAAAAAAGAAGATAGCAGTTAAGTATTCCCTTTTGTTATGGCAGGTCTTCGAGCTATCTGAGGAGGAAGCTGTAAAGGAGTTTGTTATGGTTAGCAGAAGTTGGCCCAGTGGCAGCTGCTGCATTCTTCTGCCGTAGCTTTATGATTCACAAAATTATATTGGTTGGTAGCAATCCACCCGGTGTAATCTTTGATCAGAGGGACATTTCCCAAATGAGAAGGGTGCTTTTTCTAGTGCTTGAGAAAATTCATCTTGATTTAGACAAGTTTTAAGCTCGCAAAATTGCTACTTTAGAGAAAAGCTGCCCGTTCCTTTCTTTTGAATATCCCAGAAACGGCCTGCAGTCCAGTGGGTTGCGTACAGCCCGACATCTCAGTCACCAGCCTGTTCTCTACGTTGGCTGTGTTTCAGTCCTGTGGGTCAGCGTACGATTCCAGTACGGAGAGCTGGCTTGCACTAGTCAAAAGAGAAGGTTTTGCAAGTTGCCTATCAGGCGGTTCCATTTTTTATTCTTTAGTTCTTACGTAAGTGACTGCAAGTCCATCTCTTTTACGTATAAAAAAGTTATAGGACAGTGCAATGTTTATTCGCAATAAGAAATGTCAAAAGTAGTCACTTGAGACCATTGTATATGGAAGTTGCAAGAGAAAAAAAAAACAATTAAAAAAAAAAAAAGAGAGAGCTCCTGCAATTTATCAGCTGAGTTATTATTTGACAAAGCAGAGAAGCATTATTCTTATCGTATAGAGTACTATGGTGTGGGCTCCTCTGGCTCGCTTACCGCAAAGCTTTGGTTCCAGGTTGAGGACGCCTATTCTCTTAAAGCTTCCTCATATAGACAAAAGAGAGAGGCAATGCAGGACAAGAGGGTCGACAATGCAGTTCTTAGCTTTTGGAAGTGCTTGCTTTCTCTGCTGATTATATTCGTTGTCTGAGATGGCAAATAGTTAGTTGATGTGAACGTGGTCACCTGTGGCCAAGAAAGAGAAATGGAAACTGAAGCAAGAGAAGACAAAACCTGGTGAGGTGATAAAGGGAAGAGAAAGTCATGTGACATACACGACAGGGTGAATAACAGAAGGACAGAAGAACAAATTAAGCTGAAGTAGTATTGTGGTAGATATGATACGATGATTGTATGATAAATAGTACAAACTGCCCGTAAATGTTTGTAGATTAGGAATTAGAAGAAGTTTCTTAACTGGTAGGCTGAGGTTCTGGAGCCGATGTGCAGTAGAGCAGTAGAGGGCAAATAGTCTGAATACTCTGAAGACAGCCCTTAATACATATTTGAAGGGGTTCATATGGACTTCATGTCATTGCATGAACAGCCTAATGACTTTTGAGTTCTGTGATCTGATGTGATAAATGATTCCTGTGGTCTCTTGTGCCCAGAACTACACACTTTGGATTTTCTGCCAGATACACTCGGTAGTATAAGACAGACACCACATTTCGTTAATATGTATAATTTCATTGTCTGTGTTCCTGAAAAGAGTAAATGAGTCAAGAATAAAAGGCACAGAATTTCTATTCTGCTTAGTGAAAGAGTTTCCCAGCAAGTCGTGTATTTCTCATTAGCTTTAAAGGGCATTAGTCCAGGTACATGTCTCAATACGTTAATAAAAGTATAGATTCCCCCAAAATACATCCATGAGAGTACAGCTCCTCGCTCCCCCAGTCTGTACGATAAGTAAACATATGTGTGGTTCTAGGCAGGGAATTAAAAAAGATTAATGACAATTTTGTGCCTTCATTTTAAGTCGAGTCTGAACTTTTGAAGCAGATGAGCAAAATAGCCTGCCATAAAAGATAATTTCATTTGCCAAAATGAAACTACCTTCTAGTATGAATACTGTAATGAAATGGCTTGAAATATGAAGTAAGAATCTTAAGGAAAAAGATGCCCACTGTTCCGATGCTCAGTAGTTCTTCTCTAAACAATTACATCCATGTAAAAAGCTTTATGATTTTATTTTCATCATTGTCAGGCTGAGCTGTGTAGCTGTCATACTTTGCAGTCTTCCCTCCAGTGACAACCACATTGACAACATGTTATACTCCACATTGATTTTACAGTTAAGGAGCTGATTGTGATATATAGGGATTTTAAGAATTCAGCTGAGAGGCTGACTTTTGCCTTTTATCATTCCATTAAAATTTTATAACCATCTTTTTCATGTCATTTCATCCATGAATTCTTACTTTAGAAAGTGATAGCTACTGCTGTGAGCATAACTTTTCTCATGTTCAGAGCTTTTTATTGTATTAGCAAACTATCCCAATTATAGTTAATACTCATGTTTTACATAATTGTGGTGACCCTTTCAACCAAGCAGTATCGTGCTAGTTGATTTGTATATAGAATTAGATGATTCGGCTTGCCATTTAAAAAGAAGCTGCACGGAATGAGTGTTGGGGACCAGGATTTAATGCTTTCCCATCCAGTGGGGCCAATTAAGCATCTCTCAAATGTCTTGTTTGAACTCAGAGAGTCTTAAAAGTCTCTCTTTTAAAAGGGCAGTAGGGAATGTGTGGGTAGGTATGCTAGATACCAAAATATGCTTTTTTGAAAGGAGGAGGAGGGACTAGGGGGACCCAAAGTTTAAGTTTGACAGCTCCTCCCATACATTACAAATAGTCCATAAGGAATATGTCTAAACTCTGGGGGGGTTGAAGCACAGGTTCAACTAATTATCATGAATGCTTCACCTGTAATGCCAGCAACTTATTCAGTAGGAATAAAAAGGCTTATCTGTTCCCTCACAACAAACTGCTTGATTGTTCTGGGGGGTTGTTTTGTTTTGTTTTGTTTTTTCCTCCTGCAGAAGCTCACAGTATGATAGCTTATTTGTGAGGTATAATTAGATAAAATGCAAGTTTGGAGCTCAGTGGTAAATATTATGTCTTACAACTCCCTTCCCCCATTAAACTAGAATTTGCAGCAACTTATTTTCAAGGTCTTCAATTCCAAAGCAAATTTTCATCTTTCTCCTTCACCCCAGCAAAATTTTCAGTTTACAGAGTATACATCTAATTCAGGTTTACACCTCCACCTCTCCATCTTTCACTGAAGTCTAAATAATGGCCCAAATTTTGTTCCAGCTTATGACCTAATTGATTTTGCCCAAGAGTACATGCAAATAGAATTGAATTGCTCTTTACAACAGACCATCTTTTACACTTGTAAATTCAGAGATCTAAATTAATCCTAGAGTGCACAAGCATTAAATATAGAACTCCATCCTTATTATCACTGTGAGTAGAACAGGATATGATATGAATGAGTTTTATGGAGTTGCTTTGTGATGCATCATATAATGAAAGAAAAAACACTGTTACTTTTCTGAATTTAAAAGCAAAAAAAAAAAAAAAAAAGAAGAAAAAGCTCGCTGTCCCAATTTTACGTCACTATTTCTGCAGACATCAATGGAATAATCCTGATTTACTTCCCTCTGTATGTAAGAGGAGAATCAGGGCTTCTGACTGCTTCAGCTCCTATATTCTAAAATATAGGAGGAGACACTGAATGTGCTGGATTTGTTTTCTAGGGTTCCCCTTTTCCCTCTCTCTCTCTTTCTCTTTTCACTTAAAAATTATCAGGAATTATTTAACTTCTAGTGAAGTAAATTATTCTTCCTTTAGAGGTACTGTTCCTTGTGGTTTAGACAGCATACTGCTTCATAGCAGTTAAACAACGGAGTTGTTGACTACCATGGAATTCAGCATACGCTGTGTCGTGTGTCCTGGAGTCTTAGCACACCCACAATCACTAATGAATTTTAAATTTCAGTCCTTAGCATTTGAAACATAGCTCCCCTCCCCCCCCCCCGCCCAAATCCCCAAACCTAAAGCTATTTTAAACAATTACTAAATCCAAGTATATCTTTTTTTAAGATTTCAATAAAATGTAACATTCACAGAAAAATCTCATAAACGTCAAAATTGCTATGTGCAGAATAGAGGGGAATATAGTATTTTCTTGGTCTGCTGTAGCAATTTATAGATTTCAGGACGTGGTTTATAAGAATGCTAAATGTTCTGGAATTACAGCTGTTACTGATCAGTGATTGAGCCAGATTTGTGTTATTGCACCATGTTCTTGCTTGTACCTAGAGAGCAGTAAAGCCTCAATATAATAAAAAGCACCTGCATTTTAAATGAAATTTCAATTGAAAAACTTAACAGCCCTTCAAATTGCAGAATTTAACGCAGCCCAGTAAAGCTTAAATAACACTTTGCCTCCACAGGCTGAGGGTTTTGCATTCAAGGTGACTTGATTGTGTCGCATGGTGAAATTATTTACAATTAAGGAATTTCTCTGGAGGGCTGCAGAGTATTTGCTGTTCCACAACACCTATGCAGGCATATGGTCGGTCTTTTTCAGTATTCATGGAAGCTCCTGAACCTTTATGATAATTGAATCAGTTAGAGTGCTGAGTGGAGCAAGCATAAAACCTGTTAACCTAAAGGTCAGATCTGTGCATTGTTTATTTATCAGTAGGTGAAAGAGCTAAATCGGCAGCTTCTGTCACAGTCGCAGTAAAAAATCACCTATAATATTAACAGGGAGTAGATAAATTGCAAAAAATGGATTAGAATTATAAACAGAATGAAGTAAAATATTGAATATATAATGAGAGATGCAGTAGGGGCTTACTGAGCTGCACAATATGCAGCTTTGTTATGCCTGTGCCGTTGGTTGCAATTAGTAGCTAGCGCTCTAGAAAAACAGCAACAAAAGCTAGAACTGCACATCTCTATTCATACTTAGCCGTACAATTTCTCCACGTGCTAACAGCATTGATAGGACACTTTCGCGAGACAAGAGGAAAAAAGATGCAGAGGAGGAGGGAGGAAGGTTGGGAGGAGGGAAGGTGTACTTACAGAGCAGCTTGCCTTTGAGAAGAGCGCCATGTTCATCCCTTGAATAGCTGGGCCTGCAGTTTCTGAAGAAATAGGCTGGTTAGTAGATTTGAACTTCTTTTGTCATTTTGAGCCTCGTTTGATGAGTACTGCATGTTAATGGTGACTTTTGCAAATCACGGACCACTAATAAATTTCCTTTCCTTTCTTTTTTCTTTTTTTTTTTTTTTTTTTCTGTTACAGAACCCGGACCTTTAGATCCACCGCTTTTATTGAATGTTACAGCAAGGACAGCAAGCATCACCTGGCAGCATCCTTTAAAGCCAAATGGCATTATCACTCATTATAATATTTTCCAAAATGGCCAACTGCATGCTACAGTGCTAGGAACTAGATCTAATTGCACTGTAGAAGACTTGCATCCTTACACTGTCTATGTGTTTCAGGTAGAAGGATGCACTTCTAAAGGATGCTCTCTTTCACCCGAGGCCCTAGAAATACAGACTCTTCCAGATGCACCTGAGGATATTCCTGCTCCAGAGCTGTATTCTGATACTCCAACTTCTGTGGTCATATCCTGGCAACCACCTGCTCACTCAAATGGTTTGGTGGAAAACGTTACGATAGAAAGGAGGGTGAAAGGAACAGAACAAATATCAACTGTGGCGACTCTCCCTTTCGGTCAGTCCATGAGTTACATTGACCAGAGTACTGCTCTGAGCCCTTGGCAGAAATTTGAATACAGAGTGCTGATGAGCACTCTTCACGGAGGCACGAACAGCAGTGTGTGGTCAGAAGTTACCACTAGACCATCAAGACCTGCTGGTGTTCAGCCACCTGATGCAGAAGTGTTGGGACCACATTCAGTTAAGGTAGGAAGAATTCTCATTGCCTCATGGCTTTAACATGTTTTCCTTGTAGCAACTGTGTATTTAAGAGAGACGTCTACTGGCTGAGCTAACAGATTTCATTGCTGCAGGGGTAGTTGAATAATTAGCGTCTGTCCTTTGGCTCCAAAGCATAGATCCCTTTCCATTTTTTTCCTTTACACCAGCCTCTGGCATCATACTCCAGGTCATTTTTGTCCTTACACACGTGATGTATTTTCAATATTAAACTTGAATGCTTACTTTTAACTCCTTAATGAGATTAGAAAATAACCTACTACCTTCTCCAAAATTTCAAGACTTCATTAAAATGCTAAGAAGTAAAAAGATCTTTTTATGTCATTAAATCTTGTATGTAATTATCAGATTTTTAAAAAAATAGCTAATGAAGAAAATAAATAGCATTGTGGTTCTCCTGATTTACAAAAGAAGAGTGTTACAGGACTACCTGGGAAGTTTCAATTATTCACATCGTTCTGTTGGGAATGAACTCTAGAGGACAGGATAACTACCATTGTTTTGGCTTGCATACAAACTTCATTCAAGGGAAATTAGTGTAACCAAACAAGAGGGATTTTTGTAGCTTAGAAGCCTCATTGTGTAAATACACACATGCTTCCATGGATTCAGTCTTGTAATAATGCCAAAAGTATTGGTACAGTAGCTTGCTCACCAGAGCACAAAACAAAGGACATTTGCATAGGATTGAAGTTCATCTGTTAGATTCATTATTTTTGGTATACATTGTATTTTCAAAAGGTAAACAGGGTGGTGTTACCAATGCTGTCTAGATAGTTTGAGGGTATGAATTTAAGCAGTAAACCAATGCTGATTTTTTTGCTTTGTTCACACATAATTTTAAGCTATGAAAAAGGATATTCACTATTTGACAAAAAAAAAAAAAAAAAACAAGCTTTTAAAATTATGTTTTAATGTCTAAGGAATTGCATGTTACCTCTGCATTAATAGAAAATGAATTCAGTATGAGTACAATGGTTACTGTAAGAATTAATAATGATCGAACACTAGTAATTGTGATGAATTGCCAGAGTGCTTATTGAAGATTTGGGCTATCTTCTTCCAGGACTCTGCCCTCTGTGCTTCTGTAGATAGCTCATACTATCCACCACGGTTTATAGTAAAGCATTTTTCACAGATTTACCAGAAGCAGCAACGCTGAGTAAACAGTAGCCCTAGTTCAGTAGTACGCTTACACACATGTCCACATTTTATTGCGTGAGCTTTTACACATTGGCTTCAACTCCGAGCACAGAGAAAAAGTCACTGAAACCTTTAATGCTTCAGTTAATGGGCTAAGGGCGTAATAATTTTATACCTTACCCATATCTTTTCTTTCTCCAAGTGCAGTCAACACCCAATCCTAATTTTAAAAGCCTTTGAGTTATCAGCGGTCTTGTCATTCTTTACTGGATCTCTTTTCTTGAGATCAGAGGTGTATGCTCAGTTGTAATTTTACTGCCTTTTGCTCAGCTCCAAGACTAAGTAATCTACCAACACTGAAAGTCAGTTTGATCATTTATTTCTTCCGAAATCTGAAAATAGGCAGTGCATTCTTCACTCTCTAATAATTTAATTTTGATATAACAATGCTTTTAAAATTTGTTTTCCTTTCTTGCTGAAGTGTTCAAATGCTTTTTTTCCCCCTTCTTCCCCAGTCTATCATTAACATTCAAAGCTCTTTAATGTCTACGTTGTATGACCTTCTGTATGAGTGGTGGTCATATTTTGTGTCGCTGCTGCTCTTTTACTCTCAGGCTTGTTTTTTCCACCTGGAGACACATTTGTTTGGTCTGTTAAGACTAATTTCTGTCCAAGATGCTGAAGCCTGGATGGTTTTATTTCCATGACTCAGCTTTACTGCTAATTTTTCTTGATTTTAAATATTTAGGTTGAAATGTTCAAAATAATTAAAAGTGGCAGCATTTAATTTAGAAAAGTCACTTATGTATAGGCCTTTCCAAATATACTTTCTTCTGAGTATCTGTCCTTCAGCAAAAATTCTCTCTCTCAGCGTGTAGAGTATTGGTATTCTTTGCTGATATGGACATAAATTGTTCTAAGTTATTTAGTATTTTATTTTACTTTGTGTTGTTTAATTTGATATGCATCATAATTGGGGGACAGTTGGGAATACTTGGTATGGATCCTGTGCAGAGAGTATTCCATGGCTGAGACATTACTTTGCTTCGGATTTCTAAGATTCTCAGACTTCTTAAAAATCTTAAAATTTCTCTTCCTTGTCCGGGACAGCAAGAGATTTTTGATATTTTTTTTTTCAGCTTCCATTATTCCTTCTTTATTATTACTTATTATGTCTTCAAAAAATTGAAATGAAGTTATAGGTGCAGAAGAATTCATTGCCCGCCATCGCTGAAGAGATTATGGAGGAGGCTTGCTGCGCCCAGTGGTTTTCTCCCCTTCTGCTTGTTCGCAGACGGGAGCAGCAGATGAAGTGACTGGGATTTCATCTTACTTGTTGGTCTTCTTACAGGTCTGTCAAGTGGATTAGCTTGCGAGTGGGGGTGGTGTTTCCTTCTCTTCAATTTTATGGCAAGTTCACATTAGAGTAGTAAGACTCTGCGACCACCCAGTGGGCTGCGCTGTGGCACTAGTGCTGTCTTGTGGCCCGTGTGAATGCTCTGTACTATAGGAGAATACAAGAATAAGGAAACACCTGTTCTGAAAACATTTGGGTTTTTTTTTTCCCTGCTCTTTCACACTAGGGTGTAGATCTGAATAGCTGCTCTGCAAACCCCTTGTGTCCCTTCACCCCAGAAGAGTGCTGGTCGCACAGGCAGAAAGACTGTGAAGTATTGTGCGAGGATTGCCACTTAGCGGTTGAAGAGCTTTCCTGTGTGGAAATAGGATGGATCTGATTTAGGATTGCTGTACATTGGTGCTTTTAATCTCTGACGAGAGTCCCAGAAAGGCATACTTTCCCTCCTGAGCAGATCAAGCCCACCACACCTGCAGTGCATATATTACCTACGTAGTGTTCAAATCAAATCTATGGAATCTGCTTGTGCTGCATAATGCTGTTGTCTTACTCGGTGTCTATGGTGGTAACTCTTAAGCAGAGAATGGAAAACAAGCCATCTCTTTGGGAGGGAGATTTTAATTACCTCTTGCCCTAGAGAGAGCTGTCCTCCCGGGTTAGAGTGGAAAGTATTGGAAGGGCACTGTGGGAAAGATTAGCGAGAGGCTCCTTTACCACGCCACGGTTGCAAATCAATAGAGGCTTTCAGCTGTCAGTGCAACCAATCCCTAAACCAGGAGCGCAAATATTTACTTCTACTGAAAACAGAGAGAATTTACAAAAAAAGAGAAACATATTTCCATTCTTTTATTTAGTCACAGAATCAATATAAATGATTTGAGGATGTGGGGAATTCAAAGTGCTCCAGATAGTACTCACTTGAGTATACAGCTTATTTTCATACACCAAAGCTTTCACTCTGCAAGGAGGAAAATATCAGCACAGCAGGTCACTCTTGGCATAAACACTTCTGATGTGTATGCGCTCCTTTAACATTTCATTTTAATCAGAATGGACCGATATCTCTCCATAATATTTAGCTTGCTTTCTTTTGTGCAACAGAAAGTGTAAAGCTGTCGATAATTTTTAAAGTACCCATTTCTGTGACACCTGCATGATATTTTTTAATATTTGCTGAATTGATAATGTTCATGGTAGCGGAGTATACTGTGCAATAAACTGCTTTTGTGGCTGATTAAATGCCAAAGTGAAGTGGAGGTATTCAGCAACTGCAAAAGCCGTTTATTTAGTATATGCCAATGCCATGAACATTATTCCTGTTACACAAGATTTGCTATAGCCTAATGTACAGAAGTATAAAAGAAATTGTTTCCTTTTGTGCGGGTTGCAGTTGCTGTGCAGCTTCAATCTCACACTTCACACTGATATGACATTCGGGAACGTAGCTAGGTTGAGTGGCTTGAGAAAGAGGCTGGTTTACACAGTGAATAATTATTTAAAGGAGTTCTTAGTGTAGGGAGAGCATTATGTGGCTGGGTACGCTAAACTAAATTAACTGTAGTACGCAAATTCTCCTCCAACTTTGGCCATTTAACTTTCGATAGAAAGACTTCCCTTTCACTTCTGTGGTTCTCCCTTGAGGGCTTTGACCTGGGAAAGACAGCTGTAGTCTTGATTATTGTCTTAACTGGAGACTTGCTGATGCATGTTTACCTGTGTTGTTCTCCTTGCTGACCAGTGTGACCAACTGGACCTCTGACAGATAAGAAGCTGCAGCCATTTCTTGTCGTTCTTTGATTAACTTTTTTCTTAAGATAGAAGTTGGCATGAGCTGTGTGTGATCCTGATGTTTCTTTCAAGGGTAAAGGATTTTTTGTTTTGTTTTCTTTTTGGTGCTTAGGTAGGTTGCAAGAGAATGGTTTCATCCTGCTTGGGTGAAATAAGTACCTCATTGACATGTAGTTCTTGTGCCATGCTACTCCTTTGTGATAACATCAGTTACAGAAAATTCCTGCAATTTGATTAGATACAAAATGAGTAAAATAAAAAGTTATGATGATTTCATTGAATTCTCTCTTAATATGTGTTATATATGTTGCCTGCTAGAAATGAAGGGCCCTGGTGATTCTGTAGCACCAAACAGTCATTCTTCTTTTTCTTGCATATTGATTTAATATCATGTCATTGATTTCCTATGGATTATTTCTTTTTCATAAGTATTTCCTCATGACTCCTCTGACTGAGGAAGGGTTGTAGGCTTTTTAATTCCGTTGCCATTCATGTTTGTTGTTACCCTCAGAGATGACAATCAATTTACAGTTCACCTGCCATTCTTTTCTTTGTATAGAAGCAGCATCTTCTTTGAAGAAGCTTATCATTTATTGCTACAGAGCGATAAACTTTTCTAGTAGTTATTTCTAAAATTTGACTACTATACATATATTCCATATACATATGGAAGTGAGGAAACAAAAATAAACAAGGCCCTATTTTTATAGGTGTCTTCTGTTCTTCATTAGCCCAGGAGCTGGACAGGGGACTGCTTAATGCCTGTTGTTCTGTAAATAAGTTGGGGCTAATATAAGCAGGAGAAAAATTTCAGCTGTATGGAATGGATACCACTGACACATTTAAAGCAATGTACCCTGGTGTTACGGTTTGACTATCATCCATGAAAAGAAAGGTGTTTTCTTTATCCTTTTTCCACTTCCTATGGAATTACAGCTATAGGTACATGTTCTGGAGTTGGTTTTTGTCTCACGTTAATATTTGATGTCCTGTGAAGTTGCTTCTGATTACAGAGCGTTGGATGCAATGGTAATAACTCCATGGTCCCTGAAGTCGGTGACTAACAGAGAGGTGATCCTTCCGTGTTTTACCTCTGCAGATCACCGAGTGGTAGAGAATGAGGCTGTGAAGACCATGCCTCTCTTCCGGGTTAAAACCCCCTGTTGCTATTTCGTTCTCAAAATGCTTCAGACTGCAGTTGCCAAAGAATATAGTTTTGAGAATACAAACAACCCTGGTACCTAGGCCTTGTACGCTAAAGGGAGATGCAGTAAACACGCGTAGAAGCTTCGCACTGGGGAGAAAAAAGAGTTTGGACTTTATTCGCCACACTTCCAGTTTTATGAAGGTATGCCCGGTGCATTGGGGAAATTGTTTAGGAGCGATCAATCCCTGTGTGAAGATTGCCTTGCAATGCTGCTAAGGTCAGTGAGACCTTGGTTTATTTGCCGCATAAGTGCTGCTTGAGTGACTTAGGATACTCCAACACCCATAGGGACAACCTTAACTTGCACACTAGAGGTTTTCCACATTTTAGGACTGTGATTTCTTGCACAGCTTGCTCATTTGGTACAGATCATACAGTGGGGTGAAGTAGTCAGGGTTTCATCAGCGTTATTCCCCTGCCTTTGATATAGCTTAAGCGCTTTACTGTAGTAGGTGTTTAGGATCATAAATAAGCGTTCTGTTTTTCCACTGCTCAAGCTAAGTGTTTCTAGAAGTTTTCGTAGTAGCGATCTGTTGCTGCTAACTTGATCATGCTGTTCTGTGGTAGCGCTTGCTGAAGTTGGACGTAATCCATGTGCAAAGTGTATGAGAATAATTGTAAGTGACCTCTGTCAGCATTTGCTTTTCTGGTGTGATACTGGCTCTTGATTGAATCCCACTATAATTTCTGTTAAGACAGATAAGAACTCATGAGGAAATTCATCTCCCAACTACTTTTAGAGGGGCTGGGGGGTTGGCAGAGGACTATAGGCCAGTGGCTGGAATGCAGAATTAGGGTAGCTGGTCGTTGTTTTCAGTTTTGCTTCTTTCCAATACGTGACTTAGTCTGGGATTTAGTCTTTTCATCTGAAAAACTGGAATAATAATACTTGCAATTTGAGACTTACAGTGTGCTTTGAGACCAAGAGTGAAAAGCTCTCAGTAGTGTATTTATTACATTCTGTTTGTAGATGTTACAAGCAGTAGCTAGGAGAAATGAGAATAAAATGAAGCCAAACACGCTGATTTAAAAGCTAACTGTTGAAATCGGGCCTGAACTAGTAAAATGGTTATCCGTGTGCCAGTGCCTCTCCTCACATAGCTCAGAATTAAATTGCAGGGTTCCAGCTGCTGCCAAAAAAAAAAAAAAAAAGAAAAGAAAAGAAAAGATTTCCAAGGTTATAACTGTTTAATGGGGGGAAAATGGCTAATTTCTGTCTCTTTAAATTTTGTGGTGGAGAAAATAAGGTGCTTTGATCTTTAAATGACAGCTTCCAGAGTCATTACATTGAATCAGTTAATCTCTCCCAGTAGTTACCTTATTCTCTCTTCCTCATGGGCATCCTCTTTCATGGTCTCAGTGCTGAGCTTCAAATCAATGAACAAACTGTTACTGCTTCCAACACAGCCTGTCTAGTGAGCTTTCCTGCTTTCATGCATTGCCAAGCTCTTACCTCAGACCTCGGCACATCAAAGTGGAGAAGAGGTCCAGTAGTGCCATGTGTGTGTTAACCAGGCTGGCTCCATCATCTTCATTTACACTGTGTGGGTCCCTTGCCTCTTGGCAAGAGAGGTTTGTCAGAGACTGCATGTCCTGTCATTCCCAGGTGACATAGGTAATTCAAAGCAGGTCAAGTGACACAGCAGTGACTGTGAGTATCCTTAGTCATTCCCTTATCTAGATTAAAAAAAAATACTAACAAAAGCGATAACTGACCTACGTATCTTTGGATGAGGTATCCATGCCCAGACAAAAATAAGTTGCATTCTGTGTCATGCTGCTGACTGAATAACCTTTTTGTTCAGCCTGGTTTTCGTTTCTCTCAGAAAAAAAAAAAAAAAAATTGAGAAATTTCCCAGTGTATGTCCTACAAAGCATCTATGTTATGTACAGTATGAGGTATTTTATCTGCTAGTTCACAGCAAATGCTGTGAAGTAACACCTGGGAGTTTTTTCAAGTTTTACCAGCTAGGGCACATGCTGTATAAATTCCGGGAGCTGAGGTCCTGGAGCAACGTCTGTTCTCCTGCTCGCGTTATTAATCTGTTCCTTTATATGAAGGGGTTACAGTATATGGTGAATCTTGTGCAAGTTATATTACAGTAATTTTGTGGGTTTAGACATAAAAGTTAGGCATCTAAATTGTAATGTAATTAAAAATAACTCCTCTTCTCTTCCAGGAAATAAAACAAGATTTGGTACAAGGTGAACATTTTTACACAGTTTTCTCTTCTGAGAGGGTAGTACCAGGAATTTTCCAAAGCATTTGACATATAGTTCTTTTATTAGAAGCCACTTTGCATTAAGCAACAAGTAAGAGGTTTTTTTTTTTCACCGATAATGGAAGATTTACTTTATTACTATTCCTAAAAAAGACCTTGAATATATTGTCTTTAGTCACACTTCAATGAGGCAGAATTTCAGGATAGGTGCTATACCTTTAAAAAGAATAACATAGTCATGATTGCAGAAATGTGTGTTTTCCTGTAGTGCGTCAGACCTTGAAGTCTTCTGTGCTTCTTCCAGCAACTTCAAAAATATGCCCCTGAAAATAAAAGTGAACCGTGCACATTCCCCTCTTTCTGTGACATATACAATGCGTTCCAGCGTGTGCAGTATGGTGGCAACAAAAAGCATTGGGATTGGAAATTTCACCTGAAGTTTACTGACCTGAATGCTTTCTACCTGTGCTTGAAAACAACGTTCTCTGTTGTCTGTGCTAATCATCCATTCTTGTCTGCTTCCTGAGCTTCTGGCTAGATCACATGAACTACTTCAAAATGAGAGTTTTGCACAATGTTTGTGAGAATGGTGCGGAACTGATTCCTGCCTTCTGCATTGTTTTATCAATAGTATTTTTCTTTATTTGTTTGATCATGTTTTGGGGCTAGAAGTAACAGAAATTTGAATACAGCATTTGATAATTAGCCAGAGCTAAGCCTTTCCTATGTGGGCACCAATAATCTTGTTTGTGCTGTCTTTACTCAAGATCACCGTGTTTCTAATTCTCTGTTTAATAGTATTCCAGATTCTGTTATCAAAATCCTTCAGCTTTCTCCAGTACTTTGCTGCCAGATTTCTTACAAGTCTGACGGCCTAAGAGGTCCTTCTGTACCTAAGATATAACATTTCCTAATCCCCAAGGGTCCTTTAAAAATCATTTTGTAAATCAAGCTTCTCTGTTTCCGTGGCCGTGTGTAATTGTGCATACACCTTTTTAAAGAAACTTACTTCGGAGGCTGGAGAGAATTAAGGAAAATTTCAACTTAACTTAAACTGAAGTATCTCAGTATTACTCTTTAACACTTCAATATTATTTTTATTCATTTTATTCTGCACATACCTTCATCTAGGTTTTCTCTATTTCTGTGTTCTTTGCAATGTTGGATTCAAGCCTTAATTATCCCATGCCTGGGAGGAAAAGAGACGGCAATTGTTATAGATGGGTGGGTGAATGGCAAGGAACACAGTCTCAGGGATGAGCAAAGCAAAGCTGGTATATGTCATACACTGGGCCTTCTAGGGGAGAAAGGATTGATAAATGCTCTTACACTGCCTTTATGAAACTTTGAGATTCTTAATATAGTTAACGTGTCCTCGTTGTGTCAATCTAAAGTCCCCTCTGTCACGATACCGTGGCAAAAAGCCTTAAAAAAAGAATTGAGCACATCCTTGCACTTTATGGTACAATGATTAGAGTGTGATTCCTCACTGGAGCTGGTAGGAATAACTATATAGAATAATATACTTAAAAAAACCAAAAACTTATAAAAACCCCAACACCTAACTTCAGTTTAGTAAGAGTAAAGCCACAGTAACTATAGCAGTATATATATAGAGAGAGAAAACATGAATTCTGTATGTAATTCCCTTTTTTCCATAATTTTATAACTCTAAAAATGGAAAATTGTGCCTGGTTTTTGGCTGATAATTACCAGTGTAATTTATTACTGAAAAATAAAAGGGAAAACCTGCATATTTCATCATATAGAGAGTGCAGACAAATATTGCTCCTCATAGGAGTTAAGGCAGTTACACATTTCTGAAAATTGTGCTAACACAAAATATGATTCTTTTTTACTCTGCTACTAATAGATGAGCACACCAGGCAATACACTATAAGAAAATTAATGACAGTGATACTTACGATAATTAGGACTTTTGCTCATGCGTCTGGACATATCTCAGAATTTTGAGTGAAGCGAAGCATTCACATTTTACTGGTGAAGCTAAATAGTAGACTTGTATAACTGATGCACCTTTAAAAATCAAATTTCCGCTACCTGGGAAAGGTTATACACAAAGTCTGTCTTGATGAAGAAAGAAAAGCACATTTTGAGAGCACGCTTGTGTCCATCTGGAGTATGTTGTGTCTGTATTTCTGCTTTCTGACTGAAAGACTTCTGTTATTTTATTTTTTTCTCCTCCTTCAGGTCTCATGGAAACCTCCTCTGATACCGAATGGTGAAATCCTTAACTATGAGATTCGCATGCCTGATCCACGAATTGTCATTGCTGGGAATACTTCATCAACGTTAAGTCATTTGGTGACTAATCTTATACCCTATACAAACTACTCGGTCACTGTAATAGCTTGTTCTGGAGGGGATGGCTTTCTAGGAGGCTGCACGGAGAGTTTACCTACCAGCGTGACTACACCTTCAACAGTTCCTCAGAGTGTTAGTCCGTTGTCTGTGACTCCAATCAGCGAGTCCTTTATTGCCATTTCTTGGCAACCACCACTAAGGCCGAATGGTCCTCATCTGAGGTAAGCTTTTAGTTGCAACTGAAATGGTGATTTTCTTCTCCTTACCAATTTCTGACTGAGAAAATTCTGGGTGATGCAAACTTTATGATGTGATATCTTAATTTCTAACCTTTTGGAGTTCCTCTTTAGGGTTCAGGAGTCCATGAGTGGACTCATGGAAAGTGGGTATGTCTAGAAGAAGATAGCAGGGTGGGATTTGAATTGTTTTGAACTTAGGAGGAGTCAGCATTATTTAAAGCAAGTGTGGTGTCTGTACTGTGGCATTTACTTTGCAGAACACATTCGGGAGGGCTCAGGGTCTTTCAGATCAGTGCTGTCTGAAAAGCCAGAAGGTACAAGCACAGAATATTTGCAAAGTCATAACTGGTTTGCACTGCAGCATCAGCCACATTTTGGTGGTCAGTTCAAGGGAAAAAAAAAATTACAAGTATGAGGTCTATGTGAACATACATATTTAACACATCCAATATTCTCAATAGTATATGGGGTGTTTCTATATAAAGAAAAAGTGACCATGGTAGTGTGATGACATGAAATAAGCTTCAAAACTAAACTGAACAATAAATTGGTAATGAGAGAGTGAGTGCATGAGAAAAATGGAAGTTAAAATTCTGGAAGTTTGGTGGCAGAGCCAAAAACTGGAAATGCAAGGAAGTGCTAGGTATAGCTGGCTGGATTTCAGCACAGGAACTAGAGAAAGGTGTCTCTTCTGAGATTTGTCTAGAGTGATGGGATCTTGACTTGAATCTGTTGATTACTGAGTGTGCGTGTGTACTGAAAAAAAATATGTATTTGAGTCCATCAAGATTTCTAAAGACAAATGTATCTCTATACATACACAATAAAATATGTCAAACAAATCTTTCATTCTAGGGCTTAACATAAAGGGAAACATTGTGCGCAGAATTACAGCTCTGTAGTCCATATGTTCTGCTTAGTAGCTCGCTTCTAGGTGCACGGATGGGTTCAATAATTATCGTGTAATGCTGTTTCAGTTGCGTATGTTATTACAGCACAGTAGCTTGACTCTTTCTTCAGGCTTAATTAGGGCACACTACAACTGAATGAAATGATGATTGTTCCACAGCAAAATTTGAAGTTTTTGAAAAGCAGTCTCTGTTATTCTGGGGTTAACAACATGACCATTTTATTGTAGATTATTGAAGTAATTCAGCACAACCTACATCTGCAGACTTCATTTCCTTCATGGTGTGCCATGCTGCCCTCAACAAGAACAACCACTGAAGCAGCTGCTCTGTACAGCATGATGGAGCAAGAAGTCTGCAGCAAGCAGAGTAGCAGCAGCAGCTGCCAGTGGGGGTGATTTACACATGATCACCATTCAGCATTCAAAAAGATTTTGATGCTTTTCGTGACTTGTCTATGAAATGTGTTGGACAGAATATGCTAGGACTGTTCCTAATAACACTGTAATGATTTGTCTTTGGGTTCTGTTGACACTGATGAACCATTCATGTGAGAGTTGTTCTTGGGGTATGTTTTTATAGAGTTGGAGTTTAATTAGTTTTTACTATTTAATTTCTGAGGTTATACTCCCAGCTTCTGCAGTAATTTGGTTTGGCATCGCTGAGGTCAGTGGCACGATGCTTGTTTGTACTGTTCCCCAAACTCAAGGGCGAAAGTTTTTGGAAGTCATGCACATACATCCTAGCTGCCATGGAGCATAGGAAGTCTCAGCTCTCTTGTAAAAGAGCTTCTCAGTTGTAGCAATGCAAAATCACTGTATGCAGTACCTATTAAATACCCTCTTAATTCAGGGTCTTAAATCTGGAATGGTATGTATTGTCTAACATTTTCTCATCAGACTGGAGATGATCTTAACTTAAAAAAGATAAGCGTCAGCTTACACATGAAGCCAGGGGTCAGAAAGGTCATTGCCATGGGGTGGTGACCCACACAAAGGCGTTCTGCAGAATGCTTAAACATAGAAGGAAACATTTTCACAAATAAGTGCTTAAAGTGAGAGTCTTTAAGGTCTGCCTGAGTACCCACATACTTGTGGCTGGAATTTAACAGTAGCACCTTTCCAAAATGGGGGGCAGGGAAAGGACAATACACAGCAGCTCAGTACTTCAGGGAATCAAGTTGCGTATTTAAGTGAATATGTATGTATATATACGTATATGACCCTACTTTGCTGGCCATCAGTGGAAACACTATTGCAACTGGAGTTTGATTAAAACTGTAGCTCACCTCTGAAAGCAATTCCAGTGTGGTTCTATAACTGGTAGGAAGTGTACAAACAGCTGGTAGCCTTAAAAAGGAACCATTAACTGAAACAAAGGTTGTATTAAAAAACCTCCTGTGAAATGTAATAATGAATAATAATCCTGAAGATTTTGATTTTGTTTCATTGAGAGTATAGTTTTTTACGTTACCCATAGAATGATTAGGAAATGCAAAATATGTTATCCCCTTTAGCTTGTGTAGACATGAAATGATTTAATCTACGATAAATTCCATAAAGGCTTTTTGTAAAAGTTGATAGTGAGTGAGTGTCGCAGGATGCAGAATGGGTGGAAGGCATGTTGTCTGAATCAGGCAGTCTCACGGCTTCCCTGATGAATCATAGAATCGTAGAATGATATAGGTTGGAAAGGACCTTGAAGATCATCTAGTTCCAACCCCCCTGTCATAGGCAGGGACACCTCCCACTAGACCAGGTTGCTCAAAGCCCCATCCAGCCTGGCCTTGACACCTCCAGGGATGGAGCTTCCTCAGCTTCTCCAGGCAACCTGTTCCGGTGTCTCACCACTCTGAGTGAAAAATTTCTTCCTACTATCTAAACCTGCCCTCTTCCAGTTTAAAGCCATTCTCCCTTGTCCTATCACTACATGCCCTTGTGAAAGGTCTCTCCCCAAGATGAGCTCCCCATGTCCCTCCCCATGAAAGATGAGCTTTAGCTGGCCCGCTGTTTGGAACAGCCACAGGAATACAGCTTCAGTTACCAATTAAAACAAGGATGAAATAGTTTTGTCTTTCAAGCTGACATCATGAATGACTACCCAAATACAAAGCTGCCTTGCTAAGGTCTACAGATGGGACAATTAACTCATTCTAACACTGTTTGTCAGCCGTATTTTACACTGTGGTTATTTGCAAGCACACGTTAAACACAAATGCACACTTAAGTTGCTATTACCAGTAAAATAGTAATAGCAATGCTGTATGTTTTAGCACGTTTGCAAGAGAGAGACATTGTCATTTCATGTTCTGTAGCAGTCTGTACATATCAGATGGCATCAGTCAAGTCTGTATGAGACACTGTTACTGGGCTATTTGGACTTGATCTTCACAGCATTTCCACAAGTTTTAAATCTGTAAATCATTAAATTCGTTCTTTCAAATGGAAGTGCTTCGTTTTCCATTTTCAAAATAGTTTTTTTAAGTAATTGAATGTTTTAAATCATGAAACATTAAAAACAATGTTTATCTCAGAAAGTTTACAGCTGTAAAAACAAAATAATGTGTGGCTTTAAAAAAAGAACGGATTTTTTTTTTTTTTGTGTAATAACATTAGTTGAGATAATCCTGGTGTTCTGCTTGTCTTTTGTGTTAGATATGAGCTCCTGAGACGTAAAATCCAGCAACCACTTGCATCAAATCCCCCTGAAGATTTAAATCTGTGGCACAATATTTACTCAGGAACTCAGTGGTTTTATGAAGATAAGGGTCTTAGCAGGTGAGATTACAAAAACTATAAAAACAAATGCTGGCATTTTGTATAGTGTATGTTTAATAGTTCAAAGTATTTCTTGTGTCTTTATGTAGTGAACATATTAATTATGTAATGAAATATTTTTTGTCATCTTTGGTATTAATCGTTCTAATATGCAGGGGTTTATTATTAGTCTGTTGCTCTTGACTCATATATTGTTTTGCTCTGAAAAAAAAGAAAATCAAGATCTTGTGAAATTTTAGGATTGATATGCTCATGCAATCAAACCATTTAGATTGACATGTACATGTGCTCTAGGTTTGTGTGTTGGCAAAGTCATAGCACGGCAGAATGAATGTTTGAGAAGTCCTAGCTGGGAAACATTTGAAACTCGGTTTCAGCATTGTTTTTCTTACCTGGTTTTAAAATGCAAATTAACAAGTGCTTTAATATCTCCAAAGGCAAGGGTATTTATCACACTCTCAGCAGATCTAATTTAAGGGCAGCTTTGTGTTAGCTTCATTATAGTTAAATGCAGAGTGTTGAGAGCTGGGCAATGGAGGGTGGGTTCTGTGTCTCAGTATGTTACACACCTACTGTGTGGTATAGAGCAAGGCATTTGCTCTTGATTAACCTTAGTTTCCACACTTTGAAGTCAAGGCTACCACCCTTAAGACAAACACACACTTTAACAACCTGTAATGGAAGACTCAATGTGGATTCTGAATTGGGGTTTTGTAGGTAGTCTTGGGAAGACATTCATGGATGGCTTCAGGATGTGTGTGTTCTCTGTGCTCGCGTGCTTTATGAGGACTGCATGTCAGTCATTGCCCCTCAAATATCTGCACGTTGCTTACTTTGATAAAAGCTGTGTGAGCATCCCTCCTGAGTATGATGTGAACCAGTGGAATGTGATCTCTGCTCCAGACTGTTGTATAGACCAAACCAAGCCAAGGGCTACTGTCTCTGGCTTGTCACTGCCTACTTGCTAAAAGTCACTGCTGGTTTTCATCCATTGCAATAATTGATCACCGAGCTCTTCTTTTACCCAGTCCTGCCCAAATACCCTTTTCTTTCTTAAACCATGTTTGAAATTCTACACAGAGTTCCCTTTGGTTTTAGTTTAGCTCATTTCAGCAGCGCTGATGTGTGCAGGAGTTATGTTAGCAGTTCAGAGGGGGCAATAAATTCTGACAGAGTCTCAGTGGCAAGTCATTAGGCACAATGACCTTTTGGGTTGAATGAGCTATGGACAGAAGAGTGTGCCTAACCCTCGGATACACCTGAACGCTTCTTTTGGGGAGGGTTCTGCAACCCGCAGCTATGTTTTTGCAGTCAACAACTCAGGATGAATGTGTGGCTGGAGAGAAGATGCTGCAGAGAGATGCAAGCCTTATTATTCACAGAAAGAGAATCCGTATATCGGCATCTGTTTTCACTTGTGTCATGTTTTAAGCGTGTTTCAGAACTAGTGAATTTTTATTATATTCCTGCAGAAGTCTATTTTCACAATGATTTTTTTTTCAGATGGCTTTTTCATTTCTAGTAGGCTAAGCCAAACTTCTTTTACTTTCATTGTTGGAAATATGGATCAAAAAATGAATCTCAAATTCTCATCATTAAATTGCAAGAATAGATTCCATTCATCTTTCATTGTACCTGTGCTACAATGTCCAAGAGAATACTACATGTTTGCAAGCAACAGAAAGCTCAGAGAGGGAAATAAGATGTGTTATGTGAATTGTTACTGTTCTTCTACAGTGCTTATCATTAGAGTTGGAGCTAGGGAGCTCCTGTTAGTTTGCTTTCTTCTGAGTAGGACTGTTAAAGCTTAGCTCTTTTGAAAATCAGACAGAGTGGTTGCATGATATAGGGTGCTATAGTAAAGCCTTAAAAAGAAAAAGTAAATATACTATTTGAGTGACTTTGTGTTTTGTAGAGAAATCTCTAAATATTAGGCATTTACCGTATGTTTCTTTATTCTGTTTGTAGACAGTTATCCTAAAGTGCTGCAGCTTCAGTGAAAATTTCAACAAGATGATCCTGTGTTTCTGTGATTGTGCAGCTTTGTGGGGGGCTTTTTAAAATGGAATTAATTTTAAGATTATGAAATCCCACTTAAAATACATTAATAGATCGTTTGATACAGAGAAGAAATTATGGAGCGACAGTCACTTGGTTTACTAAATATACATGAAGTATTTAATAAAACTGTGTAAGTTTTATTATACACAGTTCTGAAGAAAAATACTTTATTAAATGCGTTAGCATTCCTAGGCACTTTTTTTTTTTGATGTTTGCGTAGTGGGAGTAGTCCTGGCTGTGTGGTGAATCACTTTTACAAATGAGACTCTGCAAGTTAAAATCAATGGGTTTCCCAAAAGAGGAAAAAAGCCTCATTTGATTAAATTCTGATCCAAATTTTGGCAGGTTGCCACTGCTGTAATTACATATTGAATTGAGCTATAATCTCTCAACACCTCAGAAGCTAGAACTATGAAGAAGTGAAATAATGTGTTTTATTTTTGTTACCGTGTTGATGGTGCTGAATTATTTCCAAAAAAAGAGACCTCTTACAGAGTCTTCATTGGTGCAAACCGTGCGGCCGCACTTGTTGGAGAGGATGGAGGAAGCAGCAAAACTTTGGCACAGGCAGAAGGTTTACAGCAAATGTTTTCTACGTCTGCATTTTTCGTTCCATTTAATTATTTTTGAAATGTCTTAGGTACACAACATACGAGTACAAGCTCATAGTGCACAACGAGGTAGGATATACATCAAGTGAAGAAGTGATAGCTACTACATTAGCGGGATTACCAAAGAAAGGAAGTATCCTCATTGCACGTACTGTTAATCATACTGCTGTAGACGTGGAATGGTCAAAACCAAGTAAGTGTGCTTAGTATTTATTCCAGTAACTAGATGTTAACCTGCCATCACTTATGTTGGTCTGCCTTGCTCTCGTAGGAAACACAGTCCTTGTCTTGATTTATAATACACCTAAGTGTCCTTGAAAGGAAAGGAAAGGAAAGAAAAGAAATAAGGGGGGGGGGGAGGGGGGGGGGGGGAGGAAGTGCACAATTTGCTGGTTTGCAGTCATATTTGTATTTATTATATGCTAGTTCTGCCGAATGAGAATAGTGAAAGTGAAGAAATAGTTAATGCAAACTCATGAGAAATCTATAAAGTAGTAGTACATAAAATCCTGTTGGTGGTATAATTCATCTCTTTGTATGAAAATTTACATATACATTCCTTCAGGATGAGAGGATCCCCTTTCTCTCTTTTTGCTCTGCTCCTTAAAAAGAATTTAGCCCATTTCTCTAGCTGGTTTGCTAATACAGCAGTGGGGAATTTTTTCATGAATTACATGCAAATGATTTTATAAGGACTGGGTGCTGAATTGCAACAAATGTAGTCTCTTTATTTTATAATTGCATGCCTGAAGTAAACATACTTATAAAACCTGACAAATGTAATAGATCTGAAGCAGCTCGCTGAAGTTTCATTACCTTAGTAATCTAACCCCCTGACCTTCTAGATGTGGGTAATGCAATCTGGTTTTATTTTCATTCATACCTTAGAAATTTTCTTCATATATGTTTGGGAATGCAAAGGTTAAACACCAAGACAGGGCCATTCGTTATTTGAAAGCCTTATCGTATTTTATTACTTCTTATGTTGCGAGAAGCATATTCATTATTTTGTATGTTTCATTTTTTCATAATATCAGTTTTGAAATGATTTTCTTGTTTTCTTTGGGAACTTGGGAGTTCTTAATATAAGTTGCCTCGATAATTTTCTTTTTCTGGAAAACCTGCTGAAGGTTTCTGACTTCTAAGGATTTAGGAGTTGTATCTGTACCGCTTAAAATAAGAATAACATAATCACTCCCGATTAAGAATTTCTATGATGAAACTGTACTATTAAATCTGAAATTTTGCTTTTGGCTTTTATCAATGCTGTTTCCCAGTCAGCTGAGGCCTGTTCAGTGGTACAGCGTGTCATCTAAAGCAGTACGTATCAGTGCTTAAAGTTTTTGACATAATTATTCTTTTAATCTTGGTGCCTACTGGAAACGCAGTTGCATTTGATCAGATCTGAACTTAAACTGTTTGACAAAGTTCAGATAAGATAGCAGGCTATATCTGAGTCACTAAAATGAAGAAGCAAGGCCAGCCTGGAATCCTTGTTTATCCACCAGCTCAGACCAATGAATGTCCTTCCCTGTGTAGCCAGAAAATCGTACTGTTTTTTTTCCTTCCTTTCGCTGTGCTGGGCAAAATACACTTTAGGAAGAAATGTGAGGAGTTATTTTTCCCCCCTGCAAAAATAATGCTTCTGAGTTTATTACAGCTTTACATGTATATGATGCTATCATGCTTGTTCTAGAATAATAACGTGTAGATTTTAATTTTCACTATGGCTGAAAGGTCATCTGTGTAAAGGTGAATGTAACTATAATTTAAGACATAGGCACTTGCCCCTTATTCATGGCTAGAGGACTAACACAGGAATTTAGTACTTTTGGGGTGCGGTGGGAAAGTGTTTTATGAAGGGAAGGAGCAAAAAGGGAAAAAATCTTTGAGGTTTCCATCCTAAACTAGTGCCATGGAGCAATCCGATTTGCTCCCTTCCTCCTACCGGGGTGAAAGCCATCTGTTTGAAGTGGCAAGCCACAAGGTCCATGTACCACGGCTAGAAGTGGGTTTCACTTATTTGTTTACTTCACAGAAGCCGTTGTCATCATGGCAAAGTATTAGATAGGATAACTGTTAACAATTTTGACAAGTTTGGAAGAGCAGTCTGCATCTCTCCTTATAAGGGTGAAATTAAAAGCACTTGATGGAATCTTTGCTTTTTTTTTAAATAAGAGGCTCTGCATAAAATTTGGTTTTCTCTTCACAATAAATGTTGTTGATAAAAAACTTGCTCACTGAATTTTTTCCCAGTTGATCTCCCAATGTTTTTCCTTTCTTTTCTTAGCGCTACAAGATTTGCAAGGAGATGTTGCATACTACACCCTCTTCTTGAATTCTACCGATGGTAGAAGAACTCTGAGGATCCCGGCTGATGTAAACTCTATAGTCATAGGTGATTTGCAGCCCAACACAGAGTACCAGATATTTTTTCAAGTTTTTAACGGAGCCCACAGCATCGACAGTGAGGTTGTGCATGTGACTACCTCAGACGGAGGTTGGTTAGCAGCGAATGTGGCTTGGCTTAAAATCTGAGAATGAAATTGATTGATTTTTGTTAGGGTTGAGATCAGTCATCCTTCCATTATAAAATTTCCGGTATAGAAGGAAAAAGGGCTAAAACGCTAAAATGCTTAAGTGCTGGTTGTCATCATGTGGTAGATCAATAAACGGTCCCACTGAGACAGAAGCAAAAGCTCTAATAGCAGATATTAACCCGGTTTGTTCTTATCTTCTCCTGCATACTCCTATCTGTGTGCACTAAGTTTGGAACTGAGTTCATATCAATAAATGGTGGAATTTAGAAACAATTAATGGGTTTTTTAAAAGATTTGCTCTGTGAAGCGATATGCTTTTGACATGACAGTCGTACACAGGGCCTTCCCTGAGTCACCAGAAACTCTAGGTGTAAGTTCAGCCACAAAGAAAATTCTTTATGAGTCATTTCTATGCCAGTGGGCAAGTGCGGGGGGAGGATAAAATAAAAAAAATAATTGTGAATATGAAATGTGTTTAGAATGGTCTTTCTAATCTTTTTGCTTTATAAAGTCTCATTATAAACATTATAATATCATTACCTCAGAAGCAAGTGTTCCAGGTCATTAGCAAAGCACTTTAAGTGAGGATTCCATTTCCTTTTTGATGCCAAAGGTCAGCACCTTTTGTTTATAAAATAGAATCAATCACAAGGACAATTTTTCAACTGGTGAAGATGGGTTCTTATGATAAAAATAGGTCTTTGCATGGTTATTTCTGACATGCTTAGGTAATTATGTAATTTAATGGTAAGGAAGGTGTTGTGGTTTCTTATTTTAAATAAGTGTTAGACTTCATCATTACCTATAGTAATCAACATTCAAAACCATTTACATAATGACAATATTGCATATTGCTTCATAGTGCTTCAGCTATGAGGCTGATAACGTCACGTTCCACCGGACATAGTGTTTTGGTCTCAGGTTTTGCTTTAAAAGCAAAATGCTCTGTTTTTCTCTTTTTTTTTTTTGGAAGGATTAGGATTGGGGAGACATAAAAATAATGTTTGTATGCTGGCGGTGCAGATGGGTGAATAATTTATCATCATATCTCACTGGCCACATACTACTGATGATTGACACTATGCTGCTGGTATAAAGCATTTTACCATCAGCTCTCATGGTTTCTAACTGAGAGTATAATAAGCCAATTTACAGAAGACTACAGACTGTGATAACTTCATCAGAGGAAAGCAGATAAGCAGTGAACCCTTTGCTAAACCTAAATACTAATCTGCATTTGGTTAAACAAGTGCTTTTGCAGAGACAGCTGGAGTTTATTCAGTTTCTTCCTTTATTTCTAGAGCCTGAGGGCATGTTCCCTCCAGAGGTTGTCATCATCAACAGTACAGCTGTACATGTCATCTGGACATCGCCTTCAAACCCAAATGGTGTTGTCACAGAATACTCTATCTATGTAAATAATAAGCAGTACAAGACTAGAATGAACGAGCCGGGGTCCTTTCTTTTAGCAGATTTGTCTCCATTCACTGTATATGATATACAGGTTAGCATATCTTTTCTGGGTCGCGTAATATACTTTACTTTTACATAAAATCTGTGTATTTCCAAGCGGAATGTTGTTTCATGGATTTCTTTACATACGTGGACATGTGTTTGCACTGATGTTTGCGTGCATATACATATAAGGCATAAATCTATTTTCAGTGTATTTTAGCTCTGTGTACACTTTTCATAATACAAATTTCCATTATCTTTTTTCAAACCCTCAAAACTCCATTTACTTTCCCCTAAATGCTCTGTGCTACAACATTAGCAAAGCCCCAACATATATTACAAAGAGGCAAAGATTCTACTCCTACTCATTAAAAGAAAATTGCAATTGTTTTAGAAACATCAGGCATGCATAATATATCAGCATAGAGAAATAATGATATTGCATTTGTCATCCTTTTATCATTTTTTTTTCTCCTTATCCTTCTGAGGAGGAAGCAGAGCTGATCTCTGAAATCATAGTAGTACTTTTTTTTTTTATGCTGTTAATAAGTACAATATTTTTTCTTTGCTTTTCCCTTACTTCATCTCTACCTTTGCCTCTCTATTCATATATCTAATGAAAGGCAAAATACTGTGTACAGAATAAAAAAAAAAAAAAAAATCCTATCCTTAAGTTGTATTAATATATTCAAGAAATGCAGTTTGACACTTACTTGTAACTATACCTGTCTGTTTTGTTCAGGTTTGGTTTGCATTATAGATGAGAAGGACTTAGCAGTACCATGTACACTTCGTTCTGAAAATTTGCATCCAGTTACTACATGCCATAAATAAACATCACAGACGGGCATACCGTAACAGATTTCTATGTTCCAGTCCCTCTGAAACAGCAAACCTCCATCCATGAATACACATGTGACTTTCTGAATGCTGCTTGGAAACACATTTGTCTTTTCTCAATAACAATGCAAATTCAGTGTACTGCCTCACTTATAGACTCTCTATATTAATTTACCATGGCCACCTTCTGTTCCTTGAGATGTTAATTATTCTTCTCTTCTGCGTTCCTAGTCTTCATACTGGAACTATATTTGCATCAATGTGACAGGTAAAACCAAAATAAGCTGGTTTTACTTTTTCTTTTTTTAAATTCTTTTTCTTCTTGTCCTGGAAACAATATTATCTTGGATGCATGGGCATCTCACTGGTAATCTTACTGCATTATGCTTCATTTTTTGTTCTCTTTTATGAGTAACTTCTCTGTTGACAATACAGAAGCGATGTTACCATTCTTCACTAGATATTTCACTTTGCCTCTGCCTAGTTTAACTCCAAGAATTGAAAGAATAATTTTTTAATTCTGTAGCGTTTTTCATAAAAAAGTGTATGATTCCTATTTGCATTTTTCACTTTTAATTTTCCAGAACAGACATGAAGGAATAGAAAATATTAAGGAAAAAATACCTGTGTTTTTGTGTCATAATATATGGTAGATGTAGAAAACTTACTCAAGTTTTTTCAGTGTTGTGTACCAGATTCTACATATACATGCACAAAACCAAATTCACCGTGACTCTGTTTGTGATGATTCAATAGAGAACAGCAATTACTGCCAGAGGGCTGCATGTACCCTTTTTTTTGAAAACGGTGCGGGAAAATGTGATACAGCGCAGTACATCTCTGGTAGATATACTTATCTCAAAGCTGTGGTATTTTCCTGGCTGCATGGAATCTGTTAAACAGAAAAGAATAAAATCTTGGGTGAAGAGGGAAGTCTAAACAAGTAGCAGAGCTGAATAATTTCTGCAGCTGATTATGTGAAACTCATGTTCCTCTTCATCAGATTGAAGCCTGCACGGTGTATGCCTGTGTGAGAAGCAATGGGACCCAGATTACAACTGTGGAAGATGAGCCCCAGCAGCTGTCAGCACCCATTATTCACATAATTGGCTCAAGGTACTGTGCTATAGGTGGCTTTCATATATCAGAGTGATTTGTGGATGGAATGGGGACCAGAATGTAAGGTTGTCCGCTCTCAGTTGAATAAGGTGCATAAAAGAATTCGGTGCACACTTCGAAAATATTTTCATGGTTGTTATTTTTGGTCTTTTGGACTTTTTGGCCAAAAGAGCAACTGAAGAGATCTTACCCTTGGTTGATTGCACATACCCATTTGGGTATCACTGTGCTGTGGTAATAAATAAAGCATAAGTGGAAGTAGTTAAGAGAAGAAGTGTAGAGGAATGAAAATTATCACATTTTGCTGTCAGTTAAGAAGAGGAAGATTAATGCTCAGGGAGCAATGCGATGCTGATAATGGAAACAGAATAATTGTGGGTAAAAAAAAAAAAAGTCACCTATCACAACAGTAAGAATTAGTAAGCTATCTTAAAAGGCGTGCATATATCTATGTCTCCTTGAACCACTGTTTGCAATCTGCCCATCCACTACATCCACAGGCATGGGCAAACTTCTTAGTTGTAAAGGGAGCATCAGATTTGCAGTCCTTAGAAGCAGCCACATACAGTGATTCTTCGGGAGTGAATATCTTCCAAAGACAGACTAAAACTAAACTTGCTAACACGTTTTTCAGAATTACACCAACAATAGAACTAGTTACCCTTCTCTGTGTGTTATTGCTCATGTCATTTTACTAGACTTCTGCTGGGTTTGCTCATTAGCAGTATTTCTTTTCTAGAAAGAAAAAAGTATCTATTTTTAAATAGCAAAAACACAACACCTGAACCTTCAGAAACGGCCAACAGAACGGATTTGCTCCTCCAGCCTCTTAAGGGCTTTGGTTTGCTGTTTATCATTTCTACATTTTGTTTGAATTCAGCATTTGTCTCTGCATAAGGGTGAAACTAAGCTTGCTATTTTTCTGTCACACACACAGATATAGTCAAACCTTGTTTGATGATAAGGACTCAATTCGGGATCTCATCTTTTGCCCTTGGCTTTAACTTATGTGTGCCTTTGTCTGTATTGTCTGTACTGCACTTATGCATGTTTCTGCTATTATATATAGACTAAATATGTCATAACACATGAATGCAAAAGGATCAAAAATGCCTTCCTACTTTATAATCTGCTCAGCCAGAAACAGACTCTGTTTCTACGCTGCCTTTTCCTACATGTCATATTATCATCAGCTGTTCTTATATCCCAAAAGAATACTAACTACTGATCGATTGCCCGGACATGTCTGGCCGTGGCCTACACGTGCCCCGGGTAGTTCATTTATTTGCCACGGTGGATTTGCTACAGTGGAATTTAATCAATAGCTAATTCATTAATTCTGGTCCTCGAGTATGTAGGGATTGTGCAGTATAAAAATGACTGGCTGGCTTCAGCTTTGATTGAAATATGACAAACACTACAACTGACAGCTTCAACAGATGCTGGGCTGAATATGAATTTTGCTTATTTATCCTCCATAAAAGAAAACTCTTGGGCAAAAAACCAGTTTGTGTAGACAAGAGGACATTTTAATACATATCTGTCATCAAACAGAGAAAAAAGGCATTTCTAGAGTACAGACTCATGGGATACCTGAGCTATAATACAGACTGTGCAGTTTATGGACTTTAATTGGAATCATGGCGTTTTTCCCTCTTCTGAATTAGTTTGGGGGGCTGTATTATTGATGAGAATGCTGTAGTATAATGTCTTTGTAGCATTCACAAATAATTGTTTTAAAATTTGCCTCAAGCTGCTGCATGACATAAATTATAATTTCACCCACCAACTTCTTAGAAGTCTTTCTGATAGCAGCTCCATCCACACTGTTCTAATGAAGGTTATACCACCGGAGCCATTATAAATACCTTACTTTTCCACCTCTTACAGTTAATAACTCAGCTTCAGGCTGAAACTTGGCACAAAAGGTCGCAGTCCTGGAATGATTATTTTATAATGCCAAACTTCAAATAGAAAACGGTACGGGCCCCAGTCGTGATGTCCAAAGTCGGGTTCTGGTTTGTTATGTTTCTTGCCTGTGGTTCGGGGTTTTTGGGGGGAGGTAGAGAAGTTGCATTGGCCATGTTTAGGTAGAAACAAATCCTATTGAAATCAAGCATGCCTTGGTTTTTTTAGTTAGGACTTCAAGGTTTGTCTCTATAGAGAAGTATTGTATTTTATTGCACAGTTTAGAAAGTTCTCTGGATACTACATGCATGTGGAAGATCACTTAAAGTTTGCACAGTAGATTAAATTCTTGTGGTGTGTTGGAAAATAGTCCATTCCCATTTAAAATATGTTTCTTCTTTCTCTTTTCCCTTGTAATACAGTAGCAGCTTTGTTGCTTTCAGAAAATTGAGGCACAATGCAGATGAACCCTGCCAGCAATTCTGTTCACTGCTTAATTAAAAGGTTGATGGCTCTGCAAACACCATGTGGCTTAAACTAGGGAAAATCTTTCACAGCTTCATGAGGCAAGCGAGGGCCCTTTATGCACCTTGGGGAGAACCAGAAACCCTGGTCAGGGTGTAATAGAAAACTCAAAGAAGATAAGGCCATGGGAGAAAAGCTAGGTGAATTCTTTGGTTTGATGTTCGGTTTCATGGGGCTTAGGAAGGTTTCTGTATCAGATGCTGTTCATGGGTGAATGAGCTGGAGAAATTATTTCAAATTAACATGTTAGTGAGATTTTGGAACAAATGGATAAAACTTATAGCAATAATTTGTTGGGATGAGGGTATTTGCTGAGGAGTTCTAAAGCAGCTCAAATATGAAAGTGTCAAACTACTGTGCTGTGTAAAATATCCTTTAAATTGGTCTTGGTACTGGAGGAATGGAAGATGAGTCAATATGTAGTGCAAATTCCTCCATGGGGATCTGGGGAACTAAAGACCAGTAAGCCTGATTTTCTGTACTGGAAAAATGGGCAGAAAGTGAAAAAAAGAAAGGGATTCATAACTATGTGAATAAAGATGAAATGCTGGGGAAGATTGTTGTGGAGTCATGTCCAGCCAACGTATGACAAGCTAACCAGAAATATCCAGAGGACAGGCAAAACACAAAGGGTTCTCTCCTATGCTTACTTTTATAGCACTTTCCCGTGCGTGTTCAAGACAGTGTTCCCATAGAGGAAACCTGATCACTCTCCGTACTTTAGTAATGGGAAAAACAAAGCACAGAAAGATTTCCCTAAGTTTGTAGCAACAACAGAAGCATAATGCTATTTATCAGACTTTCTGTGCTGTGTCATACCGCCTCTTTTAATTATATTAGCACTGCAGTCAGCAGTGCAGCAGGTAGTTAACTCTTATGCAATAATGTTAAAGCAGTTGCTCAGTATGTGTGATCTCATGATGAGAAAAGTATTTTATCCACTGGTCATTAATAATAGCAGCGTTCCCTATCTTAAGAAAGTCAGGTGAATCTTGTGATTTTTCTGTGATTTTTTTTTTTTTAAATCCAGCTTCTAAAAGTAGAGTCACCGAATCTTAGATTTAATGTGATTTTTTTAAATTTAACCCTTGCATGTGATGAGACTAACACAACGTTCATTGTCAAGATTCAAAAGTGAGGAGTCATGATATTTTTAATCTTCATGGTTAAACCTTTACTATTGTGTTGAGGAAAAAACAGGAGTTCTTTTCACAACTCATGGACACTTGAAGCTGGTGATACTTGAAGCAGGCAAAAAACAGAATTTTCTTTCCAAAGTCTGATTTACCAAAATGTGTCTGATGTGATATCAAAACTCTGAAATACTGATATTTTTCATGGATTTTTTAAAAAAAAAACAAACAGTATTTCTACCTGGAAATGTCAGAATGGATTGTCTTCACGTGCTTGAGCCAAAGGATTTCAGTTTGCTCTGTTGCACCAAAAGCAAATACACCTTGTTCTTTATCACCTGGAAGTGCTTCAGTGCCTCATGGACCTTGTAGTCTGAAGCAGTTCTTTCCTGTGAACCTGGTTAGGCTGCCTTTGCTCTGGGAGGGGAGCCCTACTTCGGTATTTTCACCACATTGACAGCAGTCACAGAAGGGACTCGTCCAGCATTTGAACTATCATAAATTGCACACGCTTGAAGGGAGGTTTTCTCTGGGTAGGGAAGGACTAAATGCCACATGCCAGGTGTCGTGCATCCCCCTGTGCCCAGAATTTGCAAGTCTGCTTCTGTAGTTCAGGCTGTGGGCGCTTACTAGCATAGACACAACTCCGGTTTACCTGCGAGGGAGTAACTGGGGGTGAAGAGAAGGAGAGGGTGGGCAGGCTCCATCTCCACGTTTCTGCACCTGTATCAAATGCACCGTACGGGATACAGGTGGCTGCATGCTAAAGCATCCATCGTGTCCCATTAAAACTGCAGCCGCTCCAGAAGGTTCTCGCTCATTCTGGGGTATTTCTGCAGATTGGGGGGTGTCAAAAAGCCTCTGCAGTCCCATGAAAACCCTGCTGAATTTTTTAAACTGACCTATGCATTGTTCTTGCTGTGTTGTTTTGAAAACCACCACAATTTGCCGTGGGTGGCAAACATCAGAATATACGTGGAACATTCATAAAATTGTGAAGTAGTTTGTTTATTTGTGAATATATACAGCTGTGGTTTTGTTGGAAGATCATACTGAGTTTTACCCTTTCAGTGGCACTGGTCAGAGAATGCTCGTGCCACATGATTTCTTTGTGCAGCTGCAGCTTTACACAATACCAGGCTGTGTCCACCCCAAATTTGTATCTATAAATTGAATAATAATAAAGTGATTCGTTGTTAAAGGAAAAAAATACATGCTGAACTCTGCAGAAAAGGCAAAATGTTCAAATCATTGCATCAATTCTCAGGCCTAATTTGAAATTATTTTAGAGAGAAATATGACTTGCAAAACTGCAAAAACTGGCACAATACATTGAAAATACACCCTCGAGGGTCTGAATGAAACTTGCAGAAAGCAAATAATTCAAAAATATGACTTGAAATGCTTTCTTTGCTCCCGTGATCTATACTGTGCGAAGACCGGGAGAGAGTTACAACGGCATTTATAAAGGCTGAAGTACTACACTTCTGTTCCTTTTCTTTTTATCTTTTTTCTGAAGTTTGCACAATATATTTTCCTGCTCTTACGTTTTTAAGTTAGGTCCTGTAACATCATTTAAATTTAGATGTGTGTCTATGCAAATGTGCGTTCATGTGCATGTCGTAGAATATGTAGTTAATAAAAAATAGCCATGTACGGAATATGGAATTAAATCTGGTTCAGATGAAGACCTTGGAATGATAATGGTGAGTCTACAAGTCACCTATAAAGTTATTCCATCATAGATGACATTAATTCCTGTTCTGCAAAGGCTTATTGCTGTATGTATTCCTCTGTTTTTACCTCAAGGAAGTGAAATAATAGTTCAGTTATTTTTATTCTGTTAAGATGTCAAAGTTTATCTCAGCAGCTGCTGTTTCACTGTAAGACTTTCACTTTAAATTAATGCTAATTTATGATGTCACTGGCATTCTGACAGTGGCTGTGTAAATGGGACATGGAGATTAAAAAGAGGTACTTGGAGCCTAAGTATATACTGTGCAATGTTGTCAGTTCTCCATGTATCGCTGGGATCTCCTTCACTACCCAAATATAGTCACAGTGAAACAAATTTGTGTCTTATGCAACATTGCAGAAGGATTGTGGAAAACTCAAAATGGAAACTTCAAAAAATGTTTTCATTTGAAATACCCATGTAAAATGTGTACATTATAAAAGGCAGAGGAAATTTCTGTCTCAAATGTCCCTTTTGACATTTTTTTTTTTTTTAAATTGTAATACTAAGTGAGATTTTGGAGCCAACATCTGCACATTTTTAGTAGTGACAGACTTTCTACAATTTTACATGATTTTTCCTGTAAGATACCTTCTTCCTTAAACTAATGATGGTCTGATATCAAACCTGAAATCAACAGGATTTTGTTTTACAGACAGTCTTACAGGGGCTGCTGCAGTTATACTTCTGAACTCAAAGTCAGAAGTCTTGAGTCTTACTTTTGAAAAACACTCATTTTTACTTCTAATTTTATGTCCATGAAAATATTTAAGCCCAGAAGAGAACTAGTGCTTACCGATACTCTGATGGGTTCTTACTTTCTTTTATTTATTTGCTGAAGAATACATTTCAGAGCAACGTACTTTTCGTATAATTTTTTTTGAAAGCAAAGACAAGATGAATACCAATCTATTCTAAATGGTGACTGAGCACAATGTAAGCTGCACTGGCTACAGCTCAGAGGGAAGGGGGTGGTCTTTTGCCCCCCAAATGCCCATCCTCCACCAAGTTCCTATCTGAGAATGGTCACAGCAGCCATGAAAATAGTTCATGTGTGCCTTTGCTATAGGACCAGGAAGGCATATTGAATACTTTCCGATACCACTGAAGTGAAACGAGTAAAATGCTCGAAAGTTTATTACACGTAAGTTTCCAAAAGTATGAATGTCTTTTAAATAGCTACCTTTAAGGACTTTGATTGCATGTGATTTATTTTCCCAGAGTTTTATCACATATTGACACTTTTTTTGAACTTTCACACCTTTTGGTTATTAAAGCGGCTGTGAAATCCAGCAGAACAGTTTGGACAGTTCAAAATATTTCACTCCATGTGAACTAGTATAAAATGGAACTACTTTATGCTAATCCTTTAATATAAGTATCCACAGAAACATAAATACTTTAAATAATTTAACAGATTTTAATTTTTCTGCTTATTGTAGATCTCTTCAAATCAGCTGGGCATCACCAGGACAGCCAAATGGCATTATCCTGGGATACGAACTCTTACGTAAAGCATGGCAGAGGTGTACCCCATCGAAGACTCCAAGGAGCAGCAAAAGTAATAGAATTTGCATCTCATTAGAATGTAAAAAGGATGAAAATATCTGTGGAGAAGTGTGTTATCATCCAGAATTGAAGGTGTGTGTATGTTCTTAAGTTAGCAATGTCATGAAAAATTATACTTTTAGGAATAAGTCTAAACCAAACCTATTTAGTTATCAGAAGAACGGAAGTGGAGGGTTCTGCTTCTTTTGAGATTTTAAAATCAAGGCTCTGATATGTGTCTTGAAACTTTTTTAAAATCGAATATGGATGTTTGAGCTCAGTACTGTGCAAAAGTATGCATCAGTGTATGTAAGTCAGCTGTTGACAAGTGATTCTGTTGTCTTAGGTCTGTGATTGTTGACTTTATTTCTCCTTTCAGAAGAAAAGAACTGATTAGCACTTATGAATGTGTCTTGCATTAACACTTTGGTTTGGAGCAATAGCACAGTTCTGAAGTGAATCCCCAGATTGTTTTCATTTACTACATGCTAGTTCAGAATAGAAGTGGTTTTAATACATGTGAAGTAAATCCCTTGCACGGGAAGCTAAGCCGGAACCTGTGCTTCAAAAACCCTTCAAATATGCTCCAGCTCCGGATGGGGACTTTAGGTTCCCAACCAGTCTGTAGACCACCGCACTTCACAAGCACGTATCCAAAGTTTCTTCCCTTCAGAAAACTTTGCCCTACGTGCATAGTGCAAATGTTCATTGCAAGGACTCAGGCTGTATCTGATCCAAAGTAAATCTCACAAGCCATGTATAATGGAAGTGTGAGGAATCTCAGTTCCAACCTCTTGAATCCACTGATCCAATCCCATTGTGACAAATTACATGGTGGGTATATATGTATATAGAGCTCTGTATGTATTTTTGCATCCCACTTGGAACAATCGGTTTTGCTCAGCTACTTGCCACAGATCACACACTGTAACCTACTATAGGAGATTTTTTGTCTGCTCAAGTATTCGGGTATCAGTGGATACTGATGAAATCGTTGTTCATATGGCTCCTTTGGCATCAAGTGATTGCACTGGACCACTTAAAGGCCATAGAAAATTTTCTAGGTTTATGCGGAATTTTAAAAACACTAGTAAGATTATAAAGCTTCTCTCTGTGTGAGAAATCATTTCTCAAACCCTATATGGACAGCAGTGGTTATTAACATGACTTGCTGTTTTGCCACCCCCCCTCAAATTCTTCCTTGGCTAAATGCTTAATGACCAGATTCTCCAGTACAGAAAATCTATTCAGATTCAGCTACAAGTGTGTGGCTGTTACATGACAATGATGAGCAGCTCTGAATGGGATCCATTGTGGTTTGTCAGATGTATTTTTAAATTATGGCTATTTTCAGGTTAATCTTCATATGAGTTCCTGTTTAGCAGTAGGATCAATAGCGTAGTGGGAGCCTGTAATGGTTTTTATTGACAAATGAGGTAGAAAACTCTTAGTTTGAAAGTAAGATTTAATGTAATGAAATAGTGTCCCTATTTGTCAAAGGCATCATCACATGTTCTATGACTAAAGCAAACAATATGTATTCACAAGATTCCCTGTCAGACAAGACAGTAATTAAGGAAGTGAGTTATTTGAGGTGTTCAAATCAAAATATAAATTATTCCAGTGAAAACAGCTTTAGCTTTTGAGTTACCTTGAAAGCAGCACTATATATATATATATATATATGTATTTCTGAAATCTTGCAAGTGAATTACGGGCAATCCTTTGTTCTAAAAGGTAAATTTACTTATTTCAAGTTTTTGGCATGGTAGACTTTTTAAGAGATCTTGGCATGTGTATGAGTTAAATTTGTGTTATATTAATTTTAGAAGGTTTCTTCTCTGTTTTTATTTTTTCAGCCTTCGTGTGTTTATGGTAACTTTGAGCTTGGAGAGTGTCCATTTATTTTTATAGCTTCCTGACTTTCAAATTTTTTCTAATTAATTTTGCATTATTTTCTTATAATGGTCTGTCTGTATTCTCAGAGACTGCGGTTAGGAGTGGGTGTTATTTGGTTAAGAAATGGACATATACTAAATGGCTGGGAGGTCCACAGGAAACTGCAGCACTCATACAGAAAATGGAGCAATTTTTGTGGGTCAATTGATTAAAATCCCCCTCCTGATGCTTCGCCTGGTTTGCTATGTGTACGCCCCCCAGCCATCCAAAATGTCTGCAACAGGTCCTGGTGCATCCATGTTCCTCTTAAACTAGAGTCTGGGACAGAGACAGCATAAGACCTTACGTGGCAGCCCTCTGTCACACTTTTACAGAATTCACTGTCAATCTATGCCAGCTATAATGCTGAAGCATTTATGCCAGTGTAGGTGGTCTTTAGATTCAACAGCTGAAGAAAAGTAATACTGACTAGCGTACGCTTGTTCTGAAAAGAAAGCCTCGTACCGCATTGCCAGCTGCTATTCGCCATACGTTTATTGTACAGCCAAATGTGAAGAGACGCCACTGAAAAGACATGCCACTGAAAGTTAAATGCTGAACAGCTTCAGTAATATTTAGATCCAGAATAATAAACAAGTTTTTTGTTCGTTTGACAATAGGCTGGTCAGCAAAAGCAGGCAGATTGTATATATGTAGACAACTAGGTTGTGGAGTTCTCACTTTTGCTTAAGTCATGTATTGCACCTTGTATACAGGGCACACACAATGGGTCTAATTTCCTTCTTACAATTTCCTTGAATTCAGGAGTATGAAGTGAGAGGAAAAGTAGGCCTTTTACACGAAAATAATTTGGAGATATGTCTTGGGTTATTTATTAGTATTTCCTTATGGATTTATGGGTTCAATTTGGCATCATCAACTTGCTATTGTAAGTCACCGCAGAAAAAGAGGGACGAGTTATCGTTTCTTATCTACATAAGAGATCACCAAAATATAATTCCATCCATCCATAGGCACCAAAATTTTTCAGTAATAGGAATACAAGGGTGTGTTTTCACTGTGCAGCAGAGAGGGATACAGACTCTTTTCAGCTAAGATTGGCTGAGTTGGGTCCAGCTAAGTGGCACAGTTATATCAGAAAGGCAGTGCTAAATGGCCCGGGTGCAGGGTTGCACTGGCACCTGTGCACTGCGTTTGGGATCCAGGTTAGTATCTCTGCATAGCATTGTGCTGTGTAAATAAACCAACTTGCTCAGAGCTGTCTTGGGAATCTCTAAAAGAGCAAATGACCTTTTTACTACAAGGAACGTGTACGTGCACATTCATGGGCTCATGTAGGCCTGATATTAAGCCTAATGAAGACCAAAAAAGATTCCTGCTACCATAAATAATCTTTGCATCAGGTCCCTACTTGTTTCTAGTTGTTAATCCAGTTTTCTGCTTCAACATCAGAAATCTTTGTTATTTTAGCTAACACAGTGTTATTTAAAGCTAACACAGTGCTGTGCCTGGTATCCTTACCCTGGTATTTGTAATCAGACTTGGGTGGATTTATAATTCTTGAGACCAGAAAGGATTTAGAAAGGGGGTTTTGTGCATAATTTTGCAGAAAAGCTGACAATACACTCTCATGTTGAATTTTGTCAGCTGCCAGGAGGGTCCCTACGTCCTGCATACCTTTTATGGTAACCTGTGCTGCTTGGGTGTTTCCAAGCTGCCAACATTGACAATCTTTTCCTAGCTGTTTTCAGTAAGGTGTGATCCATAACTCCATCCACCTATTTGAAATCTCAAAGCAGACATCAGCTGACTGAGCACGTATCATGAGATCTGTAGAGTTGTACTTCAATTAACGTGGGAACGTGCCCTAGCTTCCCCCATCAGGGAGCATAAACTCAGGACCAATGGGGAAATCATTCCTGTATTATCCATGTTGCTACTGAACTGTCCTTCTGGTGTTATTGGTATCTTGAGGTGAACACTGAAAATAATGAGACAGGTACAGTAGAAATGTAATTAAAACAGTGGCATAAAAGCTAATAATTTCCTTACACAATGGCCCGTGAGTATGAACATCAATGGTTAAAAGCATCCTGACTGACTGTTAATACAGCTTCAGCACTTTTTATTTTCAGTAGCAACAAGCTGTATAAATCTGCAGTTAATGAACTAATCAAGTATAACTTTGACATTACTAGGAGGTGTACAGGCTTACCTCTTTACTCACCGTAATCAACATGTGCCATTTGTTAAAAACACCAGCGGCACAGAGTCTAGTTGGAGGCCTGTAACCAGTGGTGTCCCCCAGGGGTCAATACTTGGTCCAATTTTGTTTAATATATTCATTAATGACCTGGATGAGGGGACAGAGTGTAACCTCAGCAAGTTTGCTGATGATACCAAACTGGGTGGGGTGGCTGACACCCCAGAGGGCCGTGCTGCCATCCAGTGTGACCTGGACAGGCTGGAGAGCTGGGCAGAGAAGAACCTAATGAGGTTCAACAAAAGCAAGTGCAAGGTCCTGCACCTGGGGAGGAAGAATGCTAGGCACCAGTATAGGTTAGGGGCGGACCTGCTGGGAAGTAGCTCTGAGGAGAAGGATCTGGGGGTCGTGGTAGACAGTAAATTATCCATGGCCCAGCAATGTGCCCTTGTTGCCAAAAAGGCCAATGGAATCCTGGGCTGCATAGGGAAGAGTGTGGCCAGTAGGTCGAGGGAGGTCATTCTCCCCCTCTACTCTGCGCTGGTGAGGCCACAACTGGAATACTGTGTCCAGTTTTGGGCTCCCCAGTTCAAGAGGGACAGGGAACTGCTGGAGCGAGTCCAGCGAAGAGCAACTAAGATGATTAAGGGATTGGAGCATCTCCCTTACGAGGAAAGGCTGAGAGAGCTGGGACTCTTGAGCCTGGAGAAGAGAAGGCTGAGGGGAGACCTTATTATGGCGTACAAGTATCTAAAGGGTGGGTTGAAAGAGGATGGGGCCAGGCTCTTTTCAATGGTTCCCAGTGACAGGACGAGGGGCAATGGGCACAAGTTAGAACACAGGAAGTTCCGTTCAAATACACGGAAACACTTCTTTACGGTGAGGGTGACAGAGCACTGGCACAGGCTGCCCAGGGAGGTTGTGGAGTCCCCTTCTCTGGAGGTTTTCAAGACCCGCCTGGATGCAGTCCTGAGTAATGTGCTCTGGGCAATGCTGCTTTAGCAGGGGAGTTGGACTAGATGATCTCTAGAGGTCCCTTCCAACTCTGAAAATTCTGAGATTCTGTGATTCTGTGACTCTTCTTTTTAAGGACTGGAGGAGCAAAATGATGGCTTGATAGCTAGCCTCAAAAGCACGATTTTCAGGAGTAGAAACTAACACATCTCGACATTGGTGAAGGATATTCAACAATATTTATGTAAAATTTACTATTAATGCCAGCAATATTGTACAAATTCTTTGTAAGTACTTTCAGGCTTAGAGAACCTTTAAAAAGGTAACACTTCATGTATAGTGTGTGTTGTAACACAGCTGAAGAACAGGAAATTAGATTCATTTTAGTAAGATAACATATAGGGATTTGTAACAGAATAACAATCTAAGGCTGTACCAGTTACCAAAAAGGAACAGCAGTTTGAGAAAAGAAATGGGTGACTAAGTATACTTAGCAAAAAATGGGTGTCTATGTAGATTCAGAGATAATTTAAGTAAAAAAGAATGAGCCTTGCTAATTTAAAATAGTCCCTCTCACATGCGAACATGATGGGTCAATCATTACTCTGGTGTTTGCTCCACAGGCAGAAATTTTTAATGAACTCCTGTAGCTAATAGGAATTCCTTAGAGTGTTTTGTGAATTGCTATTTTGCAAAGTGGCGCTGGCAGCAAGCGTTTGACAAGAAGGATAAACATGGCTGCCTAGCACAGCTGTTTATTTGAGTAAATCAGTCCTAGCTCAACTGGCATGCGTCCATAAGGCCAGATAATATCCTTCAGCAAAGTCTTCAGCAAGCAGAGGGATCGGGGATGACACAATTTTAATTAAGAGAGAGCTGCATCGATAAGTTTGGAGTATTTTTAAAAATTGTTAAAATGTAGTGTAATCCTGCCGCCAGATCTGCTATCTAGTTACTCTGCGCTGTTGTCATGGCTGCCTGGGCCTTGCTCAGGTACCGTCATAAGCCTCTCTTCGTGCCCAGCCCTTCCCAGTCCCAGTGCTCCTGGGTCACAGCCCCTCTGCGGGCTTGGTTGGGAGGCTAACCACAGGATTGATTTGTACATAACTCAGCCTACCAATATTTTTAAGGGCTCCCATGATAGCTAAGGATGAACATTTTGTATCACCTCCATAAACAGTAAAGGTCTCCTGCTTAGCAAGCGTATGTCAAGCATTCAACCCTCTGTACAAGAGTGAGAACTCCGACCTGGCTAAAATGTTGGTGTCACTGTATCGGATCGCTATGAGGCTTCTGCTCCCATCTACATAGTAACACCATCCAGTTGGGACTGTCACTTTTAGATCTAAGAGGATGAGATAATAGTAACCTTTTGCCACTATAACTTTCAATCCATCTGCTTGCCTTCTTTGTCAATGACATAATTTTAGCATTACTTGAATGCGTTTTATTTTATGGATTGATAATGCAAGAATCCCTGGGCTGAATATCAATGCAAACAGAAACTAACTATCTTTAGAGGACTGCCAAAAAAGTGTTATTTAACAATTTACAGCTGACTGCAGAGGATCTTATGGAGCTACATAATAATAGCACCAACTATATCAATCGGTGATGCCAGATGAGAGTCTGAATGTGTTTTAGAGCTGACTGGAGCCCTTTTTGGAAGCTGTCTAACAGGGTATTGAGAAATACTGAGGATCTTAAATAATTTTTAACAAGGAAAAGTAGCTGCTGAAACTATTGTAACATACCTGGGTGTTCAGCCAGGGTTTTTTTTGGAGGGAATTAAGGAGGAAAAGGAGAGACACCAGTAATAATGCAAGCTTACAAATAGTGTTCCAACCAGAATGCTTTAGAGTTAGTCCTAAAATGGCCCTCCCAGTGTCTGTGTAAAATATGCAGAGCAGCTCTTTCTACTGAGGACTCACAGGAGAAGGGGCATTTCTTAAAACTGAGAGCATTGCACGGAAAGTAAAATGGCTGCTCAAGCATTTGAGCCTGGATAATGCCAAAGATGTGCAAGATTCTTTCTCTGAAAGATGGAAAGACTGTGCTTGGGTGAAATTTGGGTGGTGTGCGTCGCTGAAAAGAAGGAAACAGTACAGGAATGACTAACGAAATCCATGACAAGAAGAGAATTTGGGCTAGACAGATCGCAGAGGGAGACACAATCCCAATGGGCACAGAAATTGGGACCAAGAAAGTGTGAGGAACATGTATTTGGCCTCCTTTCATGTAGGCATGTACAGTATGTACTGGCTCTGGTGTCTCAAGCTCAGGATGCAGCAAAAAGGACAGGACAGGGGCCATTCTTTACAAGTGTCAAAGAGTTGTCGCTAGATAGGATCAATTCTCAGGATACTGGCATGACAGTACTTGATTTGATATTTTTAAGAATGCTTTTAAATGACTTGGAGGTACAGAGAGACCAGGTAATCTTCTAGGTTGCTTTGGAGCCAATTGTAAATGAAAATAAACCTCAGCCTGGAGTGTGTGCCAGTCACAAAAAAGTATCCAAAAGATGGGAACCAGAGAAGAGGTGTAAAGCAGAGTTTTATTTGACATCTTAACTAATGATCTGGAAGAAAGGACAGTAGGTTAATTAAATTCAAAGATTGGATTATATTACCAGTGGCAAGGTGGACAGCAAAATAATATAATAGGACCTACAGAGACTCTAAATTCCTCAACAGAAAATGACAAAATTCAACTACGTTGGTAGTCTAAAACAGATGCTGAACAAGAAAGTGTGCTGGAAAAACAGAAAACTGTGTGACAATTCAAAGCATATAAGTTTATAAAACCTCAAAATATAGTGGGGAAAGAAGAACACCTTCTGCCATACCTCATGTTAATTTTGGGCTACATATTGTTTATGGATTGTAAATTGTTAACTTTAGAACCTAACCTAATACTCCCAAGGGTGATTGAGTAAAGGCCATTCAAAACTGGACAAAACAAAGCATCATGTATTCACACAGAAGTCAGAAAGAATTTGTTTATTACTTAAGAAAAGTAATAATTTTTTTCTTGCGTGTACATATTTATGTTAACTTTATAAATGTAATACAAATTAGATTTCCTAAGCCTAGTAACCTAGTAATATAATTTTTTTTTTGCAGTTTTTTGTTAGCTGATAATTAAAGTACCTGGATAAACAAAGGATCCTTCTAGAGGAACACTTTCTTTCTTTGGTCTAAGATAACTTGATTTAGAACGTGGTGAAGGAAGGGGCGGAAGTGCTCCGTGTCAAAAGAAAATGAAGGAGCAACTCCTCTCTAACTTGTGTGCTGTAATGGCAACTGCATTTGCTGTCGAGCTGTAGGAGTCATCCTTCTGGCTGGTGCAAGCTGCACTGACTGCTGGTTTTGAGGTTACGATTTTTACAATGGTTCTACTGACTGTTCTGTATGATTTGCTGTGCATGCAGTGTGCCACTCCATCGGCACAGGAGTAAGTGTACAAATAATTATTTGATTGTTCAAGCATATAATTTTCTCGATAGCACCTAGAAAGAAGTCCACATTTAAAAGGCCTGTTTAAAATTCATTTCCATGTAAATTTTATTTTGAAAAAAAAAAAAAAATTCTCTTATAGATGTTATTGTCTTGAGATCACATTGTCTGAAGAACTGTGGTCTCAAATAAGTGATCGTGTGCTGTAAGAAGAAAATTCCACTTATTTTTATGTGAAAGAAAACCCAAAAGCTTATACTGGGAAATACTGTTTTTTAGTTGTAAGAGGTGCAGGTGACAGGTGACATGTTTCATCATAAATGAATGAATGAATAAATAAATAAATAAGAACAGGGGAGAAAAGAAAAGGATAAGGTGTTTGTGGATTATATCTACATATTGCAATCTACTCCACGTTGATAGACTCAAACAGCCTGCAAGGCATATGAAGATGATTCATATTAATGGACTATTTTATTAAGGTGCAGGATGGTTGAAAGCCACAAAATAACAGCATTCTGTCAGATACACAGTAGTTTATTGAAGCCTGATAATGTGGAGGGCACAGGATTTTAGCCAAGTTACATTTTATTTGACTGCAGTCACATTAGTGTCCCTACTAGGATGTGTTGTACACGTTTTCGTATACATTGCTTTGCCAGAGAACACATGATGTTCTGTTTAACAGATATTGCCTTGCTGACATTTTTTTTTTTTTTAACTACTCCTAGGTATGTTGTAATGGGATTCTGCACGACAATAAACCTGGCTTCCAATGCTGTGAGGACAAGTACATTCCATTTATTCTTAATTCACCGGGGGTTTGCTGTGGTGGTCAGATACATGCTGTGCAACCGAAACATCGGTGCTGTGGTGGTTATTACACTAGGGTATTAGTAGGTAAGAGACAACTCCTTTCAAGCGCTTGAAAGAAACAAAACAACAAAGTTGATATATCTGTTAAACCAAGGAGAATGAAAACATACCAATAAATGTGGGATTTATCAAGATTTCTAGATGTCTTTGAGACTTGTATTCAGTGGGATAAGCAAGGAAAATTGCACTGACTTTGTCTTCTAAACACAGTACACTGTTTATACAAGAAAAGCTTAATTGATGAAACCTGATGATTGGGTCATTTCCCAGAGAACTAATTTATGCCAAACTATACTTAATTGCAGTAAGTGCTGCCTAATGGGGAGGGCAGTTCTGCTAATAGGAACACCATCAGGCAATTTAGTGGTGCGGTTTAGTTCTCTGCTTGACTTGACCTCATGTGATTTTTCCCTATCTACTTTTTTTGTGGAACAATTGTTAGCATTTGGGGTTGATATTATGGATTACGTCACTTCTACTTGTTTCTGCATTGTCTACTCTTTGTTTCTACCAGTGTTACAGATCAAAGTACACTTCCCACATGTATTATCTTTGATGGAAATTTATCCTTTTCTTAAGGCGGATCGTACTCTTATTCTCAGAACTGTTTGGGAAGTTTGCCAAAACTTTGCTATTGTCCAGAGTTTGGTTTCCCAGTTTGTTGGTGGGTTTTTGACAGGGAGAGGGGAGGAAAAAGGGGAGGAGAGCCCTTTCAGGGGGCAGTGTTCAGAGCATATATCTCTTTGTAGGCAATTGTCAGGTCAGGAGCTAAAATGCTTCCATTACTCATGAGCTGGCACACATTCCCTAGGCTCAGAAATGCTTGAATTTTTGCCAACACATTCAGCACATCCCAAGTTCTGATCCTTTGAAAAGTAATTCATATATCACAATATTAGAATGCCTTCCATGATGTCATCAGAAAAATGCTATCACATGGAAGAACCAGAGAAGAGTATTTTGCTGGCCTCATTAATCTCCATGTACTGAAATGGAGAGATTATACTGTGACCTCTGTCCCCATCCAGTGGTCTATGTTAACTAGCTTAATGTTGTTTACATCAAGAAAGAAAAGCACAGTGAAACAAAATGTCTTATGTCTGAAAGTAGTTCTTGTTCAGTCAGCAGTCCACAAGCATGAAACTGTGAATGTTTGAACATGATTTTAAACAGTTTTTTTCTTAAGTATACTTGCTGGATTCTCTTTTACCGTACTCTAAAGGGCAGCAACATGAACAATGTTGGTCACTTTTTTCTTTTTTATTTTTATAAATATGCTAATAACCTCAAGCTAAATGTTAATGTGGGTCATTCTTTGATAAGGATAACAATTAACTGGTAAAACTGCATGGTAGTTTTCAGAGAGAGAACGTTTTCAAGCCTAGCTTGGAATGGATCCCATTTTGAGAGGTTAATGAGAAGGTTACTGATCCTTTGTGTCTTATGTCTAATAGTTCTTTAAAAAAAACAGTTTTATTTCCAATAGATGTAAGCTACATTCTGTGTTTTAATAATTTCTCTGTGTAGCAACTAAATTAGATTCCAAGGAATGCAGGAAACTATGATGAAGTATCTAAACAGATTATATCTATTATACTCTAAAAATTTGTTCTCCTCTTTTTTTTTTTGTTTATTATTGACTTTATTTGATAAAGTTATTTATACAGGAAACTCTCTAAGCATACATATTTCCCAGATGTTGTTTGGCCAGCTTGATAGCTGTAGATGTACTGAAGCACAGTGGGATGAAGGCACGAAGATTACAAATTAGGAAGGCAGGAATCTCGGTTTCTGAAATAGTATTGCACAAAGAAGTGCAAACATCCATCCCAGAACTAAGATTGGTGGAGAGATTCTTAAAGCAGAGCAGAACAAATACTGCTATTACCACCCAGGCACCTCTTTGGCAAGGAATGTAGGGGGGAGGAAAACAGCATTCTCCCTCACCTGTTACAATCACATCACATGTTTATTTCCAACAAAAGCGGCATTGGGTTTAGGGCGCTCTGTCTGTAATTCCCAACCTTTCAGAAGAAAAGGACTTGAGATATTACTTTCAATGAGAAAAATGAGTTTTAAAAATCAGAACACATTTCTTGTATTAGCAATCAGGAATCCAAATGCTTTAATCGCCTCTATTACCCGTCTTCAATAACAGAACAAAACCCCTACTCCTTCCAAATGACATTTGAGCCATAGAAAACATTGCAACACAGAAACATAATAGGAAAACATAACTTTTAGAACACTGGATCAGATCAAGTGCAGACAATAGTGAATGAAGGTTATTGCCATTACCGTAATTCTTGTACCCTTTACAGCAGTATCTCCTCCATTCATAGCACACAGTTTATCGCAGCCCAGCCCACCGGTATATTGTCATTCTCGTTGTCATCCTTATCCTAAGGCCTTTTCCTGCAAAAGCTAGTATTTTTGCTTAAGTAGCAGCCAAACCCACTGACTGCGATGGTGGTATTTAATTTTTAAAGTGAGTTTAATCCTTAAGTTCTTTGGGAGATGAAATCCAGAGTGACACTGAAAAACTCAGCCATGTGAGTTAGTCCTTCAAAACAAGTTTGGAATGATTTGGGGGAGACAAGGAATTTTTTTTCTGAGAATATGTAGACTTACTGTTCTGTTAATCATAGCAAGAATGAGCTCTCTTTGCTATGTAGCTGCCTCTACTGAAAGGTTTTCAGCTGTATAATTATCATATTTACAGAAATTATTTTTGTTGCTCTTCTCAGTCAGTCTCTGTCATGCTTGAATTTTGATCTCTTACAGAGTCTTGGCCCTGAATTCATTAATGCATGTTTCTTTAATTATTGTTACAAATGAATATAATACTTTTATAGCGTTCTAAAGTACCAAGTGATTCCGTACTTTCATGTGGAACGTTTTGTACATGAAGCCACTAGTGTGTGAACCCAGACTTGTTGCTATCAAATGAAGCCTCTCAGGGATTTCAAGAGCTATAAATGCATAAAATCCTTAATTGCATTCTTAAATTGACAGGAGAAGTATGTTGCCCTAATGAAGAGCAAAACAGAGTTTCAGTTGGAATTGGTGACTCTTGCTGCCAGGGAATGCCTTACTCCACATCGGGCAATCAAATCTGCTGCGGTGGATCCCTCCACGACAGTTTCAATCAGCAGTGCTGTGGTGGAGAAGTCATAAGCACAGACTTGGTCTGTTGTGGTGACGAAGAAGAAGGGACTGCACACAGACCTCTCACAGGTAAGTGATGTGTTTTCAAGAAAAAAGGGTCTTTATCTTTCTAAGTCTCTTGTGACAGTAACCATTCAGCGCTGACACACTCAAATTTAAGCTGTGTATGCCTATTTGTTAAAATGATGTTGCCCTTTACTCGCCTATTCCGATAGATGCAAAATGAAGAGCTTTCAATAACCCTTCTTTACCTTTGTCCAAAAGCCCTGGGGGCTGGAGACACCAGAAAATTCAAAAAGAGCACATGATCTTTCGTTATGCCAGTCAGGCAATAGGACCAGTCCCCTCTCCAGGAACAGAGCAGAGGCTAGAGTTGGCCGCCTTGTGCTGCCATGCATCCCAGTGCAGAGATTTTCCGTTTGCTCTGGAGATGTGGGGTTAGTCACCTCGAAATTGAAGATTGCGATGCTGTCTGCTTGGTGGTGTATGTCCCTCACCTGTGCATCTCCACAGGGGTAAACCTGCTGCAATTTGAAATTAATAAAACGTAATCCCTAGCGCTAGTCACTTGTTCATCTGGTGCAACCTATGAATCTCTTGCACACCGTAGGAAATTACTCCATCGCTCAGAGGTACGAGCTGAACCCTACATCCTCGTAAAGCACTCTGTGACTAGCTGGTCAGAGTGACAGAGATTGGAGGTATTATTACAAACCCTATTCAGGTATTTTCATGTGTCTTTTCTTTCCACAGTTATTAGACAAATTATATACCATCAGCCTTAGGCTTTCTCAGCCTGACAGAAAGACTTCAGAAACAATTGCAATCTCAAAGGGGAGCCTGATTTCAAAACACAGAAATAATGACGGTTTAGTACCCATTTCTGCTTTGTGTACAAAGATGGGTGATGCAGGGCTTTCACAATATGCATGCCAGTTTGAGCCTCTAGTTGTACAACTAAGGATGTTAATATATAACAAAGAACCCAGATATGAAGGCTGAACTCCTCCTTTCCCAAAAATGAGCCCTTTCTTCAGCTTCTTTTTTGCATTCGGTGGATCCTTCAGCGGCTGTGGTATCAGAAGCGCCCCAGTTCTGTGTTGACTGTCAGGAAGGGCTAATCAGAAGAGCCATTGCAACGCTTTCTGCGGTTTCTATACTATCCTTCCCTTCCAGTGATGACTCACGGAGCGTATGCTGTGAACAGCACCGCTTGCATGATTTTAGCTCCCCCTCACTGCGATCCCTAATTGTGCCTGATCTACAGCGTCTAGCAGGGCTCACAATATCGGCTCTGAACAAGGCCCTCTTGCGTAGCCACGCATTGTGTGGCTGCCACAAGACGGGGCTGGCTCATAAAACATCTCTTTATGTACTTTATTACTTAAACTCTTTTATTTGCCTGCAGGAGCCCTTTAACAAAATCACATTGAATTGACTTTCTCACACCAAATCAAATCTCCCTGGTCCCAGTTCAGTTGTCTTTGTCAATATGTATTTTATAAATGGAGTGAATTAACAGATGCTGTTGGAACAGAACTGCTGGGGTAGCGTTTATGTTTTTACTGCTCTCTCTGGGCAGATGAGTTGTGTAGGAGTGTAATACAGGTATCTTGGGATGAAAGTTATGTTCTTCATTTCAGTGTATATGTATTCTTAACAGTTTTTTTCCTTAAATATATTTATTTAAAAAACCTTTATACCCCTCTTTTTAAAATGTGTTTAGCCTATAGCGCTCTATCATTTACACCATTTTTCTTGAGAATGGGTCAGGATGACATTTTTTTGGCTATTAAAAAAGAAAACAGTGGCTTTTTCATCGTTCGCAGGTTTTCTGTGAGGACTTTATGCTGTGAGCCAGCATACAGCTGAACACAAACACAGGTTTGAAAGATGAATTAGCGCCATAGTTGAAAAGAGATCGTATTCTCTTGCATTAAGCATAGAATAGATTGTGGTTTCTTATCATATCATATACCTCACGCTCAATAGGTTTTTGCTTAATTTCTTAGAGTAATTCAGCCTTGCTAAATACATCATGAAAATGCACAAGCCAGGCACAAAGATCTACCTGCTCCCTGTCCCTATCATTGTAATGATCCTAATGGAAAAAATACTCTCACATAAAAAAAATAATTTACTTATCATTGGCAAATGGATAAGTAGAATTTTGCAAGAATATGGTAACTGGAAAGCTGATCTCATTGTCTAGAAGGGGAAGAGGTAACAGGGTTGGCTTTATGCAAAAGCTGAAGTGCTTCTGAAGCTCTGTTTTGTAGTTGGCAATGAATGCCGTGGTTAAAAATATAATGACAATTTAAAGCTTATGTTTGGGAGTTTTAGTTCCTTGCAAAGAACCATACAAGAAAAACATGATGGCTAAAATTGCAAGCCTTGTGCACAGCCTTATTGTTGCACGACCAGTTTGAAAGCTGTGTGTTTCTGCAGTATCTAGACCCAGGTTTGCACTGAATGTTGACTTAATGGTAGAAGTTTTTTATTTGACGTTGTATACCTTTTTCAGAGAGTCTGTCCTGCAAAAAGAGGTGTTTTTTCCATCTCACATTACTCTTTTTTTTTGTTGTTGTTGTTGTTTTTAAATTTCATTAGGTTTTATTTTTCACCCCTTGTTGGCCTTATTTAGTGGGGTGACCATAGAGACATCTACTGGCAAAGGCTGGCAGTGATGCCATTGTATACAGACACCCTGAGCCCCACTGCTGCAGTGAGATTATCCAAAATTGTCTATTTCTGGCTATAAAGGATAATGTCAGCTAAAACCACTCTTGGATTTTCTCTTAAAAAAAAAAAAAAACAAACCTAAAAGCTACTCAAATGCCACTATACTGTCATCCCAGACTCATGAAAGATGATGCTTTGTACTGTTGTGGTTCCTGATCTGTAATAGTTGCAATACCCACATGTAAGCCAAGGATTTTTGGAGTAGTTTGCAATGTACACTGGCTCTGTATTTTGTTGATCCTCTATTCTGGCTCCAAAGGCTAAGCCTTTTAATACTCATTTTTCCCTTTCGAAAGCAGTGGTTTTGCAGATTTACTAAATTAGTAATTCATCACTCAGCTATGTTTGTAATTTTTTTCAGTTGCTGGGGATGAACATGAAATAATTGTTGACAGAAATCACTGTTAGCAGGAAGTGTCTTTTCCAGCCCATGGGTTTTCTTTTTGCTGTAATGCATTATGTGCCCATGAAACGTAAACATATAAAGCATGACACACACGTTCCAGCTGATTTACAAACAAATAGTTGGTATTTTGATATTTTGCTGAATTCAGCAAGGGCTTATAGGAATTTCTGGATCCTTAAACGACTGAATAAAGTGATTTTTAGAAGGCAAATCAATCCGTCGATATTACATGGTCCTATTTTGTTTTTCTCGGAGCATATTTAAAATTGTACATTTGAGGTGTCAAGGTTCAGGAGTCAAGTGCTACATGTGATAAATTAAGCAAAGGTCAGAGGCTATGCAATGCAGTTTCAGAAGATTGTCTACCTCTGCCTTTGCAACTCATTCATGCTGAAGTGATGCACTATGGGAATTACTACCAAACTCTGCTCTGCAACATCTGCTCTCCCTAAGTGAGTTAGTGCACGTCAGACATCTTTATGTCAGAATATTGCAGTGATGGATGCAGTCTTCAGAAAATGCTGCATAAAAATCTGGTGTGCCGTTCTGGCCATTAAGTGAAATTACTATTTAAATTAATGGCGCTGTCACAGTTTATCTGTGCAAAGAATGAACGCTGATTAGGGTATTAAGTAATTAGCAATTTATCACACTGGAACAAGGTTGATAATAATTAAAGAAGTAATGGTTTACCAAAGAAACTAGAAAGGGAGTCACTTCTTGTTATGTGAGTGAAATCTTGGCTGAAAAATTTAATTCAGTTAAACAAAGATGAGGTTCGCAGTGAAAGAATACAGCCTTGTTTGTTTCAAGAGAAAAACAGTTCATTATCAAAATTTTAGTTTGCCTGTCAAAAATCCCTTGGGGCTGTCTGAGTTGCTTATTAGTATGGAATTGAGTCATTTTCTGCATTAATTCTCTACTTAAAATCAGTAGGGTCTGAGGACAATTTGGAAAAAGGGTGTGAACAGGCTGAAATATTTACATCTTGGAGAGCTGGTGGTCACAGTTTGGTTTCTGTGAATGGAACCAGCCCTGAAAACAGGGAAAGCATGCAAATAATACCATTTTGAGTCATTCTAGTGATTGGAATGAAATGCTCTGAATGCTTTAGCAGGATCACACCCTTAAAGAGTAATTTTCATTATGTATGACTTCCTAAGAGAGATTTGCTACAATAAATGGCAGTGAGAAAAGTGGCCGCTTTTGCCTGTGTTTTAAATGTCTACATACTACAGAAATTATGTCAAATACAAATTGCTTTGTAGATGTAACAGTATATCACAGCCCTGTTTTTTTTTTGGTGATATTTTCCAGTTGAATTAGTAACAACATTTATTTCATTGCCAATTATAGAGGTGTGTGTAGCATTTGGTTCAGAGTTAAAATTTACCCCTTTCTTTAAATGGTGTTGGGTTCAATGCTGGTATTTCACAGTTGCAGAACCATACATGTGAATATTTGGAAAACTACAGTGGTTATGATGAGCTTTTAATTTTAAAATAAAATTATTAAAAATAGAAGAAAGACTGCGGAATTAATTTTGGCAGCTTATGAATTCCACTACAGAAATGCAAATTATATTCAGATATTAACTTCTTAAAGAGTCATACTCTGTATCAGGTGACTGAAGCTTCACGGTGGGTTTTTGGCAAATCACCCATTCAGCTCTACATACCTAGTATGAACCCTCACTTTAAAACATAAAATATAATGTGAGACATTCTGGAATGCTAAGATGCACTGTTGGAAGACTGCCCGTGTAAGGGGGGGATGAATGAGACCTGACTGGAAAGTACATGGAGAAGCTTTCTCAATTTCTGCATTCTACAGGAAATTTTCATCAACAGTCTGTCTTCGACCTGCTGTGCACAGTACTTTGGCATGGTATTTCATAGAAAAGGTTCTTACACCATTGCTGAACCTTTTCTATGAAATACCTTCTATGTAAGAAATATGTAAGTTGATCGTAGGGGATCCCTGTTTGGTCCTTTAATTCTTGATTGTTTTCAGCGGGTCTAGAAGTCAGGACGCTCACTTCAGTCACCTCACGTTCGAATTTAATCTCGCTTTAGCTAAATCTGCATAATTCCAGCTGCTGATGGTTTTATGCCAAGCTATATTGCATTCTGAGCTTTCTCCTTTCTTTATCTATTTATTTATTTACTTACATTTCATATTCAGATGTATTTTTTGTTTGTTTGTTTGTTCGTTTCAGGGATGTTCTGTTGTGGGCAGGAATATGTGAATATGTCAGATACCATATGCTGCTCAGGTTCCAGTGGTGAGTTCCTAGCACATGTTGGAAAGAATGACCAAGTGCCAGTAAAATGCTGTGAGACTGAACTTATTCCAAAGAGCGAAGAATGCTGTAATGGAGTCGGATATAATCCTTTGAAATATGTTTGCTCTGACAAGATTTCAGCTGGAATGATGATGAAGGTAATTGATAGAAAATCTCTCGGTAGCTCTGATTTGACGATGGAAAGAGAAATACACTGTTCATAACTATTTTTCTAGAATAGGAATATAAAAACTCTTGTGTGCATTATTCATTTTCACATTACATCCATATTAATACCGAATGAGTTCACCATGATTGATGTTATTGCAATGAATTCTAAAGGAATTAATAATGATTAGCTGCCTCTGTGAAGTGTTGCCCGGCACTTCAGATTAGTACAGTGGCTAAAACCTGGCATACTAACAAGACTGGCATGTATAGGCAGCTTCCATTCGGTGACCACAGTTCCTGATGATATTCCTTAGGGGGAAATTGAAATTGAAGTGGCCAGTTCTGAAGTATAAAAATGCTATTACATTTCAATTTGGGCAGGCAGTATGACATAGATTCCCCAACCTCCTAAAAAGAAAATAAATAAAAATAAAGCAATTGATATTTTCTTGATGGACTTAATCCTGATCCTACAGAAAACCCATGGCAATTTTGGCATGACTTTCAGCAGTACTAACTAGGATAAGGTCCCTGTAAAACTTTTAGCAACGATGTGGCTATTATATTTTTGGTGTATTTCATGCCTAATGAATTATACAGTTTATTTTCACTCCATTTTAATCTAAGAGTAAACTAGGCACCATAATGGCTAATTCCATCTTTTCTAAGAGTGGCTACTGACTATAGGTATCGGGATGAGACAATTTGGCCAACTTTCAAAGCTGCAAATATCTGGTTACTCCGGTTGAATTCAACAGAAATCTTCAAGAATTAGCATCTTGGTGTTGTACTTGGTGTTGTTTACTTGCCTAAACCACAACATATGTAAGCTGTAAAAATATTGTCAACTGTTATTACAATTTTTGTTTAAGAACATAAGCATTTCCAAGGATGGAAACCCTGTTTATTCATACTGATATTTATATTTATATTGAGAGGGAGAAAGTGGGTGAGAGACAAAGAAAGAGGGTTGGATATTGTGAATTCTACAACATGGAAATCAGATAGATATTGTGGAATTTATCACTAAAGTAAAAAGAAAAACAGACTCCATCCTGCCACATACAGGTGTTCCTGTATTCTTTTCATTCATCGGCTAAGTTAATACACAAATATTTCTTCCATCTTCTTTTCATGTCATTTCATTTTCAGACTGAATAATTTTCTCCTAGAGAAAATCCAAGTGTTGAGATGAGTCAGCTACAGTTCCACAATGCATTGTATTAGCAGAACACGCAAGGCAAAAAATGGCTGAGAATAGGTTAATGAATTCTGGTAAGTAACATGCCAGATCCATGCCTTAGGTATATAGCATAAACAAAGGAAGTGCTTTGTATTTCACTAACCCGTAGTAGAAAAGAAATAGCAGCGCTGGCTTTCTGATATGTATAGTTTTACTAACGTTAAAAGGACTGATATTCTGGGACGTATTCTGGAGCTACTTCATATGTGAATCCAATCCATCTGTATCCTACATCTTATATTGATTTCTACCGCAACGTAATTTTTGTGAAAGTGCCAAGTTTGGGAAATTAAATTAGCTGAGGTTCGTAATCAGCTAACAAACTAATTTCAATAGGTGAATTAAGGAAGCGTTAGATATAATCTGTTTGGTTTTCGTTCTAAAGTTTGTAGCCTAATGGGTAGAAATATTTGTAGTAAATATTGCAGTACGTTTCTTCCTGCAACAACCTACATTTTATGAGAATTACTGCTCTCTAGGTTATGGTTTGGCAAAAATATTATTTCATGAATTTTAATGGAAACTTGTGGATGTTCAGTGTATATTTCTATTTCTGTGAATTGTTCTTTATGGGTTAAATCTTATATCTGCATTAATATTTGCAGAGGCCCCCTTATTGCAGCAAAACTGCTGTTTAGGAGTGATGTGGTAGAGGACACAATTTGTGTCACCCGTGGATAGAGTTCTCAGCCTTGACAGCTGCCAAGGAATTTTACAGAGCCCTCTTGTGTACTTGGCAAGCTGTGTGAGGGGCTGGGAATTTGCTACTGATTTGCCACGGGATATTGGCCTTTGCAGGAGCAGCATGTTCAAGTTCTCAGATAAAATCTTGTTCTCATTTGATTATAGACTCTTCTACTTCCAACAAACCCAGCCATTTGGGCTTCCAGTGGTTAACATTTATGCCGTTTTTATGCAAGGACCTCCCAAAAAAAAAAAAAAAAGTTTCTTTTAGAAAGTATTATAAAAGCATTAATGACCAGAGATAGTAGACAGGCCAAAAGCTGAAAAGGTCTCCCATATGCTAGAAATATCAATGTATTCAATATGGTTGCTTGATTTTTATGTTTCCTAAAGACAGAGAAATACTAATGGAAGCACTTGTAAAGAAAGGAAGGTGTGGTAAATATATTAAAATTTTATGTGTATTCCTCAGGTAAAAGAAGAATGCAAGGCTAATACCCTTTGCCCTTTATCTATGGAGGCAACAGCACAGTGTGGAAAGTGTGACTTTGATCCTAGGGAGAATATCTGTGCGTGGATAAAAGCTTCTCAGAGTGCTACAGAAAAGGAGATAAAGGAAGGTGTGTGTCCAGCTGAAGAGGAGACTGTCTACACAGGGAGTCCAAACACATATTCATTTACAGGTAAGGAAAAGTGGCATATCAGATTGGTGATTTGCTAGTGTATTTAATTCACACTGGAGAAAAAGTTGTCCTGAATGCTGTCAAGTATTCTAATTAAATGTGAAGCAATCGTAGTGAAGTAGCATTCTTTAAGAATTAATCTGTGAATCAGGACAGTATCTTCAGGGAAATGAAATGAGTAGCAAGAATTTCTGTGAATACATAAGTTCTAAACCTACTTTCACAAAAGTAGATAGTATTGTTATATCAGAAAATATCCCTGGCTAAAGGAACAACTTCCCTATCTATCTGTCTTTAAACACAGAAGTAGTCCCATAGGCACAGAAAAAAAATAGCAAAAGTTATTTTGCATTTTCATAAGACTGTGATGATCCATAAGTAACCTTTTCTTTTTCTAGACCTGAACCTCGAACCTTTTATCACATATGAGTACAGAGTGGCTGCTTGGAATAGCTATGGAAGAGGCTTCAGTGAAATTAGCAGAGCTGTGACTAAGCAAGATGTGCCACAGGGTGTAAGTCCACCAAAATGGGCCAAAGTGGATAATCGGGAAGACATGATACTTCTAAACTGGGAGGAACCACTTCAACCAAATGGTATTGATATATGTTAAAAAAAAGAGTATGTTCTATCATTCAACTGCCAGTGTTCCAAAATCACAAAATGTTTCTTATCCAATCACTGGCACTGAAATATACGTATTCCTAAACTCTGCAAGAAGAATTTACACTAGGTTGAGATCATTTTCATCGCAAATTAGAGACTAACTTCACAGAAGACAGTTTAGTATGTCTCTAAGAAGTGCTCAGAAGCCTCTTTTGAGAACAGTTGTAATAATAGTTGGAAAATATGATCAGAAAATCACAATCATGTTACAGAATATTTGGGGCGGGGGGGTGAAGTGGGTGATCTTCAGATTTCTTTCAGGAAATCTTGCTTATGATTTTCAAACAGTGAGAAAACTTGGAATAGCTCTCAACAAAAATTGGGAAATATTGAGATGTTGATGTAGAGGTTGAGGAGAGTAGCTGGTAATTGACTTTAGCCATTTAAACAGGATGATTGTCTGTTATAGTGGTCACCTAGAGATTTCATTTAATATTTTCTGTGTGCAGAGTGGGTTATTATAGTATACCATCACACAGGATTTCTCAGCTAACAAAAGGGAAAATTTTCTTTCTGTAATAGGTCTTATTCTTCACTATATCATTCTCCGGAATGGAATTGAGCGTTTTAGAGGAACAGAAATGAGCTTCACAGACACGAGTGGTGTCCAGCCATACCAAGAATATTCATACCAGCTGCGAGCCTGCACTGTTGCTGGTTGCGCAGACAGCAGCAAGGTTAGAAAATTGGTCTTTATGGAACTGATGCCAGAATTTTATCAGCCAATGTGGTAACATAAAAATGCATTTGGAAAGGTGTAATTTGAAGACACGATGATTATTGAGTTAGCAAGTGAAAAACATCAATAATCTTATTTGGATTCAACTACTGACAGGTGATTATTTGGAACCTAAGGTTGATACAAGCAAGCGGAAGAAGAAAGCAGTATCTCAGTCTTGGGAAAGCTGAAATTGCACTGTAGGAACTGATATTTGTTAAAGAGAAAGATGCACATGATAGAATAGAGTAAGGAATATTAAAACGCACGTTCTCTAAGCCCTGAAATTAAATCATTCCATCCCCCTAGGAAGTCTGTCGCCTCTTCTTCCTTGGTATTTCTTATTTTATCTGCTTTAGCTCTAGTTTATCAATTTGTTCAGCAACCTTCTTATTTAGAGCCTCTTTCTACTGTATTACCTTTGGTGGCTTTCCATGTCTGCACCTGCTTCAGCCTTTACACTCCCTTTGTGTACAACCTGCCCTGCTTCAATTTTAGGCAAACAGAATCTCTTCCCTCCCTTTGTCACTGCTTCATTTCCTCTTGTATCACTTTGAATCACGGATGCCTTTTGCCAGAATTACTCTTTAACCAGCTCTAGTTTCTGTTCTGCAAAGTACCTGCCTTATGCATCATTTGGAAAAACTATTTCTTAAGTGACCTCTTTTTCACAATAATATCCTTGCCTCTATGGAAATTAATTTCCAGGACTACAAGAATAAGATCTGTGGGGCAGAGTTGGAGAATAATGACTGTGCTTTGTAATTGTAGTATCTATGGGACTGAAAAGTTGATTTTTTTTTTTCCCCAGGTGTTTAAATGTTTTTCTTATTGGTGCAAATCTCAGGCAAATGTATAAGAAACATTGCTGCAGAGGGATGGAGCTAGGTGCATAGTCACCTACTGTGACACAGAGCTGTGGTCTGGAAGCTATGTAGGCACAGTTGCTGCAACCATCGGCCTGAGCTAATAAATCCTGCTTATTTCACTTGTCTGTAATTAAGGACTTTACTGTCGCAAACACTGAAGTCTGCAAGTAGGGACTGATTCCACAAAATGCACTAAGACAATATATTATAGAGGGCACATTTTATATTTACAGCATAATATAAGTACTTTATGGTGGTAATAACAGAAAAAGAAAAGTGATTCTCAAAGAGAAAAGGGGTCTGACTCACTTATTAAACCAGCTTAATTTGTAAACGCCTCTGTAGGAGATGGTAGAGATGTGTCAATAGAAAACAAGCTTTTTCCTTTTTCTTCTTTTTTTTTTTTGTAGAAAATGCTTAACAAGTGCAAAGTTATTCTGTCTTTCAAAATCTTTGGTTTCCTTACAGAAACATGGAGTTGCAAATAACTGCAATAGTGTTCAGATTGCATGGGATATATGGAGGCTTAGCCCCATGTTTACTGGTGCTTAAAATATATGAAATCAGGCAGTTAAAATGCAGAGACACTGACAAACCATATGGAAGAGAGTTATCAAGAGTTTTCAAGCAATACAGTTTTTGTTGTTTCACCCTATGCTATACACTGCAGCTAAAACGTGGTGAACCTGTTGTGATAAATTGTAGACATAGACTTATGTAATGTATTCAAGGTCAGATTTCATTGTGAAAAAGGAGGAAAAAAGTAACTAGTTCTCCAGGCCCCTGGTAATGATATGCCAGGCCAAACAACATTTTAAAACAAAAGTGACATTCTCATTGATCATGGTATCTAGTGTACTATTACATTAAATTGCTGTTTAATTCATATGTCTGCAGGTAGTTGCAGTCACTGTCCAAGGAGTCCCAGAGAGTGTTCGGCCACCAGACGTCAGTGCTTTGAACTCAACAGCATTACATTTAAGCTGGATTGCACCCAAGAAACCAAATGGTATCATCAGAGAGTACCAGATCAGTCAACTGGGGAAAGGACTTATATATACTGATGCTGCGAGCAGGATGCAGCACACAGTAACAGGTAAGGAGGCAGAGCGCTCTGACAGGCTTATGTCCTGTCCGTAAGGTATGGGACAGTATTAACATAACAAAAATGCTACTTGTCAGTAACTTTTAAATCCCTAGTACTGTGCACGATTTAGAATGTTTTATCATGACTTTGCATATCTTAAATTTGTTTTTTTCAATAGCTTTCATTTCTGGCTGCTGTTTGTTAAAATTTAACGGATTTAATTTCAGAATTTTAAAATAAATCTATCCCGCTTGGTTCAAGATGAATGCTTGGGGTGTGATCAAGGTCTAGGATATTCTGCGTAGGCTTGCCATCCCTTCATACAGATTCAAGTCTCTCTTTTACCATCTTAAATGTGCAGTAATGCAGTTGAAGTCCCTAGTACTGCTGTGAATGTGTAACAGTGTTAGGAGCAAGAAGGATCCAGTACTTTATGCCTGAGATAATAAAAAAGGAAAGGAAGACGGAAAGGTAAAGATCCTGGATTCTGTTTATAATCTTCTATATTGCTTATAGTCATTTTCTAAATACTTGGTGAAATTTCACGTGTGTGTGTATCTGAAAGAAGATTCAGTCAAGGGATTTGAGGGCAAGATTTGTCTCAGACCTCAGATGTATTATTTTCACATATTCGATTTTTAGTTATATTGAATGTTTACACTGAGGCAAAATTATGCTTAGAAAAGTTTCTGTTGAACACAAAATGGGAACATAAACATTCTGGGATATCTTTTTTCACTCTTTGACCTCAGGCTGCTCATCAAATTCTTGTATCTATGATTTTTAGGAATTCATAAAAGATTATTTTTTCCTTTGTTTTTTTTTTCTACTCAGGTAGGAAACTTAGAGATTCATATGTTCTATACGCAACATATGATAGCTACCCAAAGAGTAGAAGTTGACTTAAGGCATATATACAGCATATATGGCACTCTCAACCACCCCTCAAAGCATGAATCCTGAGTCACAGTGGATCCCATAGTGCTTTAAAAGAGTTCGTCCTTGCTGTAGTCACTCACAGAATAGTAAAGGATTGCTGTTCCTCTTTGACAATATCATACCCTAGTGTAAAATTCATCAACTGTATATTACGCCTGTCTCCATATTCAGTGCTTCTGCACATGAGATATTGGAGTATGCCAGTTGGTGGTATGTGTTTTAGAATTGTTGTCGTAAGTTTATACTGTAAAAAACATCTACCAACAAGGAATGATTTATCAAACACAGTTGAAAAATACTTCTCGTGCTCTCACTTCCTTCCCAAAAGGCAGCTATACCTCCAGAGTAAATGAGTTTTTAATGCAAACAATACTGTGTTTCTTACCAGTTGGGAGAGAGAGAAAACAAAATTACCTTCTTAGAAACAAGGATTTTTTTTTCCTTTTGTGTGCCTGTTCCATTAAGCCACTGTCCAATGCTGCCATGTTAAGCCAGGAGTGAAATAAGTGATTGTTCCTTCTGACAGTCATAATCAAATCTTGTGTTGTTTTCTGCGGAGCTTCCTTGGGTAATAATGTGGAATTCACAGCCGTGATTTAACAATGTGGATAATTATTGCTCTCCAAATTAAAAGAATAAGAGAAAACAGATAAAACAAACAAATTTATTTCATAAATAATCTCAAACATTCAAACTGTTGTCTTATTTCCTGCGGATGTATGTTTTGATTTTCTCATCTTCCTTTTTTTTGATTGTTGTTTTGGTTTTTTTTTCTCCAAAACTGCCTGCTTTTCCCGGAGCAACAGTTGAACATTAATGAAGCTGTAGCATTAGTATTTCTTGAGCCTTTGAATCTAGTGTCTTGCAAATAACAGACAAGAAGGCTAGCACCTTGCCACTGCACCATTGTCTTGCTGCTTATTTTTAATTACATCAAAGCTTTGGAAACATGATCCCACAAATGCTTTGTGGGAATAGCGGTGAATGTGCTCATCATGTGAAATCCATAAATTGCTTATAATCCTCTCAAGATGTTAAAAAAAGCATTAAGTAATTGAAGACAGGAAGTCCTCAGTTAATTATTTAGAGGTGTTATCAATGCTTTAAGCAAACTGAAGCATTTTCTGCTATCTCACTGAGTTGAATGCCACTGGGACCTAGGGGCAGCAGCCATCATCTTCTCATATTCTCTAATGCAAACAGCACATGGCAGCTTGTCAATAAAAGACCTTTTTATATCATTTATTACTGAACACTTCCACTACCCTGTACAGAACAATTTGGATGACAGTTATGGCATTGTTTCACTTTGTGTTACTACTACTTTACAAATGGGCCTGCTAATGCTTTGCAGTGGGGGCCAGGCAGAGGGTAAGACTGAGGAAAATAATTAGGGGAATTGTAAAAGAAAGCTAAGAGTGCCCTCTTCAGCAGCAGCAGGTGGGTTTATAGCAAAGATTCTTCTCAGCTCCTCCTTTTTAGTGCACTAAAGATAATATCCTGAGTCAAGAGGCTTTATTAAGAATTTGTAGGATCAATCATCTTTAGGTAAAAGCCAAGCAAGACCACTGATGATAATTTTAGTAAAAGAAACAATATTAAGAAATACTTTATGACTGAATGGTTTGAAATTCTTTCATCTGAACGTATTCTCCATTTCAGGGTAGTGAAAAATGAAGAGACACAGATATGTTGTCACTGGTCAACACTATCTCCATGCAGCACTGAATCATTAGTAATATTTGTCTAAAGGAAACTCTTTATGGTGGAGGGGTTGTGTGAGGCTGTGGTCAGCAATCTGACATCCTCCTGAGTAAAATTCCGACTGCAGACCCCAGGAGCGTTAGCCTAGGAGCTAATTACTGACCTTGTTGGAGCCATACCCACAAATGGAGACAAACAGTGTCAGAAGGAATTGATTTGGCTAATAGAAGAATGCATTCTTAAAAAAACACTGTTTCACAGCCTTTTGACAAATGACAAATGCTGCGATAACAAAATAGACTGATAAGTTAAAAAAAAAAAGTATAAAAAAAAACCCCTACAGTAATAGACCAAAAAAGAAAAGGAGGCGAGAAGTATCCTCTAGTGAACAATCAAGTAGAGAAATTGGAAAAGCAAAATGCTGTTTACGTTTCAAGATTATCTTACTTGTTATTTTTATTATTAATCACATACATAGATTTGCACAGAGCTTTCCAAAGCATACGTAAGACAAGGCGTTTAATGTAAAGCTTTAATAATCTAGATAAAAATCTGTTGTGACTGCTCCATGTATGACTAGAGGTTTCAGGTATCAGAATTTCACCAATAAATTTAGTGAAACCATGTGCTCTTTTTTAATGCCCATTTTTCTCTTCAAAGTGTAGTTGTAAATGAGTATTGCTTTATTATGCATGTTTCCTTTAAAAGTGAACATGACTCCCTTTAGGGGAATTCAAGTAATTTGTTGCCACAGTAATCTTTTCTATCCTGAAATGTTAAATACTTGGCTTTCCTCCATGCCTTTGCCCCTCTCTAGTCTGCAACTGTCATTTTCTCCCTTCTTACTTTTATACGCAGTGTTCAGATGATTTTTCTTCTCCAGTTCATGATTAGGTTACAGCCAAAGCTGTCCCTCTGAGTCATCTCTTTATTTTCTCTCTTTCACATCTTGTTCAATTTGTAAGCAGCCTGCATGTCTTCTATTCAGTATTTTCCTTTCTACATAATTGTTGCTTATTCTTTCTCTCTATTTGTTTCTAATATATTTTAATTAAAAAATCTCCATAGTGGCTATAAGCAAAGATTTGTTTACAAACAGAGATCCTGCCCAGACTTCTTTTTCTTGTCAGACTTGCATTGTTCTTGAAGTAATTACAATTAGGCACATGAGCTACATCAAAAGCACGTTATTAAGGTCACAAAGCCAAGCACTTAAAAATTGACTTGTATAATTGACCTGTATAATCCTAATTCAGCCTCTTTCACACAAGCAGCCTGCATTACATAGTAGTGTAGTCATTTGTACGTAGGGTACTGCCTCATTCACTCCACAAGCTGTGTCTCTTCCAGGAAGGAATAAGAATAAATAAATAAGGACTCCTGTACGTAGGACCGCTGCCTCAGCTTTTACTATGTTTGGTAGGTTTGTTCCTTCTGAAAACCTCAGGATAGATGGCCCTAATCCTGCTTCTGCCCAGAGCTATATTTACTTTCTGCTGGGCAGAAGTCAGGGAGGTGCAAGCCTAAAGTTAGTGTGAATGTGGAGCACGGCGAGGGAGGCAACGGGGGTGGTGCCAACCCAGAGGGATAAAACGTGGATCACTGAGGTGCTGGTGGCATTGGCTGCCAAGAGGAAGAAAGGAGACGGGGCAGTGCCCTGGGAGGATGGCCAAGTGGCAGCACACAGGGCGGCCTCGCCGCTGCAGCACGCTCCCACACCAGCTCTCTGTCAAGCTGCTGCCAGCCTCCCCTGCAGCCTTCCTCCAGCCCTGCCCGCAGGCTCAGGACCCCATTTCAGCCCAGCTCGCTGCCCTCAATCCCTGCTGGCAGCTGTGCCGGCCTCCAGCCCTGCCCTGAGCAGCCATGGGCCCTGCCAAGCCGGGGACACCCGTGGACCCATCTCCCAGCCCAACCCCAGCCTCAGGGAAGCGCCTGGGCTGGGGCTGCCCCCGGCCTCCCCCGCTCCCCGTCTGGGGTGGTGGGACTGGCCCTGACAGGTCTCATAAATCCTGGGGGATTTGCCGGATTTGAAAGTTACAGTGGATGAAATGTGGGACGTCACAGAGGACAGGTGGTCCCTGGATTGAGGCAGTTGGCTTCTGTCCTTGCTCTGCAGGGCATTCATTTTCTGTTCAGGCTGCGGTACCGAGGAAGACACATCTCAAGCTTTCATAGCTTGTCACAACTACGTCGTCTTTATTTTCGGGACACCCTGACGGAGACTTGAGGCCTGAGTTGCTGATTTCTAAGCTCTCATAGCTGCAGTTGAAGGCACTGGGGGCTGTGCTCGGATGTATAGTTCTGTATAACACCAGGTACTCTGACAGTCAGGTCTCAGGCATCCCAAATGGCCTCCTGACAGGTCCAGGGAGGTTTTGGTTTCTCAATGTCTTTGCATCTGCATCTTGTTTCTGACCAAGAGAAATCTTTTTGTTTAAATTCTTCTGATACTGCATTAAAACATTTGCAACGCTTAGCTGGTTGGTGTTAGTAAAGCAACTGTATGCTGTAGGGGTGGACATTACACAAAAAGTCTCTAATTACATACAATTAGGCAGGCCAGAGACCACGTGCTGGGGGAAATTTTAGATAGGATGGTGCCACAAAGGAGGTCAATTCGTATCATACAATGTCTTAACTCTGGGACTTCCTAGTTTATGAGCATTCAGTTTTGCAATCTTAATATTTTCACAGACTTTTTGTGTATAATTTGTCGCTTCTTGTTGTACTGTTTGTCCCCTTTGCATTCAGGAACAGGAGGTTTTTTTAGTGTATTATGACGTGTTACCAAGAGGGTCCCTGAAAACAGGCATGAGAGAGGTTTTCAGTGTCTGTGTCTGGTAATATCCCTTTTAAGATCAACTTTGAGAAATACCCAACAGAATAGTATAGCAAAGACCACGTAACCTGGGCCGGAGCGTGCTCTGTGAGGCAGTCTGATTAGCAGGTAAAGCTGAGCTCTGAAATGTTCAAGGCAGGCTTATAGAGATCTGCATCTTTAACGTTTTCACTGTAAGAAAACTTTAATGGGTGTGCAAAAATGGCTATTTGAAAAGCTTAATATCTTAGCCAAAGTTAGGGTACAATTTTATGAGGAGTCCTAAAGTCAACTTGATGACAAATCTGAAGTTATTGACACACAGTACAAGGATATTTGAAAATTTCCAAGGAAAGGTCAAAGCCATATATTCTCTTTTAGTCTCATTCAAGGATGTTCAGCATAGAAGGTTTGAGCTGAAAAAATAGTTTTTAAAAAATTACGAGTAACTAAAATTAATATCTTTTAATGGGGAGGGCTTGATTGTCAGGCCCGCTTCTATCTGCTTTATAGCATTTATAGTAAAATCTTGTAACAAATAGGAAAAAATAGGGAAAAAAAATTAACATATAGAATTTGGGAATGGAACAAGAACAGAGTATCTTTGGACTTGTTTGCAATATAGTAGAAGATTTCATGTTCAAGTAAGAGAGTATTTTATTATCTTTTCTTATTGTTGCAAATATATTTGTAATAAATTTTCAAAACATTACAGGCTTTTCAAGTCCAAAATACTAAGCAATTACTCTTTCAGATGCTTATCTGTTGGAAACTGTTCAAACTTCTATGGCCATTACTAGTGATCAAGATTATGTCTGTACCAACAATGTTTGGGTGCCTTCCAGTTAATTTTTAACCTTTTTTTACAGGCAGAAGCATAGGTTAAAAATACCAACAAAGCATGCAATAGAGACTGGGTAAATTTTCAGATGGCAATCTGGGCTGAGATTTGGACTTAGTACGCTGCAAGTGCCATCTAAGTTAATGGATTTGAAGTTCATTTGGATATGTCTATACAAGAGGCATCTATAGATCCATTGCAGCATAGATACATGTTCAATCTGAATTTTTTTTTGTCAGGTCTTTTAAAGTAGTAAAGGATATATATCTAAATTAGCAAGGATTCACCACTTCAATATTATTCAGATGTAAAATTAGAATGGTTCATATTTTATGTTTGCCAAAAATACTAAAAGTTAACTTTAAGTCCAGTAGCTTCCTATGTAGTCATACAGTTCTTGGGATGCCTGATGTCAACATATCAGTCTAACCTCTGTTTGCTCTTTCTAGGTCTGCAGCCATACACTAATTACAGCTTCATGCTTACTGCATGCACATCTGCTGGGTGTGCTTCTAGCCAACCACTTTCAGGTCAAACTTTACAAGCTGCTCCTCATGGTAAGGGAAATAGACATTCTTATAGAACTGCAAAGAGATGGTCATATGGGCTTGTATTTTCTGATGGTTTAACAAGGTGCAAAACTCCGCTATCATCCATCAAGATATCATGTATAAATTTACACAAGAGAATCCATCTCTCTTAGAATATTTGTATCTTAACACACTCTTTATATTGACTGCCTGACACTGCATTTCTTTCTTTTTGTGCCGATTTCCCCAAGTTCATCTTTAAGTTAGCGAGGTTAGAATTAGCAGATGCATACTTTTTAAAGCACGAATAAATATGCAGAGACAACTGGGCATAAAAAGGCTGCAGCCTTTGGCCTTGTTCTCCATTAATCTGTACCTTGTCTAGTTGGTTGCATTTGATATATATATAAAAATATAGAAAGTGTGTTAAATTCTGTCATTCTCTCTGGCAATGTTTTATGCTTTCATTACATTGCTGTAAAAGCAACAGCACAAACTGTGGGAAAGGAAAAAAACCCAACTTTATGTTTCTGTCATAAAATTAAAATAGTGTCATTTGTGATGTTGATAGGGGTATGGCCAAAACCTCATCATATCATAGTCAGCTCAAGAGAAGTGGAAATCTACTGGAGTGAACCAAAGAAACCCAATGGACTCATTACTCAATATCGATTATTTCGTGATGGAGAACAGATTTTCCTGGGTGGCAGTACAGATCTGAATTTCACAGATGTTAACCTGCAGCCTAACAGTAGGTAAGGCATGTTAAAGAGCTCTGGTAATATGTGAAAGGTGTTCAAAATATATGCACGTGTGTTTGTGAAATGTATGAAATGTAAGTTGCTCTTTTAATAACAGAAAAATCTTACAGGATTACTCAATTACTGAAAAAATGCTAAAGCACTTTTAGGAGGCTCCCAAATGTTGGAAAGCCTTAATCAAAGGACTTCTCTTTTTTTCTTATTCTGAGAATAGGTCATTCTGATTAAAAGAGGGAGTAGATTTTTATTTTTTTTCTTAGCCTTGGGTGTTTTTTTGTGGCTCATTTGTTGTTTTTTTCCATCATGGAATATACTTAGAAAAATGTAAGTCTTTGTATGGCAGACAGCACTGCACATGGTTTATAATGTTTCTGTGCATATTGAACATACTGGCTCAAAAGCAGCTGCTGATATTTTTATAGAGGCTGTTTTGAAATTGGTTTTGACACTTTTTGAGTCTCTTATGTAAGCTAATGTGAATTGTAGCATTAAAATTATTATCATGATAAGTAAAGAGTTATTTTTCTCGCATTAAGAAAACTTAAAGGTTAAAATCTTCACTAATGCAGTATTTGTAATACTCTTTGTATAGTCTATTCACTTTAAACTGGTGAAAATGGAAATGTTCTATTACTGATATGCCTAAAGCTTCTAACTGTAGTGTCTACTGATCTTTTTGTGTTTGCGCAGATATGTGTACCAGCTGGAAGCCAGCACTTGGGGCGGCAGCAACACTAGTGATAAATATGTTATACAAACACCAGTAGGAACACCAGAGAAAATTCATGTCCCATATAATGTCACAGTAATTGATGCATATTCTATATTTCTAGCTTGGGACGTGCCAGGTAAAAATGTATTTCTGTGTAGTACTTTGTAGCAAAATGAAAGGATGGAAAAATTAGTATATTCAGGCAGGCAGCTGAATCATTCTGATATTTTTATTCTTCATATTTGGTTTTACTGTTTGTGTGATTTAAATAACCAGTATCTAAAGCTGCTGTTTCCTAGAGACATATTATTTTAATAATATTGACCTATATACTTGACATAGGTATTGTGAGGATTAGTTGATCAAAAATCCGTATGTTAATTTGATCTTGTAAACCACTATTAAGTGCAAGTATTAAGGAAAATTACACTGAAAATAAGTTTTCCCTTCTGTTCAGACTAACCATAGTTATCGACAGGGAAACCTGCCAGCCTTTTAAGTTGATGATGCCTTGATAGCTATCCTGACAATTAAAATGTCCAGTTGTCCTGCAGGTGTGCTATGTTGAGCTCCTTTAAAAAGGTGTAAGAGCGTGACACAGAGACCCTGTACTAGCTTTGACCCGATTCAGTAAATTTTATTCACCAGAGCACCATAGGTGTTGTGTGGATGTTACCTTGCAGGAGGGTGGGTCAGCAAAGGCCCAGAAATATTTCTCCTCTTGTTACGCTTCTCCTGAACATCACCAGGTTATCTTGACCTGCTACAGAGGTAGGCTAAGAAGGAATAAATGAATAAGAGCATCTTTTTATATGAGAGACTGTGCTGTTGCATTAATATACATCTTATCTTAAGACATTGATGTACTTTACTGATATTATAAAAATCAAACGCTGTAGTTATTATGGGACAATGAAAGCATTGTAAATGAACAATTTTCTGTTTAGTGTAGTTCATCTCCAGCAAGTTGTTTTCCAGTTTCTAGATATTGGGTTTTTTCAGTTAAAATGAGGTCAAGTTTTTTAGAAACTTCAGACGTTTGCGTATTGAAATAACAACAATATGTGTTTTATCAGTGAACGCAGGAAAGTTTTTGATGTCTCCTCTTCCTAATTATTTAAGATGATCTTCCCTTGCATGGCAGTCACAGTAGAGTCAATTGGCATTAAAAATAAAGTCACCTAGAAAAAGTATTTTGCCTTCAAGGCTGGGATAGCAAGTATTGTGGCAGTGCTTAGCAGCATTCACTCTACCCATTTAAGCAATGATTAATAAATCTATAATACCCTGAGCTGTCAATCTTTTAGTTTTCAGAAGCACAAAATCCATTATAGAAATGCTATAATATATGAAAAAGATTAAAATCTTAAATTAAACTTTTCCCCATACTGCCTTGAAAGGATTTAGAACCCAGCAGAAGGCAGGTGAATTCGAATGGCATATAATCTACAGTTGGTTTTATTGGGAAGTTGTATTATAGTTTTGATAATAAATATAATTTAAGGTCCAAAATATTCAGCACCATTATAAATAGATTTAAAATATAAGAATATACTGGAATAACGTAGGCTTGTGAAGAGCGGGGTGTCTCCCAGAAAAGCTTGTCCTTGTGGTGCTAGACCTTTTCTTTTCCAGCTGCTCGAATTCATGTTGCTTGCGGTAGGTTACAAACCTGCAGGGAGAATCAGGCTCTGTGTAGTACATTTGGTTATGCTACAATTAAGATTGTGCGTACAAAGGTTCATGTATTCCTGAAACCACATGATTAGAGGGGTGAGGAGGAGGCTGGACATTATGGCTCTGTAGAGAATGCAGGGCTGATGTATTCACACGGCTATAGGAATCATTCTCCTCAGTGAGGGGAAGGCACATGTCCTTCCCAGGTACTGGGACACTGTGAATGCTTATCTCACTTTTGTGGATATTTGGTGACTCAGCCCCTTCCTCTCTGCCTTCTGGCTGCGAGGCCAATTGTTTAAGTTTTTAAGTATGAATAAGGGATTGTTTTTCATATAGTGCCCCTGTTGGGTAGACAGGATAACAAAACTTGCTATTCCCTTTATTATAGTGCCCCAGGGCCACTTACAGGATCTTACAAGAATAGGGAGTACTAACAGCAGAGCAGTGCTACTAAATGCTGCTAATGCTGCTAAAAGAAACCCTGTGTGTAGAAGTGTAAGTAAATGCAGAAGCTAGGAAATGAATTCTTGACCCTTCATAACCCTGCTTTATGCTCATTCTGAGACCTTTATGCTCCTAGTGTTTTTTTTTCCCAAGAGAAAGACTGAAGGCAATGCAGGTGGAGGTTTATTTTGAACGTTCTGGATCTGGTTTGATCTTCTGGAAAGACATACATCCCATTAACAGGTCCTGTGCATACAGACGTCTGGGGCCACATACATTCCCAGCTTGGTAGGAGTAACCTAAAGAGTCTACAAGTTTTTATCTTTATTTATGCCATTGTGCATGGAGTAACAGGGTTTTTTTCTGATCTATTTTTTTTCTGTGTATGAATCCTTGTTTCACAATAGGCTATACTGAGATAATATAGGTTTTCCTTATAAACCCAGAACGCATCATTTCTTATAAGGATTGTCAGGCTTGGAAGTCACTCTTGGATGAGTCGTTTATTTTAATTGGTGTATTCTCCATGAAAAATAGTGCTTTTTATTAACCAAGTTTTGACGAGAAGGTAGTTGGTCATAGCGTCTTCCTGTCTGGATATCAGGGATGGGTTGGTATTCTATCTTCTTATCTGCTGTAATAAATTTGGATCAAATAATCACCCTCATGATTAATTATGGGCATCATATTACACAGAGCTTCCTTTTGGACGGCTTCAATTATAATGTTTCAACTTCTGTAATCTATCTAAATCTTACGACTTTATAGATATGTAGCATTGCAAAACTCCTGACTTAGCTAAATAGCAATGTGGCCAAGTAGTGGTTAAAGTGATGGATTCAGAAAAAAATATTTGACACACCTCACTCACTATGGAAAATAGGACTTTATTTTCTGAAATAGGTATCCCATTATCTTGTGTTGCATTGCCTCAGTGCACAGACCTCAAAGGTACGGTACATTTCACTGATACGCTACAGAAGGATATGTTACAATTATTCTGGAACAACCATTAGTGGCATGGATAGAAACAGAAAAGCTGAATGGAAAAAAAACTCACTACATAATTCACCCAAGGCATATCCATAAATGTTATAGGTAGGTAGGCAGGTAGCCATCCTGCATTTCAACTCGTTGGTCCTCACTGGGGGCCTAATTCTTCCAGATATCTTCAGTTCCTGGTGATACCATGAAAGCTGAACGTGCTCAGAAGAGGATCCCATCCTCTGCTCCTAGGTTACTTGCTTCGTATGTTAATGATCATCTAGACTAAAATGTCTGCTTTCATCATGTTGTAACACTCCATCCACCTGAGGATTTGCTTATCAATTAGAATGAAAGCTGTGTAACATGTCCGGATTCCTACTTTATTCTTCTTGGGATCGAATTTGGTATTTGAATGACATTTATTTGTCTCTTAGCTTTACCTTTTAACTTCCCCAGCTGAAATGTTTTCTCCTTTGTTGGTGACCCAACAAATTGTTCTGACTTTTGCTAAGCCAATGTTACATTTCCTCATTTTTGTTTTCTCCTGTAAATTATTGTTTGCTCGACATCACTGTAAGACAAGCTTTTCAAGTTCAATGTCCAAAGTTCTGCGTCTTGAAAGCGGTCAGCATCTCCAGCTGTTACTATCTTCAGAGGCTTGTTGGGAATACTTGATACAAAAAGAATGAGATATCTGGATATTTGACATATAGTATAAATACTTAATCTCAGGAGGCCAGATAGATTGTTTTCTTTTGTGAAGTTAAATATTGAAATATATCTTTACTCTTAGTTGTTTCTAAATAAGAACTATGACATTCTGATTTTAGTATTGGTTTGCTATAAATGAAACAGTTCAACTATTTTGCTTTAATTGTGATTGGGTTTCACATCATATTAAACAATTTTTCAGCAATTGACTTCAAACAGATTTTTGGTGACCAGACTCTAAAACAGACTGTGGCTTTTTTCTCCCAATTCTAAGCATCTTGGGCTGCAAATTCTATTTTTGAACTACCCTAGTTTTGAAGTACACAGAGACGTCAAACCTAATTTTCAGAGTTTTGCACAGAATTGTCCATTAAATGTTAGCCAAATATGCCCACAAAAAAACAAGGTTTAGTTTGATTGACTTGTCCCATTGCAAAATATGCACCTGCTGTGAAATGAAGTCGCAGAGAAAAAAAGTGGAATAATTTAACTTTTTTATTTGTAAAGATAATCAGGGTTTTTCTGATTACATCTTAACTTCATAAATGTTAAATAACCTATCAGCATCTAGTTGTTGTAAATTATGAAAAAGAGTATTGCTGGGAATATTAACCAACTAAATCCTTGTTCTTTAGTGAACATGAAAATGTGTTATGGCAGGTTGTCATTGTGCTCATGGTAACTTTGACACCAAATAACAAAACTGCCATTTGCACTTAGGGTAAATTGGTTCACTTGTGCTTTTACGGTTCCTTTTATTCTGACATAAATTTATGAACTCTGGAACTAACCAAGTTGTGTGGTTTCCCAGCTGACTTTAACAAATATGCCCATTTCATTTCCTTCAGTCATCAGAGCACACAAGGTAGTAGTTTCAGACTGGCTGCAGATGCCGAAGGCTATTCTGGAAGAAAGGGTTTTTTTACAACTTTCTGTGTTGTATGAGTATATATTTTCTGTTTTTCAGATTATAAAGTGGTCCTTTGATCTTAGAATTCAATGAATTTCATAAGATTGTAAAGTATTTCCAATGGATATTGGAATTTTTCAGGATGCTTACTTAGTTTTATTTACAATTTCATGTTCGCTTCCTGAGAATATTTTTTGTCCTGAGCGTATTTATTATTGGTATCATTCCTAACATATTCCAACATTTAACAGAATTTTAAGATTTTGAGTTTTGGTTGCTTGAAGGCTTTTTTTAACATTTCTGCTGAGATACAGACTGAAAGTCGGACAGGGATATGTCAATTATTTTGAAATAAGTACCCTTTGCTGCATATTGATGGCTGCATTCAGCTGTCCTTGTTTGTATTAATCTTCCTTGGGAAATCAAGCATTCTGAATAGTTCCAATTTCAAAGGTTTCAGGTGAATTCTTGCCTAGAATAAATGCACTGATCAGATGCACAAAAGTGAATTATGTGTCACTTTCACAAGATAGTGGTTTTTTTCTGGCTGAAATATCTGGTCTGTTGTCAGGACTGGAGAAGAAGGGGACCTTAACTGCGAGATTAAAAAAAGGTTTCTATTTCACATGCTGTCTACCATTTCAAGCTCTTACTCTCAGATCTTGTGTTGTGTCCTTTACAGACACTCCGATTATAGCGGGGGGGGGGACACGGATGACACATGATGACATGACATGGACGGATGGACGACACCAACAAAAAAACCCAAACAAACAAAAAGGGTAGTTTAGCTGTAATAATATATATTTGATTACTGGTATAGTTATACAATGCACACTCAAGTGCTCTCTTCCGGAGGATTTAATCTTTCTTATATCACAGACAAAAAATATTTTTCTTTGTTGCAGAAGCCATCTACTTCAAGATCACCTCTTGGAGGTTTACTCTGTAACATCCTGCATGACTTTAAAAGTTGTATTTCTATTATTCTGTTCTTAATGATTAGATCTTGATGTTTTCCTTGAAACTTTTACACCAAAAAAGGAAAATTTTACAGTGGGATTTTTGCAGCCTCTGACTCCTGATCCCTTCACCTCTTCCAATGACTAACATCAGCATCTTTTTTTCTTCCTGTAAGCTGAGCAATTGAATAAGATTGAAGTCATGCCTTCACTTCAGGGCTATTTCTTCAGCTTTTTGGTGTAATGGCATTTCCTTTGTCTAGCATCTAGTGAGGCAGCAGCATCTTATTTCTTTGGGATTTTTATGTCCCCTTTTCTTCTGAGAATTGTAAAAACTTGGTATTTCAAAGGTTTTTCTGATATTCCAAAGTACATCAGTTGTTTATAGTACCACAAAGAAACTTGAAATCTCTCTGATTTCTTGTAAACTCTTTTTTTTTTTAGTTAATGTGCATGTTCACTTACATACTTAGCTAAAAAAAATCCATCTAAAAAATGCACAACAGTGGAAAAAATGCTCTTTGTATCTTCAGGGTAATAGTATCAATGTAGATACTTTATCAGTAAAGGACCAAAACAACAATTAGGAGAAAGAATTGAGTTGTTTTCCAAAGTTACGAATGGAAAGATTCTCAAGATCTGGACAAGTCTCAAAAGCTGATAGGCACCTGATTCTTGATATAATCACAAAGACATCTTTGTGACATCTCAAGTACATGTTATGTTGAAAGAGTACTTACTGATCAAATACATCTTGACTCATTTCAGAAAGGTAGCTTGTCTACTTTGTACTCTGTTCTTTCTTAAGACTGTGCCTTACGTGACTGCAGAATGAAGCAAACACACTTAAGAGACACTCTTCTTTGGATATTCTCTTAGTTTTATGAAATTTCTGCTGTCTGGATAGAATAGTCTATAAAAGACAGAAAATAAAAAGCCTACAGACCATTTACTAATTACAAAACCAAATCAAACCAAACCAAATAAAAACCCTTGAGAAGTCATGTGGGAGAAAACAAAAGATCCAGGAACCTCTGCTGATCGTTCTGAGGGGATGGCATATGGCTTAGCTTGTGCTCATGAAGAAACTGATTTTTTCAGCTTCTAGACACAACAGGAAATTGGGAATTGACAGCATGGGAAGAGGAATAGATGGGGAAAATGTTTGAATTAAAACAAAATAGTAAAAATTGTGGGGGTTTTTCTTCAACAAAAACTAAAAAACTGATAGTTCGTTTTTATATCAGTTGAAATGATATGTTTCTTGGCTCAAGCTACTCTATTGTACTTTACTGGTAAAGCAGGCTAAGAACCTACACTCAGCTACCGCTGCTAGGCTAAAAAGGGATAATTTGCTGGCAATTCACTTTTTTGATCATATGACTCTATATTCAAACAGCAGTGCTTAGTAGCTGTTGCCCCTCCAAAATAAAGAAATAAAAGCTGCCTGGTTCCTAGTCATAAGGTCACTCTTTCCAGAAGTAGCAATTGCAACACCGGCATTGACTGAATTGAATTTTGATTTTTAACTAAGAACTGTAATGTCTATGTTCCAGGTGTGATCTGCAGATGGATCTGTTTCAGTTTATATTTAAACGGTTGTAGTTTCCAAAAGAGGCAGTAGGTAAAATCTCCAGAGGGGACTTACATTTAAAATTGCATATGATGAATGCCTCTTTGAAGTTGTCCTGCGCTGCGGTTAGTAGTTCAGATAATCACTGGTTCTTCTGTGTTTCACAACAGGGATATTCACTGTCAATGTGCCTTTGGAATACAACATCTTCCTAAATGCGAGCAGTCCCACTCTACTGGTGAAGCCCGTTGGACGCGCACATTTTGCTTTTGTTGACGGCCTAGATCCCTACACCCTGTATGAGATAAGAATACAAGCATGCCAGAATGGTAAGGTGATTTTAAAAGACTCACCCTTTTGACTGGAAGGGAATGGCGATTTTCCCGATAGATTCGCCACAGCAAAGCAGATAAAATCTTATTCCTACATTGGAGTCAAATGTTTAACTAGCAAAAAGAAAGCCTAGCACTGAATGAAGCATTAACTATTTCTCAATGTTATATCTTGAATATTTTAAATGGAGATTTAAAAAATGAATTTTAGGTAATATGTGCCGTTTTATTAAAAGCTCTTCACAAATAGCTTAACGACTTTTGAAAATGCGCATACAGAACAAAATCAGTTCTGTAAGTGTTCACCAAGAAGTGGTAATCATAAAGACAGTAGAGAAGAGCCCAAATATTACAAAATTCCTTGACTTGAATGGAAATTTTCAAAATCCTATTGAAATAAGTCTGTCTAAAGTGACACTTTGGAAACAATTCTCTCCTAATCTGCACTGGTGAAAATCAGGAGTAATTAATCAGTGGAGCTGCAGTAATTTAAATGGGTATTTAATAATGAAATTAGGTGAAACGAGGCACCATTTCATCAGGAGCTTCTTTACTTGACATTCATTTGCTGTTACTGTATTTTTTGTTGTGGAAGAACCTCTCATCAGTAAGCAAACTTCTGGTTTTGTAGATGGGTGTGGAGTGGGTGGTCAAACATATTCAAGAACTGCTGAAGCACCTCCTAGAGAATTGAGCCCACCTATCGTTCAAGCAATGGGTTCTGCACTCATAGAAGTGAAATGGGCACCACCTGAGAAACCAAACGGCATCATTACTAACTACTTTATTTACAGGTAAATGCTTTTATCACCTCAGATTCTTAGTCTTATTGAACTGTTCATTTCTTTATTCCATATTATACTAGGAGGTGAAAAAAAGTGTAGAAGTATATGGTAAAATATATATTGCCATTCAAATGCTAAGGTAAGATGCTTATCTGTGGATGGACAAGTTGACAATAAGAGCTGAGTCAAGAATCATCTTCCTGACCTACAAATGACAAAAAGCATGAGAAAATATATTTTTAAAAATTCAAAGGGATAGACAAAAATTGTAAGACAGATACTCTCGCTGTGTTTACCCAGACCACTGGGTACATTCTTCAATCCTCTCTGATAGACAATTGCGAATTTTGGAATGGAAACGGGAGTAATTCACCATTTCTGAGATTTTTTTAAAAGGAAAAAAGGTATCTAGGTTCCTAAAACAGAACAATTTTCCAAGATAACTTATGTCCCTTTTTGAAAGTAACCTGGAGTGTGATTACAGTGCATCTCTTTGTGTTCCCTGGTGTTTGTATTCAGCTGCCCTCTCTAGGTGGTTGACTGACATGTCCTAACTCCCTATGATGATCTTCATAAGCTCTGTGTGAGGATTTTTCTATATAGATAGCAGTGTTTATGGAAGTATCAAAGTAGCAGAGCACCAACGTCTGCTGTGTCCATTGACCCTTTTTTAAAAGCCTGCTGAAGGAACCTTCTTGAACAGTTTCAGGAAGTCAGGGAATATAAAACTCAAGCCATGTATTGGAGAGGATTTTAAACTCTAAAGTTCCTGGTTTCCCAACTCTAAGTATGTGTGGCAAACACATGCTAGGGTGAACCTAACCTCCTACAAAGAGTTTGGGACATTTTATTGTTTTAGAGCTGTGACTGAGAATACAGGGAATTGAATTACCTTTTAGAATCAGCAGTGATAATGAATATAAAATCACTTTTGCCTTAAACACATTATTAGTCTAAAAATTCCCGCTCTCTTGAAATATCCTTTTGTTTGCTTTTTTTTTTAATTGTCTGATCAGAAAACCCAAGTCCCTCCCTGTATAAAGAGGAATAAAGTGTATGTTATACCCCAAGACATGTCTTCACTCTGTTGGTTTTGTAAATAAAGCTGATGATTACCGCTGCTATTCCATGGCAGCCATAGAAGGGGAAAACAGGAAATATAATGCAGAAAGCCTGCTTCAGTGAAAAATACTGTAAATTGAATTTGACAGCATTTGATGGCATTTGATTATTCTAGTCACAGCCAAACAATGATATAAAGAGTAATATGAAACAGAATGTGTTACTGCCTAGCAGACTCAAAAGCAATAAACCTTCCTCCAATGTGACACAATCACTTCACAATCATAATTGTAGCCTGTTTGATACCTCTGAGTACAGCAGAAGGGCACTGACTGACATAGATACATTTTGTTTTTTATTTAAAGTGAAATGAAAATGGCGCACTGGGGCTCCAGATACAATCGTTATATTCACCTACATAGGCATGAATCACTTGGCAGTTATTTCAGCTGAAGTTTAAATGTGCTTAGACAACAACAATATCAAATCTTTCTCAGATAGCTGCAAAAAAATCAGAAATGGGATGTAAGCACATAGTTCTTTTTCATTTTGTAGCCACACATAGCCCTACATTGTTATAGCAGCAAGACTGCAGTATTTCTATGGGAGGTTATGGCATGTCATTTCTTCTTCATCATGCTACTCTTCCTTACTGCATCACCACCAAAATAAATTCATTTAACTCAAAACTTGGAATGCTTGGGGAGCTAGTATGTGTGCAGGTCTTTCCATTAAAATGGCAGGACTCGTGCTTTCCTCTAGAATCATAAACACACTTGCAAGTTTGCAGCCATTTTGTTAGAAACCAAAAGATTAAAATGTTAGTTTATGATAAAAGAGATGGTGCCTTTTATTATTATTATTATTATTATTATTATTATTATTATTATTATTCATATAGCAGTTTTAAACACAGATCTGAGGCTTTTAAACTTTTCTAGCAAGGACCACAACTTAGAAGAGATTGTGAATGAGAGAAGATCCGGTTCATAAGACAATCACCCAATTTACTTCTCTTCCCATTCATCATTACATAACATTACTGTGACAACCACAGAAATTGCTAGTCTGGAAAAATAATATTATGGAAATAGGTGATGTATTTCTTGCTGTATTTTAATAAGATATAGGTCACATCAGCTAATGGAACTGCCCTCTGTTGACCACCAGCATGCACTGTGTAGGGTACACATGAGATGAGCTTTAAAGAAATATTGCCTGTAAAATTGTAAGTGTTTTGATTGCGGTCTTGTTAAGGGAGTGTCTGAATCTCTGTCAAAGTGTCTATGTCATGCTCAGTAAGTTTATATTATTTAGTATATATATGTGAGATTGTAATGTAGCTCTCATTAGCTGAACAATCCTGGTGGTGAAAATGTAGCAGAAAAATCAACAGGCAATTTAAGACAGAGGATGTGTCTCAGCGGCTGTTGACTGTTGTGATAGAGGACATGTCTCGGTGGCTGTTGACTGTTGTGACTTGCAGTGTGGAGGCTTCTAGACTGACTCTTTATGATTAATTCATTGCTTACCCTTAACCATGAGCTGCACCAAAGACAGCTTCCAAGGTACATATGGTAGACGGTTTAATATAAGAATCTTTATGGATGGATACGTCATTGAGTATAAGAACTCCCAAAGGGTTTTATTTATACCTGTAATTGATATAATACCTAATCTAAACTAGCATGTTACATGCAATAATCTCAAATGCCTTTTGTTTACTTTTTCCCATCAAAACTTGAAAAAAAAAAAAAAAAACCAACAAAACAACCCACCCCCAAAACTAAACTACATTAGTATAGATTTATTGAATCCAAATGGTAAGTGAGGCTGCTTTGTTTAATTGGACATGAAACTGTAGAGGGAGAGCATTGTTGATGTTGCCTTATTCCCCCACATTTGACAGTGCGATTCGCTAATCATTTGAATTTTACCCCAGGACTTCTCAGTGTTTCTAGGAATAGCTTACTACCACTCTGGTCAGGAAAACAGCAGGCACTGCTAAAACGTGTACTTTTGTTGCATGGTGAAAGGTAAACACATGAAGAATATTTCTGGGTTGACCTGCAAGACCTCAGGGATTCACTGAGTCTCCTTCCACATAAGAAAGCTGAGGGGTGAGTGTTGCAGTTAGTGTTGCTGCAGTCCTCCTCATACAGCTCTATAGTTACCTGTCACAAAAAAAAAAAAGATTATATTCTTCTCTTTATGTCATCTGGCTCAGATTGGCAGTGGGGTAGGGACAATTTGCCCTTATAAAAATAACTGTATCTGAGCATCTTTAAAATGAATGTAAGCAGCAAATCAGACTATGCAGATTAAGAGACAGCTTCCAGCTCTTGGAAATGTTATTCTCCTTTGCAGCTCATTGTACGTAAGAAACACTTCCAGTTAAATGAGCAGTTGAATCTTAAATCTTAAGACGATTGAAATGATTACAGACTGTTCAACCACTTCTGTTCAAAGTTTATTCATACATGAAGATATTCTGGGTTTTAGCACTACAGATGGAACCATTTACCTAACCATAAGTTTCACTCATTAAATATTCAGCAGTAATAAGATCTAAATACTTAACCAGACTACATTGTACAGATTTGCTTGTGGATGAGCTTACAGTTGGTGGCATATTCGATCTTTCAGTGTGAAAAAAATGTTTATCACAGAGTTTCAAAAATTTATAAAACATAAATTTACGTATTCATTTAAATGCCATACTGCTTGGTCAGACAACACATATTAAATGTGAATTTATTGCACTAAAATAAAATATTCTTCACTTATCTACAGAGATTTTTTTAGGCATCTTTTTGAGTACACAGGGAAAAGACTATATTTTTAGGTGCAGGAGAAAGATGTAGTGATTCACCTTTCAGAATTATGTGTCTTGCATTAAGTCAGTGAACAGCATCTAAGGTAGAGTTCTGCATAAGGCTTAATTTGCCATTACAATAGAGCATGGGGAAGTGTAATAAAAATAGCTGATGGAATTTTAAGGTCAATGGGAAATTTTGTACGCCGACTCTTCCAGACATTTTGTTGCAAGAGAGAGAATTTCTAGGGAATCTTTCCTTCTTGTTCTACCTGCCTTTCTTCATCCAATTCTGCCAACCACTTCTCGACATCCTATAATTTATAATCTTATAATTGGCATGGCTTTTGCCTGTTTCACTACACTAGAGACATTACCTCAAAACTTTCTTTTTTTTGTTAAGTCCCACTTTAACCCTTTTAAACTAAACAGTGTCTGTATAGCCTGCTTATCTCAGAGTTTAGCAAAAACTCTTTAGTTTCATATAAGAAAAGAATGTATTCATGCATGTCTTACGTATGCATATACACAAAGGATGAATAAACAGCCATGTACACACATGCATTCATTATATTCTTCCTATTTGCATATAAATACCTGGGTATATATTATTATAAGCAGCTAAGATTATCAGTTTTAAAAAATTGTTGCATTTTGTATTTTTAAAGTAAATCCTGGGTTTATTTAACAAAATAAAATCCAACAGAATCCTGTGAAATACAGATTTTTCTCTTGCCAAAGAAATGTTCTTCAACTTGTGTGTGTGTGTAGTGATGATGACACCCAGTAGTCAGACAAACCAATTTTACTTCTGCAAATTTGCCCTACTTGCAATAGAAGTGGCAGATAATGCAATTTGGTTTTTGTTGCTGGCACGGAGAGTGAAAGTGCTTTTACATTCTGCAAAGCCCAAGGTTCTTGTGAAGAGTAGGGGAAATACTTAAATTCATGTGCAGTACAGCACAACCGTCATTGAGATTTATCACAGTGTTTAAATGTAACCAACTTAATTTCACACAAACATTTTTATGCCAAATGTAAGAATTGATTTGATAACTCTGTTTTGAAGATGAGTGCTTGCCTTACTATAACTGTTATAAATTATATACTAGAAGGGGCCACATTAGAAAAGGGGCTGAGGATCGTCTGTAATCTCCTCTGATACTCAGAATATCACCAGGTCCAACACAAGCAGACCTGTAGTAGGAATGCTATGTGTATATATATATATGTGTGTGTGTATGTGTACACACGTACAAAAATAAAAACCCATTGTGCCAAACGCCTATACAGTGAATTGTCCTCACATATCTTAAGTTTGCATTTTTAAACAAAAGCAGCATTGGAAAAAATATGAAGTTTATTACAGAATGCACTACTTGTGATATTTTAATGAGTTTTTGTGGTGGAGCTGCAAATTCTGCTACGTTTATGCACAAGGGATTACTTATTCCATTCACAAGAACAAATGTGATGTTTATTGTGTGCAAACCAGAATTTAAAAGTGCACGGCTTTGGTTTTGAAGGCATGATAGAATATTTATCCCTTATTCACTAAGCAACATTTTTCTCAAGTAAATTGGTTCTAAGTTCGCCACATATGAGGGATCCTGACATGAGTACCTCCATAAATAGTTTGATTTTCAGAAATGTTGAAAAATTGCACCTGTATTGACGTTCAAGCCATTACTTAGCAACTACATATGGATTTAAAATTTCACATTCTAAATTCTGTAAGTCTCATATTTGATGTGTCCTAAAAGGACAATATGCTTTTGTATTGCTACTCTCCTACTATGAACTGCGACAGCACACTCGTTTGACATTTTTTTATAGTATTTTTCTAGATAAAGGATAATGGAGAATAAATGATTGCCTTAAAAATCTCTTCTTCACTACTCAGCACCTAACACAAGTTCAGGGAAATAGGGAAATGCTTTTAAGGTGCAAAGATAGGTGTGCGGTTCCTTGTGTGTGTGTAATGTATAGAAATAAGTTATGTACTTTTCTGAGGCACAGGTTGAACTTAGAGCTTCAGGAACTACTAGCATGGGACTGTCAAGGTTATTTACAATGTTAGACACATTGCCTTTGATTTCATTTCAGACGTCCTGTGGGCAGTCAAGAAGAGCTGCTTTTGTTCATCTGGGCTGAAGGACCTTTGGAATTTATTGATGCGTCTGATGCTCTACAGCCTTTTACTCTCTACGAGTATCGTGCCAGAGCTCAAAATGCTGTGGGGTCGGTGGACAGCCTGTGGGCTTCAACCCAAACTCTGGAGGCTGCCCCATGGGGCATGGGAGCCCCTTGGGCACAAGCAACAAGTGCATACTCGGTGCGGTTGAACTGGACCCAGCCTGTCTCTCCCAATGGTCTTATATCACTTTATCGAGTGGTCTATCAAGAAAAACGCAGCGATCCAACGTTTAGCATCCCAGCTGTTACAGCACTAACCGTAATGGTAAGAACTGGACCACAAAACCAGTTTTGTTTTTACTCTGCTTTGATCTCTGCGTTATTTTAAAATCTCATTCAATACTGAAGGGAAAGGTGGGGTTTCCAATTGCCAGTAGTTTTGCTGGTTTAAATTTTGTGTTTGGCATTTCACGTCAATATCTGATTCTGGTAGGGGCAAGTAGATTACTCAAAAGCATAGATGGGTCACATCTGGGGGAATTAAGCACATGCATCTAACTTTGTCAGCCTCACTCTGAAAACACTGTCACTGTCCTGAGCTTTTTGTCTGACTGTTGAAATAGTTTCACAGGATCTGCACAAAGAACAACAAAATCAGTCCTCATTGTATATAATTCTGGCTTTGTAATTCAGTTGGAATCACAAAGTGAATGAATTCATTAGTAATTACATGATTCATATATGCAACTTGTTTGTATGTTCCCCTCATAATTCATCAGTAGTAAAAGCAGATCTACTTTTATTTTCATTACATGTACTTATATTAGAATGTTACTTTGCACTGCTAACATGTCTTTCCCTTCAAGGGACTTTCCAAACATGAAAGTCTGTATATATTACATTTCTATTCGGTATGTGGAGGGATAGACTCAGAAAAGGGCAGGTTGTTTTGTGAACTGACTAACAATGTTATGTAAATCAGTGACAGAAGTGGTTATGGTTTGTGTAGTTACCACTGCTCCTCCCACTTACATATTACATTCTAGTCTTTCTATAGAAAGACAGTTTATAGATAGTTGCACTGAACTGCTGTATATTAGGATAGCTGCTCTACTTGGCTGCTTCCTGAAAATAAGTTTTAGAAAATGTTTAAGGAGGTTTTAATAAGGTTGGGTTTCCTCAGCAGTGCCACCGCAATTTCATAAACCTAGAATTTTCCCTGAATTATATTCATAGGCCATATTTGTATTGAATAACACTAGAAATCCCCTAAATTCTTAATTACCTCAATTATAAAGTATCTGTTTGACACTCAAGTAGGGTCCTAAAGAGCTTTCTCTGGAATACCCAATAGTAACCTTTAAGTAACTCCTTTAGACAAATCTCAGCACAACAAGGTGGGAGAAGTTTCCAGCTCAGTAATCTTCCATACTCTTGTGGTCATATGGTTCCAAAGCCATCTTGTGTCTAGCTTCCTGGAAGCCTAACTGGATTAAGTTTTTAATGCATCTTTTTCTGAAGAAGAAAACAGGTCCTGAACTGAATGATAGGAGTATATACTTTTGGCTTCTAAAATAGTTGCATTTGCATTGTACAGTATATTAGATTTTAAAAATTAGATTGGGATTTTAAAGTTATTGAACTTCAGTAGGATTTTGATACTTTGCTCCCTTAATGTGTTTTAAAAAAATAATCACAATCATAATTGTGATGGGACACCTAAGATTTCAAAACCAGTGAAATGGCAGGGCTTCTTCTAATACTCTGCTTCAGCAGCATGCAATGTGTTGCTGAGCATCAGAATTGACCTGGCCGGTCATGCATTGCAATGCCTTCTAAGCATGCCAACAACAACAGAAAATGTCCAAGATGATTGTATTGTGGGTAATAAAACCTACCAAAATGGCCTTTTAAATAATGTTGCCACAGTGTGTTTCTTTAACAGCATCAGTTAAAAGCCTTTTAAATTAACAAGCTATTATTTACTGAATTAGTGTTTTCCTGGCTCCAAAATCCTTTATTTTCCCCAAACACTATCCTGAATCAAAATGACATTCTGGCAGCATATGTATAGCTGTTCTACTAGCATTGCAGCGAAGCTGACTTGCATGTTTTTTCTACTGTCCTTTGTCGTGAATATTTATCGATTATTATTTTTGTTACCCTTTTTTATTTTTAAATATTATACTACTCTTTTGAGAGAAATCTTTCTGCAAAGCTCTTCCATCAATTGCACTCACTTTAAGCTGTTGCAGCTATATTAACTCAGTAGAGTTGCTGATTTATACCAGCGAGCTGAGATCTGAATCCTACCTCTTCTGAATACAGCAGAACAGCTAAAGCTTTGAATCAAAGTTATTGACATAAAATGCAAGGAGTCCTGTTATCAAAGATATCTTCAGGAGGTCAGGTCAATTATCCCAGAAGGCAAAAACCTGGACACCAACTTTCAAAGTTATGACCCCTTAAAAACAGAATTTTATCATGAAATTGCTGATATACCCTTAACCGTAGCTTTGTGAATGAGACACTTTAATTAAAATGTAATTTTATTGAAGGAACTAGCATTCCAATGATTAAACTTCTGCCCCTTTAAAATATAGCTTTCAGGGGTACTAGGCTAAATCATTTAATCTCCTAAAGCATCTCTATTGGAGCTCCCTCGTGGGATACACCATTAGTCATTCTCTCACACAAGCTTCCATGTTACAAGCAAGACTTAAAGTATTAAGCGAGCAATGAGTTTGGTCCTTTATTTAATCTGTTAGACTCCATTCTTATCCCATTAGATTATTCCAGAAAAAAAGCAGTGCTAGCATCACAGGAGCCCATTCCACCCTTGCTCTTGTCTGTTGCTCCTTGGTCGCCTGTCACAGGACACAAAAGTTGACCAAAACCTAAAGTAGGAATACAGTCCTTCTGACACCGCAGGATACAAATTAAGCTCGCAGTAATATCCCTGCAGACTTCTCTAATTTGACAGCTTCGTTTCCGTCCATTTCCAGAGCCAAATGAGAAGCATCTTCTGGGTTTTCAAACCATTTGACAGACTTATCCACTTTACCTTCCCAAAATGCAGCTATTGACATCCCAGTTAAGGTGCATTAATCTGTATTTGAATTATTGTGTCAAAGGTATGGCTGCCTGGTACTTTAAGGTTATCACTGACCCCTTGAAATTTTACATGGACATAAAATTGAGAACTCAGTTTTGAGAGCAAAAGCTGCTGCCGCTCAAACGAAAGGAGGATCTCCCTGCACCGTTAGAAGCAAGTGAAGTACACGTGAGTCATTTTGATGCTTCGCGGTTAAAGAGCAGTGTCACCCATTTCCCTAGCTTGTTTGACTAGAAGTGTAGTGACAGATGTTAGGTGACAGCAAGTTAAACTGACATTCTGGTTTATTTGCAGACCAAAGTCAAGTCAAGACTGGTTACGGCAGTACAAGTGTCTCCCGCAATGTCTTCCCAGTTCGTTTTAACCCTCTGAAGCAAGAATGATATTTAGTGTCTTATTGATGGCATTAACGTGAGACAGATATGTTTATAGAGGAATGGATCGACAGTAAGTTCTCATTTACAGAAATCTGCATAAAGTGACTAGATTGTCAAAGCAAGTTTCTCACTCTTGTGAACCTTAGGGCTTAAGCTTGTGAACATAGGACCCAGAACCGATTTCATTATAAAGCCAGTACCTGCCAAATGACATCAAAGCATCACAGCTCTTTAACTGTTGTATTCCAAGTGTTGCTGTGAGGTAAAACTGTGGCTAAGTTTGGACCTTTTCTTGGCAGGTGTTTTTTTTGGTGTTTAATGCTGTTTCTCCCATGACAATTATATCAAGGATTTGGTTCTTTATCATGAGCAAGAGAATTCAAAACCAAGAAGATAAGTAAAAACTCTAAGAATATGTACCTGTTAGAACGTGCTTGGAGAAGGAAGAGTCCAGAGATAAGGGCTATAAAGAAAAATTCTCCCTGCTATTGGCAGTGACCACCATTATTGTTATGTAGACTCAAGGCCTCTGTGTGTCAAATACGCCCCAGCGGAGGGTAACTAAAAGTACAGTGTGCTTGTTACAGGATGCAAGAGATAGGTGTAAGCATTATAGGCCTTATTCCTGGGAAATCCTACACCTGTGCCTACCTAGAAGCACAGGTCTACTCACAATGTGTTTTGCAGTATGGAGCCCTCAGGCCAAATTTATCCTACAAGGCTTTTTTGCGTAGCTATGTCAGCTTGGGGTGTAAAAAATTAACACGTCTCTTAGCTGATATCACTGCAGCAGCAAAGCTTTTGGTTTGGATGCAGCTATGCTAACAGTTGAGAACACATGCTGGCTTACCTTACGTTATTCGGGAAGATGGTATATAACTACACTGGCCAAGCTCCTCTTGGCAGATACTTCGTCTGTGGTAGGGAAATCTGTAGACATATTGCAAAATAGCAATAATAAGAGACTTTGGTAGGAGGATGAGGCTTTGGCTTGCATGGTTATGTTCTTTTAACCACACAGTAATTTGTATATTGAATATATATAACCAGAGTAAAAATAATAAATAAATTTTACTTGCTGAAAAATTCCATATAAAATATATGATATCAGAAATAACCTTAAGTGGCCAGTACTGCCATGTACACACACCTCCTATGCAGGAGTGTTGCATCCAGAGTTAGTTGCTATCTATTCATCACATTCAGAAGTACTTAATACATCCATGTGGGATCCTTCATTTCTGTTCCCTCATATAGACCAGTGAACATTTGGCAGCACTAGAGATGAGATACCACATAGTTATTAATTTCCTTGTACATAACACAATTCAGTAATGCATTACGCAGGACTGTACATGGCCACTTCCTTATAGAAGAAGGAATGAAAATTGTAGCCACAGGAGTAAGAAAAAATACGCGAAAGAGAGGGACCAGTGAAACCTTTTTATACATGCCTATTTCAGATGCCTGGGAAATGGTCTGCACTCTAAGAAAACAAGATGAGAGTAAATGGAGGAATCCCTGCACATGCCATAAATTGAGAAGACGTGCTACTTAGCAAAGAATGAAAGCTGTAAACGGCAGTGGAGGGCAAAAGTTAATTAGGCTACTGTGCTGCTGTTAGTGAGTGGAAAGTAGCCACAACCAGAAACAAGATGGCTGCTCAGCAGTGCCCTAATACAGCCAAAAGATCATATCCTTAGCTCTGCAAGGGCTTATGGGTTAGGGGGAAATCATACACAGATGACTAATTTTTTTATGGTTCAAAGCAGATCAAAGTGAAATTCAGCAGCTGTTCAGGACAAGTGACCACTCTAACGGCTGTAATATAACCTGCTAAATAGAGAGGGAATTGCATGAGAGCAAGAGGTTAGCTGTGATTATCGGCAGGTGAGTGCTTTATTGAAGTTGAAAGACCATTAACATTGATGGAGTAATTATTTCAACTTGAAAGTAATTACCTTGATGGGTGATAACTTCTCCAGTGTTCCCAGGTTTGATTGGACCAAACAATTGTGAACTCTTGAAGCCTAGAAAAATATTACAACAATACTGCAATGTTTAAATTACTGAAACCGCTGTTAGAGTATTTTAATTATGCCTAACAGTGAAAAGATTTTAACTTACAACAACTGGTGACCTCTCATGTATAGAGACATTTGCTTTCTAATTCCAATGAAATGACCCACACCTACTATGTGTGGGCTGTATGTGATGGGTTTGCAAATGAATCATTTGATTTAAATGCAGTTTTTAAGATTCAAAGCCTCGTTAGCACAGTTTCAGGAAGGGCTTGTACTGGAATTGCTGTAATTGTTTTATTTGCCAGGAAAGCCCAATATTATAAAATGCTTCCTGTGTTTTAATTTCTAGACCTGTTAAGCTTACACAGGATGAATACAGGACAAGTGCTCCTTCACATTGAAGGCTTCTGAAAAAAAAAAAACCCTCAAAACCTGTGTGAGGCAATCTGTGTCTCACAGATTCTCTTGTTTCCATGCTGCTGCAGAATATGCTGGATTTGGCACTACAGCTCTGTTTAAATAAGCATTTGGATTGGCACTACGATGCCCCTCCAGAAACTGATTAAGTGCTTCAGTAAGCCCCACCTATCAAGACAGACATGTAGAATTGCCTAATTAGACCAGAAAGGATGAAATGGATTGTTGCACAACTTTGATGATTTTGAAGTACTGTGGTAATAGAACTGGATGAGAACAGTGAGAGAGAGAGAGGCTTCGGCTCTTCTATTTGTACCATCCTTGCTGAAACCAAAGCTACTGCAGCGTCTCGCGGATGTTTTCAACACCCACAGAAACATAGCTTTAGATCCTGCTGGAACTCTGCCAAGAATGAAAGAATCCTTGCAAGTTAGGATGCGGGATAGCATGGAAAGGTTTATTTGGTGTCTGTGAGGACTTAATATGTTGTCAGGCAACTGGTTATTTGAATTAGTGAAGGTTACAGCATTTTTTCTTGAATTATTGCTTTTTTTCTTGAATATTTTCTCCCTAATTCAATCTGCAACATGAAGTTAACATAACTTTTCCTTTCAATAAATTTTTGGACCAGAAGTAAAAACGCTGATAGGGTTATGTCTGACCATGCCTAATCGCACACTCCAGGTTGACTAGACCAGAGTGCCTGGTAATTTCTTCTACAAGTAAATTAGTTACCTGTTTGGAAATATCTGGTGCGTTTTATCCTTGGGGTTCTCCTTGTGCAAGATCCAGTTTTCGTCCATTCCATAGGTCTTTTTTTAATGACTGACACAGACATAGAATTGGGTCTTTTGAGGTATATTTACAATGTCCGACTTCAAGCATCTAACCTAGTTAGGAGCATGAATGTCCTCTATAGACCATGAAACCTCCAGAACATCTAAGGCATGGAAATTTACCATCCTTGGCCTGCAACTGTTCACACGAGACTGCTTTCTCCTAGTGCACTTGTGTGCCACTGCTGGCATGTGTCAGTCAAAAGAAGGTGGTTAATTTGAAGCTGATTAATCAGCTGGGCTTTCCTAACCCACACAATGCGATTATGTAGGTTGACAGATTTAAAAGATGGTACACTCTGACAGAAAGATAGTGGTGGGCAGCAGTCTGGAAGTGGTAACCTTTTCAGTTTGTGCACCTGCAGTCATAAGAGAATAGGTGACCACATGACAAAGCCTAAAGGCAGATGCTGATAATGAGATTGTATAAATGCTCCATATGTTGTTTCTCTATATATGTTTTTATGTATGCTTAATATTTATGCTTTCCTCTACAATATTTTTCTGTAAGTCTTGCATTTCAGTTGTGAGAATGAGATTAAGTTAATCGGGCACTGTAGAAAAACGTCATTGAAAGGATGTTTTCTAATTTGTAAAAACAAAATAGACAGAACAGAAACCCCCACAAACCTTCACCTTATTAAGTATAGTTTGGTAGGAAGAAATAATACATGAGGGACATTCTTCCCTTTGTGCCATGTTGTGTGTGACTGCACTAAATCTGCTTTAAAAACAAGGTTTGGGTAAGCTACAGATGCTTTTTCATATATAAGTAGGAAATAAAAACGGAGAAGGAGGAGGCAGAAATTTGTTGGGTAATATGTACAGCTGTTTTTCAAATTAGATATCTGTTTAGAAATGCTTAATTGGATTTGACTAGATTTCAATTCACGTTTAACCAACGTTCTTAAGTGGATGTATCAGGCAACGCCAAGGTAATACTGTTTGTTGGTAAAGTCATGGGGCAGCTTCCTAAAATCCCCAGGGTCAAGCCCAAAAGCTACAGATACAAGAATTCTTCAGCTGATAATTAGAAAGGCCCCTCTCCACCCCCCATCCTATCCCCCTGCTCCACTCCCCTCTACAGATAAGGTCTTTTACTCAAATTGGCTGAGAAGTGTTATGTCATATGTTTATATTTCATATGGAATTTTAACAAGCAATGGGTAATTGTAATAAACAGAGAATCCTACCTCTTTTTAAAAAAAAGCAAGAGCAAGCTGTATGACTCATGGGAATTGGTAATATAACATAGAGCCTCGTGCCACCAGGGACTCCATTTGAATCTAATCCAGGTCTGCAGTCACCAAAGTCATTCTCATCAAACAACCGTGGGGTGTCCTATGCAAGATAAGTTTAGTATTCTCAGCTGACCTCCTGTCCTTTCTCTTTACTGCTCCCTTTTGAATCCATTCCCATCACTCAGCCTCACAGCCTCATTCAAGCTCATCTTCCCTATGCTTGTTGCAGTTTCCTATTTTCTGCCTGCCAAGTGACCTCTCTCTCTCTCCTCCTTTCAGACTTTACAAAAAGCACTGGAATGCATGTATAATCTTGCCATACTTTTTTTTTAGGGGGCGAGACCCTAATTCCTGCACAGTGCTAAAGCATGAGTTTATCAACAGAAAGCTCTTTGGGAGTGGGAATGGGTGTCTGTCTGTCTGTTAATTTACAGCACTATATAAATATTATTTTTGAGACTATAATAGCAATTATGGTGAATAGGGGCCAGATGGCCTCTGTATCTAGAAAGCAGAATGGCACTGTATTTTTAATGGATTTAAATGTTACTTTTTGACAGGAAGCTAATATTAAATTCTGTGTTATAGGTGCTGTCAGGTGAGTATGGTTCTGAGTTTTGGTTTTTGTTAAAGTAATTACTGATGTCATGCCTGGATACTTTTGCCCACTAAAGCCTTGTTCTGTGGTGGGGTCTTTGTTGTTGCTTTTTTTTTTTTTTAAGGATGGTTATTGATCTCTTGCTGAGCTGAGATTTCAGTTTTATGCCAGATAGTTTGATTAATGGGTTGGTTTCTGTAAGTGGACTGAATGGGGATAGGAAGCACAAGCCGCTCATGCCGCCAACCCTAACTCCGTCAAGACGCATAGCTCATTATGAAACAGTTATCAAGTATACATGAAAAATTAATTGGGCTCAGTTTGATTCTGAAAAGGATCAGCTTTCTACTTGGCGGTCCCCCCAATCTTTCCAGATGTTGCACGCTAGCCCCTCGAGAAGCAGCGAAGGGAGATGTATTAATACATTGTATTGATTAGATCAAGACCCCTGACAGTTATTTGTAGAGATACCATCTGGCTGCTGTTCGAATTCCTTCACCAAAAACAGGACGTGACATGTTATTAATCTCAACTCTCTAAGTATAGACAGTTGCCTTTTCTGCTAAACCGCATTTTACCATTCCGTAGGAGATGGAGGCAGACCTGAAGGGTGCTGAAATTAAGGTTATTACACAAATTGAGCCATATGGTCCAAATATTTCAGCAAGAAAATTGCCAGGCAATAAAAATTGCTCCTGCCTTCCTAATGGTGTAAATTACAGTTTAACCATGGCTCTAATGATGTCCTTCTGCCGCGCTTAACTACTGTTACATGAAGGACATTGTTTTAAAAATATAAAAAACAAGTAAATGCCAGCAGCGTGTTTTACAATCTGTTAGTGTGTCATTAAGAACACTGTCAGAATTACATAAACATAATGGCAGGCAACCTAGCATACAAAAGAACGAGTATGGAAATAGAAAGTGTCTTGAAAACTCCTTTAGCTCTGTAATGTCAAGAGCCCTTTCCCTTCTGGAACTTTTCCAGTATGGGAAAACATAGCTGCTTATTTATTCCAGTTCTCACACGGGCTGTGATGGAGATTTAAAAACAGGGAAAAAAATACTGAATATTTCAATGCATTTTGAACAGGTGACAATGGAGGGGTATAAATTTGCTACCACGTTGTATTGTAACTGTATATAAAGTTAGCTGGGTTTGAAAAAGGAGTCCAAAATGTGACTCTTTTCAAACTGGAGCATTGCTTTTATTCTTTTGGATCATAATGGGACTTTCTGTTGTTTCTCAGACTGGTTGGAGAATTGCAGAGTATTAAAATGGTTTCAAAGCTCAAAAGCTCTGTGTATTTTACTAACAGAGTTAGCAATCCTAAAAATTAGTTTATTAAAAATAGCTGTAACTTCTTTGTTATTAAAAAAAGATGAAAGTAGTTATCTAGTTAGCAGATGCATTACTAAGATTCTGGTGATTCATCATACAACGTGGAAATTAAATTGTAAATAATTAGCAAATGAGATTTCATTTCAATAATACTCGTCCAGCTATTCAGTTTGTAAAGGAAAAAATCTGAGATGGCCATAGAAAGAGGAAAAATCACTTAAGTTTATAATAAATGCTATTTGGAATATTGACTTTCACCACTTCTACTTTACACCATGTGCAGATTTTAATAGTTCGTATAAGCCAGACCTTTTGGTAAAATAACCTAGCACAGCCATGTTACCAGCTTGGGATCTGGCTGACTGGGTGCACATCAGTGTGCACATCAGGGGAGGTGCACTTGGAGTGGTCTGTACCAGTTTTGTAGAAGTGGTTGCTGGAAACCAAGGGGTCCTGCGCCCCACCACTGCCACCCCTCCCTCCCTTGGACCGCATCACTCTGGGTCTGCTGAGCAGTCAGAGGTGTTGCTTCCCCCTCCTGTGTACCTTTGGAGACAGAAACGTCCACACCCTTGCAAGAGCACCCAGTTCCTGCTGGATCTTCATGCTGGTTGAGATGTGTTTTGACAATGTTGAAAATACAACTGAGATAAGTCGAACAGATGAATGGGAGAAGGGTGATTGCGAGTTAGCTGACTGGGTTGGCTGGTTGGTGAATGAGCTGACAGGCAGCTCTTGCATTTGTCTTCAAACCTAGCACAGTTCCTGAATCGTGTGAAGATCTCATTTGTGTGTGGAACACGGAAAAGATGACAGGGGACTTTTACTCCTGAGAAATTTAAATTGAGCCCAAGCCAGGCAGTTAATCAGATTCAAAAAAGTTCAAAACGGTCTTTATATCTGTCCTTCCTGCTTCTCAGTACCAGTACGATCACAAATGAAATCACCAAAACATAAGTAACTCGTGGTTGGTTGGTTTCTTTCCAAAGAAACTGAAGGCAGAAAGTAGTAGATTGTAATGAGGATGGTAGTCTGAAAATTTCCTATGTGCAGCGTATGGAGGTAGTTTACGTACATGTAATCTGTATTAGAAGGAAACAAAGTCCAATTTATGAGTTTATCCCATCACAAACTACGAGTATTTCCCTCGGCACCTTGGACTTTTTATCTGACTAAAGTTACAGAAATGCATGGCAAATGGGATCTAGGAACATCTAAGTGTATTGTACTCTACTCACATGCACCCATAGTGGATTTTATTGCTTAACTGTAAAAACTGTATTATATTTTTAAGGCTGATTCTTTAGCATTCATCAAATAAGATCTTGTCAGTCTTTAAAGAAAGAGAGAAATTAGTACAGATGTCCCTTCAACAGCATCTGACAGGCTGGAAGACTTGGAAAGGATATGCTCATAGAACTGCTCTATGAGTGCCAAGAAAAACTATGAGCATGGAGAAAACGTTTCTACCCATGAAGTGGAGGACTTGCTGGAAGAACCCCTGCCAAAGTTGCTGCCAGATTCAGAGATTTTTTCTCACCTTATTAGCAGGTGCCATGTTACAGCCTTTAGGGCATCATCTGTTACACCTCTGGCCGTTGCACGCTTCTTTACTCCCTCCACCAAAACTGTGGAAACTGTTTCTTCCTCTCTTCCTCTCCCTTCACAAGCCTTCCTTTCTACGAGCACATTTAGAGACTGTGATGAGTGATACAGGGAGCAGGAATTAATTCCTATCCTGAGGGTCTAATAGAAAATAACTTCTGTCTTTTTCGGATTTTTGTTAGGAACTTGTTTTTATTTCCAGATATTCTGTGGGTCTTGCAGTCCTTACAACAGGCAGGACTGCTTCAGTCAGGTAATGTCCTTTAAAGGTCTTATATTACTGGAGGCTGTGTAGTTACATGGGCAAAGCCTTAGGAGACAAACAAACACTTACATGTCCACTTAAGGCAACCTATGACTGGTGCAAAAGCAGCAGCTGGACCCACAGCACAGCATCCTTCCCCTTAAGCTGTTTGACTTGTCAGCTGTAGAATGCCTTTTGTAAACTAATGCATGGCTGCTCCACCTTCCTTCTTTATGTAGCATGTATGTCTTCTCAACGCTTCTGTGCCCACACCACCCTAACATAGAGACGATTTTACTGCTGGGGAATGGTCCATCTGAATGAGACCCCTGGAGTGTGTGTTCTCTATGTGCCAAAAGGACTCTGTGGAGTCCTATATTCACAACCGGAAGATGAAGAGAGGTCCCAGTATCTATTTAACCTACTGGGGCACATCACAAATCATTACTCATTTTGCTTCTGGATTTTGCTCTAAGTATCTTTCCAAGTCTGTTTCCTGCAGATTTGAATGCACTAATTCTTTTTTGCTATCCAGAGCAGAGTTCCTAGTCTGAGCCAAATCCTCCATGCAGTGTAGAGATGTTACTCTAGTGGCTGCAAAAATGCGCCAGGTTTACAACTGTCCCACAAAATCGGAATTGCAAATGCAGATTTAATATAGCAAGAGAGTGAGGGAAATGGACTCCTTGCAGTGATAAATTTTCTGTATTTTTGCTATAAAGAAAACTTTACTCTGCACAAACAAAATGAATGAAACTTTGCAGAGCTCTTATATTTCAACAGGCTTTAAAAAAGAATTAATGAGAAGTCTGGAAGACATCTTTTCCCAGATGAAGTGAAATATTATTCTTGTCATTACGGTATCATAAAATTATTTTTTATTGTTTTCTCTTCAGGGGTTCAAGACAGATGATAATTTAGATTTTCTCTATTGCTAGTCTATGCTAGAAATGCTAGACCCATGATGTACCAATAGATCATGAGATTTATGCTATAGTTGTAGCTTAAGACAGTGACATATTTAAGTGCTGTGCTTAATGTTACTGGAAAGTCCTGGCCTAAAAAGACTGAATAGAGACCCTGAGAGCAAACGAGAAGAAAAGCATCACCTTTTCCACCAGGTAACACAATAGTTTGAGCTCTAGTTGCTTTGATGTCAAATGCAGTGCCCCCTTTGAGGACAAATAGGGCTGAGAACATATGGCTTTTAAAATAGGACATTTCTGAGAAAAATTTGCAACAGCTCTTCAGCATACTGCATTTTTTCATCTTTCTGGCCCTACATAGAAGCATCCCATCACTCACAATTGCTTTGTTAACAAACCCCTGTAATGATATTTGGTTTGAGGGTATTAATGGAAATTTTAAACCACACTGACTTGAGTAACATCATCTCAGACTGAAGATTATTACCAACATGTTGACCTATGCATGGAAATCAGGAGTCAGGGATGTTTGCTTCAATATTATGGATTAACTAAACCCAATCCCTGTTCTGGTTGAATGCCATCGACACACACCTTTTAGTTTTGTTCTTCTAGTCATGAAGACCCTGATCCAGGATCCTTGAAAAGGCAAAATGAGGCTTCAATTGATTTTTAAGTGTTTTGAAACACCCGCAGTTTAACTTCTGAAGCTGTCAATAGTTTTCTGTTTCACCTTAAGAAAAAAGAAAGAGTTCACCTGTATGGTCTGTTGCTGTGTGCTGATTGAAAATGTTGTCACTGGCTTCTTGGCTCTTTGAGTCTTAAGCAAATTTAAGCAAAAGTCACAGCTCTGAATTCTAAAAACTTACTTTAGATGGCCAACATAGGCTAGTCTGTCTAATCTGACTTGGAAGAGAGCGAGGCTTCTTTGACGGGCTGTTCAAAACAGAAGTTAAACATAAACGTCTAACTTTCCCTTTGGAGGAACCTCCCTTCCTCTGCACAGCGTACAGAGAGTAACTGAGGACACTAGCTACACAAGTTTTGGGTCAGAATGTAGGAGCTCTGACTATTTCCCGTAGTGCCTATCTTCATCTCTGAGCACTTGAATACATTTACAAGTCTGGCCTAAAATGACTAAATTGTAGTAATATCTTTTTGGAGTGCTCATTTTTAACATGCATACATGCAGCTAATCAATAGATGAGACAGTGAAACTAGTGGATTTACACGTTAATATGCTGGAGTCAATAATGTGCTGTAAAGACAGCTTGAATTCTGAAAACAGCACAATTCGTTTTGTACTAAGCTTAACTATATACCTGTTGACTTGGTGAACTATTTTAATTCCAAGTAACTGAAATATCCAAGGAAAATACAGAATCTGAACTAAACTTGTTGCGCTTCAGTTTTCAAGTAATGTTTTAGTATTTACCTCTTTCATCTCTTCCCTAACTACTGCATCTTGCTAGTGCAAGTCACAAGCAGCTCAGACTTTCTTCTCTTTTGGCAGGACCTTTGCACTGGGAAGCCCAAGCCACACTAGAAATGACTAATGAAGGCGTAACAACATGAAAAGACATGATTAAAGATTCTGTTTCGTTTATGCATTAACGTTTAAAAGTGAAGCTAGCTAGCTGCTTTTCCTGTTCACACTGCAGCAGATTTAGCCATCTACTTTTCTGTGTATGTATATGAATTTAGTGTTGATCTGACAGAATAGAAAATGGGAATGGGCAGTCTGCAGACACGGCTTTATATTTGGTGTCAAGGTGAGTTTTTTCCCAACGGTGTGCCTTAAGAGGCTTAAGCTAGAGGGAATTGTAGCCGTATGATCCTAGGAGGATCTGAAAGTTCATCCATCCACTTGGTTCACTTGGTTTCAGGACATTAAACCTGCAAGCAGCTTCTCTTCCAGTTGCTCCACCGAAGTCTGTAACTGCGTTTTCTTCTTGTCTTCTTTTTAACCCTTTTCTTGGTGTGGAGTTGATTCTGAGCCTTCATACGGCAAGTCAGAGCTGCTAAGTGACACAACAATAGATAACTTACTTAGACCTCATTATTTTCATCAACAGTGCAGTCCATAGCAGCTGCAATGGGAAAACAAGTTCTTTGTTCCTCTTATCATCATGCGACACGGGTTTTTCAGGCTACTTGTTGAGGCATTCTACTAGCTTACACAACCAGTAGGGGCAGGGATCCCCTGTAACAATCCTCTACTCCAAACTTGGGGGAACATCCCACAAGTTCCAGAAGGAAGCTGTCAGATGTCTGCTGAACCTGTCAGCATTTTGATGGGAAGCTGTACTTTGCCGAGGAATACGTCCCTAAAGTGTACAACTAAATATATGTCTAATCAATATCCCCTGCTAATATTCAGAAGATAGGCTGAACTTTCCGACAGCTACAGAAGAGAGAGAGGACATCCCTGCCTGCATAAGCAGTGTGCTTCTGGCCTTCTGCTAAGAGTGACCACTCCGTACAAAAAGGTGTGCGAATCACTTTTTCCTGGCATGGAGTGGCAGAATTGTAGTGCACCTTCCCCAAACTGCTACCTGCACACTTTCATTTACTTTCAGCCTGACTCTATTTGGAGAGCAAGTGTTTTTGTGTAGGAAGTGTAAAGCATTAAGGGAAATATGACATACCTGTTGAAGGAAAGCCTTTCAAGAGATAGGGGTTTGTATACTTTTTGGCCCACCATTTTTTAAAATACCCAGTTCATTTTAAAGGTGACATTTTAAATTCAGCCACATATTCAGACTAAACTTTGCCCTTTATTAGCTCCAAGTAAATTTTTTATGCTTACATTTTAATATCTCTCAGAAGTGATTACATACATAGCAGGCAAAGTTTGAATGAAAAGCTGAGACTGTTCAGTACAGGGTAGAGAAAAAAGAACACTAGGAAGTAAAAACCTTTTAGTCTCCTTTAAAATGTTGCTTTTATTTTCCATTGTGTTGGCAGAAAGCAGGGATTTAAAGCTGTGAATTGCCTTGAGGCTGTGCTGTTTTCCTCTACTTAGCAGCAGTTAGAACTGCTCTTTTTCGTGTGTGTTGGGTGAGAGAGACAAGGACTCAGAATGACTAAGAAAAGGAAATAAAATAAGCTTGCATTTAACAATAATATGACACATCTATTGTACCTGTGTAAAATGGGATCTAAAACAATAATGATAGTTTCCTGAAGCTGCACACAGTAACACAGGGGGATATCCTGTGACTTAATGAATTAATTTTTGTAACCTGATGTGAGATCCTATGATGAAAAGGCATATATAACTGCAAAGTCTTAATTTTATGGAGCACAACTGACATTCAGTGGCATTTTCAAGGAAACTGATGTGGGAGTTCACCTGCAATCTATGTGAAGATTCCGATTGTCCTTGTACAAGTCCCTTTAAAGATTTTCTTCAAACTTTTTTTCTCTTTACATTTCTTTTTCTTCATTATGGCTGTTGAGCTGTGCAATGGCAAAAAATGAAAATAATTGCTTTTATAAGGGTAAAATAAGGGGTTTCCCCCTCCCTTTTTTCCATTCACCAAAACCACAGTCAAACTGTCTTTTTCAAATTTTACAGAAAATGGAAACCTTCAGATACCACGCACGGGTCATTTTAAGATCAGATGGGAGAAGTTTTACAGTGTTCAGAGACACTTTTCTTCACAATATCATATATGACGTAATTTGAAAGGAAATGAAGAAGGCAGCTTGTGGTACAGATATATGTAGTCACAAATGTCATAGAGGACCAATGTGAAAGCTTGAAAAGACAACTTCAAATTAAACCAGAAGCAAACACATTTGATAATGACAAGTTATGTTCTTTCTACAACAAAGCAAAACTGATTGCCACAAGGTACCTTGAGTTGAAAAGTTCAGGTACGTAAATTATCCATTTTTATGGAAAACAAAAATATCCACAGTTTCATTACATTAGTTTAAAATTACAGAAGCCCTTCTACAAAACACCTGCCACTCTGGACATTGCTCAAAAAAAAAAGATTTGAGACTAAAAAGACACCGCCTGCACTGATGTAGCAGTCCAGATTTTGTTTGTTCTGACAAACTTCATTCTGGCCATCAGCCAATATATCAAATGGAAAATACAGTTTATGGCATTAGGAAAAATACAACATTAACCCCCTAATGCTCCATATTAAGGGATGTACCCCCTACCATTTGCAGGTTTGAGCCCTTAGGCGCTGGCTGCTGTTTTACAGCAGCAGTGGTTTTTCTTTCTTTTGCTGTGTCTGCAGACAACATAGAACAAATCCATGAGAGGAACACCACTCCTAAATGTTAACGAATAGTGGATGGAAGGTTGCTGCTCAGCAGGAGCACTATGTGTAGTACGTATTTTAAACATATTCCTGGAGTTCAGCCGTATGACTGCACTACTTGTAAGGTAGAGATCCAAACCCCAGTGAGGGTTTGTGTGCTCGCCTTTCCTAGCTTCTTACCTTCCCTGAAGATACATTTCTATCCAAGGTTATAAAGTTCCACCGGAAGGATCATTCCCATTCCCCTTGTGACCAAGGCAGACTTAACAAATTGCAAGTTCTGCAATGACTTGTTGAGTTTATGCAGATTCCAGATTACGCAGCGTGTGAATTTGGAATAGCACAAAAACCTCCCCGCTCAATCCTATAGAGTTTGACAGTGCTTTAATATGATTCCGGATCTCATATACTATCAAGTTTTTGCTGATGTATCTGCTCTATCCTCTCTCACTCCCATCAGCTCCCCACAAATCATACCCCACTCAGGTAAGGAACAGACCATACCATATGCGCGCATTTTACCAAGGGTTTTTCAGTGGAGTTTCAGTATTTTATCTCACGCTTTATTGTATCTTAGATAAATAGCATTAAAATTTTTGCTTCAGATTCTGCCTATCTGATTTTTGAAGAGAAACTTTCTCTAGTTCTTCATAGCCAGAAAGTTTACTGAAAGCAAAAAGTATCATTCAGGTTAAGTAAGGATGGGAGATTTGAACTGACCAAAACCAAACAGGCCTATTAGGTATCTAGCTTATAAAAAGAACGTCTTCTTTCCTTCTCCATCACTTTCTCATGATGAGGAATAATAAGCATGGTTTAACGTGGAAAAAATGTGGAGAAAAAAAAAGAAAGATGGTGCAAAACTATGGTTTATTATACAGTAGGTCTTGAGAGTGTTGTTAGAGATAAAATAGTAATGTTAGGAAAACATGTCAACATCGAACTCTAGATGGTGTCTATAGTGGAATGTCATGTCATTGATATTTTGGTTTATTTGATTTATTTAGTTATGCAGAAAAATTTCCTTTTGGATTTCAGTACTTCTTAGTACATATTAGACAAATACAGGTGTAAATACATTTTTGAGAAAGTGGCATTAAGCAATGTTTGATGAATTTTAAATAAATAATCATGAAGAGAAGAGAAGGAGAGGAGAGGAGAGGAGAGGAGGGGAGGGGAGGGGAGGGGAGGGGAGGAGAAGGCTACTGAAGTGTTGACTTTGCCCAAAAAGGTTTTTTTAAGGTTTTACCAGCAAAAGTGAGACAGTGTTGGTGATTTAAAAGTGTACTGTTACCCAAAGGCCAACACGGTGACTGAACACACCTTGCTAAATGTGCTTGATTTCATTCTAACATGCAATGCACCCCAGTTTTCTTTGTGGTGCTTTGCTTTCAAGTCAAAGCTGGGGATTCAGCCACCTGGTGAGGCTGCAGCAGGTCCCCAGGTGCGCCAGGAAAGAAAAATATCTACAGTGAAAACAGGCACCAACTCCATGAGGCAGATTCAGCTGCATGCAATTCACAGTTGCTCTGCCACAAAGGAGGAAAATGAATTGCAGTGTATTATTTCTATATCAGGTATTGATTGTTGTTCTTTGCAGAACATTTTAAATTTAGATTATGGCTGTTTTTAAAGGTTTCTCCCTGGTATAGTCCAGAAGCCTATGTATGAATATTCACATAGGAAATTAGGATGTTTTCTGATAAAAAGCTGCTCGCATAGTACTGTTGGGAAAGGACAGGAACATGGAGTCACAGAGGATAGACAGCTACTGTTGTCTGGTGTTGATGGCAAAACTACCATTTGTTATAAAAAGAAATTACAAGAACATTCTTAAAGTTGGAAAAAAAAAAAAACATTAAGATTGCCAGAAATCTCAAGAGAAGAATATTTTATGGTCCTGTAATTAAAGCTTAAATTTTAATAAAGAAGCCTTTTTATGTGCTTTACTTTATAACTTGAATCTATTCTAATATATTTTTTAAATGATTTTTCCTAAATTTATTTATAAAAATGCAAGCTCAAATATAATGAATTCCTGAATGTCATATCCTAGCTGCTGTAAAAGATAGGACTGCATGGATCCACCTCAGGGCTGGGAAAGGAAGAGTGCCTTCTCATCTCAACCAAAGACAATTTGGAAAAATATTCCCTGGGCAAAAATGTTTCAAAATTATTTTAGGTTTAATAATAGAATTTCTGGTTTTACAAACGTAAAAACTTTATTTATATGTTTATTTAGTTTTCTTTCATAATACTTGTTTTTTTATATACCATAAAAATTATCACCGGTGTGGTACATGTTACTGCTATTGAAGCTCTGTTGGATAATGTCAAATAATACAATAATTATTTGAAATTAAAAATATGTATTGAAAGGCAATTTTAAAATTCTAAAATTAAACACAAAGTTCTTAAAATGTAGAATTTTAAGATTGAAATTTACCAAAAAGTTTAATGAAAAAATCTAAAATTATTTTTTACACAAATTGGAAAGAAAATAAATAGTGCAACATCAATTTTGGGAAGGAATGGAAATTCTGGTCACCGCTAGGCAAGATAATTTCTGGCAAAATGAATGACCCTTTTTATGCTGTTTGCCTAACCTTTGAGATTTTTCAGTACTGCCATAGGAATAGTTTATATTCCAGTCCACTCCGCTTCACAATTCTGCTCATAGATTACTTGTGTATCTGTTAAGTTATATCCTTTGAAATTTGAGTATAAGGCTTCAGGAATAAAGCACATTTTTTAAATGAAAAGGCGCAGGGTGAATGATATAAGCCTGAGAGGGAAGGCAACCCAAAGGACAAGTTAGGGATTGCATATGAACATGAACTCAGTGCAACTTTTAGAGTAAAGGCACGGGCTAAGAATTAGTCTGGGAAAGAAGAGTGGACATCAGCCTCAAGGTGGAAGCGCTCCCAGTGCTTTGCAGAAAATGGCAAAGAATCTGGATGAGATGGGGAACTGGGTAAGAGGATAAAGACAAAGGTGAGGATAAACTGAGAATCTTAGTAAAACCCCAAGCATTCCCCATTATTTCTCTCTCTTGTGGAGGAATCTGTTTGACTTCCTTGATGGAGAAATTGAAAATTGGCATTGGAAGTTGGTTGGATTAACGATCTGACTGCCAGGAGACCATAGCTTTCTCCTCCCTTGTCCAGGGTTAGTTCAGCATCTCTGTTTCTGTAGACAAGGGAATGTCATGCTGAATTACTTTCCTATCATTTATGTCTGCGTGTTACGAAAGAACAGGTTTGGATCCCTGTACCACTACTTCCATTTGCAGCATAGTAGTGTCTGATGCCACCAGGTTTAGTTAGAGACTCACGGAAAGAATGAGCTAGCTTTTTAACCAGATATTGAAGATACCTGCCAAATAGGGATTACAGTACGAAGAGAAGATAGGCAGAGAGAAGAAACCAGAGCCTAACCTTAACATGACTGGTGATGACCTGCTGAGTTTTAATGATTGCCACTGAAGAAGGGATAGATACGCAAGCTGCCTGTTGGACAGCTCTTCAGTGGTTCAGAGATCTTCTGATGTATCTGTCATGTTTTGAACTCGTGCCCTGAGACCTGGGCAACTGGGTTAGCTGGCCTGCCTTGAAAAAAGAGGAAAAGCCCAGAGTGACACCACTGGAAAGTGCTGCTTCATCAGATCGATAGATTCAAAGATGGCTAGGTTGCGTAGTTGTATGCAGTTTAAACATTTGTGCAGGGAGTCCACCCGCGCAGAGTATCATTGACAGCTACAGATCAATGCTAATTTTTGATCATTTTCAACCTACAAAGACCTCTTGACCCTGTTGCCACCTTAGGGGCGCTTCAAGTAGTCAAAAGCAATCACAGTAGGCCGTGGAAAATCATCAAACCCTTGAAGGCTGCGCAGCCTTGCCTGTGCCTGGGAGGAGGACCAAGAGGTAGCGAGGAAGGCAGGCACCTTGCATTATGGATGCCGCTGCCTTTGAACAGCATGAAAGACTATGCTAATTCGTTTCCAGACTTTAAGTGACTTCTGTGCTCATGAATTAAAAAATAAACAAACAAAAAAGGCAATCTGAAGCAAATCTTGACGGATACATTATTCATGATACGTGTTCTCTCGTTTTATGTTTTGAAAAATGTGTTAAAACAAGGTTTTATTTTAAATAACTTTTATCCTAATTTACAGTTAGAAAAGCAGAATTAGCTGAGGAGTGTGTTTGTTGCCGTTAATAGCTTGCGCTGCCACTGGCAGCGTGTGAAGCATTTTAGAAAGCCAAACCAAAGGTGCAGCCCTGCCTGGAGCAGCGGTGGTGCTGCACAAGGGAAGGGGACGGGACGGGGCTGCCAAAAGCAATGGCCGTGTCGAAGGCCGGGCTCTGGGCTGCAGGGAGGGGATCGGATCACGGTGGCTCCTCACAGCTTGCCTCGGGTGGCCGTTTCTGTAGCGTTTCCATTGAAAGGAGGGGCCTTATAGGAGGAATATGAGAGTGCACACACTTAAATGTTTGCTGGATTATTCTTAAGGACTGAGTGAGTGAGTGAGAATGCACCGCGGTAGGAGGCAGAGAGAGGAGGGCATGGGCTCGTAGTCCGTCGGGTTTCATGGTCAGTCAGGCTACGAACATCTTAATGTGCACATTAAAATTTTATTTTGTTGGTTTACTTTTAATGGTGAATGAAATCTGGCCTGTTAGCACTGTGTAAACATGGGATATATGAGTTCAGGGCTTTGCAGACAAAGACTGGGAGAATATTCCAGGCAATGATTTTGATTTTGATCCTGCACCTGTTCAAAGCCGTGTCGTCCGCTGAAGCCAAAGGTTACAGTGCTATCCTTTGCAAGGTGCATTTTGCTATTTATATTTGACCATTCCAGCAGGACAGTATTTCTAGGCTGAAAATGTCATGGGAGGACATTAAGTAATTCTTAAACTGAATCACTGAGGCCGCCCTCCATCCTCTTTTCAGCATCAGCCTTTGAGCTGAGCAAATTCACAAATGGCAATGGCAGCAGCGCAGGGGGAGAAAATGTGGCTCCGTATTCTGCGAGTATGTCCCCTGAGCTTACTTCAAAACCAAACAAAACAAAAATACATGTAAACCATTTGCTCTTCAAGAAGTATCTGTTGGAGCCAGGGATAAAAGTCATCCCTGGAAGGAACGGTTTAGCAGTCTCCAGAGAACACGATGAACTGCAGGCAAGGAAATCCCTCCATCCTTGTTTCATTTCAAAGTGTGGTGAGGATTGTAAATAATTAAATCTTGGGGTTTAGTGGGAAAATGGTAGATGGTGATGAAAAATACGCCGGTTTTCTGTTTTAAAAAAGAAATCAAGTGGTTTGTAGCATCGCTGTCACAAAAGCCCACCCTGATGATGCAGCTGATTAGAAAGCAGAGCCATTGCTTTTCGTATGGTGTTTGTAATAATGTGTTTATACCTTCCGAAAGCCTCTGTGTAGCAGTTCAGGGGCCATAATTTAATGCTGTGTGCTCCCTTTCTCCCATCTCCACCCCCGAACCATGGAATGTAAATTTTAGGCTTTTAAAAGTTCTGTTTTGAAAACCTAATAGATAACTGTCCTCATAAAAACTATTAATACAGACTACATCCAATTGTAAAGCTAATTTTAATCATGTTTTGTGCCAACATAATTTCTGATGCCAGATTTTTATGCTAAGCATGAACTTCAATTTGAGCTCTGTTCTTTAACCTGCAGTTCATAATTTTGCGTTCGGCTGTATAGGGTTTTGGCTATGGCAGTTTGAACGCTTCCACTTTCAAGGATCTAAGCCATAAATGTTTATTAAAAGAATCTATAATGAAATCAGTTTTGTTATTTTTTTAATGGCTGCCTTGAGTATGTTGGATGACTGAACGCACGTTGTTAATCATTAAGTACTCATGTTACAAAAAGTGTTTGATAGTATTGCCATCTAGGGGCTGAACTAAATTCTCCATACTGAAATAAACTGTAATTGAACAGGTGCTGCTATTGACAATATACATATGTTTTTGCTTTATAGCCCACATGCTTTCCATGTTTCTTATGACAAAAGATATCTCTAAATGTCCCACAGCAGCCAGAGCTTTTTTATATATAATCTGTTCGAGGTGATTGCTATTTGCATTTGAGCTTATGCTTTTTTGGCAGTGATGACTGGGAATTCCTAACAGAGAATTATACTTTTTTGCATTATTAATCTTGCTAGTGTTTGCCCTGTTTAACAGAAAAAGGAATCATTTATCAGAAAAGTATGTTTATAATCTGTACTTGTGGCATCTTCAGATTTAATATTCATAATGGTCATTCAAATGCTGTGCTATATTTATCTAAAAGACTAACTCATTGTTGTGAGGAAATAACTATTTAAATATTTATGATCTAACTTTTAATATTTAAAAAAAGAAATTAATATTTCTTTAAAATTTGTTTCTGAGTCTGATAGCTTAACAAATGTTTAAATATTAAACAATTGGAAGCGTTAGCTTTTAACAACTTAATATGACTCACTGAAACTGGGAAATTGACTTCAGCTGTTGCTGCCGCACGAAGGAAACTGAATTCCTGCGCTCCCCTTCTCGAGATCTATAAAATTAAGGCAAAAGCACAACTAAAAATGAGATTAAATATATCGGTGATCGGCTGAACTCCTTTCTTCCTCGCTCCTCTGATGAGACAAACCTGAACGGTCTCCTGCTGAAACATGTCGCTCTTGTTCTTTGTTAGCCACCTTGCCTCTCGTGGCTCTTCAAAATAATACTACAGCTGTATCGCCTGCCTGCCGAGGCCCGAATTTGCGCTGAGGTTGGCTTGGCCTCATAGCCAAGCTCGCTCAAGTCTGTGGCAGATGCCGTTCGAGGTGAGCTGCTTAAAGCCCTGAGCTGCGACACCAGTGGCCCCTTCTGGCCGTGGTCCCTTCTGGCCGTGGCTGGTGTTCCTCTGCATCCACCCGCGTGACCCTGTGCTCAGCTGTGCTCCGGCTTCGTGGCAGGTCAGCCCCCAGCCCTTCCAGTGCCCAGTGGGCTTCACAGGCAGCCGTGCTCCTCCTAGCTCCTCTCAACCAGTGTGAGGTGAGGGTCCGGTGCCAAGGAGGGTCTCGCCCCCTTGCTTGTGTCCCCACCAGCAGTGCGGCTGCTTCCTCCAACCTGGAGAAACAGGGAGGGTTCTTGTAAGGCAATGGGCTGCCCCACAATTGTCTTACCTTGTGAAGATGTCTCAAGTGACATCTATATGAGCCAGAGCATAGAAACCAGTTTATTTCCTCCCTTCCTCTCTTGCTCTTCCACCCCCCATCCCCCTCGCTTTTAAGAGGTTGGTTTTCAGTGAGGAAATGAAACTGTGCTCTTGGAAACACTGTTGTCTATCCAGATTACAAGGCTCTAAGTAGGTAGAACAGGATGGCACGCCTATCAAATGTCACCTCTGCACACAAGATGTGTAAGGATTCTGTAGAGGCGGACATCACTCATATACCATGGGTTTTACATGTGCTTGAATCCTTCAGAGTACCCGGCACTCAGGCCTCACTGAGCAAAGGCTGAATGCATGCTGAACCAAACGCAGGTTTTTTGCTGAGATTTGGACTGTGCAGGACTCACCAGACGTCAGATACAAAGGCTCTACCATAATGATAGCTATTTTTTAAAAGCCTAAGAGTTTCTTTTTGAGGTTCTGCTATGGAAACCCACCAAAAAATCCCGGTAACCAGATGGGGTATTCTGCAAACCGGTCAGAAGTGACCCAGAGCTGAGACCTCATTTTCCAAGTGACATAAACCACAGATGCTGATTACTTTTTTAACTAACTCAAACATCTGTATTCTTGCTTCAGGGAACAAAGCATCAGGCTCATTTATTTGGATTGAAACCTTTCACAACATATCATATTCATGTCGTAGCTGTAAACAATGCTGGGCAGGTTTCAAGCCCCTGGACATCTGTGCGCACGTTGGAAGCTTCACCCAGTGGCCTGAGCAACTTCACGGTGGAAAAGAAAGAAAATGGCAGGGCTCTGCTGCTAAAATGGTCAGAGCCCTCCCAGCCCAATGGCGTGATTCAGGTAATCTTCATCTTGGCACTTCGCTTGATCAAAAAAGAGAAGGGAAATGCTGAATATCAAATTAAAACATTTTTCCTGAAGAGGACTCAGTCAAATGCATTATACTTTAAAATAAGACAGAAGTCCTATGTAAGCACAAGGCACTGTGTGAGCGCACTCTGCTTGTGGTTATATTCAAACGAGTATTAATATTCCTGAGCTACCCCATGACTGTAAATGTTCATTTAGACTGAACCAAATGTGTATCTAGAAAACCTGGGTTTGTCAGAATGTTGTTCTGAAATTTGGAACTTCTTTTAGCTCAATGGTTTCAACTGAGTGTAAACCCTTACCTGCAAGGTTTGCAACTAGAAGGGTTTATTGGGAGTTTTTTTTTCTTAAGTGATTTTCTCTAGAGTTAGTCTGCGAGAAGCTTTATGCTAGCCCTTGAGAGCCTCACAATGAAACTTGATAACAAACAAATATAATGAAAACTGTCACTAAGTGATTTATTACTGCATCCAAAATGAAAAAAAAAAAAAAAAAAGAAAATTGGATCAAAACATTCCTTTTGTATCAATGATCTGTTTGTGTGGTGATTGTTAATGGTAAGGAAGCAAGTTTCTGAATCATTGGTTAATAGTCTCTACCCTTTTTTCCTTTTATCCTGGCTTCTGTTGTTCTTCCTTCCCTGCCTTTTCTTCCTTCCTTCCTTTCTTCCTTTCTCTTTCTTTCTTTCCTTCATTCTATATTTCTTTCTCTTTCTTTCTTTCTCTTTTTTCCTTTTTTCCTTTCTTCCTTTCTTCCTTTCTTTCCTTTCTTTCTTTCCTTTCTTTCTCTCTTTCTGTTTTTCTTTTTTCTTTCTTTTTTCTCTTTCTTCCTTCCTTCTCTTCTTTATTCCTTCCTTCCTGCCTTTCTTCCTTCCTTTCTTCCTTCCCTCCTTCCTTTCTTTCTCTCTCTCTCTCTCTCTCTTTCTCTTTCTCTTTCTCTCTTTCTCCCTTGTCCTCATTTTTTTTCTTTATTCTTCCTTCCTTCCTTCCTTCCTTCCTTCCTTCCTTCCTTCCTTCCTTCCTTCCTTCCTTCCTTCCTTCCTTCCTTCCTTCCTTCCTTCCTTCCTTCCTTCCCTCCTTCTTTTCCCCAGACCTACAATATTTTCAGTGATGACAACCTGGAGTACAGTGGTTTATCTCGCCAGTTCCTCTTCAGGCGCCTTGAGCCGTACACTCTCTATTCCCTCGTACTGGAGGCTTGCAATGCGGCAGGCTGCACTCGTTCCCCACCCCAGCCGGTCCGAACAGATGAAGCACCCCCAGTGTCTCAGATGGCACCTGTAATCCAGGCAGTGAACGCTACCAATGTTGAACTGAGCTGGTTGCAGCCAATTAACCCAAATGGAAAAATAATTCGCTATGAAGTTATTCACAGATGCACAAAAGAAAATGCTGCAGGGTACAGAGCAACAACAGAAGATGAGAAAATTGTTTTCACAGAATATAACACTGAAAGTAATACATTCGTATATAATGATAAAGGTTTACAGCCATGGACAAGGTATGAATATAAAATACGCACCTGGAATGCAGCAGGCTACACTGACAGCTCCTGGACAGTGGCAAAGACAAGTCAAACTGCCCCAAAAGGTCTCGCTGCCCCCAGGTTATCCTTGGCATCAGTTAACCCCCGTAAAGTGCTCATCTCGTGGGCCTCCCCGGCACAGCCCAATGGTATTCTTCAGTCATACCGGCTGCTAAAGAATGACGTTCTCTATCCTTTCAGTTTTGATGCTGCTACTTTCAACTACACGGATGAAGACTTACTGCCCTATTCAATATACAGCTATGCAATAGTTGCCTGTACGATGGGAGGCTGCTCTACCAGTGAACCGGCCGCAATACAGACGCTGGAAGCAGCTCCTGCCTCGGTGGATCCACCATCTCTGCGGGCCGTCAGTGCTACTCAAATTAATGCATCCTGGGCACCTCCCCAAATACAAAATGGACATATCACCAGGTACATATTGAAATCAAACAATGAAGAGTATCATCCTGGCAAAAGGTTGCAGATGTTGGTTTCTAACCTACAGCCTTACACGGAGTATGTTTTTGCATTGGTTGCCTGTACTGCAGGGGGCTGCACGTCTAGTGTATTCCAGTCAGTGATGACCATGGAGGCTCCACCATTAAACATGGAAGCTCCCAGGCTGCTTGTCATGGGCTCGGAGTCAATTGAAATCACATGGAAACTTCCAGCTAACCCCAATGGTAAAATCACAAGCTACGAGCTAAGGAGGGACGGTGTACTTGTTTACTCAGGTCTGGAAACTCGGTATCTTGATTTCACCCTAATGCCAGGCATGGAGTACAGCTACGCTGTGACTGCAAATAACAGTCAAGGGAGTGTGACCAGCCCGTCAGCTCAGATAAAAACCAACCCTTCTGCTCCATCTGGGATGTTGCCTCCTAGGTTGCAGGCGTGGTCCTCAAAGGAGATTTTGGTGGCCTGGGATCCTCCTATCAAAGTAAATGGTGACATTAGAAATTACACAATCTCAATCCACAAGCCTGCTGAAACAGGAAAGAAAACTGTTGACTTTGATGCATCTCATGTTTCCTTTCTGAGACGGTCGTACATAGTGGCAGAGCTACAACCCTACAGTAGGTAAGTCTGGAAGACCTCTTTTGTTGAATAAATGCTGCAAGGTGTGTCAGGAGGCTGTCAGACAGCTCAGCCATCTTGTTTAAACAGATAATCAGACCCATGGGGTTTTGTTTTTTAAAAAGCACATGATAAAACCAGGATATTTTTTTTAATTTATAGTAACACCAGCTATAGATCATCTTGAAGTGCATAAGGTTGACTTAGGTTGTAATTAATACAAGACGTAATTAAGCACTCTGCTATAGACACCAAAACCAGCAGTCTTGTACTTACAGAATCACAGAATCACAGAATTATCAGAGTTGGAAGGGACCTCTAGAGATCATCTAGTCCAACTCTCCTGCTAAAGCAGGATTGCCTAGAGCACATTACTCAGGACTGCATCCAGGCGGGTCTTGAAAATCTCCAGGGAAGGGGACTCCACAACTTCCCTGGGCAGCCTGTTCCAGTGCTCTGTCACCCTCACCGTAAAGAAGTGTTTCCGTGTATTTGAACGGAACTTCCTGTGTTCTAACTTGTGCCCATTGCCCCTCGTCCTGTCACTTGGAACCAATGAAAAGAGCCTGGCTCCATCCTCCTTCAACCCACCCTTTAGATACTTGTATGCCATAATCAGGTCTCCCCTCAGCCTTCTCTTCTCCAGGCTAAAGAGTCCCAGCTCTCTCAGCCTTTCCTCATAAGGGAGGTGCTCCAAGCCCTTAATCATCTTAGTTGCCCTTCGCTGGACTCGCTCCAGCAGTTCCCTGTCCCTCTTGAACTGGGGAGCCCAAAACTGGACACAGTATTCCAGTTGTGGCCTCACCAGTGCCGAGTAGAGGGGGAGAATGACCTCCCTCGACCTACTGGCCACACTCTTCCCTATGCAGCCCAGGATTCCATTGGCCTTTTTGGCGACAAGGGCACATTGCTGGGCCATGGATAATTTACTGTCTACCACAACCCCCAGATCCTTCTCCTCCAAGCTATCTCCCAGCAGGTCAGCCCCTAACCTGTACTGGTGCCTAGCATTCTTCCTCCCCAGGTGCAGGACCTTGCACTTGGTTTTGTTGAACCTCATTAGGTTCTTCTCTGCCCAGCTCTCCAGCCTGTCCAGGTCACGCTGGATGGCAGCACGGCCCTCTGGGGTGTCAGCCACCCCACCCAGTTTGGTATCATCAGCAAACTTGCTGAGGATACACTCTGTCCCCTCATCCAGGTCATTACACATACTTGTGTGTCTTTCACAAGATGTCTACGTTCAAGAATAAATAGGGCTTTAGTTTACAAAGTTGGGGGTGGGGAGACCAAAGACCTGTTAGCCAACCCATTCACAGTGTAGCTGAGCTAAGATTAATGGAGTCACACCAGGAACACGCTCTCCCTTGAGTTGAAAACAAGCAACTTGTGTTTAAGTGAAAGCTAAAACTTATGAGAGGGTAATATACTGAAGTAATATCTTCCCCACTAATTCTTGATTATTTACCTGACCTTTCCTTATATATTTGTGTGTGCATAATTTGTGTGTGTTACATGGTTGATAAGTCTGTCTACTATTTACATATAACTAATCTAAATCCAAAGGGAGAAGAGTAACAGAGTGCAGCTTTATAGCTCTCAAATGATATCAAAATTATCTCCTACAATGAATCATCGTTTTGATTCATATCATCAAAATCAAACCAATTTTGGTCACTTGACTCCTGTAGATGTTAACACTGCTCTGAAAAAAAAAGAACAAACAAATGAAAACCCAGAAGACAGTGTTCTTCCTTTTTTGCTTCACAAGGTACAGCATATAATCTGTATGTTGATACAAATAGTTTTCGTATTAAAAAATGCGAAAGACCAAGAGAAATTAAGAAATCCCCCAGATCTCATGCACAGCCTGTATTTATATTTGCAGTGTTTTACTCACTTTGTTCCTGATTTGTGTTCCCAAAGGTATGAAGTACAGCTCCAAGCTTGCACAGAGCTGGGTTGTGCCTCCAGTGAGTGGGCATCGGCACAGACGCTGGAGGCTCCCCCAGCAGTGCAGCCTGCCCCTCTCATAGAAATGCGGACAACAGCCGGGGGCTTCCAGTCGACTTCTTCCATCCTGTGGACTGGCCCACGGCAGCCAAATGGGAAGATTTTATACTATGAACTTTACAGAAGGCGAACGACTCAAGCCCACATAAACTTAGACCTCACGCTTGTTTACAATGGTTCTTCGACCTCCTTCAAAGATGACAAGTTGCTGCCTTACACCGAATATGAATATCAGGTGGGAATTGAAGCCATTTAGCACCTCTGATTATTATTTCAGTACACTTTGGGAACCTTACTTTACACTTACAATGAACATAGCCATCTCATTTCTAATGTTAATAGTATTGTGATACCTGAATGATTATAGTTAACGTATTTTAAATAGTTGACAAGCTGAAAATAATTTTGCAGAAGCAATACATTCAGTCAGCATTCATTTTTCTTTAGCTTAATCGTAAGTGCCTGTGATTTTTGTATGTTAAATGTTTGTGTACCCTCCAGAGCTTTTGTAAGGCTCTAATGTTATGTGAGTAGTGTGAAATTCTAGGTCTTAAAAGGCAGCTTCATTTCATTAGGTTTTCTTTCTTTTTCTGTCCTACCCCAATCTATTATGAATTAATTTTTACTTTATGATCTTAAAGTAGTTCACATTAAGGGGGACTGGCATTGTTTTCCCTTTAAATTAGATGTTAGAATCACAAGCAGTTTTTGTGGGTGGTTCAAAAGTGAATTTGCTGTTGATGGTTGGTGTTATTTCTCATGCACATAGGTATTTTTACTATTGTTTTCCTTATGAGGCTCAGGTAAAGCAAGGAGACCAGTCTGCCATTCTTTCACCTGTATTGTTTTCTATGTCAAAGTTACAAGTTTTAGCATCTTTATTTTTATCATACAGTTCTAGTGATAATGTAGGGCTTTACTTCATTTCAGCCTATGAACTAAGAACTTCGCTATTTATAGCTATCTGAAGTTTTCCCAACTTTTCGTATGAGTTAGTGGAGTTTAGATCCTCACCAAAAAAACAGCAGTGAATTTTTTGTTTCTAAAAAGTAAATGGATGTTGTATCATAGCAAGATAAGGTTGATTTTTGAATATGATGTAGTCTATGTATAGGTATGCTTAACTACAGTAGGCCTCACTACTGATTCTGTACCCAATGTTTGTACACATGATATATCTTGAAGATTAGTTTGGCAATGCTGAAGTCTCTAAAACCTTTTTGCTAAAAAAAAAAAAAAAAAAATTGTCCAAGCCTGGATTGGTTTTGATATATAGGAAGCATGGTGTATTCTACCTCTTGAGTTCCTGCAAGGTGGTGGCAATCTTTCTTTTACAGGCTCAATTGCTATATAGGATCACAATATAGCTCATTCAGGTTGGAAGGGGCTCTCAGGAGGCCATCCAGTCCAACTTCCTGCTCAAAGTAGGGTCAGTTAAGAGGTCAGGTGAGGTGCACAGTTGCATCTTGAAAACCTCCAGGAAGGGAGATTACATAACCTCTCAGCGCAGTCTGTTCCACTGCTTGACTGTCCTCATTATGAAAAAAATTTTTTGTTACGTTCAGTCTGAACCTTTTTTGCCTGAACTTATACCTGTTTTCTCTTGTCCACCACATACTGTTGTGAGAAACCTGGACCCACCTTCTTCTTAGCCTGTGGGTAGGTGCTGGGGGACTGCAATCAAGTCCCTCCAAAGACATCTCTTCTCCAGGCCGAACAAGCCCCAGTCCCACAGCTTCACCTCATGAGCCAAGTTCTCCAACCCCCTGATTACCTTGGTGGCCCTCCGCTGAACTCACTCCAATTTATCGATATCTTCCCTGTATTCAGGGGCCAAAATGGAACAAATGCTAAGTAAAGGCATGTAATCACTTCTTTCAATTGTCTGGCTATGCTCCTGTTAAACAGCTTAAGATGCTGTTGGCCATCTTTGCTGCCAGATTACACTGCTGGCTCACATTCAGCTTTCTCTCTACTAAGACCTCTAGGGAGCAGCAGAGGTGCTCCCTAGCTGGTCAATCCCTACCCTGTAATGCTGCAAGGAGTTATTCCTTCCCAGGAGCAAGACTTCACATTTATCTTACTGAAATTCATAAAGCTCCTGATGACCCATTCCTTTAGGCCCTTCTGAATTGCAAACCTGCCTTTCAACATACTGACTTGTCCCCTCCCGTTGGTGTCATCTGCAGATGAGAGTGCACTGCACAGTTCAGTTTCTTTGGTAGCTCTGCTCCACTGCCACTGTGGTGTTCTTTTTGGTAGCCAGAAACCATGAAGAATTAAATCAAAAAAGTTGCTTTATAACATTAGTCGAACCAGCTGCTATATGTACATGTGTTGTAGACTCACTGAGTCACGTAGGTTGGAAGGGACAACCAGAAGGCATCTAGCCTAACTCCCGGCTTGAAGCAGGTCCAGATAGAGTAGGCTGCTCAGGGCTGTGTCAAATTGAGTTTTGGATAAAGTTCTCCATCCTTACATGTCCAAGGATGGAGATTGCACAGCCTGTGCGGGCACTCTGTTCCAATTTCTGACTACATATTTCTTACTTTTCTTTGCATGTAATTCCCTTGTTTCAACTTGTGTCCCTTGCCTCTCGCTCCATTACTGTCAGAGTCCTGGGGCCTGGAGGGAGGAGTGCAGTGGCTTTCTTCATAAATCAGTTCTAGCAGCTCTAGTTTGGGTAAGAAAAGGACTCTGAAGGGACAATTATAAAACTATTGAAAAGAGAGCCTGGGATGCTAAAAAAGTGTAGTCACTGCCGTATTCACAAAGCCTTTCTTCTCTGCTTGACAATCACAAACCTTTTTTTCCTTTAGATATTTCTGGATTGCAGCATGTCTGTAAGGTAACAGCCAGTGTGAAAAGTGTGTCTGTTAGCTTTGTGCTGGAGGAAATGATGAACACCTGTAAGCTGACTGCTTCTTACTGCTGATTGCAGGTCCATGTTACTTCATTTCCTTCGGTTACTTAACGACGTCTTCTTGAACCTAGTAGTAGAGGAGATGCTACAATAAAACTTTCCAAAGCAAAAATTATAATTACTCAAAGCCTGAAAATTTATTGCACTTTAAATATACAGGGTATATTTTCCAGTTGTCACTTCTTTTGTGATGAGAGCTGCTAAACCTTTCCCAGAAACAGTGTGATTTAGGGTGAACTGTTTGTGTTTTAAGTCCTACTATGAATGAATATTAAGGTTTCAATTTCTTTCCCCCGATTTCCTTTAATGCCTGTGCGGGGCCCGTCTGTTGGTCACAACAGTGTAAAGTTTGCTCTCCATTAACTGTAATTTCCTTATCGCAGAACTATTGTTAGACCAGATCTTCTTGCTACTTTGGACAGGATCTGTGAAGAACGTGAATTCAATTGCAGATGGGGCTGCGTAGATCGCAAGCTTTGCAGCAGATCCCAGCCCTACTTATTAGTTAGTAATCTTTCTTAGATAAAGAAAAACTTCCCGAGTTGGAAGTTGTAGACATTGACTGTGGGATATTGTCAGTTGCACCAACTTTCAATTATCTCAGTCAGAAGCTGTTTCGGGGGAAATTGATACCACAGAGACTTTCTTGAGCCAAAGTTTTTAATGTCCTATCAGTGACAGATAACAAAGAAAGCCTCTTGACCAGATTCCTGTGGTTTACTGTGCTGTATTCAAGACTTAGCTTTTTATCTCAGTTCTACTCCATAACTGGGCTTAGCTGTTGACTAGGACCCTAAATCATGTTTGGGTTTTTTTCACTGGGGGCCATTTATTTCACCATGAGAGGTTTTTGCATGCACGTATTTGTCTTCTGCTTATGTCACTTGCAGCGGTCCTCTGGGATCTATTCTGAGCCCCTCCATTGTTGACAATTTATATCTTGCCTGTGAGACAAGTTATTCGTGAGTCTAGGGCTTGGCTTTTGCTATTATGCTGATGAAACCCAGATTTATATTTCACTTAAACTGGATATTGATTCTGCTGTCTCTGCATTTGAGGCTTGTTTGCTGGACATAAAACTTTAAATGCAACTGAATTTCCTCCAGCAGAATGCAGATAAAATCAAAGTCCTGCGATGGGACTGTCTCCAACATTTTTGGAGGTATTGAGATTTAGTTCAATGAACCCTGACAGCTTCTTGGGATCTGAAGTCAGGATTTTGGAGTTTGGTGTTGGTGAGGTTTTTTTGCTGGAAACTTCAGCTGAATATTTAGGGCTTGTAAGACTACATGCAAAAGTTGCACTGTCAGAAATGATGAAGTGACTTTAGAAGCCCACGCTGGTCAAACAGACTTTGCCCCCTGAATGCCTAGGTCACTATTGTTCAAGGAAGCACTTTTATTCTTTAAGGGCCAGATCTGCATAAGCATATCAGCACCTGCTAGGTTTCAATGGGTTTTTAAGAGGCAGTAAGGTGCCTACTGTCCCATACTTGGAAATAATTGCTTAGCTCTTTGAAATTTCCGCTATTATTCATACTTTTAGATTTTTGCATTTTCTAGAGCATCGGGCCTTTTTGGTATTTGTTGGAATGCTGCCCGAGATCCTCGGCTGTATTAAACAGATGCAATTGCATGATCTCCCGAAAAAAACCCAACTGACTTAAATGAACTTTATAACTCGTGAGGCCTAATGAGTTTGCAAGTGTAATCTTTTGATTCCTGGAATACTTCTGAAACAGAGTGTGTAGGCCCTTCTCAGGAACTATTGAGGATGGTGTGCGATGTTACCATATAGCAACCTATGGAGTCAGACCTAGTGTTCTCAGCTAAGGGAAGGCCCTTCTGAGAAGAGACTTGTGGCATTTAGTGCTATTCTGCAAAGCAGAGCTGTCAGACTATGGCGTGATTTGCATGCAAGTGTAATGTCACTCCTCCACAACTGTGCTTAATTGTGTACTTCAGGCTGCTTCTTTAGATTAATAGCCTAATGTCTTCCTGGTTTAGAACACATCCTTATTTCCATTTGGCAGGCATGGAACATGTAAAAGACAGAAAAGTAGAATTGTACCTTTTCAGAATGTTTTATGTCTCCCTGCAGAGGTTTATTCTCCAGGAGGACTATCCAGTGCACCAAGACACTGTCTGCAGCACTGAAGCTGTCTACCTTCAACCGCTGAGGGAGGACAGCATCCCTCTGGCTTGTGAAGCGTGCTCTCACACTCCAGTTACTGCAGCCAAGTGAAGGGTAGAGGAAATACCCTGAGATATACCACAGGAAACGTGTTTTGGGTCCTCCATCCTGGACTCTCAAAGAGAAAACAAATCATATTCTGACTTTGGAGAGATAAAGGGAAAAAAATAGGTGCAAAGTCATGAAGATTAAGGAAGGGCCAACTACATGGAGTGCAGAATATATCAGCCCTCTTGGTCACTTTCAGAGATGACAAGAATGACACTTGGTTTACCAGCCTGTCTGTCAAATTGTTGGCTGAGCTCCAGTTTGTGCTGCTTAGTTACTGACAAACAGCTCGGTGACTTCTGCAGCTTAAAATGGGGTGAAACGGGTTTTCTGACTGGCCAGTGATGGATAGTCACCCATTTGTAATATCCCTCATATCTGGCTCCTTTTCATCGTTTTAGTTCACCATTTCTTCCCGTCTCCCTGACAGAAAGATGTACTAAAAAGTAGTGACATAAAATAAAATTTAGTTCTTTCTTGCACTCCCTGCTTGTTACCCCCTCTTCATTTTGTCTGGAAGAATGTTTTTTCTTACAAGGTTCATTGTGCTCCCTGCTTCCAAGTACAGAGGGTTTCTCACACTACACCTGCATTAGGCGTGACCTCAGCTTGTGAAGAGTAAAGCAGACATAACTGCATTGTTTCACTGAGGTAATGGCGATAACTACTCTAAATAGCCTTTTGCAGAACAAGACGCTTCCTTTCCCCTGGTAGAGGGTACACAGTAGGGAGAAGGGCCATTTGAAACCACGTGATTTCTTTCATTAAGCCCCACTTCAGGCACTATGTGTCTGTAGTCAACACCATCCTAAATTACAGTGCGTAAACAGCGCATTGATGCAACAAACCTTGATTTTTGTTCATTAAACGAAATACAGATATGAGACTGGATTTGTTGGCTTCCAAAATTACCAGTGAGACTGTTACAGCACCACTCTTGCAACACACTTCTCGGTAAATTGTGATTCTGACGTATTCAAAACCATGGCAAGCTATCCTTTAAAAAGACATTAGCGTGAGTACCAGGGGAAAATATACTCCAGGGCTGTAGATGACTTGATATGATTTCCTTGATTGTATCTTTTTATTTATGAGGCATAATTTATGACTGCTGAAAAGCAAACTAAAATGAGTGATGACTAACTACAGCCAAAGTAATAAATCAGAAGCGGAGAAAGAAGTGGTGATTTTGATCGAATCTATTGAATTAGCTGTTGCCCTTAGCCATTACAGGTATTGGAAAGACCTTTTAATATCTGCTTATCGCTCTCATGGGAACTTGGTAACTATCTCATTATATACCCATAGGAAACAAATTATTTCATTTTCTACCTTTTAGAGTTAAACCTGTTTACATCTCTCATTAATTACTAGCGTTACACTATGTTATATGAAATGAGGTTCCTTTAGAATTGGGTAATTTTGTTTAAGTCACAAAGTGTTTGCCTGTTGTCTTTCCCTTTCCCTTCCCCAGAACGGGTTTAGTACTTTTATTATTAGTGGAGATGAAGAGCAATGTTAAGAGGCTCACATTATCACGGTGCTAGAAGCCTGGACCTAAAATCTATCCCATTATAGGCTTACGGCCTCCCTAAGGGTGCTAACTGAATGTTGAAGAGGGAGAAGTATGGACCTGAGGATGGGCAGAAAGCACACATTTGTTTACTACCTTTTTGTGCCCCTGGTGGGCAGGATACTTGCTTTCCCTTGCCTTTGCTCTGTCCCCCGTAGACTGCAACCACTTTTGAAGCTTTCGACTTTGCTAATACCTGCCTGACACTGCAGCGCCCAGATGTGAATATATTATCCTAATGCTGAATGCTAGATTTCGGTAGACAAGCTGTGTGCTCTGAGCTCTGCTGACATCGCATAAGTAACTCCAAATTACCCAGGCTGCACGCCGGTCAGTTCTCATGAGAAGAAAGACTTGTGAAGGGTGCCGATGGTGAGAGGGAGCTGCACTAGTTTTCTCAAATTTTAACCATCCAAGATTATGGTCTCTTCAATTTTCTTGCAGACTGCTGTTCACACACAACTGAAAATCGGGCGCAGTGTTTCTGAACTTACTGATGTCATATCTTATACACCCCTAAAATTTCTTGCTATCTTGGAAAAGAATTACACTGTGAAAACTATGCATTTATGTAAGTGTAGGGTTAGAAATTGAACAAATCTGAGTCAAGAAATCCAAAACAAAGTCTCAAAGTAGTGCTGTGTCTTTGTGACCTCCGTGAAACAACTCTAGAAAGAGAAGCGTGGTACAAAATCTTCTCTGCTATGACTTGTCTCTCCTGGCATACGCCGAGTAGTGCCAGCATTGAATCCTTTTCGGAAAAACCAGCAGCCACAGGTGTGTGCAGTCCGTGGCTGCCCTAAGGGCAGAGACCCAAGCCGTACCTGACTCTTACATGCAGGAGGAAAGAAATATGTGCGTATGTGAAAGGGGTGGCTTGGTCTGACCTTGGGGTTCCCCAGCGCTACCTAACTGCCCTACAGCCCTAAGCAGTGCTCAAAGCCAAAGGTAGGTAGTGATTTACTAATGAGACTTTTTTTTTTAAGGCAAAAGGCTGTTTTCTGAGTACCTGCAGGAGCTCAGTGCAAAGTACCGCCACTTACAGAGCTGAGATCTTGTCCCTCACAGAGGCAACTGTGAGGAACTATAGATTAACTGCAGTGTGAAGCGCTGTGAGGCACAATGCCCGTAGGACGCGGTGGGAGCCAGGAGTCACTGCTGGTTGGCAGTCAGCTGTTTGGCTTGCTGTGCAAAGCAGAGGATCCCAGCTCTCCCTGACCTGGGAAGTCAGCAGGAGCTCGGGACTGCTGCCTTCAGACAGGCAAGCTACCTCCACGCAGTCCACCCTTCTGCCTGCTGCTGCCTTGCCACCCTTCAGCAGAAGCAAAGATCTCTCCGGTAAGGGAGAGCTTCTCACTCTCCGTAGGCTGTCAGCTGCCCGGGGCTCCCCTTTGCAGGAGCAGACAGGATTCCCACTTGGGGTCTTCCCGGTTGGTCCCTGTGTTTGCAGCCGTAATACCTCTCACACTGTTTGAGCCAGGTCTGAGCTGCGAGTGTTGTGAGCTGACAGGCGTGAGTGCACCCACAACCTCCTCTGCCAAACCACTGCTCGGTCAGCCATGGTTGCACTTTGTCAGGTAATCAGAGTCATGTCATCAAGGGATTGCTTTTCTGTTTTGGGGAACTTTTGGTCATGCAGTACATTTTCTGCCTTAATCCTGGACTATCTTTGTCCTTTGAGGGGGATTAATTTGAGTGCTTTATTTTGGCAGCTTCTTCACCTTCCCTTTTTCATCATGGTGAGGCCATAGTGCTCACCTGGTTTATCATTCCTTTTCTTCTTCTAGTCCCTTTCTTGCGCTGCAGCGTTGCAGGAGCTGTGGAAGCATTTATCCACCTGTTTCCCTGAGTTCCCATTAGTACATCCTGTATGGAGTAAATACCTTCACATATGATCTCAATTTGATGAAAGAAAACCTTCTTTTTTAGTTTAAAACATAGCTTCCTCAGTAAGGACCTGCGGTTTCGAGTGTTGCAGAAGCTGAACCTCTGTGGTGTAGGGATGGAGTAAGTCATTTAGTGGGCTTCTTCCACCGTCAGCATCTATAATACCATGAGTTTTTTGCACCTACGCCTGAGGGCCATTGTGATTTTTGTTGCCCGTGATGGGAGGAGTCGTTACTCAGCTTTACTGAGCTTGAACAGGCTGGGCTCACCATGCTCAGGCTGTGGCCATCTTCTCAGCACTTCCCTTCCTGCTCCTCGTCGGTTTTGCCCCTTCTTGCTGTGCCGATGATCCTTGAGGTTGTCCTGTGATCATTTTGAGTGAGGGCCAATCACTGGTTTCTTCCAGGAGCAGAGATCTGTGAAGGCTCATTTATGACAGAAAAAAAAAACCAACAAGCTGAGTTACCTGTAACTGGAATTCTTCAGTCCTCCGAATATACGGTCTCCGGAGAGGTTTCCCCCCCTCTCTCTCTCTGGCTCCACTTCAAAGTGCAGTCTGGGCCAGGGGCCAGCAGGTTGATAAAGCATTTTAAATGACAACCTGCGTAGCTGCTTTCAGAGCCCTCTCCTGGCTCTTTTGTGACAGTGCAGCCATTAAGAGCAGCGCATCTTTTGGCAGGGTGCTGAGCCACGCACCATGATGTCAGACTTAATGCTTTTGCAGGCTGTATATTCAGAAAGTCAAGTCGTTGGCTTTCTGCTGTCTGCGTTTTGCTATTCAATACATCCTTGAGATCTGATCGCTTCTCGTTTGCCCCACATTCCTGTCTGCTCTTTTATAATCTTCTTATGTGATAAGCAGCAGGTAATACTGGTGCCTATTAAGCTCTTTACATTTCTATGTGAATGCAGTTAAATATTTTTGGTGCTGGTTATATCACAACTTTTGTGAGCCCAAAAAGCTTTTTACAAAAGTCCAAACCATGACATTTCAGTTTAACCAGGCTACCCAGGCAACAGCTTTCATCCGTGGCTGTTTTGTGGTGACTTTTTGTGAAGCCGTGACCAAACCTCTGATTTTAACAGGCACTCCTCGCTGTGCCTTCTGTTGCCATGCTGTCCCATTTCTTCATGCAAAGAAGTGGCTAAATATCAGCATTTCCATCTGCAGTCAGTTCTGAGCACTTACTGCTCCGAGTCGCCAAACGCTGACCAGGATTTACTTGGACCGTGATTCTCAAAGGGAAATATTTGTATACCCATCCATCCTTTTACAGATGGTTGAGCAGAAGCAAAGGGAGTTAAGGGAATCCAGCTTAGGTCAGTGTAAATCCAGAATTTAGGTCCTTAGAAGTCCTGTTCAGCTGTCACAACTGTCTCAGAATCTGGCATTAGAGAATTTCACAGACACCTAGAGGTTTTCTGCTGGAAACATGTCTTGGCAGGGCTGAGTAGCTGTCATCGGTCTAGAAGGCACGCTCAGAGCATGCCTGTCCGTCAGGCCCACACACATGTGCCTGTGACCTTGGCCTTTTTTCAAGAGGAACAAGCATGTGGTGCCCGGGGGATGGACCGCAACCTCAGCTTCCCCCCACCTCCCTGGGGAAGGGCTGGTAACTGTGGCTGCTCACCCTTGCTTGTGCTCTACCCGGTCAACCTTGATTTCATTGTGTTCATGCACAACGAAACAGCCCCAGGGGGACCACTAGGAGCACCCCGAGTACAAAGATGGGTCATCCGCTTGGGCATTCCCACTCTGGAGGGGGGCAGGCTTGGCTCCCTCCACTGGAGCATGTGATTGAACCTAAATTACCTGTCTCCTGGAGGAGTCCTTTAACCACTTAGCTGCAGTGTGAAAGGGATGAGCATCCCCTTTTCCCTTGTCCTAAGACAGTGTTTTGAAAGAAAGAGCCCTTGTTTGTCTGAAATAAGACTTGTTCTATGAAAGACGAGGCGTAAGCACCCGTGATAGGAGAGGGATCGATGGAGGAAGATGTCTCCCTCCAGCTCTCAGTGAGGCGTGTGCATCCCGGGTGAGTTGCATCCCTCTTTCCTCAGAATTTCCTAGGGGGTGCCAGTCTGAGACTGAATTCCTGTCCTACACAGGAAGCCTCTGTTCCTACTCATCACCTTCAGTTTTGCTGTGAGCAGCTTGCTCAGCAGGTCAGGGCCGACACTGTTACGCTCCGTGCTCATTAAGGCCACAGCCTGGATATAACTGGAGCGTTTGAACTCAGGTCAGCACTGAGTCGATGCCAGTGGCACACTCAGAGCTGCTCTTTCCATATGTGGCTTATTCTCTCCACAAAGAAATACGCCCCTTGAAATGAACAACTGTAGGCAAATCTTTGTAGCAGCTGGGACTGAACTGAGATAGAGGGTTTGACCTACTGCAGTAAAGCGAATAGAGTTTGACTTTATGAAAAGTTCACAACAGAGATATATTACTGATTTCACCGAAAATGAAAGTGCTTTGGCTGAGCTTTTAATCATAGGGCATCATCTGTACTTATGCAGTGTTTCACTGGATGGTGCTATACATTACTGATGAAATCAGGCAGGAACTTGGGGGTTGTAATTGGCAGAACCACGGTCTTCAAAGCCACTGTAGTGGGTTTTGGCCTTTTTCCTTCCCCAGGCCCCTTGTGAAGTGTCCTGGCGTCTTGGAACTTAATATGGCAGGCTGGAAGTGTCCGGGGTCAGTTTTGAAGATCTCTTCTTCAAAAGAAGACCGTGCCTATTTTTTCTAAGGCACGGTCCCACCATCCACTTCCCAAAGACCTCTGCCCATAAGACCGTGTTTTACTGTAGCTAGAACCGCTCAACATGAAAGCTTACTAAGGAATACTTATACTAAAAAATCGCTCAGACAGTCCTTTTGTATTGCCATTTAGATCTATCATTCTGATTGATCACTATGTGGTTGGCTAATATTGAGCCTAATTTAACCCTATACGCTCACGCATCCATCTATTCTGTCTATTGTACCTGACATTCTACAAATTACTTACTCATGCAAATGATGACCTAAGGCAACCTTTTATGATATTCGTGTTTAATTATACAAATGGTTTTTGATAAATAAGATTATACATCCTTCCATATGTTTATTCACTCCTTGATGAAAGCAAAATTTAATTTTCATGCAGATTTGTTGGAGAGTGTGTTTAATAAGTGCTGAGTTTTATGTAGTCTGCAGATCACTCTGGTTTTGGGAAGCTGACAAAATCAGTAGGCATAGTTCATAGAGACATGTGGTTTTTAATCAGGCCTAATTCAAGCTGCTAAATTTTGAATCTTGGAACTGAAGCCATTGCCTTTGTGCTCATGCAATAACGCAAATGTTGTTGTGAAAATAAATGAGAGATGCTGATTTAACTACACTTTTCAATGGGCTTTGTTTATATTATGGGTTACTGAAAATGTTGCCAAATGATTGATACATTAATATTTTCAAGATAGGGACGTGCCTGTAAAACTTTCTGGTTTTAAAGATTAACTAGAGTTTGACTTGTGCGATTCAGTCAAGGTGAACATAACTTGTGTCACACAGTGCCAGGCTGAATTCACTTGTATACATGAAGGAAATGTGTAGAATGGAGAAATTGGCAGGACTGGATATCAGTATTGTTGTTCGGATGTCTTTGAAAACATTGCCACTGTTGGTCACGGCTTCTGAAGGAGTCCTCTTTGCATGGTATAACACAGAGAGTGGTGGGAATTCAGAGTTTGGGGATCAGGTATGAAGGCAGCACTCGAACACACACTGCCCGAGGCATGAAATCTGCTTCTTTTCCCTAAATGTAGCAGTGGGAAATATTCTAGTCTTCTGTTAGAAAGTCACTGGGTCAACACAGGTGCTGGGTGGCAGTCAAGGGACATTTTGCACAGGTGTCATTGCGCTGCGTTTTTCTCAGTGTCAGTACAGCTGCAGTAGCATTCCTGGCCAACCCTGGATGTTGTGTAGGCTTGAGTCCTTCGCTAACAGTTTCTTTGTTTTTGTGTGCCGAAGGTGTGGTCGGTAAACTCGGCGGGCCGGACACCGAGCAACTGGTCCCGCTGCCGGACAGGCCCTGCCCCTCCTGAGGGCCTGGGAGCTCCCCTCTTCGACACGGTGGCATCCACAGTGGCTGTGGTGAACATCAGCCCCCCTCTTAAGCCAAACGGGGTGGTCAGTATCTACAGGCTGTTTTCTAATGATACCAGAGGGACTGATGTGGTGGTGAGTATTGTCAACGCTGTTTCTGTACTTCCAGTTGAGCTCGTATTTTCTAGCTTTAACAATTTTTTTCTTACAAGCTGCTACTGCTGGTTGCAGACTGTCTTCCTGGCCTGCGCTCCCGTTGTTAACTGCTCTGCAATGCTCTCTTCTGGCTAAAGCACCACCAGCGCTTTCACTCATCTAAACATGCTTTTCAAGGAACTAACCTCATCATTAAACACTGCTGATGTGGTGATGTGCTGTGACAATGTGATGGGAATCAGAAGTATTGTGCAGGGGCAGCTAACTGTCCAAATGAAACACTTCCAGACAGCTCCTGCCAGTCCAAATGGTGCAGGTGGGAACTGCAGCCATTAGGAAATTATTGTGTGCTTTGGATAGCCTATGGATTTGAGGTTCAGAAGAAAGTGCTGTACATGAGCTTCCCTTAAAAATCTTGCTTGTTGGTAAGAAGTATTTCCTGGTGAAGCACTGAAGAATAGTGCAAGCAGCCAAGAAACTTCTCCTGTTTGGTGTCTCAGCCTAGACACCATTATGTGTCCAGAAATGACCGGTCTCAGCTTAGGAAACCTGCAGGGCTTCATTAGAGTTATAAAATAGGGGGATGTGGGGAAAGATTAGGGCTGTGCAAGGTGCCTGGAACAGTTACCACCAAATATGTGCAAAAAACTTGAATACTTGTCTTTAACACTATCTGTTTCTTTTTTACAAGTAGGTAAATATTTGTATGGGATCTTTTCCCTTATTCCATCTTGCTCGGCTTGGAAGTGCTAGGGACACCTTCCCAGGTCATCAATCCTTTCCACGAGTTTAAGCTGCCTACTGATTGAACATTACACGTTTATTCCTTCCAGTGCAATTGGCTGTGTCCACATCTGATTCAGCCAGTTCATCTCATTGGTGCCTACATGGCCCTCCATTTCCATCCCCTCACAGCTGCCATGCTGCTGGCTCGGCTCTGGCTCTGGCATCAAGAAGTATCAAGTGCTTTTCTTTGCTTGCTTGACTCTTTCTGTCCTATTTTTTGCTGCACTCTGCTAAATCACATGCTGCCAAGTGGGAGCAGATGTTGCCTCTCGTTGGTGTTTTCTACATAATTTTATTTCTTTGGCTTAAGAAGCTATACTCGCAAATGACTACAGCAACGAGGTGAAGTGGCAGTTCCAGCGAGCAGTTTCAGAACGAGGGCACCATTTCCTTTGCCAGAACTGCCAGGTCTCCCTTGCTGAGCATAGGAGAGTTTCCTAACAGGCTTACCCAGCCCCATGGCCAATAAATGCAGAGCAGCATCGTGTTGGCCCTCGACATAGAGGTACCTACCAGAGAGCACATTCTCCTGCCTGTGAGTAAACTGACCCACCAGACGCATTCGTATCACTCTGCCCAATGCTGTCTCCTGTATCCATGTGGAGGAAGCTTGTGAGATATGCATGAGTATTTGCTAGCACTCTTATCACGGAGCTGTTTTCCACATTAGTTTCTTTTTGTTTCAGTACCACTTATCTCAGAGTTTCTCCTTAAAGGTTTTCTGTTTCTCTGTTCCTGAGAATGACATTTGCAAGTTGACATACAGTGGTCACAGCTCAGCTCAAGATGTCCGTGAGGCCACTGATGGCATGGTCTTTTCCTCTGAACCGTGCCCTTTAACTTTGTAATGGGAGAAAAATGAGCGCAGAGTCCCCAGTACACAACAGCTGCATTAATGTCAGACTTAAAGGACATGCAGAACCTTGTGACTGTCTTCTTCTGGAGTTAATTCACCTCCATAACTCTTATTTACTACTTGTGGTGCTTGAAGCTGTGACAAGTTCCCTCTTAATTTTTATAGCTGTCAGAAGGGACTGCCACCCAGCAGACAATACATGGGCTAAAACCTTTCACCACATACTCCATTGGTGTGGAGGCCTGCACCTGTTTCAACTGTTGCAGCAAAGGACCCTTGGCCCAAATCACCACACAGCCGGCTCCACCTTCAGAGCAGCCTCCCCCACAGATCCGCACTGTGACCTCCAGGAACGCCTCTTTCCAGTGGAGCGCCCCTCAGTCACCCAACGGCATTGTCACCAGGTAGGAACTGCCACCCAGCCAAACCTGCCCACCTCAGCTAGGGGTGGTGGCAGAACAATTGTCCTGGACGTGAGTTGGAATTGCAGGGCTGAGAGCACTAGACAGTTGTGACAGCCATGCTCCTCCTTCCCAGTGTTGGTGGTGATATCCCATGTGGCCTAAATGCCATCTGGGAGGTATTTACACACAACAATTGCTTTTATCCTGAGCAGGATGATGGGGGAGGGAGGTGAAGGTGGAGAGGATGAGTTATTGTGAGTGGAGGTAATCGCCTGACAGCTGTGGTTGCACAGCCAAAAAGTTGCAAGATCAACTCGCAGCAGAGATGCAGCTGCATCTTGTAGTTCCTAAGGCAAATCCCATTTTGCAGGAGTGAGCAGAAAGGTAACAGGCATCAACAGTTTCATCGTGAGTGTGACTGACTTACAACCGCAATTGCTCGTAGGCATCTTATGGCTGGGGCCAAAGTCTCCAAAAGAAAAATTGGGATCAGGCCTGTTTTCTTCTCCGGTAGCCAAGCATACAGCAATTAGGATGAAATGTGTGATTGGCTGTTATGGTATTGAGGCTCTTGATTAATCAAAATCTCAACTTTCTTTTCAGCTATGAGCTCCACGTGTATATGGCTTGTCCTCTGAACCTACAGCCGGCAGTGAAGGCCTGCAGTCCTGGCCCAACTGAGGTGAAGTATACAGGAAAAGGACAGAGTGCCAATGTGTCCAACCTGGAGCCTTACACAACTTACAACCTGCGAGTCGTGTCTTACAACTCTGTTGGCAGCAGCGCCTCAGAATGGATTGGTTTCACTACGGAAAAGGAGCGTGAGTATGAGAAATGGTTCACCGATCAGCATTGCCTGCTTCTGATACGCAGGGCTGCATAGCACCAAATGACTTCTCTACCTCTGTGAAAGATGATGACCCCAGAAACCTACTCTCTCTTGTCCCTGGTCACTGTGCCTCTGCTGCTCATTCATTGAAATTCTGCTCTGGGGCTTTCCTGATCATTCCTTCAAAAATATTTCTTTGCTCATCATCTGATATCACATCCTCTATCTTGGGAGCCTGGAAACCTTTTATTTTACTGAAAATGGGCAGCAAAGCTTCAGAACGTAAAATGTTCAAGTATTACGAGAAGGGTGATGTGTAGTAATAGATACACTGCCATAAATAATCCCTGGGAAAAGTGGAGATCTTGAAAGAGACCTGAAAGATTCTTTTCAGGAACAATCTTCCTCTCCTAATTCATGCCACACTTCTGCCAGGGCTCATGAGAGTTTTCCTTGGATGTCATCTGAATGACTGGATCCTTGTTGACACTGAAGTAAGAATTCGTTGCTATCTATCTAACCACCACAGGCAGTACTTTAAAGCCATGTGGTGGTCTGCACGGAAATTAAACATGCAGGACCTGTGCCCACACACAGAATAGATTTTGCCATCAAAACTGAATTTCTAGTAGTCTAGCATCAGCTTTTATTAAAAAGATCTATAGTGCTGTACCCAGAGTCATTCTGTAACAGATGAGATGGGCATTTCACCTCAGCCTGCCAGGTCAGGGGAAAGAGAATGTTCACTTTCTATCATATAGTCTCACGTCAGAATTTCAGAATCGGCTTTCTAAAAATCCTTTTTGCATTACTTGGTAGTTCTGCCTGGCAAATATTAACAATGTATCTGCTACATCCTTAGCTGAAAATTTCAGATGGAACAGACCCAGATTGTCTTTAATATCACCACTTCAAAAAAAAAAAAAACCTGTCCTTATCTCTAAAGCTGTGTTTTATTAAATTGCAAACTAAAAAGCTGGAACAGGATAATGAACTTTTAAATGGTGAAAATTCATAAGGAACTGATGAGACACATGGAATGAAAGGGTTTGAAAGCCATTTTTAAACGCCTGCCCATTGGCTCTGCAGCCCTCTTCTTTCAGCCTTACTTTTCTCGCCTTGCTGACCTCTTCACACCAGGTCTTCTGACTCCCTCTGAGTGTCTCCTTCCTCTTGCCTGGAAGGCTTGCTTTAGTGACAGTGGGCAATTAGCAGCAAAGTGCAGCTGGACAAGCAGCTTTCTTATGAACAAACCAGCATGTACTGGGCACACGGCTTAGTGGCAAAGCCACAAGAAAGGACCACCTCAAACTTAAACGAAGTCTTTTGTCAGCAAGCTGTTGAGCTCAACTGATGAACTCTTCCTCCCTGAAGTGAGTTCTGGTTTCTTTTCTCTCTGCCTGCCATCTGCCCTTGCTTTTCTGAAACCCCATGTTTTCATGTATGTGCATGTGTTAAAAGATGATCTTGGGCAATTTCTCGGGGCTCGTGAAAGAGTCCTCTCCTTAAGCAGTTTGGTTCCCACAGCCCAGCGTGCTGCAGCTGAACTTGCGCAACCTCCTGTGCCTCCCTGTCCCCCATCTTAAACTGGAATTTAATTTATACAGTTTTAGTGTCTGTACCACAGACAAAGGAAGGGAGCTCTAGGTCTTTATTTTAAAAATATGAAATACTTCTGCTTTCTCAGTGTAGAGGCTGGCGTGCTACAGCAGCTTTCTCTTTTCTCCTTTCATCTTCCCTACTCATACACGTGTATATCGGAGAGAGAGGGAGTGCATGCGACAGAGAGCTTGTATCATGCAGAGTCTCTTTCTCCGTGCTGTATAACTCTGTCATGCCTGTTGGCTAGAAACAAGCTTTCTTCCTTCTTTTGCAGCACCTCGGTACATGGCTCCATTCTCCATTGTCAGCAATTTATCTACCATCCACATAGACTGGAGTCGCACTTTCGTACTGAATGGCCGCCTGAAGGAGTACGCGTTAACTGAGAGTGGGCAACGCATCTACAGCGGCTTTGACACTGAGCTGTATTTACCAAGGACATCTGACAAAAGTCAGTTTCAATTTCCTATAGCTTTCTCTCTGTGAAAGACTGTTGGGCTAAATTAACATTATTGTGTGCTAAATTTAAGACAAACTTTCCGTAGCCATCCCAAGCTAAGAGCACTGGAGTGTACTACGGACACACTGAAGAGCATCTAAGCAGATGCTTGAAACAAAACCCCTCGGAGCTAAGCTTCCTCTTGAATGTTGTACCTGACTGGGTGAGACTGCTCTGGCTCGTTGTGGGGATTGAACTTTCCCAAATCCTGGAGCTGCGTTGCTATTGCACCCTTCAGGGCTACACTCTGGGAAACGCATGGAAATTTTCAGCTTCAGAAAAGACTGGAGCCTGAATTTTCATTTGAAGCAAATTCAGGCAGTAGCTCTTGGAATCAGCCATGTCTTTAAATGCAGGTGCTCTTTCAGAAATGTGCAATCTTTAAAATACAAGGAAATTCTGTCGGGGGGGGGGGGGGGGGGAGAAAAAAGGTTTTCTCTTTTTAAGGCATTGGGGGTTTTGTATGTCAAAGGATTTATAATTTATTTTTTACCTTCCTGATTACTACCATGATGCTAATACAATTTTCTTTACCTCAAACATTCATAACATGTTTCTATCAGGCACGATTGGAGTATGGGGGATTTAGGGCAAAATGTTGAATAAATTGAAAGTTGCCGGTTACATTGGAAGAGGGAGGATCGGGTGGTGAAAGAGGAACATAATTTGTAGCAACATCATAGTGGTGCCTACCTCTGATCTGCCATGGTCTGTAGTTTAGAAGCTCAATACCTATGTATAAGGGATTATGAGGCTCTGATCTGAGGCTCAGGTGGGTTATGAAGGGTTACGTGCTCTGCCTGCCTTGGCTTTTCTCAGACCTGGCCGTCTCTGCTGGTGGATCATGGTGAAGAGGCAGCACCTACAGAATTTTGATTTCTCCTGCTGACAATATTTTCTAACCTTTTTTGCTCAGCCTTTTTGTTTCAAGTGACCTGCATCACCGATGAAGGGACAGCCATGACGCCGGTCATCAAGTACAGCGCTGGAGATGGAGTTGGTAAATATCATAGAATCATAGAATGGTTTAGGTTGAAAAGGACCTTGAAGATCATTGAGTTCCACCCCCCTGCCATAGGCAGAGAAAATATGTGAAGAGATTACCTAGCACATTTTTTTTTACATGTTTGTGGCAGAAATTTGATATGTCGTGCATGCTAGACCGGATGGCATCTCATTGCAGGATCAGGGGACTCCTTAGCATCTTTAGGTTATGAGGTATGTAGGTAATGTGCCTTTTTTGCCATGGATGGCTTTCTGTTTCTTTATGGCATGACCAGCTTCAGATCCTTTCTCCAGATGTGTAATAGTTTTTCTTTTATTTTTACATTAATATTTTGCTCCAAAATGTAGTGCTTTTTCTTCCTGAGTAGAATCTGCTCTCTTCCAAATTTTACTTCCAAATTAAGATTTCCTTGAATTCTAATTCTGTCCCACCATGTTCCTCTTCAGTTTGACAGTGAAAATACATATCCTCTCTCCTCCATGTATCCCACCCACCACTCCTTTCATGTGGCCAACCAGCCGGTCTCTGCAGTTTCACCTGGGACGTGTTCCCTTAGCCAGTTTATGAGAATGTCATACGAGATGCTCTCAGGACCCAGTTCATACCACCTGCTCTTTCCCTTCTCTCCATGAGGCCTTTGCCTGTTTTGTGGAAGCAAAGGAGTTTGGTGTGATGAAATCCCAGTCAGTAGTAGACGCCTACCAGTAAAAAGTTTCAGTATTTTATCACCTCCTTAGTTTTCTGGGAAGTAAAGCTAAGCCCAAACCGTTTCTAACTGACATACAGGTTTTAATTAATTTATTTATTGAGTTGCATCTTGTTCAGCTTTTTAAAATGGATGAGCCTGGTCTTTGCAATTGCTCTTTACACTCCGTTTCCCTTCTATCCCTTTTCACATTGTCGCTCCCTCCTCCTGCAGAATTTCAGGCCAGGCTGCCGTAAAGGCATTACAAAATGTTCCCAGTTGCTCTACATCCATCACCTTCCACACTCGGCTCCTTTGTTCTTTTGTTTGCCGCTTGTACCCAGAGTCTACTGCAAACTCAGTTGGCACCGCAGGCAACTCGCGGAGGAGGCTTGCAAGCGAAGGTGATGGAAATGCCTTAGCCAAGAGGCTGGATACACATGTAGGACTGCAAATAACCAGGAAATCCTGTCACTGAGATTTCTTACGCTTGTTTTGTGTATGAGCAAAGCCAACCAAGTGGCTGTTTTTTTTCTAACAGGTGGGGGAAGGAGGAATAAAATGTTTCATGTTGTTTGCTTTTGTATTAATTTATCACTCATTTCAGTTAAGTCTTCCTCCCTCTCTCTTTTTAACTGCGCAGGCCTGCCAACACCCAGTGCTGGAAAGAATGTCCTCTGTCTGTACCGCTCTGAAATTACCGTAGTCATTTCCACTCTTCAAGGTTACTTGGAGAACCCTTTTTTTCTCGCATTCCACCTCCACCGCCTCCTTTCTCAAGAGCTGCTGATGCAGTGGTGATTTCCAGCCTAAGCAGCAATGCCAGAACTTTAAGCAGGGTCTCTTGAGGGTAGTAAGCTTTTTATTATAGCCCGCTAGCATATTGAACCATTATGCCACCTTGAACATAAGTGCAAATAAGCACATGACGACAAAATTACTTAAATTTCTGCCTAATTTATTAGCGAGGTAAGGGATGGCATATTGTTAAATGCTTTCTGAAATAACGTTCCCTTTCTCCCCTAATCCCTCTTGATTTTTATAGGTCTGATCTTGACAACACCTGGAGAGAAGGACAAAGCAGAGTCCAAACGTGCAAAATTCTACAACGAGCTGTGGTTTGCAGTGTTGATGGTAGTTCTAGGTTTGATCCTCTTGGCTATTCTTCTCTCCTTAATTCTTCAAAGGAAAGTCCATAAGCAACCCTATGCACGAGACAGACCTCCTTTAGTTCCGCTCCAGAAAAGAACATCGCCCATGAGTGTGTACTCGTCAGGTGAAACCCATCCGGTACGTTCGGTAAAATGCAATGTTCTGTATCTATCGTGTTATACTTTTATCTGCCACACACACAGAGTTTTTCTTCCTCCTTCCACCACTTTGTTGCCCTCTTGCTTACCAAATGAAGGCTGTCCCGTGTAGGAAAAGGGCTGTCTGGTGGGCACAGAGAGCCAGGCTACAGGTGTGTAGTGAAAAAAAGAGCCCTCTGGCACCTGGTCTGCAGGCCCTGAAATGCTTCTGAGGCCTAAGACAAACTCTGGATCCGAAGTCACAGAAAATGCAGAGCCACTGATGTCACCTGATGTTAGCTGACATCTGCAATAGAGCTGAAAGGCACACTGTGAGAAGGCAAATGATAAAATGCGTTCCCAAGTATCTGTGGTGGATGGCTAACCAGGACCAATCTGATAGTCTTTGTCAGGTATCCATGAAACGTGCCTGCAAAAAGCAGAACTTAGGGAGAAGTGCTGTGTCTTTCTCGTATCCACTCACCACCCAGCTGGACTGCTCTAAGGACGAGCTGCATACCAGAAAGGTTTGGGGCAGAGTGAGTGTGACCAAGGAACACAAAGTATGTGTGTGCATCTGTGCCCACAGAGCCACAGTGGGACCACCAGAGAGGTAGGAGGGAGGACTGCTGGGGAGTGGTAAAGAGAAAGGCTCTGTATCATTTTTATTATGACAAGTTATAATTCTGTAAAAAAATTGATAAAGAACATGTTCCACCATGTAGCAGAGCAGTAGTGCTATCCTACCCTTTCAGGAAAAGCAAGACAAAAGGAATATGGGAATTGTTACGAGACAGAATGGGAGCAGCAGTGCCTTCCATTTCCGTGCTTCTTCCCAGGCACAGGCCGTGAGATGATTCTTCTTGTCACTTCTCAGCTTCTTTTTCCTGCGAGTGCCATCAAGCAGGATAGTGACTCCTGCATCCTTCACGCATTCTGTTCCTTCTTGTCTCAGTGCCAAGAAGCTGCATCTGTGCCTCAACGAAGCAGCTCTTGGAAACAATGGAATTTCCAGTGTGCCCCTTCTCCTGGCAAAGGCTAAGAGCACAAGAATCTTCTTTTTTTTTGGTCTCATGGTTTTGTTTCCTTTTTCTCTACAGTCTGTCATGTTGTGTTGTTCCTCTTGACTTTAAAAATGTCTTTGCTGTTGGCGTGCCTGCACAGCTCCTTTCCATGTCCCTGCCCCTTCTTTTCTTCTTTTTTTTTTTTTTTTTTCCCCTTTTTAGTTTTCCGGAAGCTGATGGACTTAATAGAAAGGAAGATTCTACAGTGCATCAGTTGAAGGACTTAATCCGTGAAGTTAGGATAGAGCTACTGTGAAGTGGCAAAATCGCTTGTGTTTTACAGTTGTTAGTGAGGTCATGTGGCAAGCAACGCTGGCTGCCCAACACGGTACTTGATGACCAGTTAAAAGTTAAATAGCGCTTCATTTTTGCCCGTTCCCCTACTCCCCCACATCCTGCTACATCGCTCCCCTTCATAGAGCTGCAGCTAATTCGCACCCTCCGTAAGGAACAGGCTGTGCCTGCACTGCACCTTGCCCTGCCCTAATGCTTTTCCTCCTTCTCTTTACTCTCAGTTTGAGACCATTGCTGACACATCTGATTCATCAAGCAGTGTCACTCTCAAACGTTACACAATGCACTTTGAGGTAGAGTGGTTAGCTTGCAGAGTTGCAAGATGTGTGATGTGCCAGATGACCCCAAGAGCATGCATGAAGGCATCTCACATTGCATGTTTCTCCTGGTGGGTGAATGTCTTTTCCCTGGTCATGATAACCAGAAAAGGAAGTCTGCTAACATCCCCTTGCTGTGCGAGGCTGGGCTATCATTCTGGTACTCAAAAATCTTTGGACCTCTGCCTGTTGGCTACTTTAAAAAAAAAAAAAATAGGGGAGGAAAAGAAAAAAAAACCACAACAGGGAAAGCTCTGTTGTACAAGGTTGTTATTCTTTTGTTTTTTCCCCTTTTAATGATATGATTGTTCTACAATGGGGAAAGGTCCTTTTTTTTTTTTTCCTTCTGTTTGTTTATAACTGTGCATGATTTTTGAAGCATGGGTTTCTCTGTTCTCTTCCACTCCTGCTTTGGTTTTGTTCAGATAAAGCGTTTGAGACCATGCCCTTTATTTTTGATTTGTTAGTTTGTGTCTTCCTCATAGGGGCTGGCAGATACGAAAATTCCAGGAGTTGGTTCTCCCACCGGCAACCGTGGTGTCTATATCCCATCTGGGGCAAGGAGACCAAGTCAGAGCCAGCTAAGTCGCACATATTCCCAAGCCTCTCTTCATCGTAGTGTCAGCCAGCTGCTCGACCTCTATGACAAAAAGTCTCTTGTTGAAGAACCACCTTGGGATGCCATTATTCGCAATCATCGCACCACTGGTCGTGGCTTGGTAAGGACTCCTGTTCCTCTGTGATGTTCTTGCGTGTCAGCTGCTAGTGATTTGTCTGTTCTGTTAGAATCATGAAAAGGTCTAAATATCAAAAGCTGCTGGAGATACAGCCAAAAGACCTATAGAAGGACATGGCCAGAGATTAGATCCTCAAAATCCTTCCTGCCTACTGCTCTCTTCTGGAGCTGCAGGTGATCACACGCTGCTCTTATTGGATGTGAGGCATCCGCATGCATCTGTCTGTATTTTCCATTGAACCAATAACTCCATGGTCTACCAGGGATATGCACCTTGAAAAATTTCCTTCTATTTGGTCAACTCATAGGCTTTTCTCTCTGTGCATTTCAGCAAATGTACATGTACGAGGAGGGGTGTCTTAACATTCTTCACACATTCAGTGTCAGAAGCAGGAGCTTATGTTCTAGCGACTCCTGTTTTGTGACCTTGGACTCAAATGCTGATGGGACCTGCTCTCTGTACTCTGCTCAGTCACGATGCAGAGATCATGCGAATGTTCAGATCTTCTGGTATTTATGACTAATGACTTCAAGCTCTGCCCACGTGGGACTAGAGGGAGGTTGGGAGGGCAGGTAGAACATCTGTCTGTTAATATGGGAGAGGACAGGATTGGCCAGTGTCACCAACATGGACCTGAACACACATATATAAGAAGTTATGATTCTAAAGTCAAGGACAGTGGCAACTTCCCTTCCTCTTTTTCACCAGGAAATAGGCTTTTTAACCTCCGTGCTCCTGGCTTCCACCCTTCCCTGAGCAAACATGTGGGAAAGGGTTTGGGGGCCAGCGAGACATGTTTGCTACCAGAAAAAGCTGGCTAATAAGGTACCTAAAAAGGGGACAGATGGGGATGAAGGGCATGTGAGGTAGTAATGAAGTTAGATGGAGCATGTGGTTGTCATTGAGTGGATCCTGTACAAAATGCAAAGGGAAGTGGAGAAGGATGGTCTGGCACATAAATCCAGGCAGCTTCTGTGGGCTTTCACCTTCAGTACACCAAACAGCTAGAAGGGTAGAACGTACAGGCATGCCACAGTACAGGGGTGTTGCTGCCATTGCTGCCATACCTGCTTAGACCATAACAGCAGGACCAAAGAAGATAAGGCTTAAGTAAGAGCACAGTGATACTTAGCTATAGTACAGGTTGACCTTCCAGTCTGCATCGATCTGTGGGTAAGAATCAAGGGGCAGGCTAATATGAGAGACGCTGTTGTGGGTGTCTGTTACAGGCCACCTGATCAGGATGGGGAAGTTGATGAGGCCTTTTACAGACAGGTGAGAATCGCCTCACAATCGCAGGCCTTGGTTCTCATGGGGGACTTCAAGCACCCTGATATCTCCAGGGAAGGCTACACAGCTGGGCATGTACAGTCCAGGAGGTTCCTCCAGTGTATTGACAGTAACTTTTCGACTCAGGTGGTGGAGGAGCCAAGAAGGAGAGGTGTTCTACTGGACCTAGAACTGACAAAGAGGAACTGGTGGAACACATTAAGGTTGGAGGCAGCCTTGGCTATAGTGATCATAAGAAGATAAAGTTCAGGATTAAGAAGTGTAGTATGCATAAAACAATAAGTAGGATTGCAACCTTGGACTTCAGGAGGGGCAGCTTTGATCTCTTCAAGAAACTGCTTGGAGAAATCCCATGGGTTAGAGCTCTAGAGAGTAGGGGGGCTCAAGAGAGATGGTTGATATTTAAGTATGACTTTCTCCAAGCTCAGGATCAGTGCATCCCTAAGAGCAAGAAATCAGGCAAGGGAAGCAAGACACCTGCATGGTTGAGCAGGGAGCTTCTGAAAAAGTCCAAGTGGAAGAAGGAAGTACATGGAAGAGGAGACTGACCACTTGGGAAGAGCACAAGAATGCCATCAGAGTATGCAGGGATGAAACGAGGAAAGCCAAGGCCACCTTGGAATTAACTCTGGCAAGTGATGTCAAGGCCAATAGGAAGGGTTTCTTCACGTACATACAAGGCAAAGGGAAAACTAGGGGAAATGTGGGCCCACTGTTGAACGACAGGTGCCGTGGTGACAGATGACACAGAGAAGGTGGAGTTGCTGAACGCCTTCTTTACTTCAGTCTTTACTTCAGTCTTTACTGCTCAGGCCAGCCCTCAGGAGTCCCAGACTTTGCAGGTAACAGAGAAAGTCTGGAGAAAGGAAGACCTTCCCTTGGTTGAAGAGGAACAAGTTAGAGATCAATTAAGTAAACTGGATACCCACAAGTCCATGGGTCCTGAGGGGATGCACCTGCGAGTGCTGAGGGAGCTGACGGAAGTCATTGCTGGGCCACTCTCCATCATATTTGAAATGTCCTGGAGAACAGGTGAGGTGCCTGAGGAATGGGGGAAAGCCAATGTCAATCCAGTCTTCAAAAAGGGCAAGAAGGGTGACCTGGGAAACTACAGGCCAGCCAGCCTCACCTCCATCATCTGGAAAGATGATGGAACAGCTCATTCTAGGCATCATCTCAAAGCATCTGAAGGAAAAGAGGGTTATCAGAAGTAGTCAACATGGATTCACCAAGGGGAAGTCACGTCTGACTAATCTGATTGATAGTCTTCTGTGATGGCATGACTAGATGGATAGATGAGGGGAGGGCAGTGGATGGTGTCTATCTTGACTTCAGCAAGTCTTTTGACACCGTCTCCCACATCATCCTCATAGGTAAGCTCAGGAAGTGTGGGTTAGATGAATGGACAGTGGGGTGGCTTGAGACCTGGCTGACAGATAGAGCTCAGAGGATTGTGGTTAGTGGCACAAAGTCTAGTTGGAAGTCTGTGACAAGTAGTGTTCCCCTGGGGTCAGTACTGAGTCCAGTCCTTTCAATATATTCATCAATGACCTGGATGAAGGGATAGAGTGTACAAAACTGGGAGGAGTGGCTGACATGCTGGTAGGCTGCGCCACCATACAGCGTGACCTGGACGTGCTGGAGAGTTGGGCAGAGAGAAACCTTATGAAATTCAACAAGGGCAAGTGTAGGGTACTGCACCTGGGGAAGAATAACCCCATGGACCAGTACAGGGTAGGGGGGCTGACCTGCTGGAAAGCATCTCTGTGGAAAGGGAGCTGGGAGTGGAAAACAGGATGACCATGAGCCAGCAATGTGCCCTTGTGGCCAAGAAGGCCAATAGCATCCTGGGGTGCATCAAGAACAGTGTGGCCAGCAGGTCAAGGGAGGTCATCCTCCCCCTCTACTCTGCCCTGGTGAGGCCACATCTGGAGTACTGTGTCCAGTTCTGGGCTCCCCGGTTCAAGAAGGACAAGGAACTGCTGGAGAGAGTACAGCCAAGGGCTACAAAGATGATTAGAAGAATGGAGTATCTTTCTTATGAGGAAGGGCTGAGGGTCAGTGGGGTCAAGTGCACCCTCAGCCCATTTGCTGATGATACCAAGCTGTTTGGCAAGATAGACATGCTGGAGGGGAGGGATGCCATCCAGAGGGACCTGGACAGGCTGGAGAGGTGGGCCCAAGCCAACCTCATGCAGTTCAACAAGGCCAAGTGCAAGGTCTTACATCTGGGTCAGGACAATCCCAAGCACAAATACAGGCTCAATGGGGAATGGCTGAAGAGCAGCCCTGAGGAGAAGGACCTGGGGGTGCTGATTGACGAGAAGCTCAACATGAGCCAGCAGTGTGCGATCACAGCCCCGAAGGCCAACCGTATCCTGGGCTGCATCAGAAGAAGTGCGGCCAGCAGGTCAAAGGAGGTGATTCTGCCCCTCTACTCCACTCTCGTGAGACCCCACCTGAAATACTGCATCCAGCTCTGGAGTCCCCAACATAAGAAGGACATGGATCTGCTGGAGCGTGTCCAGAGGAGAGCCACGAGGATGATCCGAGGGCTGGAGAACCTCTCCTACGAGGAGAGGCTGAGAGAGTTGGGGCTGTTCAGCCTTGAGAAGAAAAAGCTCCAGGGAGATCTTATGGCGGCCTTCCAGTACCTAAAGGGGACCTACAGGAGAGCTGGGGAAGGACTTTTTACAAGGGCATGTAGCGATAGGACGAGGGGGAATGGCTTTAAACTGGTTCAGATTAAACATTAGGAAGAAGTTTTTCACTTTGAGGGTGGTAAGGCACTGGCACAGGTTGCCCAGAGAGGTTGTTGAGGCCCCATCCCTGGAGTTGTTCAAGGCCAGGCTGGATGTGGCCTTGGGCAACCTGGTCTAGTGGGAGGTGTCCCTGCCTATGGCAGGGGGATTGGAACTCGATGATCTTCAAGGTCCTTTCCAACCTAAACCAATTTATGATTCTATGACTTGGGTCTTCTTAGTCTGGAGAAAAGACGACTGAGGGGGGATCTTATCAGTGCTTATAAATACTTCAAGGGAGGGTGCCAGGGGGTAGGAACAGTCTTTAAGTGATGCCCAGTGATAGAACAAGAGGTAATGGGCACAAAATTGAACATAGGAAGTTCCATCAAAACATGAGGGACTTCTTTGAGGGTGGCAGAGCACTGGAACAGGCTGCCCAGCAAAGCGGTAAAGTCTCCCCCTCTGGAGACATTCAAAACCTGCCTGGACACCATTCTGTGCAACCTGGATAGGTGTATCTGCTCGGGCAGGGGGGTTGGAGTAGATGATCTCCAGAGGTCCCTTCCAACCCTGACCATTCTATGATTCATGGACTTCCTGAGTCCGGGCTATTGTGACACAGCCTTCAGTCATTTTCTCAGAGCTATCACAGCCCCATGACTTAATTCCTTGGGGACTAATAGCCCACCCAGAGTGTACCTCTATATGACCTCCTTAACCAAAAAAAAAGCTTCCTGATGGTAAAAGAGGAAGCTCTTGCTCCTACCTGCTTATCTTGTGCTGTGTACACCACAGCTTGGTTTAGCTTGAAAACCCCCATACACACGCTCGATGTTGGCAAGTTAGAACTGGCTTACAGAATATAGTCCAATCAGTTTCAGAAGTGGTAGTGGGTAGGAGCAGGAGAACAAAAATTTCCTCTCACTTTTTATGGCAAACCACCCTGACAGCATAAGCTCAGCTGCTGTATATAGAAAGCTGGGCTCTTCTGTCCACCCTCTGTATATTGCTTTACATTTCCCTGAACCTGCCTGCCTCTGCTGCCACATTGCTCAGCTACTCTCGCAAACAAACCTCCTGCAGTGCTTTTCACTCAGATTTTCCCTTTATTACACCGCATAGCGCTGTCAGCAAGTTTTGTTTACACCCCTTTGTCCATCTTGCAAATGAGTTATTTCTTACTATGAAAATCTAGTTGGTTTGGAATCAGGTGCTTGAATGCTTTAGGTTCTTAGCTCATGCTGGGAAGGAACAGGAAAACAAGCAGAGAGGTAGAAATGCACCTACTTATCTGACTATTTCCAGAATCTTCTTTTTAGTGAGTGTAGAGAAAAACAATCCTGAAGGAGCAGGATCTCCTTTCATCTGGTACAGCTTCAGCTTACGCGCTGCTTTTTTTTTCCCCCCCCCTCTCCTACAGTATGTAGATGAAGAAGATCTTGTCAACGTCATCAAAGGCTTCAGCACAGTCACCAAGGAGCACACCACATTCACTGACACCCACCTCTGAAGAACACAGCCACCTTCTCTAGAGAATGGAAAGTGGGTAACTTGCCAAAAGCAGCCTGCATGGACTTTGAGGGAGGGGATACGGCTGCTGTTTCCCTACCCCATGCCCACTAGTTAAACGATACAAGTGTTTGTTGGGAGGGGATGCGGGCGTTAAGTTGGCCTTTTTTACCCTCTCTTTAACTGTATAATAAAAACTGTGTGTTAGCACCGACATCTCAGAAGGGTAAGAGAACAGTTTGAAAATCCCTAAGTCATATGGTAGCGGACAACTGTGAAGGCAGAGGCTCTCATCTTTGTCTCTCATCCAGCTCTCACAGTTGCAAAGGGGTTTGGGGGTGGGGGGGGGGGCAGGGTGTTTGGTAAGGAAAATCTTTTATCTGTCCAAAAACCAACATGTGGCTAAACGGGGCCTTCCTGGCAGGATAGCCATGTCTTCTCCTGGCCTAACAAAGTTCCACCACAAAACTGTGTTCATGCACAGGTGAATAAACAGCAAATAAAGGAATTCTTATGGAGTTGCTTTAACCTTTGCATCCTCTCCCTCCCTCTTCCCCACCCTCTCGCCTCAAGTCTGAAAAAAACCCCCAAGCCATTAATTAGCGCTTTTTCAGAGGCAGAAAATCTCCTAGCCCACTCCCTATTAAACACTTGCTGTCACAGCCTTCCCTTTTGCTTATGTATTACTACTAATCTACAGGCAAAAAAATATGTTCACCACCCACGGTAAACTAGGAGCAAACAGTAAGCAGCCAGTGCAACACAGGTAGGAAATATCGTGTCAAGGCACTTGTAATTGAGAATTATTATACCATGACAGTAAACCTACTCCCATATCCATCTCTGTCCTTTTTCCAGAGAAAGTGACAAGTAAGCCCTCAAGAGACTGCCAGTTCTGTGTATTCTGCCAAGCATATTTTTATGCATGCTCTCAGTCACAATCAGCAAAACCCATCATCTGATACCACACATTTTCAGAAAGCACAAATAACACTCCTCTGGCAATTTATTTGGACTAAGAGGCAAAATAATATGCTATTTTGAATAGCTTTCTCCTTCACCTGCACAAAACATTTCAGATTTCAGACAGCAGCATACAGAGCAAGTATCCCATTCATAAAACAAGACTACAGAGGCAGCCTTGGGAATTAGGCAAAATCCAGCCAAGACAGCAGCAGCTCTGCAGAGCCAATGTGTGGCTGCGTCTAAAAGGCATCTTCCACTAAGCAACCAAGTATTCCTTTAGCACCCTCCCTTCCCCCAAGACAAAAATAATCACAACATATCACATGCCTGATCACGTTTACGCAAGAATGCACAACAATATTTTGGATCAAGTACCGTACTACATTTTGGAGCATTACATAAAGCCACACATTGATGTGAACGACTCTTCAAAGGTTCAGCAGCAGCCAGGTACTTTCTCATAACCTTACAATTTTCATTCTGGGTATCAGAACAAAGTCCCATTCCAGAAACAACCCACAGCGTGTAATGTTATGCCTGCTACCAGCCAGAGGGCACCTGCGCTTCATCTTTGCCGCCAGTCACATTTTCACAAGCCATAGTCTTGGCAGGATGAGTCATTCTTTCGGTGACGTGGTGAAGCAGCTGTCTTCGTAGGCGACGGAGAAGCTGCACCAGGTAATTCAGGCCCACCTTCAGCAAGGACCGGTGCAGAGGCCAGGAGAGGCACCTTCTTCCTTCCCAGGAAGCCAGCTCCTTCAAACCCCATTTTCTTTTTGCTTTCTGCTTTGGCTTCACTTTCCTCCTCTGCTCCTCTTCTTTTGAGATCCAGAGAATTCTCTGGCAGGCGGTGAACCTCTGTACTGGAGCACCCACCTGCATCTGTCACGCCTGCGCCTCGCGCTTCAAGTGCTGTTGTCAGGACTGCCTTCCTCTCAGCTGCACTGCCCTCAGCCGTTGCCTTCCTGGCCTCTGTCTGGCTTGAATTCCCATTTGCAGCAGCTGCCTTTTCTGTTGGGCTTTTGCTGGATAAGTTAAAAGCCTGAAAGTCCCGGTAACTGTGAAAGCTCTCTGTCCGTCTTGCTCTTGCCAATAGGGGGCTTTCTCTGTATGGCCGCACAGAACCATATGTGGCTGTTTCATGGATTGTTTCATGGTGCTGCAATTGGAGGCTTCAAAAAAGAAAACCAACAACCAAAGATAAGAAGAGCAGATGTTAGGCTGAGAATAGCAGCCCGTTCTTCTGAACACCCTGCCTGCACCCACCACTGCAACTCCCACTAAAATAGCAATATACTCATCACAACCCCCACACAAGGGCTTCCAGATCACTTAGTTCTGATCCTCATACGATACTTTAATCCGCACATACTCCTCAATTTCTGTTGGTTTATGTAAGTGCATATAGTTCAGGACACCTAGGGCATGCATTCAGGTGCTCAGCTACAGTGTTCAGGTCACCAAACCCCTCTTTCCCTACCTGAAGGGTAAAACCTTTGGTGTCTGCAGCAGGTGCCACCCTTGCTGACCTACCTGGAATTAGATTCCCGAAGCCGGTTTGGCTGAACTACTGAGGTGGCAGGACTGATGTTGGGTGTGGCACAGCGAGACGTACTCAAGTCACACTGGTCAAGCAACTTGAGCAGCTCTTCCTCTGTGGGGCCGCCAATATCTGAAAGAGACAGCTCTTAGTGCCTGAGACCATTTACCATAGTCACGCACATGTGAGGACAGAAGAAACACCACACCACAGCCCTGGCATAACACAACTTACCTTTGTCTTCACTCTTATTAACCATGTCCATAGCTGTGGTCAGGTCCCACATCTGGATGCTGCCATTTGAATGTCCAGTGAAGAGGTAGCGGCGTGGCCGGGAGCCCATTCTGCTGGATCCTTCACATTCTCGCACAGTGAATGATGAGATGGTAGTGCAGTCAACTGCCTGGATCTCACAGATCCTACAGGAAGAGAACCCCCAAGTTACCAAAACAATTGCACACCAAAACAATTAGCAAGTAAAGTCAGTACTGTTTTCATTTTCTGAGAAGGCACCAAACTTGCCATCAGAAAAAGAGACTTTTCTTCCAGGTGAAATTCTATCCCCCGCAAGATGGGCATGCTGCTCAGCTGCAGACAGTACCTTCCCCCTCGGTCCATCCGAAGTCTTACTACTTTTTTATTTTTATTAGGTAACCTCTGTATGTTCGATGCCCATTTTCAAGGTTTAGAAACCAAAGGCTCTCACAAGAGTGACAGCAACTAGCCCCTACATATGCTAGACACTCTAGGAAACTAACCCACAGAAACAGCACATTTAACCATATAAAAGATATGCAAAAAAATCCAAGGATAAATCAAATATTATCTATACAAATAACTTTTGTCTTATGACAACTGCAATATCACTTGACATGGCAGACCCCCATCATTTGTTTCCCTTTATTTTAGAAGCTTATGTGGGAAGTGAGAGGAAAAGGCCCCTCAAAACTAAGCTGCTAAGCCAGACTCCATCCCAGAACCTGACATATTCTACGTAATTTGTTTTACTGGTCGCTTGTATTGAGCTTTTTATCCAAGAAGTGCCAAAATAAGTCAAAATCTAGCTTGAAGTAAGGAGGAAGGGGAAAAAAAAAAAAAAAAAAAAAGGGCACATCAGTAATCTGCAGAGCTTTTGTCCTCAATTCAGATGCCCATAGTGTTAAGGCATCAACATTTTCACCCAGATTCAAAGTTTTTAGGCAAGAGATGTAAGAATAAGAAGCATAGAACTGAGATGCACCATCTTTTCTGATCTCTTGCCTTCTTCCTAGCCTAACAGGAAGAAAAAATAGCTGTGGTTACTTGGCAACATTTTTTACTACATTGGCAGCAACATAGTAGAATATTATGAAGTCAAGCCCAAGTAAATAATTGTATAGCTGACCTGGAAGACAGTCTCTCAGTTTTACAGGTTCTAATATCTTCAAAGGCAAGTGCAAAGGAAGAGAGAAACTGCTTCCCTGTCTACCTTTGTGAGCAGCATAATCCCTGCCACCAGCAACTTCAGCATTAGTTTTGAAATTTAATGTTAGCATAGTACTATAGCTGAGAGTTACAGATTCTGTAGAGGCACACAAACATTTGTTTTGTGAGCTCAGCAGGCGAGCCATCATGAAGTGAGTCTCTGATACCACATTTTTCAAAATGCCATTTGGCTTCCAGGTTATAGTAAGAGAACTCTACTTAATGATCTACTAACACACAAGCTAGAGTTCAGCCAGAGCTGTCAAGCACATTAGAAGCTTGCTAAGTGTAACTGCCTGCATCCGCAAGGGATAGGAGACCGTGCCATCTGAACTGTCTTGCTCCTTTCCCACTTAAAACTCTATACATGGAGGTACCTTTTCCCAGTTGAAGACAGCCGTACAAACAGCTTATTAGTGATGGGGACAACTTTTTGGATAAAAACCTGTTGATCATCACGTTCACCAAAGGGTCCTAGAGAAAAAAAAGAAAGATTGTTTGTTTCAATTCCCCCACCCTCTTTCCCACCCAGTCCTGAAGACCCAAACTCATATTAGTATGACCACCGCAATTTTAAAGCATCAGGACCAGGGAACCAAAGACGACTAATAGCTAGAAAAAGCCATCCGATAGTTAGAAGCCTCTACAGATACAAATTGTTTTTTTTCTTCTGTTTTAAAGGACCCCCATTCTTCAAGTTTCCTGCATGTTCCTGGAGGAATTAGTATGTCAGTACAAACCCTACATTAGGCCTGTATAATAACAATAAGTACTTTCTTATTTTGCAGCTCCTAGATGTCTAAAGGCTTAATCAGATTTCTTGCCATAGTACAGACCCCACCCTGTGTTCACAGGGCATCCTACTCATCAAAGGTTCATTTGCAAGACTCAGACCGCAAAGGAATCTAGACTACCTGTCTACCCATATGGGTAGACATTCATTCAGTATCTTGCTTTAGCAATGTGCTAGCACCATTTGCCTCTGCAGTTTCAAGACTTCAGTAAACTTGTCACAACTTGTAATTAATTTAAGAATTTTTCACACATGCATGATTTAACCCTGACTGAACACTGAACTGGAATTTGCAACAGACCCAAACCTTGCTGTGCTCATCTGCTTTAATACAGTCTCCTGTGCTTTCTGTCATTCTCTAGTTAAACCAAAAGTGAAATGCTACATCAGTTTGCTCAAGGAAAAGGTATAGTATCTGTGTTTGAAAGTTTTTCCTCCCTTTTTCTCAACTTCAGAGTAAGCCCTTACTGTACCTTACTGTACTCACTCTGTACAGCCTAAGTAGTGAGTATTTCCAGGTGAATCTTACAGATGACCCCTGCCATCTTTTCAAGGGGAGAGCTTACACCCATCAGCTGACCTGCATGTTATAGGGTTGAAGGTCTGTTAAACCTTTATGAGGCCAGTGAAGGTACAGGCTCAGCACAGTGCATTTGAGAGACATCCTACCAATGTCATTTCCAGAACAGTAACTGCCATGACTCTCTGCTTCCTCCAGGGATAAGATTTTGAACGATGCAAGAGGTGTTGAGCCTGGCTGAGTTGAAATCATGCCCCGGAACCGAGTCACAGTCCATGTCCGTACATGGTTGTTATCAGCACAAACTAGAAAGGAAAAGATGTATAATAACATTTATCAAGGATGACAAGACTTTTGAGATAAACTTCTCTAATGATTTCTATATGATAGCTTTTCAAGATTGAGCGATCAAGCAGAATTTAGTCAGTGTCAGGTCACATAGCATCCCCAGACAATTATCTAACAATCTACAAATTGTTGCTGATGTCCTGTTCTCTATTAGTTTTGTCTCTTCCCTCAGAAATTCAAGAAACAAACTGAGACAGGTGGAACACAACATTAAGTTCGGACTGAGTCAGCACCAGTAGCCTAGAGCACACTTCAATCCTCTGCGTGCAGATGCTAGGACAAGACATGTCATGAGAGCAGCCTGGCAGCAGAACCCTCATCACACAACAGTGCTCTTCTATTTCATTCATCATTTACTCAGTTTTCTACATACAGATGTGCCCTTTCCTGGCACTGAGGGTTTAGCACCAAGTTGCAGGGGAACAGATGACCTCTAGATTGTTTGTTTGCAGTATAACTGGATACCATATTTCCTGTTCCTTTTTTAAAAAAATTGGGGTAGCAGCAGAAAGTAAATCTGTTCTCTGCCATGTCCTAGTTGCTGGATTCTGGGTGAAATAGATTCTGACAGAGGGAGGAGTGATTGCATCTTCCCTGAATCCTGAGAGTAAAATAGGATAAACAGGATAGCACAACAAACACTGTGAGACTGCTGAGAAAAGAAGAAACAGACAGCCCTTTGAAGCCATGGGAAGGCTTTTTCTAGGGCCCAAGAGGAGATGCAGCAAAAAGTGCAGCAACCCAGAAAGCTCCTGAAAGGCTGTTAAAAAAAGACAAGTCCTAAAGGACCTGCCCACAACAATAAGACATGACAAGGATACATTTGTTTACAAACCCTTTTATTTCCACAAATGGAAACCTTGGAATAAGGCACAAATGATGGAGTTAGTTGTTCCAGTATCTGGTCAAATAAAACCTAGGCCTTTTAACTGCTAAAGGCTTTGAAGAATGTTTACTTTAAGAAAGAAGATCCAAGCCAATCTAGCCCCTCCTCCGCCCCCAAATCTGTCCAACTCCTTTCTATCACATGTGGGAACAATGCAAGTTAAAGCAATGCATACAAATACTTCATTGCTCAGAAAGAGGGGAGAACCACCAACACAAATTTGTGCACAGAAAAGAAGATTACCTGAAACAAGGTGTTTCTCTGAGAGCATGATCTTTGTAACAGGACTTCGATGAACTGTGAAAGTCTGAAAGAGCTGAGGCCCAGACCCAACTGTTTCAGGGTGCTGTACGATCACCCTCACTGCTCCAGAGCTGGTCCCATACGCAATCTCAATCCAATTGCCACTTACACCTAAAGCAAGCAAGAATGCAGTTGTTCCCCCCAGGAATGAAAGCTTCTCCTACTGGGGCCAGGGAATGAGGCAGCAGAAAACAGCATTTCCAAGCTTCCACAGTAAAACAGATATTTATTTTAAACCCTATTTACTCATTTTCCCCATGAACAGAGGGGACATTTTACCACTAAAAAACCCAATGTTTGTTCAATTCCATACCACACTCTTCAATACTGTCTTAACAACAGCCTTCTCACCCATTCTCTCCCCCCTCCTGGAACCGAAAGAAGAAATAGATAAAGTCATATGATCAGATATTTTGGCACTCCTCAGAGTGATGTGGTCAATACGTGCCACATACCATTTATTTTTCTGCCTTAGTGGGAAGCAAACGGGAAAGCAAGGAGGAGCAGGGAGGACTATAGGTAAAAAGTCAACGTGGTATCAATATAGTTACGCAAGTAACCACTTTCTCCCAGTTTGCTTTTTTAGGGGGTTTTACTTTGGGGTTTTTTTTGTTTGGTTGGTTTGGTTTGTGGTTTTTTTTTTGTTTGTTTGTTTTTTTTTAATTTAAGAGATACCTGCACTGTGATTACAAAAGGGTGTACAGACACAACAGCTAAGCATGACTCCATTGCATATGGAAATGGTTTTTAGTGTATTGGTTATAAGATTAGACACAACAGCAAGGTTGTCTCTCCCCCAGTTCACCACAAATTACTTCAGTGAATCCAATCCATAATTCAAGTGCATATCTTGTGTAAAAGGCTCAAAACCAGCAAAGGTACATTATGCACAAGCATTAATAAATGATGCATTATATTATTACATTATACATTAATGTATAATGCACGATGCACAAGCATTGCACACATACATATAAGTACATGTATCTATTTATAGATGTACAGATGTAAGGGGAAACAATTACACCTAGTGTTCATCATTCATTTGAAGATGATTAAAATCAAGAAAAATTCATAGTTTGTCAAGAGCTACTTTGTCTGCTTCAGCCCTGCTATGCAGCAATACAAAAAGCCCATTCAGAAAAAAAACTCAAACAACTACATCTGTAACAGACTCTCACTGAAGAGACAGTGATAGAATACTGACTTGTTTTAGGTGTGAGGTAGACACTGAGCGCTGTTATAGCATCATTGGATGGATCATGGTACAATTCTGTCACTAGAAGATCATTGTCTTTCATTCGCAATGGGAACTTCTGCATGTCTGTGGGGAAGAGACATTTGTTTATTACTTTGTATAGACAGAGTTATTCTGATGCAACTTAGAGCAATTAAAGAGTTTAAGAACAAAGCTGCTCAGTACCACCTCCTTTTTATTCCGCCCTGCCTCCATTCCTTACCTATATAGTAGATAGAGCCGTTGTTACAGCCCAGAAGCAGAAAAGACCCAGCAGTATCATAGCTTGTGATGGGAACAACATCCTGAACCTAGTGTAAACAGAAAGGAAAAAAATAAAAATAACCAAATCAAGTAGTTAGGTTGCTACTTTCTCAGTCTTCAGACATTTTCAGTACATTTTGTTGAAGAACACCTAAGTTTAGTACTGGTCTGAAGCTGTTGTGCACGTGCTCACATATACAATGGCATTTTTGAAGTACTGCTGGTAGATTATATTCCTCTACGAAACCAGATCTTAAGTCATGGATTTCAGCAGAAGTATGCAGACAAGTTAGAGCACAACTGCTCTGGAAGATCCTTCTCCATGTGAAGGCATAAAGCTTAGAGCATTGCAGCTAAACCACATCTTCAAAAGAAGATTTTTTTCCCCAATGTGTAAAATAAGCATACTTCACACTTTTTGTCCTATCCCTTCTTCCCTTTCCGACAATTCCTTAAGAAGTTGCTGGGCAAAGGAACTAGATGTTGCCTCTCTAAGCCTTCCTTTACCCCCAGTTCTTGTGTTCCTCTGCCAGCCTCTATGGTGATCTTAGCCTCTAGCAGACATATAATAAGGGGGAAAAAAAAAATAATAATCTTGTCCCACTTCCAATACTTATTCACACCAAGTAACCTGGAAGGCAGCATTGTCATATTTTACTTACTGGTCTACACCTTAAGGTGAGGGATTAAGAATGCCCTCTTTTTTCCCCTCTAGGATCAAAAGGAGTGCTTGTCCCCTCCTCAGGTGGAACAGAGATCACAAACAAAGGAAAAGTTTAGGGGATCATACCTAGGATAAGCTTTCTCAAGCAATTCTTTTTTGCTTCAGCCCTGAGGAAAAAAAAGCCAAAAGCCATTTTATCCAGATCTCTCAAAAATGCATGAAGTCGTAGCATTTTTCCTGTACTCCATATGCTTCAATCAGTGCACTTAACGGACACTGAATTCATGGAAATTTCAACTAAGTTCTCATTTCTCTCTGACCTTCCGATTGCTTCAGAGACTTGCAAAATTATTTCCAAATACCTACAATGAACCTGTTGGATAAATGCAAAGCAAAGAAAACTTCCCCACACCCCAGGGAGCTAACACTCTAAACCAGTACCAATTCCTAACCCAAGGATAGTCTGTAAGCGCCGAAACCATATTCTAAGTGTATCCCTCAGCCTTACAGAGAAGGCTGCAACATGAATACAGCTTCTGCGTATTTTCCAGGCGAGGTGGGGTGGGAAGGAGGGGGAAGAGGCACTTTCCCTCTTTTCTTTTAAAGAATTACCCCTCTCACTTATGTTCACCCGTAATTCAGCACAGATCCAATGCTAAAAATAAATTGTTCTTGGAAAGCACTTGGATTTTCCCTGTATAAGTGATGACTGAATGACCTGGCAAAGGATCCTTTCCAATTACTGTAAAGAATTGCTATTCTTATCTCAATGCTTTCACATAGTACTTTTTCAGATACAGCTGTTTAACTACCCTACCCTCTCCACAGTCAAATTCATACTAGATTTAATTAAATAAGGTACCTAAGGATCTGGGCCACAGAATTTATTTTCTAAAGATTTATTTTTTTCCAGACTACTTTAAAGTAGTAGTAGAAGAGCAGAAAGGCAAGAAACTAAACTGAGTCTGGGCATCTAAGAGTCTGTGGAGCAAGCTGCAGTGTGCTCCCTGGTTCTGTGGATCAAAGGCATACACAAAAACTTTCCCATCTTCAAAAAGTTTACAAAACTAATGGAGGTAGAGGCAACCTATTAACAGATATACCACTTTACTCATCACCTTGCAGAACACATAACAACCGCAAGGAGAGGTCTGAGCAAGAGGATCTACAATGCTGCCAACAGCAGAGACTGACTGAGTCAGAGAGACCATATAAAACAAGGAGACTCCCTCCTTCTGCAGCAGAGATAGCTATACACAGCGCCACTATACAACAGTCACCGGTAGTGAGAATCCTCGCTTCTCAGACTAGTTTTTCCTGTCATAACCTATTGCTTTACGTTACTTTTCATGCTATAACACTAAATATTCTGCTTCCTTTAAGCTCTCCTATACCAAGGATTTAATTACTGATGTATCTAGCACCCACAACCTCTTCTCCTTGTTGCATGCAACTGAAACATTGCCAGAGGAATAAGCACTAGGGAAACCACCTCAGCTAGTCTGCTCAAATCTCCAAGATGGGAAGAAGATGCCAGAACCAATTAGAGGCAGAAGTCAGACTTACATCTTCAGGGTGTAACATATCAAATACATAAAATGACAGTGTAAGGAAGGATAGCTTTACACAAACTAAGCCTCCTTAAAGTAGAACTTAGAAAGGCATCAGGAAAGCAAGCCTGAAAGGAAACAAAGTTCTTGGTCTGAAATGGAGCACTGGCACATTCTGTTCCTCAAAACCTCTCTCACTGCAGCAAGTATGATTACATCCTAAGTCCAGAGCTATGGGCAACGCATCAAAAGCAGTTACACAAATATCATATATTCTCATGAGGACTTTGAAGATCAGAGGTACAACCGTGCCACTTGAAGGGAGATGAAGATCTATAGGAAGATGGTTTTTTTAGTCCTCACTAACAAAAGAGCCTCAGGTACAGAAAAGCTCCTTGAAACTGGTTGGATTTGAGTTTTTTTTTCCGTTTGTTTTGGGTTTCAGTTTTTGTTTCCTGTTTTGGTTTTGTTGTTTTGGGAGTTTTGGAGGGTTTGTTGTTGTTGTTGTTTGTTGGGTTTTTTTTGTTTTTTTTTTTTTTTATTTTTTTTTAAGGGAGCTATTCTCATCCTCTAATAAAAAAATAAAATTAGAAAGCCAAAAAAATTGGGTTTAGGACATCCTGGCGTATAATCCCCTCCTAAAGATTTTCTACTCTTCAATAAGAAATGCTTGCACCAAAGACATAGTCAGTCAAACTGCGGAACTATTAATGTGATCAGAAAGATTTCTGTGGCTCCCCCCGCCCGCCGGAAACAAAGATGAACGGGACATCGGTTTTTATTCCTTATGACTTGCTCCTTTAGAAAATATTGTCAAATGCCAGCTTGTCACGTAACATTTAGTTGTCTCTTAACAGAAGATTTTGCAAGGCATCAATAGAGCTTTAAATAATGTTTTGTTTAATTCAAGACCATACTAACACGTCTGTATCTGCTGCAGCAGTACTATCCCATGCTTATTATCTGTGTTATTTGTTAGCAGTACTGTCACTTAGGGGTTGAATGAGAACTTAGTCAGCAAACAGTGCAGCAGCCTCAGGTCAGTTCTGCCTCTTGAGATTTGCAAGGCAATTTGGGGATTTTTATTGCATCCAGGTTTTGTGCCACAAAGATGTACATCTGGCTGTGTTACAAGCTTTGTTACTCACATGAATGCTCGTCTGTTTTCACAGACTCATACAGACTCCAAGGATCTCTCTATTTAATATGCATTCTGACAACAGGAATAAAGTCAGTGCAGCCAGATGCATCCACATGCAAGACAGACATCTTTAAAGCACCACGTATATTTCTGCTGAAGAAGAGTCTCCCATTGTAAAACAGCTTTTGATATCCTCAGATACCAGACTGCATTCTTAACTTTGCTTCTTCTTCTTTCAGGCGGTACAGAAATTGCTGTCACACATTCTCCCCCCCCCTTTTTTTTTTATTTCGTATGATCCTCGTGAATTTTTACAAAGTTAGTAATCCACAAGGAAGTTTAAATATATACACACACTTGACATTTATTACTCCAAATCACACCACGTCCTTTTATTTGAAAGCCTAAAAAGCATGCTTGGTAGTACCACCAAACAATTCAACATTCTGCTCGCAATACTCAGATACCTAGGTGGAAAACTCCATAACACAAGTCAGGGCTGAAAACCCTGTGACAAGCATTTCATACATGCTTTTAGATTATTTTATTCTCTTTTTACTAGAAAGACGTACCAATTTACTAAAAGTGATGCAGAAAATTGAATTGAACATACCTGCCAATGCTGAGTCACAGCATTCCACACTCCCACCTTCCCTGTATGGCTTGTAGCCACCAATTGGTTGCCGATGAAGAAGAGAGCATCTACAGGGACTCCAAGACTGAACACTCCTATAAAAAATGAAAAGTCTATGAAGGTCATCTAAAATAAAGAGAAAAAAAACAGTAACAATGGAATCTCTCCACTATTATCCTATGTCACATCTATTACAGTAGCAAGTAAAAGAACAGCTAAAACTGGGTTTGCACTGTGCTAGGTGAGGTACCATTCAAGCAACAAACCGGGTTCCATTAAACTAAATGGCAGCATGATGTCATCTCTGCTGATGCAATCATTACTTGTGAAGAAAGGAGGCAAGGGAAGGAAGAAGAGCCCATGCAAAATATGCATTCCTTATTTTTCTACAACCATCAAGTTTTCAAATGGCTTTATACATACTAAGGCATTAAAAAAATAAATAAATAAAAATCCAATTAGAGCAAACAGGATTTTTTTTTGTTGTTTTGTGTTTGTTTTTTTTTTTTTCTATCTGTGACTACTGAGGGTCACTTAAGAAGCAGTAATTTCGTGGGTTTTGCTAGACAGACTAACTTATGCCAGACTAGTTTGTAATTACCTTTTAAAGCATTACAAGTTCTCACCGCCTTTTTTTTTTTTTTTAAAGTCCAATCAAATAGATGTAGTCTGAAAACATATTTTAGAAACCTTTAGAGCTTCCTAGTCTCATCATAGATCCAATATGAGTATTTTTAATTGAACTGCAAACTTGGATGGAATACTACATTTTGTGCTATTTATTGTACCATGTATTTAAAAGTTACAGCAAACTAAAGAGGTCCGAGATAATTTCCATGTTTGCCAGCTATGAAGGCCAGCAAACTGGCCCTGAAGTAACTCAGTTCGTATGTAATTCCAGGCTGTTTTACTGCCTGGTAAGTACAAAAGTCATTACTACTGGGGATACATTACACTACCAAGTGTCAAGCTTCACTCACAAGTTTCCTATACTGCTCACTCTACATATTTATATCACTTCTCACTAATAAAATTTAACTGCAGCAGACAGATGTCTTCAAAACAAGAGTATCCAATAGCTGGAAAATTTCACAACATTGTTTTGAACAAATTCAAATGAACAGAGTGACATTTCCAACCACAAAGCAGCCCTCTGTTACAATCCAACAAGGAACCTCAGGAAGCTCAATATATACTTATGTTTTAATTAGGATGCTAAACTGTTTTCCAGGGCACAGTACAATCATTCGATGCAGATGAGATTCAGCAGTACAGGGCACATGAAAAAGGCAATAATAAAAAATCCACAGAAACAACTAGAATTGATTACTCCAGAGAAGGATGAGGTTCAAGGAAATCAAGGGAGACAGCTTGAATGGTCTGGAGGAATTTGAAGTGTCAGTCCTGCTTAGGCTCAACAATCTTGAGACGCATCCACAGGGGAGACAATGCTATACGTAATGACAGGCTCTTGTCTTAAGGGTCCCTCTCAGTAAAATACTGCTTACAGCAGCCATCCAGCAGCAGTGTCTTATGTAAGTAATATTGAAAGGAAAGAGAACGCTCTGGGAGAGCTCTATCACAAAGATGCCAGCCCACACAATTTTCTGAGGATGGTATCGCCAGGCTCCAACGACTGTTTGGAACAAGTAGTGTCTTTCAGAAGATTATAGCAATGTACTATATCTCTAACACAAAGGAGGACTGCAAGCATTTGCCCCTACAAAGAAACAAGACAGCTATATTCAAGTTATTACTATTTAACACAAGCATATCTTAGTTTTTTTAAATGAAGTAGCATGACCTATTATCCAAAAAGAAGAATAGTACGTTTTGTTCCACATTAGTCAGACTAAAGATTCAATCCTGTAGGCACTTTCTCTCTGCTCCTTCCAGCCCCAAGTGGCATTTCCTTTGTTTCATAAAGTCCCTTCGAGGCAGTACAGCCTGTTTAGCAAAAGTGCTTCCTTCAGTTTTGTTCCCATGTTCAGTCGTAGTCTGAGCTACCAGAATGTTATGATATTTTAGAGGCTTTATTTAAAGTAAAAGTCCACTTACAGGTTTTGCCTCTCTTTGCACTTGATTTCCAGAAATCTGAGATGCTGCTTCACATATCCTATTGCAAATCCCAAGGTAACACAAGCAGCTAAGTCAAACCAGAAAAAGCAGGAGGAATGTAATAGCTCAGTGCTTAAAGCAATGCCTATTACAGGAGTACAGCTGTCACACCATTTCTTCCCTGCCTTTAAGATTTGGTCAAGGAGAGCATAACAGAAGAAAAGGCTTCTCAAGTACAATATTTACTCCCTGTTTAATAGAGATATTTCACATTCAACTTAGACACACATTTCAGTTTTTTGTTGTTTTGCTTTTTTTGGTTTTTAACGCAATGAAACCTTTTCTGTTTTGCTGACCATGATTAGATACAAGAACTCTATAAATCACAACTAAAAGAGCAGTATACAGCTGCACTATCTCATGCAAGACCTTTGTCTTTCCCCATCTTCAAATCTCACTTGGTGCTTTCACTTATTCAAGCATGAAAAAAAGCAACAGCCATTAACATAGCTAGAAATTGCCTGAGCATCTTTCAAGTAAGCTCTTCCTTTAAAGGCACATGGATCAAAACTTGAATTTGGTTATTTTGACTTTAGTTAATGACCACTTTCTCATGCCTTCAACTGTGGTGATACATCTAATAACAAATCAACTCAGCATAAAATTTCAGAGAAAAGTGGCCATATAAGGAGATTGCTGTCATACTTTGTTAGCAGTATGCACTGCCAGAGGAAACAGATATTACTGTCATAATAGTGGCGATTCAAACACCAGGTATTAGGCTAGAGAAGTTCCTAATAACGCTCCCTTCACTGCCTCCCAAACTTGCCCTGTATTTGAACAGTAGCTAGTCAGACAAGCCATCAGATCAGTACCAAGGAATATTTACTGCTGAAAATTTCTTGCTATTTCTAAAGCCTCCCTAATTGTGTATCCTTCAGGGCCAAGGTGTACAAACAATAATGTCAACCAGAAAAGGAAGGTGAAAGAAAACATACCTCCCCTGATGAGCAAGGCTGGCAGACTGGTAACAATGGACAAGGAGAAAGGTGAGGTACTCAACTTTTTTGCCTCAGTCTTTACTGGCAAGCTTTCTCCCCACACCTCTTGAGTGGATGGACCACAAGGCAGAGACTGGGGGAGAAAAGTCCCTCCCAATGTAAGAGATCAGGTTTGTGACCACCTGAGGAACTTGAACATAGAGAAATCCATGAGACCTGATGAGATGCATCCCAGAATCCTGAGGGAATTGGCTGATGTAGTTGCCAATCCACTCTCCACGATACTGGAAAAAGGGAAACATTATGCCCATTTTTAAAAAAGAGTAGAAAGGAGGACCCTGGGAACTACTGACCTGTCAGCCTCACCTCTGTATCTGGGAAGATCATGGAACAGATCCTCCTTGAAGCTATGTTAAGGCACATGGAGGACAGGAAGGTGTTTCAAGACAGCCAGCATGGCTTCACCAAGGGCAAGCCCTGCCTGACCAACCTAGTAGCCTTCTATGATGGAGTCACTACATCAGTGGACAAGGGAAGAGCTATGGATGTCATCTATCTGGACTTCAGTAAGGCCTTTGACACAGTCCACCACAACATTCTTCCCTCTAAATTGGAGAGGTATGGGTGGACTGATCAGTGGATGAGGAATTGGTTGGATGGTCGCACCCAGAGGGCAGCGGTGAATGACTTAATGCCCAGATGGAGATGGGTGACAAGTGGTGTCCCTCAGGGGTCCATATTGGGTGCAGTACTGTTTAATATCTTCGTCAATGACATAGACAATAGGATTGAGTGCATCCTCAGCAAGCGTGAGAATGACATCAAGCTGAGTGGTGCGGTTGACATGCCTGATGGACAGTACGCCATTTATTATTCATCATCTTGTTTTTGAGAGAGGTCTCCTGTAGCATGACAGAGAAGTAAGTTAATATGTTCCAATACGTTGCTTACTATAGCTTGTTTTGTCACTTTGTGAAACTGATTACCAAACCCTGCTAATCATACATACCTCAAAACAACATCACAGACTTCTTTCCAGTTAAACACACACAAAAAAGATAAATCCCAAGCAATTATAGTTACCAATTTCACTGCCACTACCACCATCTTGAATGCTCCACAAGATTATGCTACTCTCCGAGGCAACTGCAACCATCTTATCCTTGTCTCCATGCGGTCCTCCAACCACCTTAGCGTTGAGGGCCACTCGCTCAATTGTCCAGTCCAGATAGGGACTCGTGAACACCTGCTGCCACCCGGATGATTCTTTAATTCTGGAAGGACAAAGGAGGGAACAGTGAGCAGAGGTTAGAGGTTCAGATAAAGACATCTCAGTCTACACCTGAACCAATGCGCATGATCCAGCCAAAAGCCTGGGCTAGTAAAATGCTAGAGAATGAAGTTCAGCATAAGACTTTAGAAGAAATCTCTATTAATTCCCAGAGGCAAGGTGTCTTAAATATCATGCAAGACACCCAATCATGCTGTAGCATAAAGCTCTGCTATCTAGTCACATTTTCTGTTTAGGGTATACTGTAAACAGACTATACAGAATTGACTATAAGCTTTATTTTTAGAGAATCATTTGCCTGTGCAATTTTAAAGACTTACATAATGCCAGAAAAGCACAATTCATCTGATTTAATTTTAGGCAATAATTTAGATACTTTGCAACTGAGCTAGACCACAGTAAATCTAAGCAGTTAAATTATGTAAATGTTAACACGGAAAGCAGAAACATACGTATAGTACTTTTTGCCATTCTTTCAATTCAGCATTGCATCCTGCCTGGAGATAAAGCGCCACAGATCATTGCTCTACCCATAGAGCATGCAGAAGAAATTGTAGTAAAATGACTTAAGACCAGGATTGCAATATCCATATGACTTTAAATGCAACCAAGACATTCTCACAAGCTTCATTATCAAGTTTTGAAGACTTCTGCCATACTTTAAAGGGAAAAAAATACTATCTTTAGGACGCACTGTGCTTTGCTGTAGTTTTTTACTAAAATAATTACCTTAAGTATTTACATAATACCTGTTACAAGAAGCATAAAAGAAAGTCACAAAACTAAATATCTGAATATATTTCATTTCTTACTGCATGGGATTCACTGTCCAGTCCACTACAAATTACCACTGACTTTGAGAAGTGATTCTGGCTAGAATTCAGACGTTCAGTTGTTACACTAAAATAATCCTGACAAGAATCTTAAAAATCACATCACTTGACTGCAGCATAGTAGTATAAGCAAGCTATATTAAAATTTGTGAGTAGAGGGAAGTATTTTTAAGTGTATGCTGTCTGCTCAAACACTAGACAGTCAAAAAAAGTCTGGGCAAATTCACTTAAACAGACAGGTACTAAGATGCAGCAGAGAGGTGAAAAAACTGTTAACCAAAGCTGTACAAGAGCAGAACGGAGGAGGGAAAAATTCCACCACTGTATTCCTAGAGTTCCTGCAAGTTCCAGAAGAAAAAAATATTTGAATCAAGACAAAACTGCTACCCTGAGTCACTATGAAGAAAAGCAGCATTTTAAATTGGCATATTGACCTCTGCCTTCTTTCAGCAACAATCCAAGTTTGACATGCTTCATCAAAGGCATCACTAATGACTTAAGTTCAGCGGTAACAAGTCTCATTAAGTAGATTACCAAGCAGGAATGAGGCAGAATCTTTCACTTAAGTGAGCTAGCATCCCAGGAAAACAGTCAGAGATAAAATGCTAAGGAGGGGACAATTAGCACAAAGACGATTGCATATCATTGCCTCTGTCTCCAGTCAGACCATATTAGGCATAATTGAAAACAAGAACATTAAGTAGAGCAACAGAAGCCACATTTAGTACACATTACAGCAAAACAAATTGCAGTGGTGAATACAAGAAACAAGTTAGATGTGATTTAAGTTACAAAGTTTAAGCAAGTAAATTAATATTCTATATAATAAAAAAGGCCGCAAACTATGGCGTCATCTTGGCAGTAAAGAAAGAAGCTATTCACATTACGCTCTTTGTTCTCCCTTCTGTTTCTGAACCACACTGCAACAGCAGTGTTTTGTTTTGGCAACAGCTCTTGTTAAAACATTACTTTTCATGGAAAAGACAGCCACCAGTTAAGACTACCAGATGTGAACTAAGAACAGCCTCTGTAATATAAAGGCGTTACTTATCTTCACCTGATCTTAACAAATAGCCAGCTTCTTTACAAGACATTTAAAGACATTTTTCAGTCATCCAGGTGAAGTAGCAAGTGCTTAACAGTTCTGCTAAGCCAAAAAAACTGAAGTTTAAAACAAGGTACATCACCTTTGTAGCAAAAATCCATTACCTGTTTCAAGTTCTTTGATAGTCTAACATCACAGACTGTCTTCAAACCCATATAGCAGGAAGAACCTTTTAAATTAATCTTTCCTTTAAAAGCCTGATTTAAAACAGGCTTTTGAAGCAGTTAAATCGGAGTTCGTTACTTTTGCAACAGCATCAAGAATTGAAATCAAAGCAGCAAAATTTGAATTCCTATTAAGCAGTTTATTTGCACAAGCAAAAGTGGCAATTCATATTTATAGGAGCGGACTGAACATCTGTGATCTACTATCATTTCAGAATAAAGCAAACTTTTTGATTTGCTCATAACAAATTATTGGGGTTTTTTTAAGATTCCTGTAACCTGACAAGCAATTATATTCCTACCTGTAGCAAACAGCAAAATGGGCATAGGCTGCTACTATCCAATTGTGGTGGCCAGCTACTATTAGCACTTTCCGTGGGTCCACAGGAAATCCTAAAAACAACAACAAAGCTAAAGTTAGTCAAGTGACGGGTATTAGAAGATAAGCAAAGACATCTAGAACAGGATAGAGCTCTCCGCTAGGATATGCAACAGAAACTTTGATAACAAAGTTTCTCAAGAAACATTTTCAGCTAGATTCTGGTTAGCAATATTACTCCTCACAATCCTTACAACTTTTACAGTTCTTACATGGAAGGAAGACATTTCATCTCCATCACTACAATGTGTTCATAAGGACAAAGAGGGAAGTGCATGCCTCAGTTTTAAAGCCTGCCAAATTGGTAAAAACTTGAGGATTGTTACCAAATAAGAAACAACACTTTATTTTCTATAAGTTCTTTCCAAATGGCAACGCTGCATTATTGTTACAGACTGTTGAACTGAAATTTCCATTATCTCAGGATACCTATAGCTCCTCCGTTTATTACCTAGTGGGAGCATGCCTGTTTCTCATCTATAACTAAATTAGGTTTGGCAGAAGTGTTGGATGGCACTGGAAATCAGTGGTTATGGTACTTCACTGAGTTAGCTCTCTAAAGAACTAACGCCTAAAGACTGCGCCTTCTGTCTCATTTTCCCCAAAACCGCCCGCTTCCAAACCTGCAGCAACTCACAAAGAAGAAACAGCAATTCATATCCAAGGCTTATTTTTATATTACCTGGAAGGATATAGATTGACCTTTTAACATACTCTAGATTTTCCTAACACTGCTACAATTTACATGCTTAGAGCAGAAATATGACACTTAACAGCACCATTTCGCTTGCAAAGTCAAAAGCTGGAAAATTACAGAATTCAAGCCTATCTTATTTACAGTTTTTATATATTTTATATGGAAAGTATTCTGTATAGTCAAACAACTGAAGACTACCTTTACTCTAAAGACTCAACTCTTGCAGGGCAAGACAGGCACCAGGAGCAAGAATGAGGTGCAAGAACAGGAAGCAGGTCTCAAACAAAGACCAAAGAGATGCTGGTCAGTCTGGTTTTTAACATGGCTTTAGCATAGCTTAAGGCATTTGTCTAAGAGGCCACACTAAGACTGCACAAAGAACTTGGATTTGCCTTTCTCCCAGCCTCATGTCCTGATTGTGCAGCAGGGAACCTTAAATACTGTATAGGGAGTAGTGCTTAAGTAAGCGTTCAGCAATTTAAGATCAGGCAAACACAGAATAACAGACAAACCAGAAACAGTCACTTAGTTTTTACTTCCCAGTGACAATCGTCTTTGTAATTTGTTTTGTTTTTAAAACGGACATTCCTCACCTAGCCTGACTGTACCTTCCCCGGTACCAGCAAGTGTAGGTTGGACGCCACCGCCATGAATCTCACTCTCGGAGCTGTTTTGACCAGTTCTAACATCAGCTGGTGGCCCAGCAGTATTATTTATTTTACGGTTGGGAATGCCTGTAAAATAAAACAGATGTTTTGTCCCACTCCATAAAATTTAGCAATATAACAGATATTCACTCACTTTCAAAATACGGGATTAAGACTGGTGCATTCTGATCTAAAGTCTAATTCATCTGCTATAACTATCAGGCAGTATCTTAACACTGAAACAGAAAATGCTCTTGCTCTTTATGTTGACATTCACAATTTAAGGAACTATCTTCAAAAAACTTCTCAACAATTGGCTAGATATCCCCTAGACTTCAGGTTAACACATGAACTGTGTTCATCTACAGAGAAGTAAAAAATCTAACTTATTGTTAAGGAAAGCTCACTTGTGCCGATTTGTCATCTAGACATTGAGCACCTAAAGTAACTGTACCTTCAGAAAGATGAAAGCACTCTAAGTACATTTCAGTAAAATGTTATCAGCATGAAGAACCTCTACTCTAATCTACTACCAAACACAGCCTGCTTAGTATTAACATGCCACCCGCCCCCGTCCAGTACTCTAAAGATGCCATTTCATACAGCATACAGATAAAAGCCTTGTTTTGAATCAGGCCAATGTTCAGTTCCTTAGTCTTTCCATAGGAAAGCCTTCTCTGGACAGTTTGACAGCTAGAGTAACTACTTCGGCCAATCACCCCCACAAACAAAAGTAGTAAGTGACTGCAAGCAACATCAGACCATGAACACAAAAATACCTGGAGGAGGCAAGTAGCCGTGAAAAAGGACACTGCCACAAGATGAGCGTTCCAATTCTTCACATAGTAGCAATCTTCTCACTAAGAAGGAAAAACAGATATGACCATAGCATTCACTTCCTGGGAAACATTACATTACTTCAGACTTACTGATGCAGAAGGTTATTTGAAAATCTTCAGGGTCCCAAATGCCCAGGAGTTGTAAGCGGGTCATTACTATAGTAATAAGTGTGAGATGACCTCATATTTAAAAAAGAAAAAGAAATTACCTAAAGGAGTGATTCCATAGAATTCAGCTTCGTGCCTGAGAACATTAATACTCACTCCCCTGGAGAAATAAAAAACAAAACAAAAAAACTCAAAAAAAAACAAAAAAACCTCAAGAACAGAGCCAGTCAATACCTTGAATGTAAATACTTGCATATAACTAGATATTACACAATATGAATGTCAAGAATTACCACCAAATGTATTTAATATGTTGATGTTTAAGATTTCAAAATTATCTTAATATTAATTATCTTTCATTACAATAAGGATACAGAAACAATAAAGAAACACATTGCCACAAGTGGTTTAAATTACAAGAATCCACTAAAAAAATATAATGCTATTTCTGCCTCCACCACACCATACACATAATCTAAACATGGCACCAGGTCTACCAGGGAGCTAAGTCGTATACTAGGCACCCAACTAGCTGAGTAAAACTGAACAATCCTCATTTGAAAAAGTTTTCTAATGCATCTGATTGAATTAGTTTTCACTTGAAGTACTTAGAACTTCTTACCGTAAATCTAACTCCTTCGTGCGAAGAAAATTTAAAATGGGTGCAAATGCTGCTGGATCTCGATCAATAAATATCTGCAAAGAAAAATCACCGTACTTTTAGCATTATTGTGGAGCAACCACCAACTAAAATGCTTTTTTTTGTGTCAGGATTACTCAACTGCATATGCAATACAATCTTATGAAAATTACCCCTCCCTCTGCAATACAGCATTTAGCAGTTTCTTCTGTTTAAAAAAAAAAGTATACTTTCTGTCTCTGCATTGTCTGTATAATGCAGAATGAGCATAAAAATATACACATCGTTCCAGTCTTGTTTATCTTGGAATGAAGATGAGAACTAAGAAATCCAGAGACGTCACGAATTTTCATGAAAGTTTGGAGACCGTGACATTTGCATAGTTACATGTGTAATACCTTTATTCTGTCCTGAAAATCTTTAAAACTTCACTAGACATAACTAAATTAAATACTCCCATTCTCCCACTCAGTAGCATGAACAGTATTGCAACTAGGCCTTGAGACTATAAGAAAGAGCATAGTGTATTTTGGATCGAATCTAACACCAGAAAAAGAAAATACATGGTGACATTTTGAAATTATTTCAAAGTCCCGTATTTTCCTCCTATTGAAATAAGTGACAAAACATGAACAAAAGGTCAAGTTCAATTGAGCATTACTTCTCATGGACTCTGAAGCAGAAATGGTACTGTCAGCATTTTAAACATAGGCTTCTGCAACACTACTGTTAGGGGTTATGCAATACAACAGTGACAGGGAAAATACTGGCAAAAGCCAAAACAAGTTTTTAAAAGCCCAGGAACATGAGTGTTTTCCATGCTTTTAAGCACAGCTGACTTGCGCAGTCTAACTCCCATCAGCACCCACAGTGAATACTCCTTAGCTGAAAACATAACATTAAATTAATGACTTATGAGCTGATTTATTACTCACAGCACCAGTTTCATCCTTCAGCGTTGAAATTCTTCCACTCAGTAAACTGAAACACAGGAAATCTTTGTTAGAAGTCCCCCAGAAATGGACTAACACAAATACAAGACAGCAACACTCTCAGTCAGTTTGCTCTATTTGTGTATTGTACATTGCATTTTGGTAAAACTATATAGCTGAGCAAAGAAAACTGCCTGCACAAGGCAGAATGCTGGTAAGGGTGAAGTATCAGGCTAAGAGCTGCATCATAAGGACCTTCAGATTCCCAAAGAAAGCAGACACAAGGCCTAGCCTGAAAGGATGTAAAAGTTTTCCCAGGCACCCAGAGAGCTGCATAGTTTGTTACAATCTAGTAAATCTGTAAAAGCTGCTGAAGTAAAAAGGAAGCGTAAGCAATCCACTCCGCAAGGACTTACTGGGCAAGAATGGGGTGGACGAAACTTCAAAGTTTCTCTCCCATCACATCAAAGTTCTCTTGCTCCAGATCAGTAGAAAACACAACACCAAAAACTTGTTTTACAGATATGAAGCAAACTAACTAATGGCAACAGTTTCATTTCAAGATTCCACCAAGTCTGGATGACTATTACCTCTGAGATTTTCCAGTACTGGATGACTTTCAGAACAAACCCCTTAGATAGTATATTTAGTATTAAGAGATTGGGGAATAGCAAGGGACTTCCTCCTCGTCCCTTTCTTTCCATGCCTCAAAGAAAGTGACATTTCCCTGGCACTCCATTTATCTAAACATTTCAGTAAAACAGGAGCAGATAATGCTGCCTATGTCAGCTGCCATGCTTTTACTGGGAAAGAAGTCAAGAGTACAAAATTAAAACATAATGAAGCAAAACTGCCAGCCTTTAGGTTTTCTTTCAAGTGTTTGGGATTAACTGGGGTGGTAGAGGTACAGCACTTATAGCAGAAAATAACTAGGGTACAAACAGCAAGCAGCACAACCTACAGAAGTAGTAAGAGTTAGCAGAAGGATGTTCAATATTTCAACAGCTCCTGTACCACAAGTTAAAACCCTCAAAACTTTGACTAAACTCACAGTACAGCAATAATTAAAAAAAAAAAAAAAAACACTAAAGGCAGTGCTACCTTGTATGGTCACAAGTGGCAATATAGTAATAAAGCCAGTGGCATCTCCCTTTCCTGCAAACTTGGAGTATTATTTCCACAACATTCCATCTAAAAAGTGACAACTCTTCAGCACATATAAGCTCCCATAGCATTATTCAAGATAGAAGATGCCTTCTGGATAACAGCTTATTTCAAATTAGTCTGCCCCCTTGCTTGAAACAGGGAAAACGCATTAAGGAATAAAGACACTATTTATGGAATAAATTAAGACTGAGAACATATGTAATTTTTTTTTTAATTACTGTTAATTTGTCTTTGTTTAATGTGATGATATATTATAAATACCTGGAAAAAAAGGAGTCTGGAATCCACATTAGTGTTTGTCTTGAAGTGCTGAACCTAGGAAACCAAAGTTACAAGTTTAGAATCAGCCGAAAAATTGGAAGGAAGTCTGCTTTATCAAAATTATTTGATTTGTCCTACAAAGCTGATATCAAATGGGTGTGGGAAGTTCGAGATCATTTAAACATGCATAAAGTCAAAGAGGTTGCAGATTCCTTGCACAGATTGTCCTTAAGCATGAAGCAGGACTGTCCAGAAACCCCCAAAGTGTCATTCTTTATATGTTTCTAACAGCTTCCTAAACATTCTACATTTTCTGGCTCTCATATTTTGTCAACATTAATGCTTGGGGGGGAGGGAGGAGCAGGGAACCAAACAAGAAAAATAAAACACAAAACCAAACCACAGAAAAAAAACACACACACAAAAAGCAGCCACTAAAATACAAGTTTATCAACAGTCTGCTACATTTGTCATTACCTGCATGTTACATTTACTTAGGACTCAAAGGGTGCTACATTGTGCACTGCAAAAGACTACAATGAGCTTCAAATTAATATTTCACAGTAACTTTAATTATTTGCCATTTTGCTATTTGGGCCCTTAGATGGGCCCAATAGCAGTTAAAAGAAATAAAGTATTTACGCCAAATCATATTATGAAATAATACAAATTATAGTATTACTTATGATGGCAGACAGTATGTAACATAATAAATAATGATGAACTCTTTTATACTTCTTCTGGTTCTGATTTGACATGAAAGAAGACAGCTGGACTACCAGCTTGGACGAGTTCATGCTCCGCATCAGTTCTCTGACTGTACGTATCCTCTTACTAGTACCATGACTAAGAGACCTTTGGTGACCTCTTCATTAATGGGAACCAAAAAACACAAAAGTAAAATTCCATGACAACTTTCGACATAGCACAGGAATACATTACAATTTTTTTTTTTAATAAAAGTACTTAATCGTAATTTATCTAGTTTTCACTTCTTGTGTTTCCCAGTTTTGGTGAAAAAAAGATGTAAACAAAAAGCATTACTTTATACCCCCTAAGAGGCAGAAACACAAAGGTTATATGGGACTACCACCCCACATAAAACATGGATTGTATAGCTGCTCACTGCAAGCATAACAATGGCAAATCTGTTCCTAACAGAAAGTCTACAGTATCAGCATTCTGTGAACAAACATGCACAAAATCTTTTCTAAAAAATAAATAAATAAATAAATAAAAGAGAATCAAAGCGGTTTGCTCTTTAAATGGAAAGTGACTTCTAAGTATATTCGCAGTTTTGCACAGCTTTTATCATCAGTAATACAGATCACTACCCTTCTCTAAGATTAAGGAATCATCATTTACCTGTATTACAGTGTGTGCATAATAGAAAACAATGACTTATATTAATTTTATCCAAGATTAATCCAGACACTGCTTGTAACTATGGGGATAGATGCAGCACCACCAGTTAACCCTTTTAAAGGTCTTCACAAGCTAAAGGCTTTTATTGTCTGATACTTTAGATACTTTACAACTTTCAGCAATTTTTGTGTTTTTAGAAAAAAACAAACAAACAAACAAAAAACAAAGAGGACTTATGGTTTCCCAGGAAGGTGTGTATAGGTAGAATGATATAGAAAAAGTATTAAGAACCACAGCTAACTGGCATTTTCTACAGCGCTGAATGATAAATGCTAAATTCATTTTTACGCAATAAAGAAGTATGATGTGACCATGATGCCATTCAGGATCTTGAACAGCTGTTTGAGGACTCAATAATACTATCTTCTCAATACACTAGAGCACAATTTCTGACCTGGAGGCATACTTGCATTTAGGCACATGAGTGACAGTCAGAGGTGTCAAGATTGAAGTTTTGCTGGTGTTTTGACCAGCTGGGTTCTACTCTAGCATTTCTTACTTCAGCTAAAGAGCTTACTAGCAAAACATTTGGGACTAGAAGATGTTCCAGAAGAACAAGCCACAAAATAAGGAGGACAGGAAAGAGAGCCGTCAACTGATTCCACATTCGTCTCCTTGCAATTTTATCAGTGGGCTTACATAGCACAAGGATTTTCTTTCTGTAACTTCGCATTATGGTACCAGTTTAGTAAGCAGTATCTCATCTCATACTAACATGTACTTTAGAACCTCTAATACATATACATTGATCTACGTAAACAACGAGACAGAGTGGTCCTCTCCAGGATGCAGAAAGAAGCTTAGCTAGTAACGTTTACATGCATTAGTGCATCTGCAGCTCAGTGAAACTAACATGCAGTGGTCAGAAAGACATCGTATCAGGAAAATTAGGCAAACCCCATGCAATATCCTCAAATATTCTTAAGCAGGTGGCAGCCTACAGTTATTTTAAAGAAAATACAGGCAACTGGAAACAGACATAGTAAGTGTCAGTTATAAAACAACCATTTTCATAGTCAAGTGCGCTTTTAGAGTTATCTTTAACCAGGGAGAGATAAAGGGTCAAGAGAGTTCACTGAATTTTTTACAGTAATTTCTATGAATGTTAACTTGCAAGAGGCTTGTGCTCACAACAAAAGAATCCACAAAAGCTGAGACCAGGAACTGTTGGAGCAACTGCCAACAACAGAGAAGCTCTAGCAGTCCGAGGGAGCAGTGGGAACCTTCTATCAGAACATGGAAAGCTCAGGTCTCTGTACCAGATGCTCCCAAGTATAATAGCTGTCAGAAACAGAGGAGAGCACTAATTTCCTCTTCTCACATAACTCTACAAACAAAACTAAGAGTTTCAGGTTTCTAGTAAGGGTAACAGGAACTAATGAAGAGGAGGAAACATGCATAGTATCCCACGCTCCCCCGTTTGCTGTCCAGATCATCCACTTTTCTGTCAGCTTTGAGTCACCTGCTTTTGCAAGCTGAAAAACTTGGCTCGGATATATTTTTCAAATAATATGGGCACTACAAGGGAAGTTGGGCTTGCTTTAATAGGGAGACAATGTGCAAAGTTGGCACATTGTCTCCCTGTTAAAAGGGAAATGTCCATGCACATGTTTCCTACTCCTTACATCCAAATTACTGTTGACTAGAATCCAGGCCTTCAACTAGAAGTGAAATGCATACAATTGCTGATTTGCTTCATTCTTCATACTTCACTGTGTAGGCAAGCCCTCTGAGGATGCGTACTTCTTTCCCGATTCATGCCCTGTACATAATTCTCTGTTCTCTGCAGAGGCATTTAATACACAAGATCTATTTAAAATTATGATACAGAAGTATCTTTGTGATTCCACTTGTAATAAAACCCTAAAAGATGACCTGGCCTATAATTTCAGAGACAGTTCACTGAAGAACCTTATTTAGTATAACACAAAATCTGGTCCAAGCCAACATCAAAGTTATCCTGAAAGCATCATTATAGGTGAGTTTTGCCTATGGAAGTTACAAGCAACTTCTCTGGGCTGAACCAAGTTCTTAATGTCTTATTCCAACAAAGGAATTCTGCATCAATTTTTATGGTGCCCTCCTTTAAGAAAGGCTGTAACGCAGAATTTAGTTATAAAAACAAGTTCATCTTCTGCATAATGCAAGAAAGTTCTTAAAATAGTAGTAGTAGTCCCTACTACTTACAGCTGGTTTCATGTTGTGCGCAGACTCGAGCATACACATTACTTCAGTTTCCACTAGCTACGGTAATCCTAATGATTTCATGCCTGAGCATTTTGACAGGAACATTTGCACTATTTATCACACAGATTCTGACCACAGCTGTCCCACAATTCTCTCTCTCAGCCTGCCAAAATGTCCACATATGCCATCTTCCACACTCCCAGCGTGCACTCAAATACAATACAACTCTTTATTCTGGCTGACAGCAGCAGTATCCTATCAGCCTTTTTAATACCTTCGTCTCTGAGGCTGCTAGACAGACCGATTATTAGAAGCCTAAGGATCTGATGGCAAAGCAAAGCTCTCCGTCCTCTTCTCCTAAAGAATCGGGATACCCAGGGGGTCCATATGACGCTTTACTGGAGCGCCTATCCAGAACCCCCAGACACCGCAGGATGGCACCACGCAGGACTGCCAACGCTTCCCCCACTAAGTCCCCCTGGCTCAGCTCCCCGCAATATGCCGGGGAAGCTTTATTCAGCACGCACACACACCCCCACCACATCCAGGACACGGAGCCCCCGGCTGACGGGTCCCAGGCGAATCGGCACCGCCGCCCCCCCCCCCCCCCGTCCCGTCCCGGACAGAGGGGCTGCCGGGCCACCCTACCCCCCGGCACGGCGGGGCAGCGCCTCCCTTCGGGGAGGCTCCCCACGACACCCCTTGACGCTCCCCCTCGCTCCGGGGCCCTCCGGTATGCGCTGGCCGCCACCCGCCGCCCCGCGGCACCGCAGCGGCCCGCCGACAGGGCCCAGGCCCTGTCCCCCCACCTCCGCCCGCGGCGGCCCCCGCACCCTCGGCTCACCTGGTGCCGCCCACGTTGAGCTGGATGATCTCCCCGCTCCCGGCGCCAGCGATCCCTCCGCCGTTCCCCGCCATCTTCCCCGCCGCCTGCTCCAGCCGCCGCCCGCCACCGCCTCCCGCCGCCGCCGCCGGAACCTCGGGGTCGAGGGAAGCAGCGGCAGGGCGCAGCGAAGGCGGCGGCGGGGAAGGAGGAGGCGGGGGATCTGCCAGCGGGCCCCTGCAGCCCTCTGCGGCGAGCAGGGCAGGGTAGGGTCAGCGTCCGGCCGGGCCGCGGGGCTGCCCGCCGCTCAGGCCCGGCCGGGCCGCGCCGCCTCCCCACTCCGAGCGGAAAACGCCATGGCAACGCGACAGCACCTGGCGGAGGGGGGCCGGCGCGGGCCAAAACGCCTCGAACCGTTCGCTGAACGGGGGCCCGCTGCGAAGCGGCCAGAACCCCCCCGCCCGCGGCAGCGACAGCGGTGGCTGGGGCGGGGAGGGGGGGCAGTCGGTCAACGCCTCTCTGGGGAAGGGACGCCCCCGGAAGGGGCCGGGTGCGCTCGGCGGCTCCCGAGGTGGGGGCCCGCCTGCGAGGCGGGGCCGGGCCGGGCAGGTGAACGGGGCGGGGCGGCCGCAGTGAGGGGGTCAGCGCGGGAGCCGGCCTGGCCTGCTCCCGGCCCGGCCTGTGCTGTGCTGTGCTGTGCTGTGCTGTGCTGCCAGGCCGCCGCCGGGAGTCCACCCGCCCCGGTGCGGCGTCCCGGCTGGAGGAGAAGGAGCCAAGGCGGCGGAATCCTTGTCTGTTGTGTTTTTTGAGGAAGGCAGGGAGCTGTCTGTGCCGCCATCAGGCGCTAGCGACCCCCGCGTTAAATAAAGCCACCGCTAGCCGAGGCCGTGCGGGCCTTGTGTCTGCCTCGGCCCGCAGAGACCCCGGGCGGGGGGTGGGGGGGTCGCGCCGCCGGTGAATAGCGATGCCGTACCGGGGAGGCACAAACGGAAAATGCCTCGAAAACGCCACGGGAAGGCAGCGGCGGCACCGTGGCGTTTGAAGGCTGGGTTGCGGCCCAGCCCGCGTTGGCCAGATTTTGCACCGACGAAAGGGAAAAAATAGTGGGCGCGACAAATCTGAGCCCACAGTGCGATTTGAGGAAGAGATCTATCGCAGGGAGTGCAGGAAAATTGAGGAGGAAGTAAATGACAGTGCAGTTAGCAGAGGAAGTAATAAAACTGTGGTTTTTAAAGTTGTGAGGGTAGGCTTTGTGATTAATTCCTACACTCAGACCAGAAGAGGAATAAGCAAATATGAGCCCGATATTTTAATTTATTTTAAGTGGCATTTGCCTAGAGATTGAAAACCCACTGGGAGGATCCACACCCTATTTAAACCTAATGTTTTTCTGCGAGGAAATGTGGATAGAGTTGAAGTGTGCTCAAAAATTATGTTTTGAAAATGCTGTCAGTTATGTGACTAGTCAGGGAATAAACTGCTTGAAGTTACCTGGTCACTTCCTCACCTGCATATGTTGGAAATTAAAGTTTTGTTCTAGTCATATCGTAGAGCCCAATTGAGCAAAGCTATGGAGGTACCTTTCCCAGGCAGTGAAGTATTTTGGAGAAAATACTTTGCTATCACAAGGCCCTACTGCTATCACAAGGCCCTACTACTATCACAGAGAAACACACAGCCATGTTAGGCTTCTTGGGCTAATTGGCTAACAAGCACAGTGTATTAAGCTTGGGCAGGGAGCCTACGAATACTTCTGTAATGTGTTCTGAATAAGTTAGTACAGACACTTCTATGGTGTGTTTTGCCCTACAGCCTAAGGGGAAGGGGAAGGGAAAATTAAAAAGCAGCCAAATGCGTCACCAAGCCCTGGACCTTCGTGCTTTCTGTATGCTTTGTAGTCTGGTTTTCTTCTTGGGTTTAAAAAGAGCCTGCTTTTGGATTTCTGGATTTTCTCCTTCCCTGCAGCATGTAATAGGAAATAAAAAATGTTCAGGTGTGGTATCAGCAGAGAAGGAAATTGAACTTCCTCTCCCATGTCCTGGGGGAGTCCTCTGACACTCCCTGCTTCAACCCATCAGCTTTTAAAAGAAAAACTTAAGTCAGAGAGGGTTTGAGGCTGTGGATCATGCTCGGAAACCATGCCCTTCAACCTGCCACTTTGGAAAGACTGTGTGGAAGACTTGCACCGATCCCCAGCGTTTGCTGTGGGCCATTTTGAGTGGCTGCTCATTAAGGCAGGTGACTGAAAGATCACTTTCTTGCATGCCTAATTCAATCATGTTTTATAAGGACTCTAGTAGCTTAGGTAGTCAAGGACTATAAATTGCACTGCGACTGGTTACATGTCTTAAAGAAGTGGTACTGTAAGCACTGTGCATATAAATGCTTCTGTGGCCCACCTTGCTTAGATCACTTTTGAAAAATATGTCTTAGGCTCCTAAATCACGTTTGACTCACAGTGCCTAAATACCATTATATTTGAGATTTGCCTTGTCTTAAATAAAACACAAACACGGGTGGCATTTGCCATTCGATTCATGAAATTGAATCTGGGAAGAAGCAATGCAAGAAAATCAGCTGTGCATCGATGCGTTCTCTGACAGTTGCAGTCCTCAAACATTTCCACTAGATGCCTCTACTGTTTTTAAAGTAGGCTTCCAAAAGGTAATTCCTGTTTAGCCTAACCTTTTAAGGCATATTCTCAAGACCATTTCTCTTCATGTTGCAATTAAAATACATGATTTGCAATCACTCAAAAAAAATCCCAAGCTCATTTCAAAGCAAACATCACATCAGCGTTATACAATATTAACATACAAAGCAACTTTATGTTGCTAGTTTTTATGATCCTTTTATTAATTCATAAAAAAAACAACTGTCAAAAAAGAGTCACATGGGGCACTATGCAAAAAGTAGACACCCAAATTAAATATATATGTTTCTAAATGGTGATTGTACAGTTTAGGAAATAAGGAGGCCGGTGCAATGGATTATTGGCTGTGTGGTGGTGCACACTGTAATTTGATCTCTCTAACTGCAATAATTCAAGCTGAGAGTACAAGGAAGGGTTTCTTATCCGTGTTTTTCCACTTGGGTGTGAGTACAGTTTTCTTGCGGAGCATCCTGTTTTCTGGCCAAGAAGCTAATTATTCCATTCAAAAGAAAGCAAAATCTGCTGTATAAATTGTACTCAGAGACACCTCCCAACAGCATCATTGCCCTTAAGCTACTTAAGATACAAGTCTAGGGAGGAATTTGGCATGTTTGCCAGGTACCTGTTTTGCTAAGTTATTACCTGAGAAACAATTTGGCTCCCCAAGGAGCTAAAGGAATTTAGGTAAAAAATTCTTAGTCTGTCTCCTCATTAGATCCATGCTGCAGGATCATCACCCTGGAAAGGCTCCTTTCTGACCACTTACACCAACGCTAAATGCGGTGCAGCAGTCTGTGCACCAGAACGGCGTGGCTGGACACCAATTCCTGAGATATATTTTTGACTGTTTATATAAAGCCTAAGTCAGACTTTTTTCTTCTTTTTATTTTTCATAGGATCTGGTTTGGAAAACCAATTAAAAGTTTTGGAAGTGAATAAGCATTTAATTTTGGTGATGATATAATGTGTTACATTATTATTGTCTAGGTCCCTATTTTAAAATAAAAGCCATTTTACATACTTGAGTTGAGGGGGAGCCCCTCAGCAATTTAAAGTCCTCATCTGTTTTTTTCACTATTTTCTCACAAAATGTGAGAACTTTGCGACAGGGATCTTGTCTCTGTGTCTTGCTGTAAACCGTCGTTTTGATTGCTGGTGTTATACAATAATAATGCCAAATTAAAAATTTTCTACCATCCGCTCTAAAGGGAGGAGCCTTGGAGTCTCACCAATATAGTCACTCTGGGAAATGGTACTATGAGTCACTGGGAACAATAGTTAGTGCATGCTCACTTTTTCCCCAGCTTTGCTTACAATTACTTAAGTGTCTAAAGTTTGAAGGTATTCCCTTAATAGCAGGAGTCCAGTAAAGAGAACTAGAATAACTTTAAATAGGCCACAGGGGAGAGAGGGAGCTCATGGGACTAGGTGGAGTGTGCATTTCTTCATTCCTGAACATACAGTTGTTGCTTGCAAATTGGGAAACAACCTTTCTTTTCAGCTCCAGATGCAGTGCTGCACAGTGGGTGGCTACCAGAGATGTTCCCTTTGCCCAGAGCAGCTCTGCCCCACAGCCAAATAAAAGGGATGTTGGCAGAAATTACTATAAAGGCCTTTTTTCCCCTCTCTTAAAATGGAATAAAAGCAGACAATAGATCCAGGATCAGGTCAGAAGCAGCTTCCTAGAAGGGGGAAAAAAGATTTTGCAACATCCTGTAAAGAACTCTGTATCCAAGTGTGCTGAATCCCTCGAAAATTCTTAAAACCCTCATTTTCAGAAAATAAGTCTTCAGACTTTCATGTTCAACAAGTCTGGGGGAGATTATTAGTATGCTCCAGAATAGCAGTTGTTCTCAGTTACCAAGTATGGGACGTCCACTAATCCTGCTACAGAGCACTACTGAGTTCTGCTCCCCGAAGGGCTGCCAGGACCACACGCCACTCAACAGCTTTTCTTTCAGAATTTCTGCAGTTGATTTTTTTTCCATACTAAACTAAGAAAAAAAAAATATCCAAATCTACCAGCTGTCTTTTTGAAAAGTGCCTCCTCTTCCCAATACTCTAGACAAATTTAATATGAAAATAAATGTTAAATTAATCACAACCCAGTAATTTTCAGTATATCCTGGCAGAGCTGGGTGCGACAAGAGACAGCTCAAGTACAGTAAATTTGCGTTTTATTTTACCAGTATACGCTGTGTCCACAGCGTGGGGCTGTTAGCTAGTACATGTCTATTGTGAAAGCCCAGGCTTTTTTCCCTTCAGGACAGTGGAAGAATACCACTGCTGCAGGCTCCAGTTTGATTTGAAAATCCCTTGAGTTTGTGTGGAATATATGCATTTGTGTTCATCAGTTAAGTCATTCAGCTAAAGTTGTCTACATTTCTGTGTCGAGTCAGGTGCTGTTTGTGAACTGGATGTAGCTGGTAATCAAATACCTTCCCTAAGACTGCAATCTATCCTAGACAAGCAGGGTTAGGTTGTACTAGGTTAGTACAGCTTCATTTGTGCTGGATTGCTGTGTAAGCAGGCACCACTGTATAGCAGGCTGAAGGTCCAATAAATAGCTGTATATACTGTCGGGTATGCAATAATAAAGGCACAGGTTGTAACATGGACATTTACCTGAAACATTAACTCATATCTTTTTTTCATTTGTCAAGGACCGTTCATCACTCTGGGCTTGTTTGTAACAGTCATAGTGAGGATTGAAGAGCATGCAAGTTAGAAAAAAACTTTCTTAAAGATAAGAAAAAACCCACAAATTCTGAAAGTAATCTGTGAAAAATTTTTATATACTCAGTTATTTGGTTCTCTTTATGGTCCTTCTGACATATTTCAGCCCATCAATCTTGATTATGCTCAAGCATTTTAATGCTTGTTTTGTGATTCCTTGTTTCAATTACAAAAACTGAAGGGTTAGAGACAGAAACTTTGTATTCTGCATGTGAGGTCAACACTAGAACACCAAGAAGTTTTTTGACTTCTGTGAGCTGAAAGGACAACTGTTATTTGGCCTGACCTGCAGTATAATACCAGCAAAATAACCTCAAGTAATACCTTCTTCCTCAGTTTGACTCTCAGTGAATGTTTGTAATACCAGACCTGGATGTCTTTTTGAAAGGCTGAAGGACAGCAAGTGACAAAGCATCTATTCCACTACATGAGGAGATCACCTCTCCAGCATTTAGTTACCCATTCATGAGTAAAAATTCATGCCATCTCTGCTGTACAATCTTGTCTACATTTATTTTACAGCCATCAGTTTGCCTTCTAATAAAGAAACGGTGATGTGCCTTCTTCAGATAGGTATTTGTGGACTGATCTACTTAACTACTCTTTAAAATTGGAGTCTCATACCATACAACAGCACAAGGGGGCATGCTTTTTCAAAATATTTTCCGATTGATTGGTTTTCAACTCTGGCATTGGCTGCAGGATCAGAGATACCTGATAATCCACATATCCATATGACTCCAAAATACATCTCTCAAATGAGCTGTGAAAACCACAGTAAGAGTGAGAGAGGACCAAAGCTCCTTTCAGCTCATTTCTTCTAAACAAACACAATTTGTACACACAGAGGAAATTACAGTTATCTAAACTGGAGAGTTAGCTAAACTGTGGCAATGAGAGGAAATACAACAACCTCTTATTTGAAGTCCTGATACTCCTCACTTTTGTTTTAAGAGAACACGGAGTACTCATCTGTATAAATATCCAGGAGCAAGTCACGTGCCTAGGAGTCCTTCCAGCTTTATCCACTGTATACTCATGAAATTTATGAGTAATCAAACCCACCTATCTAGAACACTCACCCATGAGTATGGTGCCGTGAACTTACCTTGCTTCCTTTGCTGTAAAGAGTCCAAAACTACCGTGTCCATTTTTATTCACTGATGTTTTGAAACATCCAGAGGGACTCAATAGGCTGGAGAAATGGGCTGACAGGAACCTCATGATATTCAACAAGGAGAATTGCAAAGTCCTGCACCTGGGGAAGAACAGCCCCAGGCACCGGTATACGCTGGGGGCCACCCAGCTGGAAAGCAGCTTGGCAGGAAAGGCCTGAGGGTCCTGGTGGACACCAAGTTGAACATGAGGCAACAACGTGCCCTTGCCACAAAGAAGACTAATGGTATCCTTGGGTTGCATGAGGAGCGTTGCCAGCAGGTCAAGGAAGGTGATCCTTCCCCTCTATTCAGCACTGGTGGGGCCACATCTGGAGTGCTGTGTCCAGTTCTGGGCTCTTCAGTACAAGAGACACCTGGAGCTACTGGAGAGTCCAGCAAAGGACCACAAAATGATTAAGTGTGGAGTGGAGCATCTCTCTCATTGGGAAAGTCTGAGAGAGCTGGGGCTGTTTAGCCTAGTGAAGAGAAGACTGAGGGGAGATCTTATCAATGTATATAAACGCCTGAAGGGAGGGTGCACAGAAGACAGAGCCAGGCTTTTGTCAGCGTGCCCAGCGACAGGACCAGAGGCCATAGGCATGAACTAAAACACAGGAGGTTCCCTCTGAATATCAGGAATCGCTTGTTTACTGTGAGGGTGACCGAGCACTGGCACAGGTTGCCCGAAGAGGTTGTGGAGTCTCCCTCTTTGGGGGTACCCAAAAGCTGTCCGGACATGGCCCTGGGCAACCAGCTCTGGGTGGGCCTGCTTGAGCAGGGGGGTTGGACCAGGTGACCCCCAGCGGTCCCTTCCCACCTCAACCACTCTGTGATTCTATGAACATGGCTGTTTGTTCGCCTTTTGGTTTCAAACCACAGAGAAACATATTTCACAGCTTTGTTTGGTGGCTGGTGGTTTTCCTTATCCTCTCCAACAGTGCACTTCCCTTACGCACATTTTCGATTCTTTGTGCTTAAATAGTAAGGTTTAAGTCATGTTTAATCCAGCAAAACCTTCCATACAACTAACTAGCAAGTGTGGCTTTTTCCATAGCAGCCAATGCACGTACATTATCTGTAATTTCATGTCACCGGACTCTGTTCCTCACAGGACACTGTTCTTCAGTTGCTTATCATATCACCAGTCTTGAGGAGTTTAGGCTGAAATTTCGCAGGTTGCATTTCTTTCTTAGGCTCCTTTTAGAAACTGAAAACACTGAAAACTGTTCTGGATATTTAAAACTAGAAAGGAAATATATCATTTTAGAGAGGTTAAAAATTCTTAGTTTTACTGGAAATTTGTAAGCAGGACTTCAACTTTGGCAAGACAACAGATCATCTCCTTGTGGGGGAATATGGGCTTTGTCAGCAATCTTGTGAATTAGTCACTGAAATTGGACTGCGCTATTAGTATCTGAAAGCTTCAATCCCAGCTGCTCAAAAGCAACCTAAACTTTTGAAGCATAGTCTAAGAAACATCTCTTAGAATGATTTTCAAATGTATAAATACCTTTAGCATGTCATTATTGGACCAATATTTTTTTTCTTATTTTAAATAAATCTCCACCTATGAAGTAGCTAGCCCTTTCTTCCCCCTGAAATAAAGTATAATTAAGAGTCTTCCAGGGAGGCAACTGGGAAGCTGTGGATAGACCAGTACGTGCAGGGAGAAGGAGCCTTTGCCCCAGCTGCTGCGTAATACAGCTGCTTCTTCCAAACTGGCCTGGATGGTCCATAAGCAGCAGAGAGACCCAGAGCCAGGGCCGGGGGGAGAGCCAGAATTTCTCAGGTCACCTGGAAGACTCTTGGCAATTTTACTGTTTCCTTATTTGTTTTCTCTATTTTCATCTTCATTGGTGATGATTTCCAATGGGGGGGAAGTTTATTTATTGTGTGGTGTGATTTTCATTGTCTCTCAAATCTTAGTTGCATAGCAGAAACTTCTGTTATTTTGGCATAGTTGACTAGCAATATATCAAACGACAAGAAAATTTTAAAATGCAAGATCTAATTCTAACAGTATGTAAAGTAAAAGGCAACACTGCATTATTTTCACACCTTGCCAGAACCCTTTCTTCTTACCACAGAAGTAATTAATGTTGCATCATCTTTCTTTTCATATAACAGTCACAGTGCTTGGCTCAGGAAAGGAAGGGTAATTGTCAGCTTTCTGTATTACAGGCACACACGCACACAAAATCTTATTCACGAAAAAATATTCTAATTTTGAATAAAACTTCTGAAATCTCTTGAGAGGCCAGAAATGAATAATAATGAAACCATTTATCACTCATTGAAGTGGACTAACTACAATGAAGCTAGCCAGTTTGTTTGTTTGTTTGTTCGTTTTCCATATTTCTGGAAAAAAGAAATCCCATTCTAGAAATGCTGCAAAGATGAAATCATCTTCTATGCATTGTTATATTTCAACTTTGCACAGCAGAACTAAGACTTTGGTTCAAAAATCTGTTAAAACATTATCTTACCTAATATTACTAGAGGGACAAAAAATACTAAGTACTGAGAACTTTTCATTATGGACAAGTCTCCAGCCGTGGCCCAAACAGAGACCATTACTGCCATTTGTCATTTATATCAATTAGTGTTCTATCCTTACCTTGCATACTGCTTTTCATCTTGTCATCGGATATTGAAACAGAAATGTGAAAGTTTTCCTTGGGGGTATGGATTGGGGAGGGAGGGGGAGTAATTTAGAGGAGATAATTGGGCGAATGTGATGTGAGAGAACAATGGAAGTCACATTTTAGAGAGACTATAGCACGTAATGTTGAAAGGGCCTTGATCTAATTCTGTATTTAAAAAAAAAAAAATTGAGTAAGGAGATCTTTCAAACTTTGGTGACGGTAAAAAGAATAGCCCCCAAAAAAGCAGGTAGAAGATAAGATAGGTGTTCTTATTGGCAGTCAGTGAACCAAGTAAACAGAAGAAAAAACATCTGAAATATAAAAATTAAGGACAGAAAAAAGAATTTTCATTTTTTACTCAATGCATCGTGCTTTTAAGCAGGATCAAATGTGTACGTGCATAATGAAAATACCCATAGTTACACTGCATGTTTATTACAAACAAAATGTCAACTCATGGAACTAAGAAACACATCATTTTGTTGTTTAATAATTTTCTGCTGCAGGATTTCTGAATTGTTCTATGGTGGTTTTAATGTTGGACATTGGAGAAGGAAGTCATTGAACTGGTTTGAAAGGGGCTGGCTTTCGAAGGGTGGGTACCTCGCTATTTCTGAAGTTGTCATGAAAAATGTCTCCATCTGAAAATCCAAATGTTAAGGCACGCAAATTAAGTAGTCATTTTCAAAAATCATGACTGTAAAGTCCAATATCCTTTAGCAGTCCCCTGAGTCAGAGTTAATCAAATTCTAGCTATGGATTCTTTTGCACCCAAGTTGGCAGAGAAATGCTATGTAATCTGTAATTACATAGCTGATTGATGGTGACTTCATGAGTCACACAAAAGGATAATAAGCTATTTCTTTACTAAAAAGTATTTAATGAGTGGTGTTTCTACTTATTCCTTTCTCATTTTAAATCGATACTTTAGCTTTAGAGCTCTGATTTCCTACATTTCCAGAAAAAAATACTTCATATATTAGACTATACGTACCAATTTATGAATCATAGGCTTTTCTGATTTTCCTTTATTGTTAGTTTAATAACACAAGATGTGAAAGCCAGTCAACAGCATGTCAGATAAAATTCCAGTAGAAGCTTACTGGGAGTGGAATACCAGCAGCGCAGTTTCACTTGAGGCTTCTTCATACAACTGTGTTGTCTTTATGTAATTTAGTAGTCTATTCCCATTTAAATGGAATTCTCCCCCGATATAGAAAAGACTTAATTTTAAAATGATGTAATGTAATAATATATAGATAAACAATATATAAAATTTACTTAGAATTATCTGAATTTGTTTATCTCTTTCTTTCAGAATTCATAGGATTATAAAATAGAAGCACTCGTTTTCAAACAGCTGGGGTGAAGTTTCTGGTTTGTAAATCTACAAATTGATTGAATAAGCAGTTTGTTAATTTATTACAGTATTTCTCTTATCTCAGAAACATTATAGTCTATTAAAAAAAAAAAAAAGTTTTTTTCATTTCTCCAGTCTTGCACCTCTGTGTTTCTCCATTTTCCTCCTGTTACCCAGTTTATCAGACCTCTCCACCTTGTACCCATTGAGTACTGGTACCCTTCTCAGAAGGCATTTTGCAGCTACCTCCAAACCATTTAATTTACTTGCATTTGCCACACACGAATGTTCAATTTATTATTTCCAGTGGCTACCAGGTTGTGGTTCCAGACAAAGAATCCGGTTTCCAACTAATGAAGTAACCTTTCCTTTTGTATTCAGGATCACAGAGTTGAATTGAAAGCCTAAACTGGAGTAAAGAGATACTGTTTAATCTTATCTAGACTTAATGCCACGATTATACTAGGTTTGCTTACAGCACAGCACAGGTGCTTTAGTAATTTTCAGGCCTTCCTAAAGACCACAACATCTTCTAGTAACACATCCTGCTGATGACAATGGTCATTGCCAGGTGCTTCCTTATATCCAGGTAACTGCCGTAATGACCACAATTGTACAACTAAAAAGTGTCTCCCTAACCCTTGGAACTTACTGGATGTCTTATGCCTGGAAACACGACTACGTTTTATCCTATGTAAACTAAATATGCCTGGTTTTATTCTTCATATGTAATTCCTGTGGGTCTTCTTTTTCTTTGAATTACATAATTTAGCGACTTCAGAGTTATTTTTTCCTTTTTCAGTCACGTCCAAGGAAATTAATATCGATGAGGTTACAGCTATATTAAGGGACAACAGCACCAGAAAAGTTCATAGGCACTAGTATAATTTTCCTATTATTCGCTTCTATTACAGGAACAAGAAACATGGCAATAAGAACCTCCATATAATAATGCATGGCTACTATACAGTACATACACTTTTACCTACACTGCTTTAATTGTACCTCTAAATGTAATGGAGAAGAAAAATGAGTGTGGGTACGGCGGGAGAAGGTTGTAGTCTTCTGCATCATGCCGTGCGGCTCGCATGGGGTGGCAGTGACCGCAGCCCTCCTCGCTCGCCCGCGCTCTGCTGCGCCCAGGCCAGTGCTCCCATCGGGCAGCGGTGCTGCGTGCTCAGACAGGGCATTTCATGGGCCACCAACGCGTCCCGATTAGCATGCCACGTAATGGCGTCGTGTGGTAACAACCATATGAAATGCTCTGAGTAGCTTTCCTGTTCGGAGAGGAAAAGGGAAATACTGTAACGTCAAATATTTCTATTGCCTGCTGCCTACAGAATGCGATCTAAGTGCTGGAGAAATTCCTGCTGACCTCTTTGCATTATGGTTTTCCTGTTCTTGCAGGACTGAAGATGTAATTCTTCAACCCGCATGTGATAAGTGCATAAAGATTATGACTGACGTAGTCAGGTCATTGACATTTTCTTTGTAATAGACGCAATATAAATTTTATGATATCATTTGTTTCACAATAAAAGTCTGAACTTGATGCATATTGAAACAAATTATTTTAATTTCATTAAAATCGTTCTGTGATGGTGAATCAACTTACAGAAAACTCACAGCTATTTCTTATAGTGCTCAAGTCTCATAAGAAACTTAAAGTTGGGAATTGTTTAAATAAAACCCAAACAGATCAAAAACTTTAAAGAATTAGCAAGGCAAGAAAATAATTTATGAACCAAATAAAGAAATACTAATAGTTTTCATTACTGAATATACTGGAAAAGTAAAAATGGAAAAGTAAAAAATGCCAAGCACTACTGAAGTGATGTATACTCACATTGCTTGCACTGAATCTTGTGAATTTATAGCTGTAGTTTTTGATACAATGAACGTGCTGTTTAAGAGCATGCTCTGTTAGAAATAAAAAGGATATAGGCATAAAAGCAAAAATGATGATCACCTTATACTAGTGAAAAGATAAACCCATTTTTAATGGGCGGACTGTAGCATGAAAACGGGCAGCATTTATGATCCATCTGAACGACAGGGGGAAAGTCATTAAATATTCAACTGAAAGCCAAACGCCACTGTGGTGCGGGTTTTTTTTTAAGTCCCTAGAAAAAGCAAATCTAATGGAAAGAAAAAGCTCTGTAAACTTTGAATGCACATTTTGGAAGTCTGGAAAACAAAAGAATTTCAGTCGAGAGGGTGATAAAAGAGGATATGGGGGTTGAGTGCACTTTTCTTTAATCTCCTTAGTTACATTGAAAGTAGCCAAAGGCTGAATGACAGCTTTGCTTAAATCCTGCCCTGATTTTCAGGGACTTTGGGTATTGGGCTGTAACATTAACTGCATTCTTTTTAATGCACTTCACTCTAAATAATAAATTATTAATGCTATTTTTTCCTTCTTTTTAAAAAGGAGAAAATGTCCCAATTAAGGCACCGTATAAGACTGTAAACAAAATTATTGCTTGTTGCATTTCCAAAAACACTGCATACATTCTAGCTAAATTGTACTTTAAACCTACTTTTCAGACATTTATCCTGTTTATTATTATGTTACAGAATAAAACTAAGAAATCATAAAGCTATTTTCCAAAGTTTAAAAAGGGTTATTTTGCTACTGTTTATTTTGCATGTCATATAATTTTCCCTTAAAAAATAAAACATTTAAAACTGCTTGAGAATTGGTACTTAAATATCCTGAGACAAGGAAAGGCATTCTCTATAGGGGTATCTGAGGAAGACAGGAGAGCTTGCCATTCTTTTTAGTCTATGTATAGATAAACATTACCAACCTTCTAACATTGCTCATTATCTAAGTATTCATCAGGTGCCTTTAATGATTCACATAAACATATTGCAGGTAGCAAGCAACATTGTGGACTTATGTACTAAAGTAGAAAAAAAAAAAACAACCTAAACCCCGAATAGTGATAAAAATACAGTAATTGTAAAATTCAAGGAATTTCCTGATTATTAGGTAGAACTTGGTCTGTAATCTTAAATGCTCTTTTCAGGTATGTCTCCTAAACAGAAGATCATACTTGCTTGTCTCTTTGGTGCCCTACAATCAAGACCCTTCAAACACAAATCCATGAGGGATCAATTTAGAGCTAACCTGGAGCACCTTTTAGAGACAAACATTGCTTCAAAGTCAAAAAGAAGGCGAGACCCTCTCCTGATCATAATGTATAGTAAATGAAAAACAGTTTTCAAATAAATTATACTGTACCATGCTCGATCTGGAGTTTAGGGTAAACTCTAAAACCAGACAACTCTAATTCACTCAATTTATATTTCCTCCCTCTCTTCCTTTTGTAGTGAAAATTAGCTATGATTCTGAATAAAATATTAGTGATATCTCAGAGAAGCCTCTCTTTTTTAGTTCTTGTAGCAGCCAACATGTAGTGAAATGCTTCTCCCTGAGGACATGTGGAGACACAGGTCTCGTCTTTCAGTTATTTCGCCACTGAAGAAAAATTACTTGCTTTGACTTCAGAATGTTGCCAGAGATTATATTCCTATATCAGGAATAATCAGTACTTTGGGCCATCAGGGCTGAATTGAAGGACTAGCAAGCAGTTTAAGGTATTCCCTGAAAAAACAAGAAAGGAACTCTGCATTCCATCCCGCTGAGTGTCTCAGGACATCAATAACATGGGAATATCCAAAGATATATCTCCCCAGAAAGCGTTCTCTAACAGCAAAAATATAAAATGTTCTTTTTCTTTTTAAAAAAATAAAAATTTTAAAAGTTAACTTGTAAGACTACGCTCTCCAGGACCAGATTAATCTATCTATTTACAGGGAAAACTTAGTATTATCCCAAGTATTGTCTATCCAGTACTGACTGTGGGTTACCCCTCAAAGGTCCAAAGAACACCACAATAAACCAGGCGAGGGGTTGATCACAGTATTTGCTTTTTGGCTGTTAGAGCAGCTCTTCCAGCTCAACGCAAGTACAAGGTAAAATGTGACATAAAAAGTACTGCACAAAAATGCAGTAGTAGTTCAACAGAGTTCAATAGACAATCATATTTAAAGCATTGTGTAAATATAGCCTGTTGTTTTATGAGTGTCAGTCACCATCCCCGATCTTTGCCTCAGGTAAACTGAAACCCTAAATGCTGAATTTAGTGCAACTTAAGACAAAATATCTCTGAGCCACCTGAATATTACCATTTTTGAAAATGATGCTGAATACATACCAGTGAGAGTGCCCCCCCTGGATTTTGAAACGTGGGAGTAGGAGACACTTCTACTTGTCCAACAATTGATTTAGTTTTCAGGTACGTTCTGGTTTTTAAGTGGGTTAAAAGCATGGCACTCTCCTTCTGTTCTTTGCTTTTAGAAGTATTACTCTGGATGCTCCATCATGTAGATCCTAAGCAGAATGAAGAACAATAGCACAGAAAACATTAATAAAACCATAATCGAATTTTATGACGTATTTGGCAATGGGGTAATCTCAAGAGAAATAGAGGGACATAAAATACCGTGAAGGAAAATGTAACCTATAATGATTTTACATATCAAAGTTCTACTTGGATTTACTAACCAAACATCCAGAGGCAGAATTTCATTGATTCTGGATGGTCACAGCTCCATCAGCATTTATATCAACAGCCTCAAGAAAAGGTCCTGAAAGAAAAGTATTTTTGAGTAAGACTGTGTCCTGGTTTGAGGTAAAACAGAACCAATTTTCTTTTCAGTAATTTTACTTTTCATCTAAGCCTCTTCTAACTAACTGAACTCTCTAAAATTAATAGCATACTGTTCAGACACTCTCCGCTTCCAGATTGATAAGACCTGATTGTTTATAATTTATACCAAGGCATGGTATGCAGAGAGGCTCTGGCTTATGCTTACTGCTATAACAGCCAAGGTCAGCTAAATTTGTTGTGTGCCCCGCTGGAGGGTCAAAAATGGAAGAGCACAGAGGGGTCACACCTGCAGGGAGGAGCGGATGGGACAGGTGACCAACACTGACTAACGGGGTATTCCATCCCATCTGCCTCATGCTCAGTACACAAGCTGAGGGATCAAAGGGTCAGCCCTCTTTTTTTCAATGACTGGCATCCAAAAAGGACTCTCTCTGCTCATCTGCCTTTGACCTTTGTGTTCCTGAATCCAGTTACTGAGTTCAGCTCCCATCCATCACTGAGTTCAGTCTGGGACTTTCCCCGTGCCAGGTGATGTGATCGTCATCCTGGGAGCTTGTATACACTGCATATATTCCATTATTTTCTTTTTATTTTTTTACTGATATTTTCACTAAAGTAGTTTAGTTTCTTTTTTAAACTCCCTGAAGGGAGATGCTGTCCCTTCTTTGAAGGGGAGAGAAGTAAAAGAGAGCATCTGTCGTTTGTTTTAGTGGCCAGCCCAGCCCAAACCACAACAGCCTGTTTCTGTATGGAAGCTCGATAGATGTTGTTCCTCCATATAGACACCTACTCTAAGTTCTTTTGTGGTCAAAATTTAAAACTTCTTTTATGAAACAGAAAATTTAGTAGAAGACTTCTGTACTTGCTAAATTTTAGGGTGCTCCGTGAAAATCCACCTGAATAAAAATATCCTTCATTTTTTCATAACGAAAACACAAAAAGTAGCTAATTTTAAACTCAGTAATAGTTTGGGTTTTTTTTTCTTTTCAGACAAGCACCCAAACTTCTGGAGAAAAAAAATGATGAAAGCAAAACAGTGTTGGATTCTGGGAACCGTTTTATGGAGAAATAACTTCTTTCAAGTCATATCCAGTGATCATGGGCATTATAAAAGACGATAAGAAAGATGGTTTACACATACACCTCTTGAAACACAACGCTCTACAATAACTGGGATGCCAGACTCCGTAAGCAGATTCTTACAGACACAGAAGAGAGGGCTACCAGCTACTGAATCACTAAAACCTCTTCTGTAACATTGTGTGTTTCTTGGAGGTCTTCTAGCCACATGATGAGGTCTGATATTGCGTAGTTTTTGTAAGCAGGTTCGATTGTAGGGTAGCAAAAGCTTATTAGTGTCCCAGCTGAAGCGTACCTTGCTTTTGATTCTGCGCTGTCCAAGTCATGCTGTCTGCATAAAGAGTAAAGATCAGGGGAAAAACCTACGTAGGAAAAGAGGTCATTAGCAAGCAGAAACGCTGTAGAAAGTGGAAGTGCTGTACGATCTTTTTGTCGAGGAGAGGCACGTAAAAATCCACCAGAAGCCTTTCACCTGTTCCTGGAGTTTGGCGAATTCTGTTTTACAGTTTTTCCTGCACTGAATCACAGTTCCCTTGTTTGTTAGAGTGAGACGCTGCTAAAAAGTCAAAATAAGTTTGTTTAGATTCTATAGTATTGCTCTCAATATTATGCAGGCATTTGCACCAAGTTACGTACTTCTGGTTTAGTTGCAGAAACTTACAACTTGCAGAAACTTACTTAGACTATCTGTTCACCTCTACAGTATTTTAATAAAATTTGCCTATAGCAAAGAAATAAATCAGAGTAATGATACCTCATTACTCACACAAAGTACTGAAACAGTAATATATCAGCTTTGGGTGAATGATTTTAATAGTGATCCTGTGGTCACAAGCAACTGGAGCCTTAGGTGGCTTGAACTTTCTGTATCCATGGCTTACGGAAATAATTTCTGCAAACTTTTGCTTAGTATTCTCCCGGTTAAGAAGAAATACCGTGTGCCATGTGTTGTAATCAAATACAGGCTATTCATATACTACCTTCCAACATGTTTCAATAACCTTTTCAACACCGTTTCACCCTCCTTTTCAAACTTTAATCACATATCTACAAACTTCTAACTACAGTGTATATAATTCAGCAATGAATTAGAAAATGCAGACTCAAATGTCAAATCCACTACAACTGAAATTAGTGATACCTCTGTAAGATGAATCCTGTTAGTACTGAGATACCTGTACTCAAAGCCTTCTGGGCCAGCCCCAGTATCTGTAAATGGAAGCAAACAAGTAAGATCAGAAAAAAAAATCGCACCCACCCTAAAACTTAATTGCTTTTTAAATAAAAATAAATATTTATTTCTAATGTAGGCATTATAATATTTCTTTACTTTTGAATATTCCTTACTTTCATAAGAAGTTTATTGTAGTATTATAATACTCTTACATTCTTAATTAAAATAGGGCAACACAACAGCCCATGCAGAGCCGACCCCACAATATAATACAGTTGCACAGCTCTTGGCGTTGAAACAGTATGGAATTCTAGTAACCAACATTATACGTGTCGGATCTACACTTGAACTAAGCTGAAAGTTAAGGACAAAACTGTTAACAGAAAGAGTAAAGTGGCCCAGCATGGTATAGAAGATGATTAGAGAACAATCATTCTCTTATCCAAAGGGATTCAGAACTGTGATCGTCACAATATTAATGTTATCAATTTTTCATAATTATAAAATTTCTGAGCCATGTGACATATGTACAAGCGTATTTAAAAAAATAAATCAGTAAGATAATGTTATAAGCAAACAATATGGTTTCCTCACTCTCTTTTACAACACAGGCTTGAAAACAGCCAGACGACACTGGCATTTGAATGCACTGTACATTACCTTTCTACTGACCTGGATTTATTAACATGTGATCTGTGTAAAAGACTAGGAAAGCCCGATAATTAATAAAAAGTAGACCCAATCCTATAAGAAGAGTCCTTTGTAATCTACTCCCCTTCTCACTTCAGAGCTGTTGTCAGAAAAGAGCTGAGAGGAATTTCCGCATTGCAGCATGGCGTTGATGTCTGTAAATCCAAGCCTTAGGGTACCAGATCAAATTTTTATTAATTGACAAAGATCCTTCACCAGAAATGCCCTCTGTCCACATTCCAGTTCAGAATATTCTATTACACGACCTGAGGAAGCATTTTGTTAAACATTAGGCAACCAAAATTTGGATTAGTTTCAGATTCTAAATTTGAAATCACAACTGAGGTAGAGTTCTCTGTATTAACGCACGTTGATAACCATGGCAAAGCCTCAATATGAAAAAGAAGGGCTTGCTTTTTTTTTTTTAAAACTATGAATACATGCTTGCATCCACTGTGACTTTAACGTCTTAATGAGAACTTCACCACCAGCTCAGACTTTTTTGATACACAGTGCAGTTCTCCCTTAGGTCGGATATTCGCTATCGTGGGTATCAGTCACATAAAACATTAGTTAGGCATTAGCATATATAGATATTAATGATTCATCTGTTGGAGAAACAAGAATGTAACAATACATGGTTTTATTGAGCATATCATCCCTGTTCCATGGCAGGATCCGATACTGTTATTAGCAGAGATCCACTTGCATTGTTTGCATTGGCTGATTGCTTTGATGTTAAATATATAATTTTCAATAGCTGATACATCAATAGCTGGAAAACACGCCACTACTGCAGGTGTCATATAAACTGTGATGTAAATAGTTGGGGGGAGGGGGGGGAGCTAATGCCGTGAGCTACACAATGCGTCTTGCTGACAAACAGCTGCCTCTTCAATGCAAAAAGATTCATCCTCGTGCAATTCCCCTGCAGCCGCGTTGTTGCGGCAGGTCAGGTGTATTTGCTTTCACAGTCAATCTTGTCCAGACACGCTGGATTCTCTAATCGGTGCTGGAGGTTTACGAAAAATATTTTTACACCTAAAATATACGAATAAGGTCTTGAAAACCCGTACACGGGTGAATAGCTCTTATTTATGTGGGAGACCATTCAAATCCGTTCCTCTATTAATCGCGTAAATTGATTTAGTATACGGCTTATAAGAGAAGTGCTGTTTTGCTTTCAGCTATTTCCTAGTTTTACAATACCAGAGCAGAATTGCAAAATTTAGAAGATAATGGCAAAACCTGCTGGTTGTAAAGTCCCGGCTGTAGCTCCCGGAGAAATTCAGGGAACATTTTGACAAAGCACAGAAGTTGACTGCGGAAAATAAAGCAAAATGGTAAAGCACAATAGGGTATTAAGACTAAATTAGTATAAACACCTCACCCTGAGGTCTTATATTGTCAGCAAACTGCAGATCAGAGTAGCGCACACTAAAACATGCCAGCTGCGTTTTATTGTTTTGTTTTCCATCCCTTCATGTTATTTAAAACATATATCATGATGGCATTCTAATGCAACTGTATATTATAAAAATATAACAGTGTCGCTTCTACCATCTCTTGCTGAAGCGACCTTACTGTGGAAAGAGAAAAGAAACTTCTACTGAAAAATATTAAAATATACTTCTTTTTCCAGGGAGCAGCCGGAGCAGGAGGGAACAGGCTGGGAGCTGAGGATGACCGTGGCAGGACAGCATCCTCACCCACCGCAGCACAGTTCTGCAGGGGCTCAGCTGGGCAAACAAAGCCATGGGCTGGAAACAGGTCTGCTGAGAGCCCCAGGCACAGCCAGGGATGAATCCAGTCCAGCGACCATCCAGGGAGCCCCAGGACCCCGGGGCTCTCCCCCAACCAGGAGCAGCAGGAGAGAGGGCTAAAAATGAGCACGACGATTCACCTGAACTGAGACACAGACCAACAACCCAGGGCTGAGCTTAAATGGAGGTCTTGGACCCACGGGCAGAAGGTGTGGGTGGAGTGTCCCTGCCTATTAATGCCTTCGGGCATCAGCCTGAGCAGCAACTAAGGAAACAATCATGAGTGGCATGATGGAGAGGGCCTGCAGGTTTGGCCCCTTGCTCAGTAAAATGACCTTTATTTTAAAATATTGCTCTGGATTAAATGTGGCTCTGTTTCCAATTCTGTGTGGCAAATTCACGTGGGAGACCCCAGATGAGCCAACCCGCTGTGCGTGGCAGGTGGGGCCTCTGAAAAGAGCCGTTGTGCTGAACAGTGGAAGTGGGAGTACCAATCCTGTGGTGCAGGTCTAGAAGGTTACTTGTCCTAGGAATGGGAAAAGCCTGAGACCAAGCCCTGGGGTAGAGAAGGTGTAATAACAATACTGATCAAAAAAACATTTGTAGAGAAGTCTGATGCCTCTTTTCTTCAAAACCTGCGCCCTGAGTGACCTGCATTGTGCAGCGCAGGCATTTGCACAACACAGAATCCACTCCCAGCTGGTTCTCGTGCAAACTTCTTGAAGGTACATTATTTCCTTGTTTATGTTGACTTTGGAGGTATTCATCTCGATTTACATGAGCGTAAAGACAGATGAGATTTAATTCCTTAAATTTAATTTTCAGTTGTCTTAAAATTACTTACGATGAATTCCTGTTTCAACCTACGTAAGCCAAGTGACCCCACGTAGCACAAATGTGTGTAAGTAAATATGCAGAGGACAGTGCAAATTTCTTTGGCACCATAATAACTGCACAAAATAGGATTTAAACTTTTTATCAGACCCAGTGACACTCCAACTCATGTTAATGTGGTGACCACAATGTTAACAGAGAACCAATCTCTCATGCATACGTTCTGTTCTCTGAAGCTGACAAATACGGCATATTTACCTTTTTCCAAATGCCATCCTTTTGCTACTAAACACAATCAAAAAAACCTCTCATGAATGTGAATCTATTTTGGTTTTGTCCACTACAGATTTGTGAGCAAACATCATGGCTGTTTGACTAATGCGTATATATATAACAATGTAAACGCATACTCACTACATTATAAAAGCACAGAGATGCTGTTTTTCTGACACAAAGGTTTTTGGTTTGTTTCTGACCTGGAAATGCCTTGGTCTTATCATTTTTATAAGGTGAAGTATAAATTGTACCTCTTGTGCTGTCATTTCCCAGCCCAGCCTTTTCCCTTACATTATCACTTTTCTTGTAGCTCTTCACCTGCATTTTTGAAGATATTATGAGCAGTGTGGTGGGAGGAATGTTATATAAATGATTCGGGTGACACTTTGTACTAACTACATGTCACGTTTTTTCTAAGTTAGCTTTTGGATAGAAGATTCTCAAAGAAATGCTGATCCATTAAACCATCAGGTTTATCCTACTGTAAACAAGAAAAGAGGTTTCACAAATTAAAAAAAAAACTTCAGCTTTATCCTGAAAGCCCTATCAGTTTTGATGACTAGTATCTAGGATTTACTGGATACAGCTGCATCTAATTTCTACTGAATGGTCTTCTGAATCATGAAAGAAATCTACCCATATTCTTGGTTCTTACTTGTGACATCAATCCAAAACAACAATTAAAAGACAAGTACAGAACTAGTATGTGGATGGAACCGCCTTTTTTTTTTTTTAGACATGGTTTGTTCAAAACAGACTTACTGCCACTGCAGAGCAAGGGCAACAAGTAGTGAATTTCTCATGTCTATACTTTTCTAAGTCTTTTTCTGTAGATATGTAAAGGACTTCAGGCCAATTCCTTCAACGTGCCTGTCTACTTTCTTCCTTTCGAATCAATGAGAATGAGGTGCTCAAATACCTTTTAACTGAAGTACCATCATTGGGAAAACAAATTTGAAAGTAAATAGAAATTAAAGCAAATTACAACAAATGAGAATGACACTTCAAACATGAATATTTAAATAAAAGTCTAGGTTCTACTTAGATACAACATGACATGAAGCTAAACATATTTTTAAACACTTCTGTCAGTGTATTCTGGTAGGAAAGAATGCAATTACAGAATGGAACATTAGATGCTACAGTGATAAGTACATTACCCCGTGTTATTGAATACCTAGCCCAGTCTTGATTATCCTACACAGATTGCTGGGATGCCCTTTGGTTCATCCTGGATTGAGTTTATGGGCAAGATTTGGGCCATCCAATTTGCTGAGACCTATGGGTACCTTTGGTTATTGAATCAGGGGTTACAATCTGCTGTAGCTTTGTGATTACAAGGTAAATGAATTATTCATAGCTGACCAGCTCCTTCCTTCTTGATGCTAATGAAGAAACACCTATCAATTCCAACATAAACAGGAAATTAAGAGCCAAAGCAATGCCTTTATTTTGTTAGCAAACATTTTCCTTTCCAATTATACAGCTAAATGAAGGATTACCTCTTAAAGGGATACACGTGCCATAAAAGCACCAACAATATTTCTAAACAAGTATATAAATAAAAGCTCTAAGGAAAAAAAAAATACTAGATATAGTTTAAAACACCAGAGATTTTATTTTTGCATTAAAAACAACTAACACCTAAATGAGTTTGCAGTTCAAATCTCCTTATCAAATATACACGCATTCATACATATTTTGGAGCCAGATTCCTCAACAAGCCATATTATAAGAAGTTTCATTCAAAATGGGCTGCAGAGTAAAGCTCAAACATTGGCTCACTCTGAGCAAAGTAAGAAGAGCACAATAACATAATAAAGAGAGTGATTTAATATTTGATCTAACTTTGACACATTTAATAATTATTTTCCGGCAAGATGAAGCCACTGTTGCAATAAAGAAGCTGCAAAACACAAAAGGAGAAAGAACAGACACAAATGTCCGTTTGCAGCAGAAAAACAAAATGCAGTGTCCATTCTGATGAAGTGCCTCAACTGTCAGCTGCTGAAGGCATGGGAATAGTCATGGTGATTTCAACATGTTCAGAAAGAGCTCTTATTTTCTTATATTCATCTGCCATCCAACAAGGCAACTTTTATTACAAGAAGATATTCTGAAGCATCTGCTTGACCCTACAATACTGTCAACGGTTGTCAATTATTGGCTATTTTTGACAATTCCTCTCCCATTGCTGGGTCTGTCTGAGCTTTTTCCTGTTGAATTAGCCATTCCACCAAAAGATCTCAAGGAACACCGTGTAAATGGTGAATTCGTAACCCAAGCCATGAGAACATACACTCCAAAAATCATAATTACAGGTTTAGGTTTTATTGTGTCTATCATTAGATTTATACCCAACTAAATTCAGACTTTAACACAATAGGAAAGAGAAACAGTTCTCTCTGAATTTACTGGGAACTTTTCAGTGTGAGTGAAGATTCATAACACAAAATAACATTATGTGAGATATTTGGGGCATCTAGTGGGAGTTTTTCATACATATGAAATGGTTTGCTTTTGCAGCATAGTAACAAATGCATGCCACAGACTCTCAGAATGAACTGACCTGAGCTCCAGTAGAATAAATAAAATTTGTCTAGAAAAAAATGTGGAACTGAAGAGCAGAAATTGTTCCTTCCCTGACAGCTTTTCCCCTTTTAGCACTCCAGTCTAGAATATAATTTTTAGAAGCAATGAAATTAAACTTGACAGAAGCTTAGGCTGTGAAAAGTTATAAATACTTTGAACCAACCTAGGAGCTTGCATGCACATAATTTTTATCACACTTTCATCCTCAAAAATAAAATTAGACTAGGTGCTCTGTATTAAAGCAGTTCATCAGTTCATCAGTTGAGGAAGTTGCCTTAAAGTAATAGGGAGGCCATTCACGAGAACCCACCCTTCTGTAGCGTCAAGGCAGGACGCGTTTTTGCTGCCTGGTCTTCCGAGTGGCAGTCCATGTCCTTGCTTCTCAGGACATCTGTTTGATGTTATTTTAGACCCTGAATGCCCCATCGTCCCCTTCCTAGCTCCCAGTGATGCTTAGGGCTGTTGTGTACGGTGACATGAGAATTTATTTCAAAACACTCTGTTTCTTTCTCCCACAGCTCTAGTGAAGAGACTCCTGCTACAGCAGACATTTCTTTCACTACTCTTTGAAAAGAGCAAGTCTGAGGAGGGGAAATACCAAACCTGGGGCCAGAGCAAGGGTTTCTACCCCGCCGGGCCAGAAGCTGCCATAGACAGCACAGCTAAGAGCAACCGTGCACACAAAGAAAGCATCTGTGAGCCAGTGAGGAACAGGGACCGGTGCACAGCTCTATACCTCTTCCCCAGCACTCATCCTGCCTCAGGGAGACACGTGTTGGATTGATGGGACGGGGGAAGGCAGGAAGAATGAGATTTCTGATGTGGCTTTGGAGTCCTCTACTTTGCAAGGATTATCTGAACACTTCATGAGTATGTCCTCTTAACACTGCACCATAGCAAGGGGAAAAGTCTACACTTCTGAGTTCAAAGCTCACATTTTACCCTCTGGGCCGCTATCCATTGCACACTTGACCAAGGGCCAGCCATCATCTAACATGATTTTATGCCTATCGTGATGGATGCTACCAAAGTCTTTGGGATAGTAGGAAAGAGCCTTGGGAAGGATAGTAAGCGCTTGCTTCCAGCCTTGTGGTACTTGTGAACTGTTCATCATGATGCGACTTCCACTCCTAAATTTTGGTTCCAAAAAGCCTCCAGGGAACAGTTCCTCATCAGCTCCTTAGTCCCTGCCTCTCCCAAAGAGCCTCCTTCCCAAGCTGACTCCACCAGAGAGCAGCACAAGCCTGGGAATCTGCTGACCTTCTTTGCTTTGACCTATGTTCCTTTCAAACCTATCTACTACATCTACACAGACATCCCTTTTAGTAATTGAAGACAAATTTTGCCTTGGCTTGGGACTAAGCAACTCAAGCCTTATAGCTGATTGTGGGGTAAACTGTCTAAGTGGCAGCTGATAGTACACACTCTCAGTGTGAAAATAGTGCGCCCACTTTTCTCTCCTCAGTATGTGCTGTCACGTCTCTTTAACTGTCCTGTAAAAATGAAAGAGATGAAACATATGCCAGCTATTTTTATAAGACGCGTCCTTAGAAAAGAATGAGGGATTGCTGGTATTCCTGCAGAGTGTGGCTTCAACCTGTATGGGTTTGTTATTTACAAGTGTTTTCACTTCCACCTGCTCGTGGGCTCTGGGAAGGAGGTGGAGGGGGAGCTGAGAGGGAATATACCCAAGAGGACGTGTTGTTTGCAAGCCCTCCGTCTCTGAAAAAATGGATCAAATACCTTGCCTGCTAAGTTTCTCCCAGGCAAGGAATTACCATGAATGAAAAATATAATTCGTCCTGCCCGTGCCTCCTCTTTCCTCAGCCTCCTTTTCTAGACACCCAGGAAAGGCGTTATGTGTAACAAAGCTAATTTTGCTCTTGAGTTCTGGCCCAGTAGTTTCAGAAAGCTAAAAGAGGACTTTATGTTTGGATGCAATTTGTAAGCATATCAGAGAATTTTGTGTAAAAACGCAGTTTAAGGTCTTGTCCGTGAACTGCTCACTGAGGGTAGACTGAAATCCCAGTCTATTAATCCTAGTGTGCGGGGACTACACTATGGAAATCATATAGACTCGGAAAATTGTATCTTTTGTCCCATGGGGCAAACCAGCTACGCCAGCCACTTCGCACCTGTTTCTGTGCCTCTGGTGGCCAAGTCTGCATACGGTAAAGCAGAAGCTCTGAAGATTTCAGTGGCAGAGCTTGCCCGTCCACTCTGTGTCTCCGGCGGAGAAGGGAGAGGAACGGTAATGGGGAGCGGTTGTGCTGTAGTGCCGACTGCGCATTCCACCCCCGTAAGAGGAAGAGCGGACTAGCTGCTGGCTAAGCCTTTATTTTATGTGTTAGACATCAAGTATGTCACAAGAAATGCAAACAGGTGAACTGATGGCTTTGGTCGTCCTACAGTGGACTCAATTCACAATAAAATACCTTTCTTTTGGCAAGGAGATTTCAAGACATCCATCCATGTTCAGACCTACAAAATGTGTCAATAGCACCTACTTTGTAAGGCTCATTTCTATAATTTTCATGAATTAACTTGGCTTTAGACAGGATGGAAAAGGGTGGGATTAAGGAACATTGCTGCAGTGTGTGTTTCTCTGTGCACCAGTTTATACAAATTGAGAAGGGACAGATCCTTCGATAACTTCTGCAGTTTTCATTTACCACCACTTTCCTTTCCACCCCACCCCACCCCAACCGCACACACTCTGAAATCAAAGGAGTAGAACTAGATTGGTGCTACTTAAGTCTTCATATTTTATTGGAAATTTTTTTTAGAAGTTCCTATAAGATTTAGATGCTGAATACCACAGAACATCATGCACTTAAGTTATGAAAATCAGATGGTCTTTGGTCACATTTTACTGTGTACTTCATTATTTACTATTCCAATTCCAGAAAGAAATATACCATTTAGCAATATCCATAATTTTTTCCTCCTCTAGAGTCCTCTACCTCAATATAGACGAGAATTGCAAAATATGTTTTCAACTGCTGGAGTATTTTTTATACTGTTTTCAAAAAAAACCCACCAGCTTACCCAAAAACCCAAACGAAAAAATACAACCAACCCTATATAATACAAAATTTGTATATTTCCCCTCTGATTTCAATAATGATTATTGTAAACACTCTACCGATATAGATATAATGCAGACATTTACTATAGTCCAACACTGGTGCATACAAACAAGCTCTATGGGGTGAATTCTTGCAGCCCACACCACCTTTAGGTAGTCCATCTGCTGCCCCACACTACCTGAAGCTCTCAGCTTTGTCCTTCTCCTAACTCTAAACCTGACCCTAACAAAACCATTTGGCCTTGGCTAAGCCTTAGCTCAAGACACGCAGCCGTGGCCTACATGAACAGCTTTTGGGGAAGAAATCTTTCTGCCATTTAAACCATCCTTTGGCAGCCCCTTTACAGCCTAACTCCAGCTGCAGGTCTGGGCTATCTCCCCATCCCAGCCACAGCACTAACCCTAGCTCTTGGTCTCGACAGAGGCTTACCCCAAGACCGTAGTTAGGGCTCAGTCCTCAGTGAGGAAATCTTGCAGCTTTCTCTACCTTTCAGCAGCCCCTGACAGCCATGTGCCACCTGGAATTCTAGGCTTAGTCTATCTCCTGCATAGCCATACCCCAAGACCCCATACCCAACACAAACAAGTCTCAGGGGAGACTTCATACGACAGTCTCTGCTATCCATTGATAGCCTCTTTGCAGCCCTACACCACCTGGAGCTCTCGGCTTTGGTTTTATCCAACCGTTTACTCAAAACTGAACTCTAGGTTTTGGCCAAGCCTTATCCAAAAACCAACATCATGGTCTGCATGATCAAGCTCTCCGAGGAGCATTGATTTGCAGTCTACACCATCCTTTGGCACCTCTTTGTATTCCAGCATCACTTGGAGCCGTAGGCTTGCTCTCTCTCCGAATCTTAACCCTGACCCTGGGCCTTGGCAGAGTGTTGGTCTGAGATACTCAGTCATGGATGACGGGGACGAGCTCCAACAGGAGAAGGAGTGGCGTTTGTAGAAGCAGTGGAGTTTGTTTCCACGAACAATATATTTAATTTAATGTTACAGCGGATGGTGCCATAGATAAGTTATAACTGCACATTTTTAACATCTAGAAAATTACCTTGGAGGAATATTTTAGAGTTTCTTTTGGGGTGGTCTTAAATTACAGGAGCTGCTTTGCCTTAGGGATGCTAATACATCATACTTATATTAAAACATGGATGGGGTGAAATAGTATTTCAGTGCTAAAATTATATTTAATTTATATTAAATGTAGTACTTGGTGGAAAATGTTAATTATTCTCCTTTTATATGCTTTTACTTTATAGCATATTAATGTACCAGAAGTACATCCAGAGCCTGAAACTTAAATTTAAGTTTGTACAAATACCGAAATACCTTAAAGAGTTTACACTAGGAAACAGATGCAGAAAAGAATCCCCATTATCCTTATTTTACTGATGAGGAAAGTAAGCAAAATTATCAAATTTTAGAGGTAAAAAAAGGACGTAGGTGTCTGAACAGGGCCTGAAGCGGATTTTGGATAAAGTTGGAGCTACAGGCCTCCAGTACCCAGTCCACTTGGATATCTAACCTAGAAGCATTCTGATACTATTGTTGCAGCTACTTGTGACATTAAAAAACCCTTAACACATAAAAATCCTGCTTTCAGACACACACAGAAAAGTAATACTTTTAAGAGTCCTGTAGTCATGGATGATCATTGCATTCCTTATATCTAGTCACAAAAAGTAGAAATTTACTGCATAAATCCCTTACAAAGAAAAATTCTTGAAGTTCCCACCAGTTTATTCATTAGTCGTTAACAGGATTAGGCTTGACAGAAAACATGGTGGCACCACTATTTTCTCTTTTTTTGGCAAGGCAATAACATCAGTGGAAAGGGGATTTAGTTTCTAGACCCTACTCCAAAGACTGTTTATGTACTTTATCCTATGGATAATAACATAGAATTGAATTGATTGCATTTTCCACACGTTGTAGTGCTATACTATTTTCAAATCTGGTTCCAAGGCTAAATGTTATTACTGAAGTTACTCTTTCAAAGCTGGTTTAAATACACAAAACTGAGGTTGAGCTGCCAACATTTGATTGCTTTTAGGAATAAATGGTTTTTGCAGAAGCTATTGCATGTTTTCTTGTAATTATTGTCAGCAGAAGAAGCCACAGAAGTCTCTGTGTCACGAGCTTCTCTGAAAAAGAATTGTTGAAGGAGCGGAGTTTGGGGTGAAACTGTAACGCAGATTCGAAAGTCTTTTAGCAAAGTTGGAGACTTGAGACTACAAAAATATACACTCGAGAAGGGTTTCTTCTTTGCAGATATGTGTAGGAGACAGTAGATAAGTTCTTTGTAGCAGGCGTCAAGGGAAAGAAGGAGATGACAGTTTTCTGCTGTTCTTTTCCACTATCAAGATATGTTTGTTAAAAAAAAAGGTATTACTCCCTCAGCTCTGCTTCTTTTTTCTCTTTTTCCTCCTTTTTTTTTTTTTAATGTAAAGGCTGAGATATCTGGTAAAATATGTATATATATTTATCCAGATTAAATTATCAGTGCTCTGCACTGTCCCCTTGGTTGCTGATGCTTTTGTTGATGCCCTTGTGCTTAGCATCAGAGCCGTCCAAAACCCATCTATCTGCTTGGCTCTCAGTTCTGCTTTTAAGTTTTTGGGAAGTCTTGTTTACTCTTACACTAAGTAGAAAAAAGCAGAAAACAGAGTATTGGAAGCCCAATATGTTTGATTTTTAAAATAATGACCATAGCTTGGAACAAAATAAGTCTTTGTTTGTTTGAAAGAAGTATTTTGATACAGAAATTGTTAAAATGCACATTTCTGAATAAAACTATGCTCTCACCATCCCGAGGTGTTTAGTTACAATCAAAATTTTCCCCTTAGGTGAGGAACATGTTTCCCTTAAACAGCTCTAAAATTTCCTGAAGCCGTGGTCCCCGTAAGGAACGTGCCCCATTTGCCAACATCAGGGAACTGTCATTAGGACAAAATCATTCCTGCTGGTGAGAAGACGTGCAATGTTTCTATCCGGGGAGAAATAAAATCAGAAGCTACTAAACTTTGTAAGAATCGCTACGCTTAGCCAGAATTACTGATAAAATATCAAACCATTAGGCAGGTCAGAACTGCAGCTCGGTGTTTCCCCTTAGTTTTGGACCCTTCTCTGGGGAAGGGAGGCTGTGGCGACAAGACCAGCAAGTGGGACAGGAACAGAAGAGAAAGGTTAATAATGCATCTGCAGATATAAAAGTGAAAAGGAGTATATATTAGGAAAAGAAGGCTATTCATTGAGAAGTCAGGAATGAAGTCAGGAGAAGGACTGGACATTTCCAAATGAAAATGCGGTATTGTAAATGACTAAAGATACACTTTGCTTAGGCATTTTCTTTTGATTAGTTTAAGTGGTTGCTGAAGATATTGGCTTTTTAAAAAAATAATATCTTTCTTACCTACTTTATTAAATGTACCTTGCAGGGACTTAAATACCGAGCTCAGAGATGCTGGTTCAACCTGAGGGTAAGGGAGTAATTTGAAGTATTACAATTCCCCAAATATTTTGTATAGGTATAGTCCATACATTCACTCAAGGATATGTTCAAAGCCTTGCAGAAGTTGGCACTAGTTGCCAGGTCTCCAGAGATGTTTCAGCATCTAGTCCTACCAGAATATAATAAGAATGCTGGTGCCTATTAAGTAATTTTATGTATTGAACTCTAAGTCACTCGGAAATGTTTTTAACATGGGAAGACATTCTTTGTATATTAAGAGTCAGATATACAAAATTTCTCAGCAGCCTTAATGGAAAAAAATAGGATATTCAGTGAATATGACTATCATCTGGCCATCCACATATATTTTTTTTCCCCCTGGATGTTACAGAAAAATATTATTTGCTATACAAAATGCGAGAGCTAGCATGCCAGAAACTAAATAAATTCAGCAAAAAAAAATTTGGGGTGGGGAAATTTCAGGGGAAATGTCAACTTTGCATTGAAAAACAACCCTTTTGCTCCTTTTCTTCACCCACCAAAACATTCTACTGAAAATTTTCAACAACAAATTACAGTTTTATCAGAAAATATATGCCTTATGAAATAGTTTTTTCCTTTCTCTGATAGAGTCAAATGATACTATTCAATTTTCAATTTATAAATTCTCAAAGAAAACTTATCATGCTTACTTTTTTCTTTTTTTTTTTTTTTAGACAAAAACGATGCGGGAGAAGGGAGGTTGTCTGTGCATGGATGACAAAGGAGAATAGAGAATAGCTATAGATGCAAAAATTTAGACCCGTGTAAATCAACCAGAATTTGGATTGTTATATAAACTGGTATTATATGCTTACTCTTGGCATAGATAACCATTAATTGTTATTATTCATACAAGTTCAAAAGTCTGCAATAGAGTTGGTATACAATACCAGCTGTGGGAGGTTTTTTTCCCATTTGCGTCTGCCAGACAATACATCGCATCTGTTAAGCCAATTTTTATCATGACGTTATCAAAAACATATGAAAATGCTTTGAAATATATTATTTTAGAACTAAAATGGCACAGGAAATTGAAGGATGCTTATGTGAAACAAGAAAATTGCATCTGGGCTTCTTCACAAAATATAGGTTTGAGACATTATTCAGAGCTTCTGAGAAAGAAAATTAAGAAAGCAAGCCAAGCTAACTGGCCTTTTCTGATACAATTGGATACATAATATATTTGAGACAGAGATACTAACTCCGATACGCTAATACTGTCTAAAACCAATTTCTATTCCCATTTCTGCCACCACCACCCCAAAAACGTAATAATTCTGAGCCTCTGTCTCTGCCTGTTCATCCTATCTGCGCAGGTCAGACTACCCTCATGTCAGCCTCGGGGCCAAGATTTTACATCGACAGTTCTAGTCCACCTCTTCAAGTCAGTTTATTGTTGGTTTCCTATTATTCTATATATCACATGAGAGATGTGTATCAGGGTACCACCGCTATTTTTCTGGCTTCCTCCATTTTACTGGTGGTACGGTATCTGTATTTTTGCCTAAGGATCATGAAAAGTCAGGATTAAGTTGCGCATTATAAAGAAAAATCACAGGAAAAAAAAGCTGCAAATGAACTTTGAAACACTCAAAAACTGATGCTGCTTAATATTACTCGTGGGAAGACCATCTTCTCTGCCAGGAAGGATGCCTAATCATAAGCCCGTTTTCAGAACTCATAGTTATCTAAGAAGCTTCTATCAAACCCTTGTATAGTACAACCAGCACTCTTACATGACTGAGAAGTATAATATCAATTCCTATAAAAATAAACAGGCAATTTACAAAAAAAAAAAAAAAAAAAAAAAACAAAAAACCCAAACCACAAAAAAAAAAAAACAAACCCAAGATTTGCAGCATTTCCAGAAGAGTTTTAGTGTTCCTGGATGAACCTCAGAAACACAATTCTGTATTTTTACATCACTGTACTACTTCGCTTCTTCATCCAATCCACTTTGGCAGAGGCATTTATGAAGCAGTAGCCTACTATTAGGGTAATCTGGTCCGGAGGATGGTCCCAGTCTTGTGAGCGGCTGAATTCTCTAAACCATCATCTCCCTCTGCAGGAGCTACACCCATCCTACAGGACCAAATTCCTATTTATGTATAAGCAACAAAACATTTGAAGGGTCCGGATACAGTGAAAGCTACTTCATCAATTAAGATTTAAATCTAAGCGGTTACCAAGACTTTGAAACTGTCAGAAAATTGAAAATTAGTTTTAAAAAAATATATTAAAAATAATCAATCATCATGTAGGGGACCTGACAGAAGCTATTTATGTTAGCTTTTTTCTGATTTACAACAGATGTATAAACCATTCCGGTCATTACAAAGAAGTCCATCTTATTCTATTAAATGTTAAGTGGATTGTTAAAATTTATGTCAAAACATCCTGTAGTGTTCTATCTTTGAAACACAAGCCAATTTTACTCTGATTTAAGCTAATGCACATGCCTGAAGATCCATTGGCTGCAAACAGACGTAGAACTTGGCTTAGCACATTCCCTCAGTATTGATTGCAGTTTTCACTGGGGGATTTTTCCATTTATTGTAATTGTTAGTATTTTCCTATTTTTGCTGCAGTTGTAGACTTAGAAGTCCCAGAGAGTAAAATTATTTGGTTATTGCAGACTTCTTTCTGACTGTTATCCTAACAGTGTGTTTTAACTTTTACTGATTAGTAAGACACTAATGACTCGGTCTACTAAAATGGCATGGGGAGCTTGGATTCTCCTTTGTCACTTCCCAAGTGCTGCAGAGCCCGTGCCACCTTTATCAGCGGGTGATCTATTTATTAAATCTTACCAGAGATTCATCTATCACTCCAACTCATATTAGCAACCTACCGATGATCGGGAAAAGAAAAAAAAAAAACAAAATACAATACCTGACACAAAGAGCTAAGTCTGCAAAGGAACCTGGGCCACCGGTTGACCTTATTTATCATGACCACCCTCACCTTGGTCTTCCTCCCACCCAACTTCTCGTGGTTTATTTAAGCTCAGGCACTTGAGCTGTGTTAAAGGCGTACCCATACCTGGCCCTGCCCTTTGCCGTCCTAACTTGCCGAGTGGTTTTCCTGCATGAACGTCAGCCCTAAGTTGTTAGTCATGTCTGCAGCCCCATCTCCTGCTGCTCCTGACTGTCATCCCTGGGTGGACACTGAATTTATTTCATTACCTCACCACGTCTGGGACTGTCAGTAGACCCTGATAATAACCCAGCTGTGTCCCCTGGTATTTTGGGACTGTGTCCTGGTTGCGGGAGTGACTGCCCTGCCTGTGTCACCCCTGGCTTCCAGCTGATCCCCTCTCTTGGAGCAACCTTGCTCTTGCTGACACTGGGTATCTTTCCACCAAGGAAAACCTTTAGCTTCAAGCTAAGAACTGAGCACTTAAGGACAGCATTTACAGAAAGCAACATGCTTGGTTAGAAGCTATCCCATGCAGACCACAGGGAATGATTAGGAAAAGAGACACAAAAATCAGGTAGGTCTTCCTGTAGTTCAGAATTAGCTCTCCTAGAGCTTCTGCCATAGGAAGAGGCATACTGGAACACATCAGAGACTGATCCAAGCCCATCATTTTGTCTCTCTCAGTGACAAGTAATATATGTGCAGAAAAGCAAACAAGAAACGGTATGTATCAAAGGATTCTTCCTTGTATATGCTTCTGGAGGTATATAGATACAGGGACCTCTGAGGCAAGGTGACATCAAGTTCCTGAATTTAATAGCCCCCAGTGGATGCACCCTCTGTGATCTTTTTAATCCATTTAGATGATTAACCTCTACAATAGCCCACAGTAATGAGTTCCACTATTATTTGTTGTGTGAAAAAGTGAATCCTTCTATCACGAGTCCGCTACTTCGATGCTTTCTGCTACCTCTTGCACCAGCAGACCAGAAACAAAATCCCAAGCAAAAATAGAAGAAAACCTGAGACAAAGCAGATCAAGAGGAAAGAGCAGCAACAAGCATGGGTGACAATTCCCAAGCCGTAAAGTAGACAAACAGCATTACATGTGTCCTCCTGCGCTTTTTATGATTGATATAACCAGGCTGCGCGTTCCAGAAAACACGCTGCGTGCAGCTCGAGAGCCTAAATATGCCAAAGCTCTGAGGAAGAGTGGGCCAAAGTGACTTGTTTTTTTCTCTCCAGCAGAATCCAAGTGACAGAGTTCAAATCTGGATGTGCTTTATTTGTGCGCGAGGTAAACACAAGAGCCAGTAAGGGTTCCTGGGTGAAGTCAGCATAAATGCAAGGCATGCCTTCCCATGGAGCACGCTTTTTTGTGAGAGCAGTAAAACAACAAACAGAGCTGAAAGAAATAACAAGAAATAAAATACTTTGTGTCCTAATCTATCGTGAATGTTTATCTAGTAAATATATAGTTCAAGTGCCTGAACCGTCCAGATTGATTTAATTTTTTAAAAAATCTTCCGTGCGGACCACGTTCCGGGGAAGACAGGTTTTATTGTAATATATGGCACGCCGCTTCCCTGGCTGCAGAGCAGAGCTTTCAGATGTGGCTTTGAAGGCCTTGTGTTACCGGGAGGAACAGCCCACCGTCCTCACCCGGGCAGCGGAGCTCGCATCAGGAAAGAAAGAGGAGCTCCCGTCCTTCACACGAGGCTTTATTATTTATTTCTTTGGATGCCTAGTCACTCTGGAAAATGTTCACTCTGTTGAAAAAAAAATCCCCATTCGGCCATTTTGACTTCTGTTCACAATCACGAGCTCTTTTACATCTTTAAACAGTAGCTGGTGGCATTTCGGTAATTACTGGCTGTCAGTCCGTGCTCATCTATTGGCACATGCTTACAGTTGTACTTTGAAGTGAGACAGATGGGTTAAAATTACGATCAAACAGCAATTAAATCAGGTTGTTTAGTGAGGTCAGTGGTTATCCCAAGGGCACAAAGAGCTAAAACGTACCATTTTTCCCTCTAGTCTGAAGAATAGTCTCACTGATACTAAATGTCATTTACCACACGAGTGTTGGAAGTAGTCAGCACAGATTCTGTGTTTAACTATTTTCCCTTTAGTCTGGCAATGTACTTTGAATATTATCTAGTTAACCAGAAGACTTGAAAAAAAAAAAACAGACGGTCACCAAAAAAATGCTTTACTAAATTCAATTTAGTATAATTGATTATAAAAGTATTTGCAGAAATACTTCTTCCCACTTACACCAAAACCGTTTAGTTAAACGATTAAATCAAAATTACATTTGCCTCTGTTTTCAGTACCCATAAAAACTTTGCTATTTTCCCTCACAAAAGGGAAAATACAGCCTTCATAATAATCCTGTGAATTGCTTACTCAGAATGCAACGTTTTGTATGTTCTGCATTTTTGTAGGCTGAATTCCTGCTTTAGCTCTGTGTTACTGTAACGTTCAGTACAGTCAGGTTTGCCATGGATCTGTTAAATTATGTCAAGTCTGCAAGGAATAAGAATGTCTTGGATTAATGCTCCGCTGATATTTAACCTTAAAGGCTATGTTTCTGAAAAAACACCCATGTCGTCCCTTAATACATGCTGCCGTGTTAAGTGGCATAACAAAGCAACTGAAGATAAAACAGACAAAATTTCCAGTTTTTCTATCTGACTTCTCTTCCTTAGCTCTGATTTCACCCACGCAAGTCTACCATCAGCATTATTTTTTTCCTTTAATGAGGCCAAACAGTACTCAGTTTTTTCCTACTGACTTGCAAAAAAGAAAGCATATTGTTGATTTATTATATATTAGTACTTATTTAAATTTTTGTGTAGCTAAATAAATATTAATGAAAATTTGTGGCTTCCGGTTATACCAGTTTTGCAAAATTCTACTTGCCACTTTCTTCGGGGGCCAGTTATGTTTTCTGATAAGAAAACAAAAACATCTTAGTGTATTTCATTACTGTAATCTCCAGACCCAAAGGTAGGCCAGATTGATTTTAATTTATTAATTTTTCTACTGGATTAAAAGACAATGCATTACCTTGAAATGCTAAGAGTCATGCACTAAAATAAAGACCAAGAATATCATAACTCAAGTAATCTGAAGATCACTCATGAGCCATCTGAACTTCCTGACTGTAACCGTGGGATTCCTCTGTAACCTAGTTTAATGCAATCCGAAAACCAGCCTTCCCCTGATGCAGTCCAACCTTAATGGTTTCATTAATGCACTGTATACAAAATTAAGCAACCCTATCGGAAATAATTATCCATTCAGCTTTATAATCCTTCTGAAAACGAGCCTTCAGTTTGGTCAGCCGCTGGAAGACAAAATCCTACCTCAAACCCCGAAGCCAGGTAAGACTGCAGAGGCATCAGGAAACATCCATCTCCGTTCAGTCCAGGCACACACCTCTGTGCAGCCCTTTATTTGCAGTGCTTCAGACCCCCACGCTAATTTACTCTTGATCATTCCTAAAACCATTTCCCAGAAGGTCCGAGATATCGGAGTAACTTGCGAACCCTGGCAGAAATCTGTGCCCAGAGAGCACTACGGAGTCCTGAATTTTAATGCTGACATCTAACTGCAGTACCAGCAGGCACTCCAGGAACCCTATGGAAGCTACAGGCTCCTGATTTCTTTCACCAACCCTAGCAGATTTACATACTAATGTAGTAATTAGTGAGACAAAATGTTTACAGGTACCACTCACCCAGTAGCAAAAAAAAAAAAAAAAAAAAAAGCTGCAGGGTCTATCTGCCTGACAGACTTTCGAGCATCTCATGCTCAGGAGATGCAGATCTTGATGCAACGAGCCCTGGCTAGATTTCTACGTGCAGGACCAGCACTCTGGCCTGGAGTATTTTTCTAGTATTCCCAGATGACCAAAACTGGATTCACTTTTTAGGAGAACAAAGGATTTTTTTTTCATGTGTTAACACATGAAATTTTAAGGAACTTTCTGGAGCTGAGGAGCAGGCAAAGCTGCCATGGAGATACAGGCTTAGTCTCTCAAGACAGGCATGGAAGCAACACCATTAATTGTTTGTGTTTAATCAGTATTTGTGCTATTTGCTGAATGAAACTGTTAGCAGATGCTATAAAACTTACAAATACAACTAACAGTGAGGTTACGGATAAATAATCCATACCTGCATAGGACCATGCTTACTACCACCATGCTAGATAATGTTCTGATACGTGAATTTCTATTCCAAGTTTGGAAGTCCGTGACTGGCTCCCAAAGGAAATTTGTCCTTTTTTAAGATTAAGGAAAAACTGTGTTCACCTGCAAGCCTTAACTGCTGTGGAAACTAAACACAACCACAGAAGAGAATGTTTCTGCTTGACAAGTGCTGTGCAGACAAAAACCCCTGAGAGAGCAGAACTTCAGTGGAAACCTAGCAAGGGTTCCCTTTTATTATTTAAGTAATTCACAGAATGGTACTGCTCAGAGAAGAGGTCTCCACCTTTGATATTTCATTTTTCACTTTTATCACTTTCATTTCTGAATTGGTATATTACACCATTTTGAAGCCTGAGAATAGGGGTGCAATTTCAGGAATGACAAAGCCAAAGAGTAGATAATTTCAGGAATAATCCCTGTTGAACAGATTATTTTCAGTGGTTATTGTGTCTTTATATTTCATGAGCTGAGATCATCTAAGACAGGCAAATTGACACAGTCTCTGTTTCTGTTAACCTGAGAATACCAATTATGTTTAAACCGCAGCCCTCTAAATCTCTAAGTTCAGGTCATTTAGCAGAGATATTTATCTCCAGTCGGAAGTATCAAGCCCTTTATTTCTGCAAAGTTTCATTAAAGAGAAGTATTGAATTTCAGCAGACTTCAGTCAGAACTGCAGCAGCAGAGCCTCCCTGGAAGCGCGGCGGCTCTCCAGCCGTGTGGGCTGAGCTGCCCACCTCTGGGGCTCCCCCAAACTCACGGTGTCAACTGCGGTGTCAGTCTCCCATCGTTGGTGACCTACGTTTGGGTTTTTTAATTAATCAGCATCCCAGGGATGAGCCTAACCAAACAGCATTAAAATCAGATCTCCCAAACTGGCTGGAGTTCTCCTAATTCTTCCCCTTTTCCCCCACACGTGTGTCCTTTTCCCTTAAGAACATATGGAAAGTAACATTTAAAGGGTGGAGTTCCTCTCTTATGTCTTAGAAGAGACCTGAGTCCGTCAAAAGAGAAGTGCATTTCCTCATGTTTTATTATACTCTTCCAACAGAAGACCAAATTAATTTTCATTAGTTCAATATCACTGAATTGCCAAAAGATAAGATATTTGCAGAATGTCAAAATAATGGAAATTATTAACAAAGATTGTGGGGCTATTTTGTTAACTGTGTTTTCCCACCTCAATGTCATGCATATCTTCTGAATGTCCCAGTTTTAGAAAATAAGGTGGTTAGAGCTGCTTGGATTCCAGATTAGGGAGAGACTGGGAACTGAAACGCAGAGAAGTAGCACACACTTTGCATTGACAGCTGATTCATAATTACTGTTATTTTCAGCTGGCAACGACTGTTGAGGAACCAGTGCAGGATTCCCTTGCAGGAGTTGAGCTGCCCAGAGAGGTTGTGGGATCTCCAGCCTGGAGAGGTTCAGAACTTGACTGGCCAGGGCCCTCAGTACCCGATCAGACTCTGGAACGAGCAGGGGGTGGACCCCTGGAGGTCCTAGCCAACCTAAGTTATAGCCAACCTAAGTTATTCTGTGGCTCTATGGTACAAAAGTATTATGTGCTATATTCTTCTGGGATATTTGGAAGCCTATTCCAACAGCTGTCATTAATACCAAGTGGAGTAGCTCCAACAAGAGAGACAGTATATGTTTGAACTGGTAGGTTTTTTGGGAGCTGAGGTTCATGCTGTTCCCCAGCTCCTGCTTAAACTCCTGTATCCATCCACTAGAACCACCTGCACTTTTCCCAACCAGGTCTGTAAGGCAGCTGGTTCCGAATAGGAAAATCCAGGCACAAACTCCTGTTGCACTTCCACCTGAAAATAATTAAAAGCTCAAGAGTATTTTAATAGGATTGTGCATTTTTTATGTCCTCGGAGACAGTCCTAATTAGTCTGATCTTTTGCAGGCACTTTTAGTTAAAGCAAATTGAGCAACAGCATCATCTTAGCTTGCAGTTCACGCTCAGATTTTTATATAGTTTCAGCAGATGCAAAACTCAGCCCACAAACTTATCCCCACAGTCAGCACAATCTGCTTACAAGAGCCCAGGTTTGCTAAACTGTTTCCACTTCAGTTAAAAAAGAAACCAATTTTAAAAAAAAAAAAAAACCAAAACAAAACAACAACAACAAAAAAAACCCCACCAAACTAAACTGTGCTAAATTTAAGATCTGTTCACAGAATGGAAGGAAATGCTATTTCAAATATCCTGAAGGTAGCTCTAAACCATCTTATACATTTACACATGTGACCACAGTATCGCACAGAGATACTAGGAACCATCTCAAACACAGCTGAAGCGGCGCAGTTTGTGCCTGGGAGCAATTCACCACGCTCAGCACCTTCCCAGCGGGTTAGATCAAACGTGTTAACTGCAGCGAGCCATTATATGCTACAACCATAGCGTGTCAAGAAATACCAAGGGTGTTGCCATATTTCGGACCCCGTCAGGTTTCCTAAGTACAACTCCAAGAGGACCTTGGAAATGGATGGCACTGTATGATCTAAAGAAGGGCTGAAACCAAAAATCTTTTAGCAACACTTGCTGACTTGCTAGGGTTGCCTAGGGAGAAAATTTGGTCTTGGCCCTCGATCATTTTAACTGTGAACACATAAACAAAATATACCACGTGGCGCCACAGGAGCACGGGGACACCTTTCTTACTTTGTCTGTGGTCAGTCTGGAAGAGTTCAGGAGAAGAGAACTAAAGGTTCTTCGTGTCTCAACTATTCTTGCCCTGCCTCCAAACAGAAGATGTCAGCAGAGGATTAGTACAATAAAAAAATAGTGAAAACAAAGTAATCTGGTGTCCTTCCAATGAGGAAAGCTAATTCTTTTGGACACAGTACTACATTGGCACTGCGATACTGTTACCATTTCTAAAAAAAATTCAACCAACCCTAGCTTTGGGGTTACCTATAAGAAACCCACTAAGCAGGCGTTTGCATGATTTTCTTGAACCCCCTTAAGTCCTTTACATGATAAATGCTCATGCAAAAAGTAGTATGAGGGTGATTCACATGCAAAAAAACCTTCCCAGGCCAAATATAAGGTAAAAATTCTCACCTTTTTTTATGGTTACTACACTAACGAGTATCCAAGGACATATTTCCTGGCTGATACAAGGTATTTTTTCCATGCTTTAGAGTTTAGCAAATGATGGTGTGTTAAACTGGAAATTCCTGTTTCTAAAGAAGTAGCAACAATGAAAAGCTGCGCTGTACTGCCAGAGCCACCGGCATTAACACTGCTTTCCTGTTTTCGCAAGATAATCACTTCAGTGCCCAGGCTCATATGTGTGCATGCACACTCCTCCCAACATAGTATTTGTTTCATGAAGAAGAAAAAAGAAAAAACAAAACAAAACCCCCAACTTAGTGCTTTCTGCTGCCTTTATTAGTTTTATTTTACATCTATGCGATGTAGAAGCCACAGCCATGGGTCAGCATCACACTGTACTGGGCACTGCATAAATATTTCCTGCAAAGAATATTTCCTCTGCCTCAAACAGGTTGCCCAGAGAGGTTGTTTTGGTCCCATCCCTGGAGATGTTCAAGGCCAGGCTGGACGTGGCCTTGGGCAACCTGGTCTAGTGGGAGGTGTCCCTGCCTACGGCAGGGGGGTTGGAACTCGAAGATCTTCAAGGTCCCTTCCAACCTAAACCATTCTATGATTCTATAAAATAATTTATAATTTAAACCTGTAGGGCAGATGACAGTAAATGCTAAAGTATCTTGCTAGCCAAAAACATAAACAACGGCAAATACATTCAGTTCCAAATCTTCTTGAGTTTTCACTCATTCCTCATTTGAGGAGAAAAACACTCCTGTTGCCATCAGTGAGAACCCTTAAGTAAATGAGGAGGGAGTTAATCTACCTTCCCTTGAATCCCACACAGCATGTGAACAAAATCAGTGCCATTTGTCTTTGTCTCTGATGTCTGACTGCTTTTCAAGGCTGTTCGCTTCTTTCTCTCTGCCTGTCTGAACGAACTTTTCTTTAAGTGCTAGAAAGCAGCTGAACTAATTTGCACAGAAGATAAATTGTTTACGTGTGCCACATTGTAATCAGAACTGGATATATAATGAGGTTCCAGGCAGAAAACCCTTCAGCAGACTCGGAAGCGACTGGGCGTTGGAGTGAATGATGGAGGAGAAAGGACCCTGTATAGAATATATCTAAAAAAGGTGACAAAGTGAGGTCAATGAGAAGTGAAGACTTGCTACAAAACAGCGGTGTAAATCAGTGTTTGTGCAACATGTAAAGGAAAAACAAACAGCTGTAGGAGCAGGAGTGCTAATGAAGCCAGCTTTCCTATCGATTTCTGTCTCCTGCTTGCTGTCTTAGGTACAAGTTCTGACTAAAGCTTTTGTCAGCGGGGAGGGGGGAGCATTTTGTGAGGCCTCTCTCCTGCCTGGACTCCCTAATGAAGCACAAACTCCAACTGCCTAGGCAGTAAGAGACTTACGGTTGTTCTGCACCTTTATCCGCCTACCTGTTTTCATGGGCCTTAGAGAAACCTCACTGTTAAATTGTACTGAAAGTAACCAATGGATTGAAAAACTTCTAGGAAAGGAATAGACGCAGAGGCAAACGTATCACAGTCCTGCACAGCATGGTCTCATAAGCCTCCATTCCCTTCAGAGAGGGGAAAAAGGGAAAAGAAAAAAAAGAAGGGGAAAAAAAAAAAAAAAAGAAATTGGTAGAATAAAAATAACATGGCATCAAATGAATTAGGTCATCCGCATGATGTAAAAAGGGACCCAGCAACTTTTAAAATGCATAGTCATCCTCTGCTGCCCTGTGTCCCACTTCACACCCATTTGCTTCTACTCCTGGTGACACCAAGGTGGACCTCAGTGCATGATTCCCGAAACCAAGGACCATATGACATCATTTTGCAGCTGGTGGCAATACGGGCTATCAAGCAAAAGCATTTGCTATCTAGATTATTTGAAGTAAACATTTTAACACGGGTAAGCATTTTGTCTTCTTTAAGGGCTGCATGGTAAATCAATAACTGCAAAATGTTATTACATTAAAACAGCAGAAGGTATATGTAGAGCACTCTCTGATCTCTATTAGAAAGTTAAAATTGTCGTATATTGGACATTATTAAAAGGACCTACATGCAAAGAAGAGTCCTACTGCTAATATGCTGAATCAAACAGCCTTATAAACTGCCATTAGTCCTGTACCAGCACTCGGCACTCTTTCACAAGCCAAAGTCGCCCCTCGACCCCATTCTGCTATGTCCCTCCCTTCTGCCACACTGCTTGCTCTGACCCTGCTTTGATCGCTTCCGTGCAGAAATCACAGCGACAAGAGACCTACACGTCCCCCTACTTCTCCTTCTTTTTGAGGTACTGCTTTCTTTCTAATTTCTCCTTTCTAATCATATAAACCTAGCTCATTGCACTTCTACAGCAATGTCTGCTTCTGCCTGTTCTGGGAAAGAAATTCTGGATTTCCTGGGCTCGGGGAGAAAGCAGGAGCAAGCCAGCTGCCAAACTCCTGCAGGGATAAAAAATGTTTATTTGGACATCGTGCTGGTGCTGCAGACACTGGGATGAACTAAAGCACACTGTTTCTGGGCCGTGCCACCTAAAATAACGAAGGGCAGGCAATAAGTGGGAGCTGCCCACAAGATCTGCCCTGCCAAGGCTGCAAGAGGTGCAATGCACGGCGGGTGAGCAGCATGCTGGAAGGGGACCCCGGCATCGGAGAGGCTGGGCACGCACGCTGCCAACACGCAGGAAACCACCGCCTCTCCAAAAATTGACTGAAATCAGAAACACCCCCGCATAGAAATTCCTGAGCCAAGCTAATGGAGTTCAAATAGCTCAGTGGGTTTGTTTTGTTTGTTTTCATTTTTCTTTTTTGCCTTTTTTTTTTTTTTAAAAAAAAGGACTTTGATGTAGCACCTCAACCTCTCTCCACTCCATCCCACCTCCAAGCCCTGCGTCCCCCCTTGTTTTTCAAAATGACTGCTCAACAGAGACGGGCACAGAAGGGACTGTCTTCTGAAGAGCCAGTCTCTTCGTTGGTTGTTTATGGGCTGTTATTGAGACATTCTCAAATACGTCCTTCCAGCAGAATACGCAGGCAGGCATGCGAGCAACACAGCTGATGCATTTGAAGCAGACAAAGAAATAAATGGAAAATGTAAAACCGGCCCCGCAAACAGGTCTAGTCGAACAGAAGACTGTTTTTTCAGATTAAATAAATTGTAAGGTAAATACGTAGCATAAACATCTGAAACACAGTGCCTTTCCGCTCGAGATTTTGCGGCGACTTAGCCGTGTGCTGTGCTTGGGTTTAAGGGTAAGAATTTAGGCGTTTTGTTGCTGGGTCAGGAGGGCTGGCTTTGAACTGGCTCCCAGCGCTGAGCAACAGCACTGTGTCTGCTTGCGGGGTTCTGGGTTGATCTTGGCCCGAGTATCCATTCTCTCCTCTGGCCCGGGCTTACGTGCGTTTTCGAGAAGATATTCAGGCTTCGAACTTTGTGCGCTCATTCCTATGGAGAGCTGCCTCGTCACCTCATTTACTCTCGGTTGTAAGCGAGTTGGCAGCATAAAGGCCATAAATGATTTCGAGCAGTTACATTCTCTGATCGCTGGCTCCTTTCCTGAGTCACGTATCGGTCACAATCCTGTGTATAAGCTTACGGTGATTTTTTTTCATGCCTGTTCAATTCAGTTTATGCAAGATCAAAATCAGAAGGAAAAGCTCTGGCTTGCTTTGTTGTTAATTTAAGAAAGTGCTGCATGATGGACAGCTCATTTACACTGCTGTCCATTGGCAAATTGTTATTACACTATTTAGACAAAATTGTCTTTTTGGCAGCTGTTCATTAGTGGTAATTACATTACAAAAAAAGTAATTGGGTTTAGAACTTCTTATTTTATTTTTGTAGGAATTAAGTAACAGAAATGGCATCAAATGAATCAGAATATGGATACCTAATTAGTAGTAATCAAAGCTCAACAGATTATCCAGTTCTTCGTCAGATGAGCTACAGTAACCGAGAGTGTGGGCCCTCATGGTAGCGTACATCCTCACAGCTCACATCTATTGAGATGCCACGCAAAGCAGCTTCGCCACCTGTCTTATTTATGGTCTTTTTCTCATCCCTGCCTCCAGAAAGCATGAAGATGCCTGCAGGACCTAACACAACCACAGAGCTGCCAGCTGCCTAGACTGAGCAGAAAAGGACGGGGTGAGAGCCCTCCGGCTCTCTCCTCTGCTCTCAGCCAGGCATGGATCACTAGTGGAAATTGCCTTCAGCAGCCTGGGGCTGCTCGTGCCCTGGGCAGACTCAGAAGCAGGTCCCATCTCCTGCCCAACCCCTCAGGAGGTCCCTGGTCTACACCTGCGGTCACTAAAGCATGCTGCCAGGCACATAAACAGGCTCCTCGCTGCTGTCCTTCCACTGTACTTCTCAAAGATAGAATAGGATGGACTCATTCAGCTTTTATCTTCTGGAGAGAGAAACACAGCAACCATAGAAAGCCTTACTTTACCCAAACCACTGGCCAAACAAACCTCACCTCTCCATTTACACAGAGGTCTCATGCTTCTGACTGTGTTTCAGAGACTCGCAGACGTAATAAGGGCTGGATTTTCTACTGGTCATTTCCCATGGGTCTCTCAGGAGCTCTCTTTTCTCAGTTTCCATACACTTTCCATCAACAATACTCATTAGTCAGTTGAGAGAGACTTCTTCGGCAGGTTTCTTCCTGGATTAATTTTTTCTTGCAATTTTTTCTTGTTTGGAGCTGCTCACCTTGGCAACTGAACACTAGTTTTGGTTACACCGCATTTAAATCTCACCCATATTCTATTGCACTTTTTTGGGCAAAGGAAAAGTTTACCCATCAGAGTTTTCAGTTTTCTAGACTAGCACAAGCTGTATCTAATCCCTTTGAACTTCTCTCTACCAATTCTGTGAACCAAACTGACACGAAATAAAAGTAAATTTTACTATGGAGAAGGAGAAGCTGACAGAGGCGGCACCTTTATATCAGAGTTGCAGAGACAAAAAGAAAAGAGACTATTTGTAAAAGTATGATAACTTCTTGCTTAAAGGATGATCAATAGCTAAAAATATTGGTTTAGCATACTATTTCTAAATCTAGGACATCTAGAAGGGTGCATTATTAATGGCATCTCTTGTGGTTCATTATTTCTGAGGAACAAAATGACTTTATGATTTAAAGATGAGAAGATTCTGCACATGTAAGCAACAGGGTAAGCGTGCTTAAAATTATAAATCTTATACACCTGCTCACATAGGAGCACAGTTTCAAGAGATGAAGGGCCTTGTGCAGCTCTGTCCCTACCAGGAAGTTGGACATTCCTCAACAAAAGAGATTTATTGTGTATACACAACGTGTGCTTCTTGCATAGATGCTGTATGTAGAATCATGGGATAATATAAGTCCTGAGGGGCCTCTGTAGATCATCTGGTCCAACCCCTGCTCACACCAGGGCTAACTCCGGCGTTTGATCAGGTTGCTCAGAGCCTTGGCCAGTTGAGTTCTGAACATGACCAGGTTCTGAAAGTCTCTCTGCTCTGCTCCCCAGCTTGGTGTCACTGGTGAGCTAGCAAAAGTTGACTCTGTCCCATCATCCAGGAACAAAGACATTACATATTACTGCCACCTCTGTTGAAACCTAGAGAATATCACTAGTAACCAGACATCAGCTGCCTTTTAACTGCTGACCATACTTTTGAAGCCCATCAGTCCAGCCAGTTTGACCCTCATTTTGTATTTCACCCATCCAGTCTGTATGTCTTCAGTCTGACTACAAAGATACTATGGGAGACCATGCTGCAAGTTGTGTTAAAGCGAAGGTATGCTCACTGCTCCCCCCTCATCCACTGAAACAGTCGCTTCATCACAGAAGGCAATGAAGTTTGACAAGCAACATTTGTTCTTAGCAAATCCACACAAGCTGTTCCCAGTCACCTTCTCCCTAGAAGAAATAACTTCTACAAGACTTTGCTCTGTGGTCTTCCCAGGGACTGACTAGCTGATAGCTCCCTGGCTTCTCCTTCTTCCTTTTTTTTGAACATGGCTGTGGGATGTCCTTTTCCAGTGATGAGGAACCTCCCCTGACTGCCACGACCTGTCTAGGATGATCGTAGTGGCCTCACAATGACATTGGCCATTTCCCACAGCACCCTGTGGATGCATCCTGTCCAGTTCCGTAGTGCTGAGCACGGCCACTTTGCCACAGTGCTCCCTTACCGTCCTTCCTCTGCTACTTCACGCCCTGACTCTGCCCCTGGGCAAAGGGACCCGAAAGAGCAGAGTGCAGATGAAAGCAAGGGAGGCAGCATTTTTGTCCCCAAGACGCAACTCAGCAGCAGACCTGTACGCACAGAGTTGTTGCACAGGCACAAAATGACCAGGCTCCATATGAGCACATAACCTGGTACATTCTCATAGTGCTGGGCATCCTCCAGCTGACTTCTGTCAACTGGCTGTAGCAAGACTACTCACTAAATCACAGCGCCCCATAAAATAGAGGCCACGCATACAGCACTGCCTCTGTTTGCCAGTGAGGGCTTCTGCCCAAGACGCCCAAGCAACTAAATATGAAATATGTGTTCAAACCATAGTTTTATATAAAACTCCGTTTGGAAAGGAAGAAAAGCAAATTATTTCTTTTCCATTTGGAGGCAATTTTTCATAATTTGGGACTCACATTTCTAATGAAACTATTAAGGTCTATTGGGCTAAAAGAAAACTGCAATCACAGTCTTATCCAAAAATTCAAGTCACAGAGCATGGAGTGACCGTATTGCATATTTTTATCACTTATTCATACTCATTCCAGACTTTCATCTCAATGGAGTGCAAATACAATATTTTTCAAAAGATGGTAGTCCTTTGTATGTAAAATATCTTTCTTGGAGACACTTACAGATTTAAATTTTCAGGATGAAAATTATAATATCCACTCTAAACAGCTAATCTCATACAGAACTGTACTCTTTGTACCCAGTTTATACTGGCATGTTTAATAATATGCACAAATTATACATAATGTTAGGTGTATTTTATAAATTCATTAAAATTTATGTGGAATTAAATAGGTAAAATAAGTGTATAACTAAATCCTTCGTAATTTGGACTTTGCCTTAGCGACAAGTAAAGAGGATCCAGTTGCAGTAATCTGCTGCTAAACAGGGGCTATCAAGAAGACAGACAGGAGACTAGACTCTTCTTGGTGGTGCAAAGAGAAAGAACAAGAGGCAAATTTTGAATATTATAGCAAGGGAAGTTTCAGAAGGACATAAGAAAAAAGTTTTGGTTAAGCCCTGAAACAAGGCACCCGTAGACACTGAGAATGCCCGTCCCTGCAGATATTCAAAACTCAGTTGGGCAAATTGTACATACATCTATCAGCACATTAACTGTGGGTTTAGAATTTATTGTAGACTTCTGAGTAGCATTTTATGGGCAGTATCCTTGCCCTCAGCTCTGAGACACTGCACTTCTTGCACCTGGTCCTGCATAAACCTTTAAGGGTTACCATAACTGATGGGTCCATCTTCACGTACAAGTGAATTTTATTCTAAATTATTCTCTGTTACTTGGGGAGAAAGAGAAGCATCCGTTTGGAAACTGAACAAATAAAACGCTAGGTTTTACAAGGAAAATGTTAGTGATGAGAAGCATCCAAGAAGAAGAATCTGTATTTGTGACTCCTTTCTAGGGTGGCATTATCTTTATGCTTTGATTGAAAGTCTCTTGACTGTCTTGACAGTCCATGGGAGTGGGATACAGTGAAAACATATATATCCCTCTTATGCTTAAAAATCTTAATTGTTAGTGTTGACAGGACTGATCCTTATTTACACTTGGATGACATTTTTTATTGCGCTTACAACGTAAGGACAATCAAGCACTAATAGTTGGAATTGATGAATAATTTATACACTGCTACAGAGAGACAGAAAAGGCCAAATGAGGGATTCAGAACATCCCTCTGATAATACATCGTGGTACCTCTGCCAGGATTAATAAGGCTTTGGCCCTCTAAACATGATGAGCCTAAGGCTCAGAACAGGGTATAACTCTTCCTCTCAGCGAGATTGCTGCTTGGTCAGTACTTGGTATTGTATTGCTCTTTTGTTTTCAATTTGGAGCATGTAAGCTGAAGAGACACCACTCACTCATATTCTACGCTTCAAGGTTCTCCTAGCAATCAAGAGGATTGAAATTTGAAAGGAGCACACTTAAGGATATGGCTAAAGGTCCTGAATTTATCACATTAAAACTCTCACATATTGCACGTCCTTTCATCTCATGGGCTGTTATTACTGCTGTTTTCAGGTTGTAGGGTTCGGTGTGGGGTTTTTTTTTTGCTGTCGTGTTTTAATTACGGTTATTCTCCTTCCTTCAAATAAATTATCATTATATCCTGAAGTTCCTTCTAGCACATGGTCAGCCTCTCATGCATTATTTTCCGTGAGATACTATACATCAACAATGCAAATTACTGCTGACAACTTATTGACTCACTTGCCTCTAAAGTTCTTGCTCCTCTTTGTTTTAAGCCTACATGAAAGAAGTCTAATTAATCACTCTGGGTAAAAAAGTCCTGGTACAGACTTCTCCCGGTCTGACTTCATTCAGCTTCTCTGCCAAGACAACTGTTAAAGCATTCCAGTTATTTGTGACTGGTACATTTACTCAGTAAAAGCTGGTTATATATTGGCTTTTTTTTATTATTTACCTGTACAGTAGGGGGGCCCAACACTATACTCAATTATACATCTCTAAATATAGAGTAAATGTTTGAATATGTAGAAATACTTTCTGCATACACAGCTGGTGTTGGACCCACTGATTTTTAAATCAACATACCTAATTTAAGACTAATAATCTACAAATGGGACAAAACACATCAAATTAGCAAATCCTACTTCAAGTATAAGTGAACGCCTTATCAGAAATATTGCCTTATTACTAGTAACATCCCACTTTTTCCCAGATTGCTTCTGACCGATTATTCCCTAGTTTTGTCTTGAAGTGCTCTGGATTTCCTTTTAAGGATAACAAAAGCAACATAATTTTATTTTAATCTCATTCAAATTCTAAAAATTACATTATGATGCTTTTATTCCGCACATTCAATGGGAGGAGGATTTTTCCCACAGACAGACATTTTAATCTGCCCACATTTGCCACCAGATTCACCAGGGCTGTCTGATGGACGTGTAAATACGGAACTTGTTTAAAATCATATTCCAGATATGATCTCTGCTTTGTATCTGTTTTGTCCTGTCCTGCTGGCACTGTTGCGTGGCTTAGCGTGCTGGAGATGAGCAGGAGAGAGCCTTTTACTTCTTACTGAACTTTTGACTTTGCTGAACTTCTTACTGCCTTGTGTTAGCTAGAGGTCTTGTCCCATTTGCCCGTGAACATGCACCCACAAAACAACACAACTAAGTTTATGTCCTTTACACTCTTTCCACATAATAAGCCTTTGTCCTGAATTCATTGGGCATCCCTGAGGGCCATAACGATGCCCTGAAACTGGATAGAATTTGTTAGAGTTCTAGTGCCGAGTTCAAGATCTGAATAGCGTGGCGTTTACCGAGTTGGACTTCCCATCTCTCTCCTGTGTCAAAACAGGCTGTGTGTGTGTGGCTGAGATGGAGGTAGAGAGGTATGTCTCACCACACAAGGCAGCAGAATAGCATGGCATCCTCCCGTGAGATCCTGAAGGCTGATATCATGCCACGGAAACCTCCTTGAAAAACCACACGATGACTCAAAGGATGAACGTTCACCACAGAAACACAGCGGAAGATGGTTAGAGATATTTATAATATAACAGCCTTAACTTCACGCTCTAGTGTTTATTTTGAAACCATCCACACTTGAAATGCTTTTCTGAGCCATGCAAAACCTTATTTAAGAGATATGGAAGTTTGCCATCTTCTACTAGCGACTGAGTAATCAGTTTTTCTCTTACATAATACTGGGTGGACGACGCTGTTTCACCCAGGTTTTCGCTTTCCATTACAAAAACCTTATATGAACTCAGCTGCAGTGCTTCCCCCCACCAGCCCCCCTTTATTTTCCCCATGCAGAATCTGGGAGTACACACAAACACAGTCCCGCTTCCAAGAACCTTCTTTCACTTAAGAAAAAGACACATTCTACATTTTCCTGGTACAGGCATCCTCTGTGATTTTTGTCTACAGATTATTGAACCTCCAGATATCCTTTCACTGGCTCCAAGTTTTCCAGCTTTCGACCTCCAGGGATGTAAGCTAGATGAGATGTTCAGACTGCCTTGCAACACCATTTTAAAAGAGCTCAATGGCTTATACTTACGATTTGAAAGTCTGGCTGTTTATTGCAAATTAGCACAATGTTTTGACTCCTAAAAGGCATATAAAACCAAAGAAGCCACTTTCACTTCTGATATTCTTCCAACAGAAATGCACTTGTTCCTGTTGTTGAATAACTTAATTTTGAAAACTGCAGCGTATGGCCTTTTAATAAAGTTCTCTACCCAGAAGTTATTAACAAAACATACTTCATTACAGGTTTTCATGCAGTCTGGCAGATGAATCACTGTGATTGACTGAAAAAACTGCAATGACCTTACAAAGATGAGAATTTCATTTGATATGTTTTGGAAGAGTAGAATATTCTTGATTATATTGTGGTACGTTTAGGGACTCTTTTATGCCTTATCATTGCTGGGTACCAGCAAATCCTTCCTTAAACTCATGGAAACTGATCAAAAACATCAGCTTCTTGGGTAAGAATTTTATATTTATATATATAAAACACATGTGATTTCACTGTTTTAATGCACATGAAAATAGAAATTCTCCTGCCAACATAGAGCACAGAATTCATAATTTCAAATATATCTCTGTGGAAAAGGTCTCATGTGGAGATGAGGGCTTTTCCCATTCTTTTTTCTGTTCTTAGGAGACCTTTAGCACAATGGTCTAAGTGTGAAAAAGCCAGTTAAACAGCTAAACTCAAGTAGTGCTCAGGATTTGCTAAAACAGAAACTAGAATTGTGGTGGTGTTCCGGGTAACAGTACATACCCAGTACCTCTAGAATGTATTGGATTGCAAGGTGTCATCTAGGGACACTGTCCCTATTCAGGGACATTTACTGTAAAAGTTACAAATGGCCACCTTGTCTCAGAAGGATGGATGCTATTAATGCATCAGTGGATGATTATGCTGCATGAGCATGGGTCAGGTTTTAATATAAGTGCATTCTATGCTATCCTGGGCCACAGGACACATCCAACAATTGCTATGATTTACCTTTCATTAATTGTAAAGAATTATCAACACAGCCATGGCCAAGAATTAAGTGATATATATTTTGGTATACTGAGAGTAGTTAAGAAAATGAGATTTGTGCTAGAACCTACATGACAAATTAGAAGTTGAGAAGTAATTGATTTTTATAATTTTTTGGCACAGATATATCTATACCATAATTTTATCAGCTACAGTGTTGTTAGCTAAGTACTCTTAGAGAGGTGTTGAGCATCCTTTAATTGTAAGATCCACTATTTTTTTTTGCAAAGACCAGAAGAAGCTTTATCACAGTTCTGTTGCTATTTCCTAACACAGTTTTCTTAGAAGGTTTGAAAATGTGTCCACAATGTCATGATTAGAAAGAACTGAGATTATACAAATATAAAAAAACAGCGATGCCAAAAAGAATACACAGGGACTGGGTGGATTTTAACTCCAGCAAAACCTGTGTAAGTTCTCTCTCATAAGACTTACATGAGATCGTTGAGTTAGAAGAAAAGCGTCAAAAAAGCTTCTGAACTCATGAGTATACTTTCACTGCCCTTATGTCTTATGCGGGTCTAATTCTGAACCACAGATGTCCAATTATGTTAATACTGAAGTACCGCTTTCCCAGAAATGCAGAATTACTTGACCACCTATGAGTTTTTCTTATGGCTTTTTAAACAGAGTAGCATAAGACATTAAAAAACACTGGACAGCCAAAAATAAAAAGACTGACTTGCCAAGAAGAAATGTAAGTGTCCTGCTGTGTCCAAGTCCACTAAGCCGGCACCTCTGCTGTTTCCATGGCAGGTGTTCAGGATGTCTGAACGGGATTTGTAAGGGCTGCTGATTCCAAAATGGGAAAAAAACCATCTGTTTATGAGCTCTCAAAGTCCAGGTGCAAGGCTCAAAATGAAGAACTCCCACATTCTTCTGCTTTATCACTGATGAGCTTGATAATGGTTAACAAGTCCCTTCCTGTTTGGAAAATTTCTGATAAAACATTCATATCCTGGACCCACCAAGCTAAAGACCAGAGCTCCATGGATTAAATTTCCTCCCAGTGAAGTAAGTGTTGATAAAACACATTTTCCACTGCATTCTCTCACAAGAAGTAACAGCAGTTTTACCATGAAGGTATTATGAGTCAAGCAGGCCGTTCAATGAACCCAGTGGAGTGCATTAAAAAAGTCTTCCTGGGATCTTCTTGGAGGTTTATCACGTACAAGCACGGAAGACTTGAGCCCTAAGAGTTTTCATGGACTAGTGGCCGATACACCTACTTTGTAAGCACGTAATACATTGTTGTTATCCAGCATACTTGAGGAAAATAACTAATGAAATAGTTTTTCTGGCTTCTCAGCTAGCCAGTAGCTCTCCAAAAATAATGGACAGAGAACCTATTTCAAAGGAGCAGGATCTCCCAAGGACAGGCTATATCAGGAGACTCTGAAATCATTATTTCCCTAATCAAGTTTTCCTTATACTCAAACATAACAGAAAACGTTAGGCCCAAAATGAACCAAAGATTTGAAAGCAGTTAATTTTAAGCAAAGAAATAAGCCTTAATTTACATTATGTATTAAGCAAGCAGTTAAATTCTTTGCTAAATCAGTATGTTTTGAGAAATCAATGTATTAATGGGTTTGCTATTTCAGAATTCTGTCAGGATCAATATGGGACTTAATAACATGATCTTCCCTGAGGGAAAACTTTCTTCCTTTTCATACACAGAAATACCTTCCAGTGTTCCTGTTAAAGCTTCAAAATGCTCAAGCTCTGGCACAGAACCACGCGTCAAAAACGCGTCCCCACCTTATACCTCATCATAATTTCAGCCTGTTCACATAGAAGGTGGCAGTCTATTGTTAGCAAACCACTTTCCCTTCCTCTTTGATCTCAGCGAGAGCTGCTGGCAAGTTGGATTTTTTTTGATCATTGACTAAAAGACAGAAAGGTTAGGAGTTGTATAAAAAGAGTCGCTTCTCAGAAAAAAATTGTAGAGCCCTTCACAATGCAGAGCTGCAGAACATGAGCTCATTTAGACCAAAAAGTAGTGCTATTTGCAAGAACTTCCACTCACCAGCTCAGCCTCAGACAGGATATAGGAACCTCTAAAGGAAAAGGAGAAAGCCGGAAAAGTGCTTTATTACAAGCAGTTTATTAACTTGCCACCTGTGAAGACCAGAACTAGTCTAGCACTTCCAGAAAGCCAAAGCTTCAGAAACTAATTGCAACTTGAAGCAAGCCAGATACCTCGAAACGTGGATACATCTCGAAATGTGGATACAGTAATTTTTAAGGTTATTTTCAAATCTGAAATCCCCAAAGCTGCCCATCTAAAGATAACCTGTGAAAATCAGGTGTCAGGACTTCTCAGATCCAATCCTTGGTCTCTGAACCTCAGAGCTCAGACCCCTGGTGCCTGAAACCCCTCTGTTAGGCTTCCTTCCAGAGTCGATGGGGACAGCCTGCTGGGCGCAACACATCCTACCCAGCATCTCTCTGCCAACCACAGCCCAAAGAACTTGGTCTCTTAAATTAGGCCCTTAGGTCAGGAGAATGAATTTTGGACCAAATACACAAGCCTGGACATGATTCTCGACTTCTGCAGCCTTCTAACCGGCAAACAATATTTTAATAAATTTTTGTTATGATTTATATAGCAAAACATTTTTAACAGATCTGCCTGCTCTCTGCCTTCATTTCCACAACACCGAATGCTGCTATATGGCAGAAACTTTATCCATGCAAGGAAATAACATTTTGAGCTAAACTAAAAAAAAAAAAAAAAAAAAAAACCAAAAACCACACAACCAACAAAAAACCACCCCTCGAACTTAAATTCTTCACTCATTTAAGTAGCCCCTTATTGAGAAAAAGCTCCCAATGAATGGACTTTCAATTCCATTTCCAAAAATAAATCTGAAAACCGAAAGCAAACAATAATCTTCCTTTTGTCATCGAAATTGCTTACTTTAAAACTGCATTACTGTCTCCTGCTTCGTTTTATATTTTTTCCCCTCCACTTTGCACCAATGGAAATAGATAAATTCTTCATCTTTGTAAAAGAATAGCAAATCATTTCCCTTTCACTTTCTTGTTAGCTTGTTCTATTTTCTCGTAACATATTTTCCAAGTCTGTTCAAATCTCCCCAAACATGTTTTTGTACGGTATTTTCAAGCCTCACTATATAAAAAACTTAAGACGTTCCCACAATTAGACCTGTCACATTAAAATAAATTCGTTTTCTATAGCACAAGAGCCAATTGAAATATTCTAATAACAAACGAGAAAGCTTGAGTATCTCTTTCTTAAAACAACAATTCACCGATTTAGGTATCCTGTTTTTGACAAGTTGAAGGTTGAGCTACTTCAAAGACCTTCTCTGGGAATTTTTATATTTTTCTCCATAGTGAATGGTAGGTTCAACCTAGTCCAATAAATTGTTTCCCAAATGCTCACTTTTGGCTGTGAATAACCTACTGATGTCATTGTTGCTCCTTACAGCAAGGAGCAAGCATGGGATAGTAGCCACAAGTGTTATCTGCTTTGGATATGCATCTAAATCGGCCCTGGATGCAGTTATTTCTAGACCTCAGACTGGTGTGATGTCTTATGGAAAGAGCATTTAGGATCTAAACTCAGTGGCTACATCCCATATTAACAGAAGCCGATAACGTGCAGAAAGGAGAACACACCTTGAATGGTTCACGGGGAAATGCACATTCTCTGCTGAAGTGAAAGTCACAACAGCAACATGTGAATGAGGGGGTTCCTTAGAAAGGTGGGGGGGTGGGGGTGCGGGGGGACACAAGCAGAGAGAGCACAGCAAAGCTGTGCCTGGGTACCAGAGCCTGTGCAAGTCACAAATTGGGGCGGATTTGAGAGCGTCGGGAGGATCCCTTAGCTGTTCTGTGTTCTCAGTGTTCTTGAGCACTACTATGCACATACTGAACAAAAAGGGGTTGTTTTTTTTTTTTTTTAGTTAGTTCTCCGAGCTTGAAATAGGGACCTCTGGGCTCCACTGTAATTTCTGTTACATGTAGGGTTTGGACCAATTTTTTTTCCATTGCTTTGCACTGTCATTTCTTTTATAAAATGCATTTCATAGTTTGTCAGTCTCATAGTTCTGATTACATATTCTTGAATGCAGCAAGTGTCTCTCCCCGCATTTACAAAATGGCCTTTCACAGCACGCTCCTGTGATTTCAGCCTGCTTCTTCAGAGCCAGCAATGCATGAGATGTTGCCAAGTGCTAACATCATTTCAGTGTCATCCCTGTGATCTTTTGTACTAGCTATTTTGCAGAGAGGTGGCAGGAGAATCCAGTCCTCTCTCAAAGACTTGTAGTTTGTGCTGCTACAGAGGAACAGTCAAAGGCTCGGAAGGCTAATAAAATGGTTGAACATTGAATTTTTCTTTTTCATTTAATAATTCATGGGCATTTAGCAGTTAGACATTACTGTAACCACCATCTTCATCATTTCTCCTTGACAACCATAGGCTGCTAGTGAACTATACATAGTCCCGAGCCTCTCTGTCTATGATGTGTGCAACCAAGACGGGGACTTTGCACATTTCCTAGTGAGATGAGATAATAAGCAAATATGATTGAGGATCTTCAAGGCTCTCTCTTCCCCTTTTCACGCGTTGCCCCTACAGCCTTAAGGTCACGCTGATCAGCTGCTCATAAAACACCCAATTAGGCAATTAGTCCTGTTGAAAATAATTGAGATAAGAATAACAGGAAATTGCTAGATATTGGCAATAAAGTCATTTATTGTAATTGATTGTATAGTATGCCTCATGTTATTATAAGGTTTCATAATCAGAAGCACATAACTAAGTCATCTCTAGCTGTGGAGAACCATAACCAATATGCGCCATAAGAATAGGAGCAGCTGTAGTCATTGAGGTTCTCTGATCTTCTAAATGCACACTGGAAATTGTATTATCCAAGATAACAGAAAGGGAAATGTCTTGTTTCAGAAATAGTACGAACATAATCGGATTTGTGAAACCAAATGATTTTAGTAATATGGGGCACTGTGCACTGAGAGCAGAGAAATGGTTTTATGAATTGTAATTCACTACTCAGTAAATGGCAGAAAATAAACCACAGGGACTTCATCCTTCACTGTTTGTATGATTGCTGTTCTTGACAATTCAATATAAATTCAGATTTCTCAGGTGCTACACATAGGAAATATGAAATGGGGAGAATACTTCACAGAGTAGCTTCAGAGTAGCCAGTTGCACCCTTAAGTTACATTGGAGGGAAGAACTGCATGGAAATAAGTCAAGTCAGTGAAAGTCTGCTCTAAGCATCATGCCTTCTTTTAATCAAGTCGTTATATTCCCACACTGGTCATATGTGACCCCTTTGTGCATTTTAATTACTGTTTTCCTAATCCTGGTTTTGTATTCCTCCTAAAGAGGTCAGAGCAGGATATATATTTTTCCTACTAGAGAGGGGAAAAAAAAAAAAACAACAACAAACATTGCTACACATTAAGTTGAAAAGTTACTCCTTTAAGTCAAAATACGCCCCTTACAAATACTGCTGGGCTGTGCTGAGTCATACCACTCAAAACTATTTGTGTATGCCGACCAACTCTATGTATGCATTATAAAGGACCATAATAAATATGTCTGAAATTATGGCTTTAAGGCATATCTAACGCACATTTCATGGGCTGAACTGCCCAACTGGGACATTGATTTTGCCAAACCACTGGGTTGCAAATTAGCTATCAGTTGGTGTGATAACATACTCTGAGGTACAAAAGCAAACAGAAGGTAACCTCATTTTCCCCAACATAATTTCTGTTTGGAGTGTTTGTCTCTGCTTTTTTGCTTCTAACTGTTCTTAAACAGTAAGTGGAGATTATATTGAAGTGGTCCCTCTCTCCAAGCACCACTTAATGCTGTTTATGTCACCAGTGCTCTCACATTATACTCTCGCACATCTTTTTCCTATAACTTTTACTCCATCATTATGTATGAGTTGTCTCCCCTATTCCCTCCTCCTCTTTCTGTTGCGAAAGAATTGTCCCGGTTCCCTGCTTTCTCCCATGCCATCCCTTGTGCTGGAAAGGAATTCCTCATCGATACCCACAAAGTTACCTCAGTGATTTTCCTTCAGTTCCCTTGCTGCTCCTTAAAACTCAAACTACAAACTGTGATACACTTGGCAGAGGTTAAGCATCAGTTGTGTTGGTATGACTCCATATAGGGCAAATAAAATCCAGCTCATTGCTGCCTCTATTCAGTGACTTCCATCTGTCAATCAGCATTTGGGGGTTGGACTAGATGATCTCCAGAGGTCCCTTCCAACCCTGACCATTCTGTGATTCTGTCATCCGCTGCCTAAGGACTTTTATAGAGATATTAAACTCTCTGAGGCACAGAAAATCTCTTTATTCTGTGCTTACAAAGCTCCTAACACAGTAAAGAGCTGGTTCATAACTGGTTTATCTTGCCACCGTGGCAATTCAGATAATTAATAATAATAAAAAAATGTCTACACAAATACTACATCTATAATTCAGCTCTAGTAGAAGCAATCAACAGTTTCTACCTAGCAATATGCCAGTCACAGCTACAACAGCTCGGAGCTCCAAGCCTCGGGATAGCTACAGATTAGTGCTATGTTAAAGATCAGGGAAAAGACTACTACAGAAGAAAAATCTCTCCTATATCAGAATACTCTCCTTTGAAGTGAGAAGTGATAGCCCATCACAGGGGCAGGACGCAAGACAAAATGAACTGCGAGTTTGCTCCCTTTATAATTACATACATTCAAAAAAATGCAACACGGACACTAATATAAGAGATGGCCAGGACATGCTCAGCTACATTAAGAATATACTACTCATTTCTTTATGTCGGTCTAGTTTTATTGAATATAGTTATCATTAATTCCTTGTTCTTTTTAAATAAACATTCACTTTGATAAAACAGTGAGCTAATGTTCATGCCATTGAACACTATATTTTCCTTTCCCAAGGAAACTGTTTATTTATAAGCCATGGTTTGGATCCTTAGGTACTTGGAAGATTAACACAAAGAAAGCAGCAAAGCAACTACTCCCCTGTCTATTTTTTGTAAATATGTTAAAAATAATTGCCATATTAAAAGATCTGAATTAATCTAGAATCTTACCATAAAATCACAGAATGGTTTGGGTTAGAAGGAACCTTAAAGATCATCTAGTTCCAAGCCCCCTGCCATGGGCAGGGACACCTCCCACTAGACCAGGTTGCTCAAAGCCCCATCCGGCCTGGTCTTGAACACCTCCAGGGATGGGGCAGCCACAACTTCCCCAGGCAACCTGTGCCAGTGTCTCACCACCCTCACAGTAAAGTAGTTCTTCCTAATATCTAACCTAAATCTACCCTCTTCCAGTTTAAAACCATTACCCCACGTCCTATTACTACACTCCCTGATAAAGTGTCGCTCCCCATCTTTCCTGTAGGCCCCCTTTAGGTACTGGGAGGCTGCTATAAGGTCTCCCGGGGCCTTCTCTTCTCCAGGCTGAACAACCCCAACTCTCTCAACCTGTCCTCAGATGAGAGGTGCTTCACCCTCCAATCATCTTCATGGCCCTCCTCTGGACTCAGTCCAACAGGTCCACGTCCTTCTTTTGCTGGGGTGTCCAGAGCTGGACAACGTAGTCCAGGCAGGGTCTCACGAGAGCAGAGTAGAGGGGCAGAATCAGCTCCCTCAACCTGCTGGCCACGCTTCTTCTGATGCGGTAGCAATCCATATATTGATAGCAGTATTGACATGAATCAATTAGAGCAATAGTTTTACGTTAGGCTATTAAAAGATACTTTAAAAGACCTTTCAGACCTAAAGATGCTAAAATGATATTTAAAGATACTTTTGTAATATTTAAAGGTAGAGGGACAGTAAGTCTGTCAATTATAATCCTGACGTTATTCAATCAGACTTCCTCCAAGTTAGATGAGGTGAGCAGGGATATAAAATCAGATTCTGGAGTTTAAGCCAGGAATTGTAGTGTATTATTGTTTACACTCATGGCACAGGAAAAAAAGGAGGCATTTATGCTGTGTTTGACTGCTCCAATCAAAATATTTACAAGGCTACTTAGCAGAGAACTTATTGACTAAGGTGAAATCTAGTTCAGCGTATTTTGCATTCCCATACCGCACTTCCCAAATTTTCTCAATTCAGTAAGACTTCCTACTGAAATATTTAAGAAAATTAATCCAGGGACTTGTATAAATATTTTTAGCTACTTCTTACAAAGTAGCTTTTAGTTTTGTGTTTAAAACTTAACCCCTATGAAAAATGGTCTTTCAGAAGATTATCTACTGGTTGAGAGACTCTTAACACCCTCCATGTGCTGCTGTTTCACTGGGCAAGCTTCCAAAACAGGTTTTAAATTACATATCTTCAACAAGCTGATTTATATAAAGGAACAGCTGGTGAGTAAAGAAGAGAAGAGAGAGTCTAACAGAAGCCATGTGAAAATGTGGAAAAATTGGAAGTGTACAAAACTGAAAACACGTCGGTAAATGCCACCACACCTCAAAGGGCCCTCTGTTTGGTAAACAAATGAGTATTTCCTCTCTTTATTGTTTACGCATCAAAATATAGTTTCTCTAGGCCCTACTCAAAAGTGAGTTCAGCTCACAATTTCAGCAGAAAAATGATCAGGCAAAAGCAGCACAGTTTTCTGCTGAATTTGTCAGCTGGTTCAGCGAGCCCAAGCAGCTCAAAGGAAGGCTCAGGTCCACATAAAAGCATCTGGATCTGTGCATGGGGAGAACAGGAGTTCTTAGGTCAGTTTGCGAAATCTCAGTCCAATTCAAAGCCTGCTGAAGTTGATGGAATTCTACAGATACAAAACTAGGATGAAGTTATCAAAGACTAGAGCACCATATTCATAGTGCCAGCGTCAACACGTAACTTGGGCAAAGTAGCCACTGTACATTTCTTCAGGTGTAAATGACCAACGTTCCTTCTGCAGTCACAGAAAGCAAATACAATAAATAGTGTGACTGCTTTTCAGCTCCCCCTTATTAGTATTTTTTGAATTCTAGCAATTCTAGTGCAAAAGCGATTTTTTTTTTTTTATTAATTTTGGGGGTTTTTCTAATTCTGGCTCAGCTCAGAGATTTTCCATAACAAGATGAAATGACAGGATGGTGAAATCCAGTGGAGAAGAGTAGCTGCCCAAGCGAATAGTTCATAACACCATGCCCCAATTACCTTGTGAGCAATCTGTCTTATCCCGCCGTGGGGTAACTGAGCGAGTCCCAACTCTAACATTTAAGAAACAGCAGCCATTTCTACAGACAGGTCAAAACACACCTTAGGAATCCTTCCCTCAAAGCCAATTTACTTCTCAGGTTATGTGAGACTTTTGGTGCCAGAAGCCCCTCCCGGGGACGATTGTGCCATCCTCAGGCAGATGGAAAGGTCCCATCTCCTCCCTTGCCCTGCCCAGGCACACCCACCGCACCGCTTGGAGGACAGGTCACCGTTTGGGAAGGGACATTAAAAGCCAATCAACGTTCCTGGCTCGTTACTAACTTCATGGCAAGGGAAGAGGGTGGAGGTTGTCAACCTTAATTAATGCCTGTTTTAAAAGCACTTTGCATTCCTTGCCTGACATGTGCTTAACAAAAGCCAAGAGCTGTTGTTGTTATTAACAACTCCCAATATAAACACACTTGGCCTGATTTTCCTCTTGCTCACAATAGGCTTCACACTTGTTTAAGTCGTGATTGGGATGGAATAAGCAGGCTTTCTGCGGTCAGTGCAAGGGGAGGCCTGGAGAGGTGGTGCACAAGAACCTCCAGAAGAAAAAGCAGCAGGAATAAAATAAAAAAAAAATGAAAAAAAATTCATCTTTGTTAAGTGCTCCCTTCCTTGAAGGCTGAGCGTGGAATCAAAACAACACCAATTGTATAAGCCTTTTCCCTGCGTGCTTCTTAATTTTCCAAACAAGATGATTTTTCACTCAAGCAACTATTTTTTCCACAAATGCTTTTTGCCTTTTTGGTGCCTCAAACTGCTAATGATACAGCTAGAGCTAGGGAGACATCAAAGAGATTCTGCTGTGATGCTTTGATCAGAAAAAAAAAAAAAAAAAGGCAAAAGGAAAAAAAAAAAAAAAAAAAAAAAAAGAGACAAAGGAGACATGGCTCATCAGCTTGGGTCCTGAAACACTTTTCTGTAAAGCATTAACATGTTTGGAGAGGAAAAAAAAAACCAAACCAAACCCTATCAAGTTCTAAAATCAGTCCCAGAGGTTCTGAGCTTTAATGTTCTGCAAGTCACAGGAGGCCCTTTAGTTTGTCCTTGATCCTTTCAAGTAGCTGGAAATGAGAACATGGTGCAGAAGCTGCGGCTTCAATTAGACATAATATCGAAAAAAGGTTGATAGCTCTTCCTCACTAATGAGAAAAAAAACAAGTGCTCTGGAAGAAGGCCATCCCGCCCTGCTAGCTGACGTCAATAGAGCAATCACACGCGTCTAAATATTATCAGAGTCAGGGTAACTCGCAAACATATTTTACACCTTTTTCATCTGCCAATTGGCTCCTTCAGAGTTGAATCTAGACCTTTCCCTTTTCTTAGTTAAAGAAGTTTTTGAGGTTTTTCTCTCACCTTTTTAGCACATCAGAAAAATCAGTTAGGAAAGAAGATGCAGGATATTTTTATTTTTTCCCCCTTCTTCCTCCAATTTACAAATTACACCAAGGAACCAAACCAGCTACTTCTGTAGTCACCGTTATTCCGACTGGTAACATTGCCCTAATATCAGAGAAGAGGTTTCTAAGCTTACACCAGACAGATAATATTAATTTAGGAGAGGAGACATGTGAGGGAGCTTAACATCAGTTTCAGTCCTCATTCTGCTAAACATGGCTTGTTGTGCGTGCAGATACTTAGGACTAGGTAAAGCACCTGTGCCTTTACTTTTATGCTTTTCCACTTGAGACGGTCTAGTGTTTGAAGAGCAGAAAGAGATTTGTATTTAAAAAAAAAAAAACAAACAAACAAAAAAAACCCAAACACAAAACCAACAACAACAAAAAAAATCCCAAACAACAGAAAAGCCATAGAAGTGGAAAGGAAAATTACAGGGTCCTTATTCAGTTAGGCCAGATTCTGCTCCCGCGGTCAGCCTGCCTGAACAGCATGAGGAACAGGCAGCCTTAACTCCCAAAGTAACACAATGAACGACGGACACATCAGCTTGGGTCTCGGCATGATCAGGCTCTGTATCCGTAGGATCAGAGTAACAGCAAGGTTGACGCAATGACTGCGTACCAAGTCTCCATGTGAAATATCTACATTTTGTAGTCTACAGCAAATACCTTGCAAACATCCCTCCACTATACAACAGGACTCAGAAAAGGGCCAAGAATGTGAAAAAAAAAAAAATAAAAATTAAGTGATCACTACTGTAGCCCCAAGAAATCAAATCTCTTTCAGCTAAAAGATATTACTTTTCCTACATTCAACCAGAGAGTATTAGATTCAGGTATGTATGCAAAAAGAAGTATTCTTTAATAGCATTAATAGCTGAGAAGAAGTAGTATATTTGTTTGGAAGTAACTTTGCTTTAAGTTACTTGTCATTTAAATAATGTATCATTTACTATGATGTGCTATTATTATTTTAAATATAATGCAAAATACATAGGATACAGCGATGCTTTTGAACAGTGGCTCACAGCCAACATCTCACACATCACTGTAGGGTGAAGTGTGATTTGGTACAAGGTGGGAAACGGAGCTCAGCTCTGCATTGATGCCTCACGTGTTGCTCAAAGGTGAGATCTGCCCTGAACAAGTCAGATCTGGTTTTTTTGGAAGGCAATAGCTCCAGCACAGCCCAGCAGCAAGGCCTTGTCCCTGCCTTTCCCTGGCACCAGCCACTGCTGCTGTCTTCTCTGGTGAGCAGGGAAGGAGACGGGGCAGCAAAAACTATGACCCTGAAGTCACCCATTGACTTGTCACCTCCTGTACCTAATGGTGAGAATGGTCATTCTGCTTAATCCCACTCAACTTGATTCTGTGGTTTCTTTTTTTTCCTTTTTGTACATTTTCACGGAATCATGGAGTTTCAGAGTTGGAAGGGACCTCTAGAGATCATCTAGTCCAACTCCCCTGCTAAAGCAGGATTGCCCAGAGCACATTACTCAGGACTGCATCCAGGCGGGTCTTGAAAATCTCCAGAGAAGGGGACTCCACAACCTCCCTGGGCAGCCTGTGCCAGTGCTCTGTCACCCTCACCATAAAGAACTGTTTCCGTGTATTTGAACGGAACTTCCTGTGTTCTAACTTGTGCCCATTGCCCCTCGTCCTGTCACTGGGAACCATTGAAAAGAGCCTGGCTCCATCCTCCTTCAACCCACCCTTTAGATACTTGTATGCCATAATAAGGTCTCCCCTCAGCCTTCTCTTCTCCAGGCTAAAGAGTCCCAGCTCCCTCAGCCTTTCCTCATAAGGCAGATGCTCCGAGCCCTTAATCATCTTAGTTGCCCTTCGCTGGACTCACTCCAGCAGTTCCCTGTCCCTCTTGAACTGGGGAGCCCAAAACTGGACACAGTATTCCAGTTGTGGCCTCACCAGTGCAGAGTAGGGGAGGTCATTCTCCCCCTTCGACCTACTGGCCACACTCTTCCCTATGCAGCCCAGGATTCCATTGGCCTTTTTGGCAACAAGGGCACATTGCTTGCTCATGGATAATTTATTATCTACCAGGACCCCTAGATCCTCTCCTCAGAGCTACTTCCCAGCAGGTCTGCCCCTAACCTATACTGGTGCCTAGCATTCTTCCTCCCCAGGTGCAGGACCTTGCACTTGCTTTTGTTGAACCTCATTAGGTTCTTCTCTGCCCAGCTCTCCAGCCTGTCCAGGTCACGCTGGATGGCAGCACGGCCCTCTGGGGTGTCAGCCACCCCACCCAGTTTGGCATCATCAGCAAACTTGCTGAGGATACACTCTGTCCCCCTCATCCAGGTCATTAATGAATATATTGAACAAAATTGGACCGAGTATTGACCCCTGGGAGAACTGTGAGATATTCTTCACTTTGCAGCATTGCTTGGCAAAATATTCAGGATCCTTCATGGCTTGTTGCCATTTTAAAGAAGAATTTACCAGTGAGACATAAAGTACTGGCTATTTCCTCAAGTGAAGCTTAATTTAACAAAAAAGAAAAAAAAAAAAAAAAGAAAACCACACCCACACAGCAAACCAAAAATCCAAACACCCTCTCAGAGCATTATACATTTCAACTTCTTCAAACAATTTATTTTCAGTCTTTAGCACCTTGCACACTTTTTGCAAGACTTCTAGTCCAGGTTGTTCATGGAATTGCATAGCTCTAGTTGGTATAATGGAAGGTGTCAGGGAACTTTCCCAAGACCCTACTTTCAGTTAGGTATGACTTTGCAAAACCCTAATCACTTTACGGATTTTGTGCCAAGGATGCAGGCTCCCTAGATCCTATTAAACGTACCTTTGAGAATCGTTTGTTTGCAGATAATTAGTAGAGAATTGCTGGACCTTGACAGCTAAGATGCCTAAAAATCTTACTGAGTGTATGGAGACCACGCACAGTTCTTCCTGTTGAATTGCTTGTATAGGCATTAGACCCAAAACCAAGCTGTGCACGCTCTAGCCCTTCACAACCCCCTTAATGCGATTCCCAGAGCAGTAAAAATTCTGTGCAATTTGCAGACTTCTCTTTTTTCATATACGATGAAAAAGAAAGATAGGAAAAATTGTTCTCTGGAAAGCTCTACCTAGTTTGTAGCTTTCCAAGCAGATTTATTCATCTTCATACCCTCCCCTGCTCCACCCCGTAAGGTAACGTAAGCATAGTGCAGACTCAGAAACTTCACATTTCATAGCTAGAATAGCTAAAAACCTAGTGTTTTCAGATGCTGAGACTTTGAAGAAGAGGTCTTTTGCCCACAAAACTCTGGCCCTTGTTTTGTACCAGTAAAACCAACTTAAAAGTTAATATTGGCATTTTCACCAACAAAGACATAGCTCCCAGTTAACCACCATAGACTTGTAGCGTTTCTGATGTGCCGATCCTCTGAGCATTGTGGCAATGAAGCTGCACAGATTAAACCGGGAATACTTCCAAGCTATGGTCCTTACAGCCATATATTTCAGGAACCATCACTTCAGAAGTGCTGCTTATTTTAATTAAAAATGAAAAATATCTACTCCCCCTAATTCATCAGAGCATTGAGTGCCGCCAATCACCGTTTCACCACTGCGCTGATTCTGCTCTTTGGGAGGGACTGTAGCTACGCAGGTATAGTGACTGCTGACAATGATCTTTAACTAATAAAAAGATCCAGAAACTGAATGGCAAGAAATCTTCTCTTATGGATAGCTGCTCTTTGAGGAGGGAATATTTAATTTCAGATGGAATAACTAGAGCACTTCTGCTCCAGAGGACCTTCCTTTTCACCACTGCATGTGGCAGAAAAAGAGGACAATGATTAAGGATTATTTTCTAGGAAAAACATTTAAGAAGGCTGCTCAAAATTGCACCTTAACTTTTTACCCCCAAGAATAATATCACTACCATCCATAAAATCTCTTCAGATATGCAGGTGGAAAATTCTGTAAATAAGTTTTATAAATAAAACAGCTTTCAGAAGTAATTAACCCTCCTCCATCATTCTTTTCAGGGTTAGAAGAGAAAAGTAATAAAATGTTTTAGTTACCCTCAAGCAAAGGTGTGGGGTTATGCTAGTGGTATTCTCATGTTTGATCTTGACTGCATCTCAGTAAAACTCAAAAAAAAAATTTAAAAAAAGGACTGAAATATAGGGAAGACAGCAGTCCCATGAAACCCTGGAGAGCTGCACATTCACAGCTCATACGGTATAAAAGGAGAGCTCAGAATGCCTTTGATTAAGTCTGTCCTTAATTATTGAAGAACAAGGTAGCATAAATAAGGGAGAGGGAGGATGTGCTCAGATCTGCAGCATTATTTATACCTTTCGTATCTAAACAGGTCGCTGTATGCTTAGATTTTCAGTTCACATTAATTAAAGTATCAGAAGTTATGATTGACTCTGCAAAGGGCTTACTAGCCAAAGAGCTAGGCTTACTCGTTTGCAAATGAGTCATCAGCAATTACACTAGCAAACTGTTGGGGGGGGAGGGGAATGGGGGGCAATTCCACAGGGAAAATAACTAACTTGGTTAAATGGTCTTCACTGAGGGATCTTAAGTTTTTTTGCTACAGTAGTATTTCTATCAGCAAGAACCCAGGCACCATCGTTAGAGGTGCTTTAATTAGAAGCAGTCATGTAGTCTTTGAAAATTGTTCTGGATTTCAAGAAAGAAGATTTGATATTTGTATACTTTCAAAGTTTGGGAGAACTCAAATTTGAAGCCGGACACAGCCAGGTAAGTTACCTATTTAAATACAGCACGAGCTTTTTTCTTCCCACAGTGCAACTGTGAAGGATAGGGGTTTTAACTAAGTGGAGAGAATATTTCTCCTCTTGATTGAAGTAGATTGTATTGTATTTTCTTTAGATGTATATTACATTAGTGTTTCGTGCTGATTATATAATGCATTGTATGTATTGCACTGTAAAAAAAAATAAAAATCTCTTATAGCATAGATGGATTTAGCGAAAGTTTACGCCCAAGTCAATTTGATGGGTAGTTCAAAATAAGCCTCTCCTCTCCAGCAGATAAAAAGAAAACCTAAATAACTAACTTTTGGATCAGTGCAGCTAAGACGTGAACTCTACCTGGTATAATAAATACAAGCCCAACAACCAGCAGTGTCTTTCTGAGAACAATTTTTCCCCACTTTCTTTCAGACTCTCTTCTCCCCATGAAGAGGAGCACAAAACTTTTTTTTTTTTTTTTTTTAACTCCTTACTCCAAAATACACAATAAAGCTTCAAAAACTTCACTTTTTAGTACGACTTCCATTTACAATTATTATTGTAGCCTCGTTCACCGTTAGATAAGCCTTGATCTAATTTTAGTAAATTGCTGGAAAACTGCCACCTCCAGACACACACCTGAAAGGAAAACCCCCTGTTAGGTCACAGGTCCTTCAACGAGGTCCACAACACACAAACGGCCTTAGCGATCTTAACATATACAGCTTATTGCTACCAGAAGCTTTCTCTTCATTTCCAGTGCAACCTGCAGAAGTCCTTAGGGAAACCCATGAAACAGCAGCTGATTTACATGACTTCCCCCACATCATTACAGCGTGCAACTGGTGAGCACAGCTGCAGAAACACAAGCCACGGCCTATGCTTTTGTAACATACGCTGACTTTTAGGGCAGGATAAGTGACATATTGCAACGGTGACAAAGACGTTTGAAGTTTAATTGTTATTCAAACGTCAAAAGAACTCTAATTTCTGGACACTTGCATCTTGGGCAGTTCTTCAATCTGCCCACGTGAGATTTCAGAGGATTTTATGTATCTGTTTTCTAATTTTAGATCACAAGCTGTGATCCAGAATGCAATTCCAATACATGCAACTTTCACTTTGTAAACTTAAGTTTTCAGAAATAAGCTGCTAAAAGTATACTTACTTAAAATGATTTCTAGCAAGAACTAAATCCTGTATCTAGGCTCTATAACATTGATTTAGAAGGTTTTTATCATCTACCACTTTGAAATGACTGCAATAATTTGGTTTCTTTGCAAGGTGAACAGAAAGTTTCTTTACTTGAAAAAAAAAAAAAAAAGACGACAAAAAAAGGAGAGGGTACATTTTAACCAAAATAAGTATCTCCAAGACACACTGCTAGAACTCAAAATAATTTTTTAACAAACACACATAAGTTATTCTACTGGTACTTAAGAAAGCCAACAGAAAAAAACCAAGCCGTTCTTATCAAATTGTCAATACCCGCTCAAGAGTTTTGTGAACAGTAATTAAATTTAAACTTCAAAGCTTGAAGAAAAACCCTGCATACCCTTGGAGAGTCCAGCTCTTAAGATTACCAACTATAAATATGAAATAAAAAACAGAAGTTAAATTGTACTGCTTGTCCCTGCAGCTTAATTAAAAGCAGAATCAGACACTGAATTAGTAAATCCAATGACATCAACATAAAGTCCATGATTTTAGTCAGAGATGATCATTAGGAGGCAACAAATTAATTCCCATCTCAATAGAAATAGCAATGTTTTCCAATTATTTTTTTTTTAATTGGTTGGGAAAATACCCCAAATCAACAAAAAGAAAAAAAGAATCCAGGCACAAAAACTCTCTTAACCTTTCTGAAGAACCATGTATGTTCTGGGTTTTATCCTTGATTAAAAGAGACATGCCATACATGCTCCAGAGAAAAGTACATACACGCACCTGAAACCCTAACTCTTTGGTTCAAAGGATAATATCTTGACATTAATCACCGAAATATAAAAGCAGAGTAAGTCACCGACAGCAAAACCCCATTGTCACTTTAGCATGATTTTCAGCTAAAACAAGTTTGGCTGGCCGAGACCAAACAACAGAAGGACACCTCTTTTTGCAACACGAGATGAGGGTTGATGGCTCCAAGATTCTTCACTACTACAACAGTAAACTAAATCCTGCTACAAATGACTGGGACACTGCCAGTTTGAAGATAGGACGGTGAAAGCGCCCTAAGGAGCGGTGGTCATTAAAACAGAAACAAAAATATTTATAATTTTGTGTTGTTTGAAAACAGAACTTATTTTCTATTGTAAGGTCTCGCGTGTTGTTTCATGAAAACTCAGGTTTTGCAGAGATGGGATTTAAGCATACTCTTAGCCCAGCTACATCCAGAAGCACTAGAAACACGATTCCACTGCTACCAGACATCCAGGCTACCTTCCCGATCAAACAGGTAGTTACACATTTACATTATCATCCCCGGGTAGAGTGAATTGAAGATTCAAAAAAGAAAAAAACAGGTTTGAACAACCTCTGTAGTTTTGGTACCCTGACAGCAGATTGGCAGTCGGAGAGCCTCATTTTATCCAGAGGGCAAGAGCAGCACAGACAGCAGTGCTGGAAGATTCCCATGTTTTCCTACCCCTCAGAAAATACAAAACCATCAAACACTTTTGAACAAATCTCCATTGCTTATTAATTCCAATGGGTTCCAACTCCATTTTCTCCCCTTACCATTAGATCTTGAGCATCCAATAAAATGTCATAAATAATAATAAAAGTATCTTTCATTTCCAAAGCACCACAGACAGTAGTGCTCATGACAGTACTGTTCCCAAACACCAATGTCTTTGCCTTTTCTGTCTTGAGGATGTCCTCTTAGTTAAGAGTGACTGAGCAAGGTAGACACGGGATTTACTGTCAATCACACCATTAAGAGAAATTTTGACGACCGTTTCAGAGGTATAAGATCTTTGCCTGAAACATCTGGCATCTTCAAAACCACTGTAATATAAGACTTCCCTTTTCCTGCACAACCCTTCATTTTCAAAAACAGGCAAGCAAGGCCTTGATAAAAATAGCACAACAGTTAGATTTCTGTAATCGGTGTGCTGCATTTCAGTATTTCTGTATTCAGAAATATTTCATTATTTCTAGAAAATGGCCCCAAGAAAACTAAGGAGCACAATAACACTTAACTGGCTCTTTAGTCACTTGATTTGTCTGTGGCTATCACGTCAGAGCTGTTCTCTTTTCTAGCTCCAAAAGTTTTTTGCTCTGGCTAGGTAAAGCAGCTATAAATGAGAGGTTGGAGGCCAACTAAATTTAGTGGACCCCAGATTTTGCCCCATAAAAAAGTGACCAGGGTATCTATATAATTTCACATCAATCAGGAACAACAGGATCGAGGTTAGGTGAAGAAAGAAGTGACCATTTTTCACCTTAGTTTAGGCTTCATTTTATCTCATCTATAGGGGTAGCATGAAACGATTAGATACTTCTCCAGTTCGCATGCCAGTTAAACGTTGACATGCTGTTTCATTTTGAGGAAAGCGGGTGAATAAAGGTATGACTCGCATACAAGTGGACTGCCTCTTTTCAAGCGAGTCCCCTTCTGGTACTGGTTAAGCTAGAGGTAGCTCCTCTAGGTATAAGTTTCTCAAAGGCATTGCCAAAAGTCTGATGCAAAGCTCACAGATGCGAAAGATGTCTGGAACCCAGTAACATTTGATCCACGCCATCCATAACAGATTTTATCAGCACTTCTGAATACCAAGAAACGCAGTATGTAACTGATCTCACATTTAATTCCTACCAACTTGTCTGCCTAAGATAATAAAAACAAAAATGGGAAACCAGGCTCAGCATGCCAGGATAGCAGCAAGTCACATAAATTTGCAGGGTTTATTTTTACTTGTAGTGAGTTTAACAGGATAATTACTCCGGAGTTTAAGAGAGCTGATGAGGTTTGGATGAAGTTTTGCCCAGCTTCAGGTGGTACAAATAAAGTGAACAGACCAAAGAGGATGTTGTTTACTGGAAGCTTCAATAACTTCATTCTTCAATACCCTCTTCACTATTGGTAGAAACAGAGCTGCATAAAGCTACGTTTATGGAGACTGGCTGTGTGCTGAAAATCTAATGGTTCCTTCAAATCCTGGCCTATTATCATATTGTTGCATTTTTCATATTAAACTACAATTACCCTCTTTCCATGGTTCAGTTACATTAATTTCTAGTTAACATGAGTGTTTGTCTACAGCAGATACACTTAAAACAGCTGTAGTTCCTTTTGGAGCTGTACTATTACTGAGACCATATGGCCATTATGCCGGTGTTGTTTCCTCTTTTGTCCTTCTCCTCTTGACAAAATAATTTATCTTTAATGTGCTAACACTTTTCAGAGCTGGCCTGAGCACCGGTTTATTTTTATCCCCCGAGATGCTGACAACCTCACAAATAATCAGAAGTCAAGGGAAAAGAGCATGGGTGTTAGAAAAGTAAAATCTTCCCAAAGTTCTCCAACCACCCCTCTTTTTTTCTTCCTTAATATCAAGGCTACAGCACAGTTTGAAAATAAACAGTGCAAACATGTTGTGTCATATGTGTTTGTCTGCTGTTACACTTCCACTTTTTAGTGCTATACCGTTCCCTGTTGCTTGGAATCACTAAGAAAGCCATTATCTGTCAGAGTCACCAATTTCCAAAATCCGTTTTTTTTTTTAACCTGACCTTGTTGAAAGCTTTTCCAATAAGGGTATGCAAGTAATATGCAGGAATTCGATTCATGCAACTCTGCTACTAAGCTCTATATGACCACATAGTCTAAAAAATTTAACTATCTGATATTTTGGGGCTGGGGTGGGGGGCAGCCTTGTGGATATCAAAGAGCTGAAGGTGGGGATTTCCTGGGGTCTTTGCTGCGGAAAGACAGAATTAACATACAGTTTAATCTCTTTACAGAGTGCAACTCTGCACCTCCTTTTCTAAACAATCTTAATTTAATTTTAAATCCTGCTTGGAGTAGTTTGATTATATATAAAGGCTAATACATAAAAAATATATATTACATAAGAAGAAATTTGCATGAAGGAGGATTATAGGATAAGACCAGCTATCCAAAGCCTACAATAGACAAAACCCTCAGGTATTCTACAGGAGAAGCATATACACAAGTGTTGAATTTCTAAATATTTTTAAGAGAGTTGTATATTGCTGATAAAGAGTTTAGTTTAAGAAACCTTTGATGACATGCAGAAGAGATTTGGTATGCGACACTGGCTCAGTGGTGCAGCCAAGCATCTTCCATCTGCCCTGGAATAGTCCACTCTGGAATCAGAGTACATGAGTGCCACAAAAAACAGCAAAAGTTGCTGTTCATTGGTTTTCCTATTAACAAAGAAGGGGGGGTTAAAAAAAAAAAATAAAAAGGCTTGTTTTATTGTTGGGCTAACAAGAAAAAGAATGCCATACGCCTCCTGTTGTTAGGATGCAGTGTCTTCCACCAAGGAGTCATCTGTGCTCTGGTCTCGCCAGCATAGTCTTGACATAAAAAACACATTTCTCAGTTTTACTTCTGGGAAGAACAACCTGGCAGCAACATCCTTCATCTTGAGCACAGGCTATTCTTTTAACCCTTTGTCTGATGCTTCTTCCAGTACGTTCACAGACTCATTTCAATTCATATTTCATTCATACCAAATTTAATATTTCTTACAAATCTCTACAGCTAGAGAGAAGAACACGGGCAGACAATCCAGACAGCAAAGAGCGACCCCAGGAATATTTTGCAGGTTGACCTAAATTTGAAATGAACCAATTGACAACACACGCAAGCAATTCACAGTCTCTCCAGAACTCACGGCTACCTCAGCTCGTGCCGGGGACGAAGGTGGATGAGCTTTGTAACCCATACGCCCAAGCAGACTGCTTTGCGCAGAGCAAGACTCTCGCGGAGAGATCTGCCTTGGGCTAGAGAGGGGCATTTGCAGCTCCCAAAGCAACAACAAACTACTGCGTAGCGGGTACAAAGAGAGCACCGGAGTGGAAGCAGGCTGCGGCAGGCTAAAAGAGAGAGAGGAAGGAACATCTATTCGTCTTGAACACAAAAAGGAAGATATTATAATTGAGCACACGAGCATCTGGCAGATGCAAAACAGACCCTAGCAATGCTTGCTTTTTAATCCATTTCTCTGCAGGAAAAGTAAATAAGACACTCCTAACTCTATTTGCCCACAGTACCTCAGCGTACATCTCTGGGTGGCTATCCAAAAGCCCTCCATTCCGGACACTGTGGTCTCCGGCACATGGCCTTCTGTGGCCTGTTACCATAGCTTGGTGCCATTGTCATTAGGCAATCCGCTCAAAGCCAGGACAGGAACCTTCATGCGAACACGAATGGCGAGAACCTGAACACTCACGGTGAGAAGAGGAGGGAGAAGAGCCTCTCCCAGAGGGCTGCAAGACCGAACCAAGTGACTAAGTCAACACAGAAGAACAAAGCAATAACCAACAGTTATTTGAAGGGACATTTTAAACACTAAACCTACACATTTTTTAATTAGGACCAAAAAGGCAGGTTTGCAGGTTGTTTTGGTTTTTGTGTTATTTTTCTTTTTAAGAGCCAGAGTCACAGAGCCACTTAATTTTTTGGTTGTTTGCAGTGATCGACCCTGGATTGTTTCAGTATTGTTCCTATATACCCAAACCTAATGCCACTTTTTTCAAAACCATATTTAGCAACTCCTAATTAGACAAATTCACTTGACAGGCCTAAGATGTGCTTTGGTTAAAAAAATAACCAATCAACCAAACGCAAACACACACACACACAAAAAAAAAAACAACCAAAAAACAAAAAAAACCCCACACGAACAGAAACACACAAATAAGATTATTTTTAGGTATCATTCTTCATGCTGCCTCAACAGAGATGAATTTGGGTCAAAGACAAAAGACAATAGAAAACTAAGGCCAAAAAGGGAACTTAAAGAAAAGCTAACTCGCACGCAGCTTTTCTTCCTTCTGTACTAAAATGTGGACTTGCTTCACTCCTTTTCTGAAAGCCAATTGCACACCTTGATAATTGCTTTGTCCTTTTAGTTATGTCTGGCAAAACCCCACATTCATCAAGTAACCTTCAACAATAAACTTGACAAAGCATTTTTTCAGTGAGCTATCAACATAAAAACTATGAAGCAGTATAACTGGCAACTCATATGATTTTGCACAGCACATTTTCTTTCCTCCTATGCATTTGATTAATGTTCTGCTCCTGCTTGATTTCTCTCTGCAGCATAGTTGCTGCTGGATTCCTTATCATCCTGCTTACTTAATGACATTAGGACATTTCCTACAGCTCTCCAGGAACACTACAACTGTAGGATGAATATTAACTTGCCATCACCAGTCATAATATTTTCTACAGCAGGCATCACTATCTTGGCTCAAGTACAAGACAACCTCAGACCTAACAAAATTCTCACTTCTAGGTTGATAGAAAATAAAGAATGCGGTGTATTAGGAAATATTAATTTCTTTAACAGGGGAACAGTTAATGATGATTCCCCATCTGGATTGGGTCCACCTGCGGACAAGTGCCCCTTTCCTTGGCAGCCACATGCACGGACCTACAATTCCTCCAGTCCCAGGCAGTATTGGTGGGAAGCAGAACAGCAACAAAACCCTTACCCATCATTTTTAAAAGAAAAAAAAATCTGGGGGTGGGTGGGGTGGTAAAAACAGGGAATCAAAGTAAAACACCAATAGTCAAGACAGGTCTTCAACCACCTTTTCCAAGATAGCCTGAACTCAACACCCCCCTCACAGTGGGGACAAGTGTCCCTTGTGTTAATCCACTCACCAGGCTTTGTCTGAACGCACCAGTCACCATCCAAGGGATTCACAAGTCCTCAGCCACCCACCACCACAGCTCATTGCCCTACACAGGCCCTCTATGCAGCTCCTTGACCCATAAGGCCTTGCCACCACAATCACACCCAGCACCTGATAGCATCCCCACCACCACAGCTGCCAGGGGCAGAGGCTGATGAGACTCCAACCACACCCTGCTGCAGGTCACAAACCCACCAGTTTTTACCGGAAGACTTGAATCAATCCTTTCAGTCCCAGAGCACTGGGTTTTTGGAATTAGGCGGTTTTTCAGAAGCAGCCTTACTCCTTGGGCTACTACTCAGGGACCTCCCCAAGACTGGAGACTTTGGCTGCTAATCTCGCTCCCTGGAGTTGGTTATTTCTTTGTCACCTTGCTTTACGTGGGCAGTGGGTCAGCAACAGGGCTCAGCTGTGTAGGAGCAACTAGCTTGCACCTGAGCTGCAGGGCTTTCATCTCCTTAGCTCCATGCTTTGCCACACACCACTTCAGTTCCAAGCAGAAGTAAAAGCCCTACCCCGACAGTCTGACCTGTTGCCCCATGGTTCAGCTGCTCTTCAGGGATGCATGAACTCATCCTCTCCAGCTAAAGAAATTCAATCTCCCAGAGAGCTGCTGGTTAAGAGCTATTGTGTAAAAAGGGGCAGTAGCTAAACCCTCTTCAGCCTTCTCTGACTGCACATTAAAAGGTCCTGCTAAGTGCTTTGGGAGGAAAAAACCTCAGTAACACATTAGATCAAGGACTGGGAAGAAACATGTCTCAGCATCCTCAGATAAATCTTGAACATAACACTTGCCTCTATTTTCAGCATTTCCATTTTTTAAACTGGATCTAGACATAAGGACTCAATGGGGATCTGAAGGAAACTCATAAGTTGGCAAACCCTGGTGCTTTCTATCAGATGGCAGAATAGAGCTCAGTTGCTCCTCAGCCCCCCCTCCCTCGCCCCCGCCACATCCTCTGTGTCATCAGCAGAGTCCCATCCAGCCTAGCTAATTGTGGGCAGGCTGAGGGCACTAACCTTCGCCCCTCTCTGATGATCTGAGAAATTTCCTTGGCTGCTTTGTTGCTTTAGGGCCTCAGTAATATGCATAGGGTTCTGGGTCCCTGTCTGGGGACCAAATGCTGGAAAATTAGGTTCTGTATTGACTATTTTTAGGTACATAAATTCTTTATTGGACCTAAATCTCAGAGCTATACTGAATGAAGGCATCAATTATTAAGTATCACCTCAGTAATTAGTCTTTCATGTTAGCTGAAAAGCTTAGCATTCCTTCATTTGATCAGAGGTCTCTCTCTCTCCTTCTCATTTTCTGTCATTTCAGATATTTTTATGTCAAGCCTGATCTTTTAAAGTTGAGGGCTGATGAATTAGAAGGAAAATGTTCCGTAATATAATAAAAGTGAGGGCTAGAAGTTATTCTAATGCATGTTAACTAACTCTATATTTTATTCTAAAAAAAAAAAACAAAACACAAAACCCAGCCATTGATAGGCGCTTTTATACATAGTAAGAATTCAGCTGCGTGGAGGTCACTCAAAAATGGGGCAAGACAAAATGGATCAATCCCACTGCATGATATTCCAACCTCAGCCCTTGTGCTTATGTCACCTGCATGTGATTTGCAAAGCAAAATTTAGATATATTGTGCCCTTTTCTTTATGGATCTTAGATGCATGAAGATTGCCTTAGAAAATGTTCTTTCTGTATGTTGGGGGTTTTTTTCCCCCCTTTTAGACAAGAAATACCATGACCTTTGTTTTCCTCTAGTGGCTTGAAGGCTGTGACAAGATCTTCAGAGAACCTAAGTTGTGACATTGCAGAAGGATGAAGATGAAGCTGAGTTCCTTCTCTTCATCCACTTCTTTTTCCTAGCTTGATTTATTAAAAAAAAAAAAAAAACAACAACAATAAAGAAATCCAGTTGTAACCTCATCTGTCAGCCTACGTGTCATCCTGCATATGGAATAAACCGAGACTGACAAAGATGGGAGAGGCGCTCCCCTTGGGTGGAAAAAGCATCTTCAGAAGATTTGGCTGCTCTGCAGAATGGGGAACGTCAAAGGGACTATTGATGTACCTTTTCCCTCACCTCCACGTAGCGCAGGACACACTGTCAAGCATACACACTAGCACTTGTTCAGAAAGCAAAATTGCTGAGCTGCCAAGTTACCGAACACCAAGAAAATCTCCCGAAAGCTTAGGTGATTTGAAGTGCCACAGCAGTGCGACTATTCTGCTTCCGACTTGTGTCAGGGCTTGTCCCTCCAATGCATAGGACACATCTTTCCGATGAAGGGCCAGCAGAAGAGGCCTGAAGGGAGCAGAGGTTGCACAGCCTAGGACAGCCATAAGCAGCTCTAGTTCAGTGCACCTCATCACCCCGGGATCAGCTGTAAGATGCCTACAGCAGTTTTTTCCCCTTCTGCCACTTGTCTGCACTGACAGTGAGCCGAGGTGGCTGCAGACCCCAACAGACTTGAAAATGACTTGATTTTGTAGCTTCAAGTGTTAAGATGAATGAACAATTCAGGCATATTAGCAACATCATTACAGTTAATTGCACTTGTATTAAGCTCCCACTCACTGCATAAATTGTGCTTTTGCAACTATAAGACTTCTGGTTGATTTAAAACAAACCCTTTCCTGCAATGTCCTCATTCTCCCACTTTTTTCTAAAGACAACGTTACTCTGTGGGTTATTGGAGAAGAAGCAGTTGAGATATTTTTATGTGAGGTTCAACTGTACAAGCAAATGAGAAGAAACTCCAAGAAAAGACTTTGTTGTTGTTGTTGCCCCTATTCAGAAACTAGACAAAAGCATCATTTTGAGAACAAGGTCAAAAAAATGGTTGGAAAGGCACTTCAGCAACACACTTCATCCAAACTTTAGAGTCCTAGAGAGGCACACAGCACTGAAATGACCTCCACAAACATTGTATTCCTATTTTCTTCCCAGTCCTTCGGTTCCTTTGGGTAGACACTACCCTCTTTTACCCTACTCCAGGATTAAACCAGAGGACAGAGCTAGTCAAAGAGACACAAGAGATGAGACTATAACCCCATATTCTGCACAGATAGAAGGACATCCCTTTAACAGCCTTCTTGCAGGAAGCAGAGTTATTTATGTTGCCTTTAGCAACAGTTTACTTGACATAAAAAAAATACAGGACACTGCCTCCTGGGCCTGGTAGCAGTACTCAAAGCAAAGCTCTCCTTTTATATTTTCTCTTGTATATTTTTTCTTGTCATGTACCTGCCTCTGGACTTGGAATTTTCATGAGTAGCACCTCTGAAGCCCTCCAGCAATCTGGCTACCTCATTTATCAAAGCAGCTTCACGTCTAGGGTTTTACTGTGATTTGGCAGCATAGCTTTTAGTAAATTAATAATTGCTGTCATCTCCCATGAAAGGGAATATGGAGGTAACCATTGTTCCAGCTTAAAGTGCAGGTCCAAAGTCTATTCCCCTGTATATGCTTTCCCAGAGTCTGTACTCTGAGGGCTGCCTATTTTTTAGAAAAATTGTGACATTTAATGAGTACTGCTTTACAGCCTGAGACTATGAAGTTTCAGTGAGCCAGCAGTTCTCTGCTGGGGAGAAGGCCAGACTCCAAGCGCTGGCTTTGATTTTACATGCCTGTCATTATACCGACTTGACAGATGTTTAGAGCGCTCTCAAATAAACATGACAAAAAAAAATTAACATATTATCTGTGGTTCCCATACGTTTCACTACCGTGATACTATTTATTTATTACATAGCCACAAATCATTCCCAGTAAACTGCATTGGTTAAAGTATCATCCTAATTCAACAAACACACAGCAATTTTTTAACACCCTAATTCAAAAAGATTTCTTCCGTGCACATTTTTTCCTTTTGTTAGAATCACCCTGCACTTCACTAGATATCCAAGGTGATAAACTAACCACCGGTGGCCAAGATAACCAGGTAGTGTGAGAGATTCCTGGTAGTCTACACGACTGAGTTATCCAAGAAGGCTCATTTTCTTTGCCACAAGAAAGAAATTAGGTATTTTGGTATCCAACACAGTGAAAAGATGCAATTGTCTGATCACGTCATAAATCTTCATTCCTGTAATACCGACCGAGAACCCCACTGCACACGGCAGAGAATATAGCAGAGAGCGAAGAGATGATCCTTGTGTCCAAAGGTTACAATACCAAGACAAGAGAAAGTACAGGGATACAGACAGACGTGGAATATTTCAGCAAAATGGAAACAAAATGAGTGACCACAACAAATTTGCTCTGAGCACAACAGTAACCAAACAGTACTCTGTATTTTTATCATAGCAAATAAATAGCTGATAAAATACTTGCAGAGAGCTTCTGTCAAGCATGAGAGCAAGCATGTGCTGGCTCTTACCTGCAGCAGTAAAAAGAAAACAAAATGCAATTCCATAATTCTTTCTATGTTAGATGTTCAAAATGTATATTTTTTTTTCTTTTTACAGACACATCCTAATACAATTGTTAACTATATTAAAGAGGTTCTTGCTGCTGCTGTCTGACTCAGCCACAAACTGGAACACAGTACAGAAGCCTAACTCTCAAACTCCTGTCTAACTGCTGTACAACACAACAAATGTCAAATAAAATAATAAAAAAAAAATAGAAAAAAGACAACATCATAGCGGTGGGATATTGCTAGAGAATACTGAGGAAATGAGGAATTCTGCTGAACTCTTGGGCTGATTTTGTTTGTAATGATTTTCAGGCTAATGATTTTTAGTTCTGGCTTTTATCATCATCTGTAGGATGTTGGAGGAATACGAAGTCAGATGCAAAGGACCTGACTTCAGGGTGCCCTGATTTGTAGTACTGTGGACTTGCATTAAGCATCACTTGCTTCAGATATAGCTCAAATACAGACTGACCACCAAAAGCTCCTGAGATAATTACTGTCCCAAGAATTGCCATTGCTTCTTTGAATTAATTTTTATTTTATTTATCTCAGGATGAGATTTAATGGAAGCTCGCAGGCAGTTTCAAATCCAGGCTGTATTTCTGCAGCGATGAGATAGCACTTCAATTGTCAAGCTACGTCTCTTGCACAGCTCCCAAATAGCACAGGTGGAGAAAAAAAAACACTTGAGAACGTGATGTAAACACCGCAGCTGCCCCCAGATCCTTTCGGGTCAGTATCCCCTGTCTTTCTGCTCCTCTCACTGGCTTCAGAGATCTTTTTGCTGCAAAATTACCAAACTGACAGGCAGACAAGCTGGAAGAAACCGGAAAACAGCTTTATTTTGGTTGCATGCAATTCCAACAGCTGTCTTAGGCACTGCAGGAAATGGCAACCCGTGGAGGTCTGCACATGGTCATGTTGTCCTCTTCATACATCGCGTCATGCTACAATCTCCACAGCAACATACTGTTTTCAAAATTTCTGGCATAGTAGTTGGGAAAACATTAATCAGATGCTTAGTCCATCTTTGCCATTTCTCATGTTGCTTTTTTTTTTTTTTCATAAACAACCCTTTCTACCTGCACTGGAGATTGTTCTATTAGTTTCTAACAGGACCAGAAATGTGCAAACCAGAGGCGTACAGCACAGAAATTTGCTTCAGTGAGTTACATTTTTTATGCAAGATGCCACAAAGAAAAACATTAAAATGTATGAAGTCGTTTAACTATAGCCTACAGACAAAACCAGAAACAACAACAACAAAAAAGAATGAAAGCAAGCTATCCTGACTTATCTTTGTAGGTAGTTATGCGTTTCTGCATTCTGTTTTTCTGTACGGAGTAACTGGCTTTGGATTTGTAATGCAAAGGATGAAGGGTTTATGGAATGCTCTGTATTAAGGGCTCTACGTATTGTCTATTGTAATCCTTTACTGTTGGAGCAGTAGGCTCCGTTAAAGGACAGTAAGTATGGAACAACTTTATCGAGGTTAGCAGAGTTAAACTGATGTGCAAATGCAGCCCTTCTAACCTGACAATAAACATTAATTTCGGTTCTAAACCTGGTTTCCATGATCACCGACCAGCAGCGAGAATTTAGAGGGATTTTCTCTTTACTAATTTTCAAGGAACTGTTTTCTTATATTTTCAGTCTGCACAAGTAGAAACCAATTCTAATGCTAATTTTGTACTAAAGCCTTGCTCATTAAGAGACAGGCCAAGCTCAAAAGCAGCATGCAGCTGCAGCGATTAAAAAAAACCACCCTGCAGCCTCTGCTCTGGTCTTCATAGAGCAAATAGGAATCCATCCTTTCAAAATCCTTTCTCTACGCAAAACAGCGTTTTAAGGGCTTCGTATTGAAAAAGGGAATTTCATCGACAGCACTCAGCTGTGGAGCGCCTGTTCCCAAAGGCTGCTCCTGTCCCACAAACGCCAAAGCCATCTCTTCTTACTCCACCTGTGCAGGCCGAGGAAGCGAAAAAGTTTCTTCCCTTTTGAGCTATCCCGTCCTCGTTAATCACTGGGCACCCAGAAAGGTGTGATGCACGTATAGCCGGTGCACATTCAGAGCTTTGCAAAAGCGTAGCAGAAGAGCGAGAGCACGCTGGTATAATGCAGACTACACTCTGACTCTCTTCTGACAGTCTCTAAGGACACTGAGAAATGAAAAGGTCTTTGTGCCTGCACCACCTCCACTTTACAAAGCGCACAATAGTACATGACACGTTACTCCCACTTTCAGTTTTCACAGTGGAGCCTGATTTTTTTTATCCTCCTTTTTGCTACAAGCCGCTAAGGTATTCTCTATTAAAAAAAACGTCCAGACTTTGTGACTTTTCCCTCTGTAGTTCAGAAGGGCCTGGACTGCAGCTCTTGGGCTAATACCCTGGCCAGCTGTGCAATAAGGTGCCTTTACATCTGTAAAATTTCCTCTCTTCCGCTACAGGACAAGCAAAGGTAACAGATTATTCTAAATGCCCTACAAATTACGGAGAAGGATATGCTAAGTGCGGCTGTGCTTGTTAAAGCAGAACCTCTCTTAACCGTGTTTACTGCCAGATCTAGTGGACTTGAATCAGGGATTGTCCACTGCAGTGATGCACTCTACCTTGTGTGGGCACATCCTATATTTGCCCCATTCAGACTTTTAATACTCAGATATCCCTGTTTGGCACTCAACCGTCAGGAAATTGGTAGAAAATATAGGGAAGCTTTGGACAAAACCATGATCTTGGAAAAAAACTTTAGGAACGGCTTTCCATCACTCTGCTTTAGCATGCTTGAGTGCATGAATACTGAATACTATAATCTTTGGAGAAAACGCAAAATCCATACAAAACAGGAGCAGATTTGTGACTGGTATGAAAGTCAGAATCAACAGTATAGCAACGTACTCTCTCAAGTTTGTGGAGGCCCCATCCCTGGAGGCGTTCAAGGCCAGGCTGGACGTGGTCTTGGGCAACCTGGTCTAGTGGGAGGTGTCCCTGTCTATGGCAGGGGGGGTTGGAACTCGATGATCTTCAAGGTCCTTTCCAACCTAAACCATTCTATGAGTCTATGTTCCCATGAGATAATTTGTAACAAATAGATTCAATATTTCTAGTCATCCAGCAAAATTAGTCTCCGTCTCCCCTGAGGCAAACACGAATAAAACACACTTACTGTGAAAGATGTATATCTTCAGCAAAACTTCTCAGACCTCCCTGTTTAATTTGAAGGACCAAATATATAGTGCAAGGAAAAAAAAGGAGCTATCACTCTACTACTATTTAAGAATTCATTTCAGGCTGCTGTTCATCTTCTGGAGAATATTGTTATTTATTACTTATGACAAATAGTACATTCCCATCAGGATCCCTATTATATGCATATTATATACCTTTCTCTGGAGGATGAAGATCTGGCTGCATATAATTAGTCTTGAGAATTAGCTAGAATTAACCATTGAGTTAATAAAGCAAATCCTTCTACAGGAGCTTCTCACTGAGGACATTCACTTGCCAAAGTCAGACTAAAGATGTCTATATAAACACTCTTGTGACGTTCCCAGAAAAAAACAGTGCACCCAGAGCGTTTAATGAATACTACTAATAATAATTAGGAACAGCGGAGACAGAACACCACATGTTATCCCAGTTTTAGTCACAAAGAATTCTATTACCAATAGTCTGATCATAGTGTATTAATTACAAACCATAGAGATGAGTTTCTTCCTCTGTAATTAGGTCTACAGCATCTAGACTAGAAAATAGGCTAAACATTCAGAAATAACTAAAACAGGCAATAAATAATACATTATTTATTATATCACCCGTGTAGATAGACTGCTATAATTCATAAAAAGCTGTGAAATCCATTGGTTTTCTAAGATACTGATTTTAAATTGAGCTATATTGTCAAATCACTAAATTAACATGGAACCAATGTACCAAATGTACCAAATCAATGTACCAATGTGGGTTTTTTAGTCAATTTAAGATTGTACAACAATGTCCATATACATTGAAGGCATAAATATATCTGGGTCCAGAATAAAAAGCTGTATAAGCTACTGTATCAGCTGTTATCTATAAAGGGTAAAATAATGTTTTTCTACAATAAGTAATGTACCTGTTCATAAACTAATTCAACATATTCCCCTGAAAGTTTGTGAAAGCATGATAAGCAATGGCTTAAAGTGAAAATTTTCAAGTTTTCTAAGTATAATTAACCTATTACAGTTGATTCTCACACAGGCTCTCTGCAATTGAACAATAATTTGGCAAAGCAGAGAATGCTTGCTCAAATGAAAGAGGTAGCATTAATACCTCTGTGTAGCTCAGCAGCTTTTTATTTCTAATAACAGTAAGTCAGCATCTTCTCTATTTTTCCAAATGGAACACTTTGTTTGGGGTAAGGTTACTTTGTTCAGTTAAATCTGCAAGGCAACACAAACAAAAATCCAAAACTTAACTCATGTTTCTATGACAAAATAATTAACTCTGACTAACTCATGTAAAATATTTATTTTTCTTAATATAAAAAACCCTTTTCTTTCAAACAGTACTGCAAGGTAGGAAAGAAAAGGTAATTACCACATAACTGTATGACAGCAATTTATTAGAACTATTACTGCTGTATTTCGACACTATATGTAGTTTCCCCGACAGGAAAATTTCCTTCCCAGGAAATGGAATTATATACATATACAGACTTGCGATGACCATGTAGGGTTGACTTTAAGTAGAGCAGCCCTCCATTTCTTCTTCCATGGGGCACGTTGTATTCTGATCTGGAGATCGTTGGTGTAGAAATAATGCTGGAGGAGCAAGAACTCAAAACAAACATACAGACCAGATTTTCTCCCATCTGCCATCCTGGTCTTATGGGTTTGATTAGTAACCTCAGGAAGGTCCAATTCCAGTTCAAGGGTGGTCCCTTTAGAGGTTTGGCACTTCTGTGGGTTCCTATGTTACCCTCCAGCGGGTTCCTATGTTACCCTCCAGCTTTCTTCCTCTTGTGTCAAATACAATTTCAGGAAGAGGTGAAGAGAGGAAGGCACAGCTATGAGGTTCATGAGATTCGGCGAGTTCCTGAGTTTGACCCTTCCAGGCCGTTCGCAGCTCAGACAGTAGCGCCTCAAGGCTGCCTAAATATTGGGAATAGGAGGACAGGCAGCCTGGAGCTACAAAACACGAAGGGGATGCCAAAGTAAGCTGTTACTCAAGCAAGAACGGGGCAGGGAACAAATTCTCTGCGACTCAATCTCCCTGCCCCTCATGTAGGGCTATCCAAAAATCAAGGCTTTCACCAACGTAGACACTTTGGACACTTCACCAGATGTAGTACACCAGAGAATGCAAAAAGAGGCAGGATTAGCATAGAAAACAGTAAACAATACCGATTAGCTACTTCTCAAACAAATTTCAGATCATTTTTAGTAATGTAATGTTTCCTCTAACATTGAGAAATAAATTATTTTGTTATGTGGCACATGTGCCTTTTACAGATTCTTATGTGCTAGAACTTGTCTCTCATCCGAAATGTTTTGCCAGTGTCATTTTTTAATGATATTTGATTGGCAGTAAAAGAGAAAACAACCCTCTACCAAACTGAAATGCCATTTTCACAAACTTGCTGACGTAGCAAGTATCCCAACAGTCTGGAAACATCTCCATGTGGGCGAGAGAGGAAGGAAGTTACAAACGTAATTTCATTAAGTCCTAATTTATGCTTTTGTAGTTGCATATTTGGAATTAAAAAGTGAGCTATGCAAAATTTCCAGAGGTAAGAAAGACGCAGGTTTTTAATACAAAAGTCTGCTCTTACAGGAATAAAAAGAGAACCCTTTATAGAGTTCATCAAGTTTTATGAATTCATTTAGCCATCCACAGCATCTGTGATCTATCGCTGTATGTGGAGAGGGAGAAAAAGATTTTCCAATAACATTAATGGTACTAGACACATTTGGATCACGATAACTCTACCTACTTATGCCATCTGGACTAGTGCATCTTTTCTTCTTCTTCAGTTATTAGACTTAAAAATAAAGGATTTTATTTGTTAATGCTTTGTTCCAAACAGGCAATTTTTGCCTATTTTATCTAGCTAAAGGTAGGATAAAATTTAGATCTGTTACAAAAGTGAAAAAAGGAACACTATCATTTATGTATAAATTAACAGGTTTGGGTTTTTTTCCAGAAATCATATAGAAAATCAAGGTAAATAAATGCTGAATGGATTTAACAAATATCCATACTAATATCTCAAACATTGTCACAGGATCTTGAAACAAGGTAGTCTTTTCAGCAGATCCTGAGACTTTCTTCACTTCCACAGGTTGGTAAATGGAAACCCATTATTGGGAACGATCCAAGGGTTTAACCTAAGGTATCACATCTCTGAGTGTCAAAGACAATGATCCATTAAACATTACCAGTCCCTTTCTGAAAATGAGATCCAAAAGGCACTGAGATACATCCCACGCAAATCAGATTGGAACGATGTAAGAAAACAAACGGTCCTCTTCACTTACCGCCACACAGTTGAAGGCTGTCGCTCCCTTGGCCAAGACTTAATTAAAGAGGCCATTGTAAAATATTCACAGAAGAAACGACTTCTGCTCTAGTGTGAAAGGCTACTGCCCTCAGAGCTGCTTGTTTACACACTTCTGCAGAAGGTTTCCACCAGCACGGGAGAGCTGGCGGGGCAGCAGGTCAGGGCTTCCCGCACCTCCCTCAACGTGCAAAGACGGAGCAATTCCCATCCTCTCGGTAGCACGCGACAGGAGGAACTGCAGCCTGCCAAGTTGTTGAGACAAAACAGCAAGAAATAGCAAGCGAAGAGCATTATTTTTAATATCAAGGAAAAAAAAAATAATTTCTATGCTGGGTGAGTCAAGCCTTTATTGCTATACCAGCTTAAATGAAAGCAGGTGGCAAACCGCTATGCTCTGTAAGCACTGAAAGCACAAAAATCAGTTTCACAAATTATTTCTTAACATTCCAGTTGTAGCAAGCAGGAGATTCAGAAAAGCTCATTTTAATTAAAAACTTTATTTTTCATTACAATTCACAGTTTATACATGGCAAGACGAACCCTCGCCATGTGGACATTCAGAACACTGTGCTGGGGAGACAAGGGTCTTTGTTATAAGAGCATTGCTCGGTGCTGTGTCATGGAACTTCCTTAGTTTTAAAAGCGTACTCTCTGTAAATGTTAATTGACTGATATTTACACTGGATCGACTGAATTTACATATTAACTTATATTTATTAGAAAACAAGCTAAGCATCCAAAAAACATTAACATTCATATCTTGCATGTTATCTAATGGTCAGAGATGCTGTAAGATTTGCCACTTGAATCATGCCCAATCAGCAAAGTCCCGTTCTTTTTTAATTTACACAGAGCCTAAATGATTCTTTAAGGCCTGTTCTACTCATTTTATGTACAGCCAGGTTACAATAGACTAACATAAGAAAAAAAAAAATGCAAAATTATCCATTCCATCCTGCATTTCTTCTGAATCTCATGTACATCTATAAGCAAAACAAGAGATACAAAATTAAAGGTAATGTGTTTTCTTAAAACCAATAAAGAAAACCCATAGTCTGGTTTAGATCTGCTTCTTGTCAGCCTATCCTGTCTGAACAATCATCGGTATTCAGATTGTGCTATTTATCAGCTCTTCTCCATGCCTGCACTCATATTCAGAGCCATCTCTCTTTGAAATGTAGAAAGTCACAGTGATACCAGTTTCAACTGCGTTCCCACGTTAGTCACAGCTCCGGCACAGGCAGCCACTGTACACTGTGACGTTCGGGAAAGCACTCCAGCAGGATTCCTGGGAAAAATATCGTATGGCGTCTGGTGTGACTCGACTTAAAGAGGAAGTTAAGAATCCTCTTCCTAGAGCAAATATCTGGCAGAAGGTTTATGCTTATTAAAAATCGCTGTATTTTCCTGCATTGCTTTCTGGATGTGGTTATTCGAATACAGCAATTAAAAGCCTCTCCTGCCTCTCCTCAAAACGGTAATTTTTATTTGCTCTTGTCATCTACCAAATAATGTAGTGGTAGATAAGCTGCAGATTTTTTTGGTACATCTGACACAGAGGAAAAAAACAACTCTGCTGAACACTGCTTGGAAAAAATAAGACCCGAAGAGGGTCTGCAAATTCTACAAGTCAGTGCGAACAAGTATCAGCTGGACCTGAGTAAAACAAAATGCTTGTGGGGGACATGTTTGCAACTTTTGAAACCGCAGTGCCTTTAAATTTAGAGCTAAGAACATCATTTGATGATTGTTGAGTTTTGGCATTCATTCATGCTGGTTGGTATCTTCACGACAGACACCTTTAAAACACCATCGTTTCGAGGAGAATGAAAGCTCAACTGAAATACACTTCTCATGAGAAAAACCAACCAAACAAAAAAACCATACAGGAACTGCAGAGGTTCTGGTTCTTCAAAAGATAAGGCACTGACAAAAATTTCTTAGGTAAAAGGCTGCATAAGAATTTCTTGCCATTTACAAGTGTGTTGTAGTCCAGAAATGGTCCATTTCTAGGCTCAGTAAGGTAGACCCTGAAATTTTAAGGACTGATCCCTCAAAGCTACATTGTTACCATAAACATGTGTGATTCATTCTTGAGGCCATATGGCACATTAGGAGAAGTGAAAAACAGTCTGGGCAGATAAAGGCAGAAGACGTTGCTTGTTCCAGCATCTTTCGATAACAGAAGTGCCATTCATCTTTGTGTCTTTGAAGAGATGCGATGGTAACTCTGGACTGTAGTTTCTGTGGAACTCATGCACACATATAAAATGCTGTTAGCATTGATCATCGACAGGGTGGAGAAAAAAAGGTAAATGGCCAGTCTACGCCAAGAGCTTCTCAAGGGCTGGGATCCAAAGTCACGGCTACTTAATGTTTTCAATCACAGCTATCTCTTCTGCCGCACAGTGTGGTGTCAAACCATTCATGTAAATGCTGTCTGCCTTTGTTAGAGCTGGCAAGATGTCCTTCTCACTGGTGAGATGGTTGACCGACAGGGTTCTCTTGCAGGGAGTCAGGTCTTGATTGTGGTTGACGGCGAGTTCTGCGGAGAGCTTCCTTTTGATAGAGGTAGCCCGCTGGAACTTGTCGTAGATCTCCACGCTCAGGCGCCTTCGAGTTTCTTTGAACTCTGCGGTGACATTGGCTGTCCACTCCGCAGCATGGGCTCTGAATTCCCCTACCTGCAGCAAAAATGAGATAGAACAGAAGCGTTACGGGGCCGAGGACTTTAGAGACTGTTTAGGCTCAAGAGCCCAGTGAGAGCACAATGAGGCTTCGGGCTTGCAAAGAGCTGCCGCTGCTGCCGGCACAGATTTCTCATGCTGCACATTCGCTCTTTTATTGGTAGCAACTCAACAAGAAGAAGTGTTGCGCTAGTAAGAGTTAACAATGACTCTAAAAACACAATACAAATCTTTTCTGCTGAATTTTCTTTAATTATAGGCAGTCAACAATAGAGGGAAGCTGCGGAGCCCCGACAGCTGCACAGTACCCAGCTGGTCAGGGGCTGCTGAAATCCCAGCAACCCAGGCTGCGTTCTGCATCGTTATGAGGGTGCAGGGTTATTTATGAGCACTTTTACTGTGTCTGGAAGGATCCCTGGGAGACTTGGCAAAGAATCTTCTAAATTTAGACAGAAAAGCTTTTTTTAAAGGAAAACGTCAGCTGCTTGTGTTCTCTCTTTTTCGTGCTCGCTCAAACGTAGCACTAATAGCAGCAGCCGTTTCAGTCATGTCAGCAACACGTCTGCTTACCACCCTGACCCCACCGAAATGACATACTAAAAAGCAGCATGAAGACAACCGCAGAGAGGGACTCCGGGAGCCGTTCCCGATCACACCCAAAGGAGACGCAGCCCACCAGTCACCGCACACAGCCGCTGTACAATTACCAAACAGCTGGAGGAGGGTATTGCCACCGCCAGTCAGGTTGGCTGCAAGGTGCTGGTTTGTACCATCGCCACCATTTCACGAACGCGCATATATCCCCTGCTGCCCGCTCAGTTCCTGTGCTCTAACTCTATACATCCTCATATTGACAGCCCTTATGGCTGCCTGCTCCACTTGCACTAAAACTACCATAATTTTTTTACCCCTTAAGATTCCTTTCCACCATTTCTGTGTTTCAGTACCAGGAAAGCCGGAGCATCCCCCGAGCCCAAGCTCTGAGGGTAGGGCTGAGGAGGGGGAGGAAGGCAGCAGCTAGCCCAGAATCCCAAATTATCCTTATTTTTCCTGAGATACGGCATGAGGTAGACTGAGCAGCTCACCCAGACAGTAGTCTGAGGTGAACGGTGGCCTCGTAATTTATATGTTATTTATATTTTTGCTGTTGTATTTCAACAAAACCACCGTTACAATATTACATAAGTTATACAGGTAATTAAAGGAGACACCTTTTGAGGACGTTATCTCATTATAACTGCAAATTAAATAGATTGTTTCTCTTTAAATCTTTGCTTTGCAGGCAGTTTAATAGTTTGAAAGTATAGCACAGGGAAGATAGACTGCTGATAAAAAGAACTCCAAAGCAAAGCATTTCAGAAGAATTAACGCACTTAAATAAATTAGTCTAATTGGTACTGCTCAGTCCAGAATTTCAATCATTGGCAAGCAAGCTCAGCCGTGGTGAGCACAGAAATAAATAAAAAAAAAAAAAAAACCACAAAACCAAAAAAACCCCCCAACCCTAAAAAAAATGAACACAGAGGAATATGGGGGGTAAGCCATCAGAGAAAAGTGGCCACAGGCTTATTCATGCTTTGCAGTGCAGTGGAAAACAGGAATATAATGAAGGTAAAAAATAATCAGCTCACTCAGGAGTGACAGGGTTTCAGGAAAACTTTCCCCCTCCAGAAACAAGACAAAAAGATCTCTTTACCCAGGGGTCATTTTATTACATTTGTCTCAGCTTCAGTGAATTACACAGATGACTAATGTGGACCCATTATGTGTATTTTCTAAAACAAGGATTATTTTCCGTAATACACAGAGGACTCGCCCAGCTGAATGATTATTAGTATTTAAATTGTGCAATTAGGATCAGACACACTGCACTTCAGATCTGAAAATAATGAAATCTGTAATGCTGAAACATTTCATCCGCTACATTTTTTTTATTTGTAGTAAACAAGTAATAAAAATATGATAAGCAGTATCAGTGCACACCCAGGGCAGGTTTGTCCTTCTCCGAAGCTTTCCTAAAGGCAGGCTGTGCGGGTTCTGGAGCATGCTTCCACCCAGGGAAGCAAAGAGCCAGTATACGGGTTCCTATTTTACCTTACACATTTGTACCCCTCACCAGCTGTGTAAGCATTCACCACACCAGTTATTTTGCTCAGGCACACAACTCTGGCATTGCCTGTGGTCACATCCAAGGGATGTTATCAGACTGGTAGCTTTATGGTGTCTTGGCAACCTACTGGAAGTTACGAGCATCTTGAACTGTCTTCCCAGATGGTTTTTAACCTTCCTTTTACTAGTAGTTTCAGTTCCCACTTCTCTCATGTTTTCCCAGCAAAGAAAAAACAGTTGACCGTGCTTCTGATGAAAGCATGCCTGTGTAACCCCAAGGATAGGCTCGGAATTCCCTCACCAGCCCACCTCACCGCATACTGGTGATGGACCCGTCTTGAACAGGGCAAGCTGCTATATTTCAACTCTTGGGCATCTAAGTTATTCAGGAGAATTTTAAAATTGTAGTTGTTAGGATATCTGATTATTAAATTCCAATTAAATTTCTTTTGGGAAGCATGTTTATGCAGCCAGCTGACAAACATCATTGAATATGTCTTTGGAGATAGTCTCATGTTCCAATTAAGGTGATGTGGAACATGGTGGACTGAATCCTATCTTCCCATAGGCCAGAGCTATGATGTTGCTTGGCACAATTTGAGTTTTATATTAAAATCATAGAAAAATAAATGAAAAATGCAGTGCTATTGCTAGGCAGAATTGAAACGCATTAGTAGTAAAACAGAGGTAATTGGCACAGCATGAAAAACTAGAAGTTCAGTGCTGTGTGAACTATGTGTGCCCCAAATTACTGCTTTCAGCCCCTAGCTGTTGTGTGAACTGAAATGCACTCCAAAATGTTATCTCTTCGGAATAAAACTCTTGATTCCATAGCACTTCCAGACTCAAGCACAAAAGGTCACAGGAAAGGAAACGTGCCGTTTTTAACTGCCAGTGTACATAAGCAACTTGCTCTTATAATTTGATCCCTCCTTTATCCATAGGGACACTTCTGTATATGTTCAGGTTCTTTCTGTCCTTAGGGTATGACATTTTATCATACTGCGTTACAGCTCCTCTTCATCTGGGGGCTGACAGCCACAAAATGTCTTATGCAAAGTGATTGAAATGCCAGTTGCCTATGCTGCTCCAAAAAAAAGAATCTTAACGTACCTACCTACCATAACAATTGTTTGCTTTTCTCCAATTCTCTTCCCTCATTACAGCACACAGCTCTGTAGACTCTGCAGCTGTCATAGTTGGGGGCAATGTGACATGAGGACGAGGCCTCTTAGTCACAGAAATTACTGACAACCAAGTACTTTACATAAGGCTAAATGACACAAAATATTGCAAAAGTAATAGGAAAAACATGTCACAGCGACAGCTCCTGACTCAGCCATACAATAAGCAGCACTAACCTGGTGATGCTGCTCGCTCCCAATCTTTGGGGAATAGAAACGCCACCGGTAATGGAGACGCAGGCCCTAGCCTGGCTCCAGGATTGATTTCCTCCACATCAAAATCCAAATTAGACTGCAAGGTATTAGACATATTTTGCAAGGAGCATCAACTCTAACATATTAACATTGGACTTTGAACACAAACATCTAGTATCTTTATTAGGTATTTATGAAGCAATACCCGACTGCCTTATGAATCCAGGGAAGACAGGTCTCAATGACAAGTTCTCAAGAAATATGGTAATGGTATACACAACAAACATTCCACCCAGCACACCTCACCACAAAAAAAATAGATACTTTTCTATCAAACAGCCAATTCCTTGCCCAGCACAGGCTGCGTGGCCTCCAGCTGCCACTGCAGGTAGGCCTGGATATCCACCTGCAGTGGAAATGTCACATTTAGTCTCTTAGGATGTAATGAAGATTAGCCTCTGAACAATTTTGAAGCATCTATACTTATTCCTATTAAAGTCACTTCTGATTTTTGGGGGAGTTTGTCGTTCGTTTTCAACTACACATCTAAAAAATACTGCATGAACTTCCTGAATGACCAAACGGTTCCAGGTTGTGCACATACGTTATCACCAATATCATTTAAAGACAGACGTACTGAATTTGACAGAACTAGGAAAAAATGTGGACATTAAGCAACCATTCCTTTACCTATTCCTGCCAGAACTCATCTAAATTAATGAAGACCTAAAACTGGCTCTCAGTCAGTATCAGTGGCAAGACCAAAACTCTCTATTCATTTTCATCACCACTGTGTTTTAGCTTTCTCACTGTCTAGCTGAGCTCCGGGCTTGGGTAGAGGCCAACAGCATACCCCAGAATGTAAGTATGTCCAAAGGGATGCTACTGCTAAAAAGAACCCAGCATTCGAAGATACTGAAGCACCTGCTTCACTCTTCAGTACGTTTACTCTAACTCCTTATACTTGTCAGGAGTTTGGAGATCTTTCTGGACGCTCCGCTCACAACAGATATCCAAATAATTATACAAACAAAACTGCCCACCGTGCAGAAAGACCACTCGTCCTATTAAGAGTGGTCTGGACAGCACAAGCCATGTAGCCATAACCATTACGTGAGTAATCTGTACTTTGAATTAAGCCACATCTGTGGTCTAACAGAAAAAAAAAAACAAACAAACAAACAACAAAACAACCCTTATTAAAGACATCCTTAAATAGACCAGAAAGAATACAGACTTGTCTAACTTAATGTTGCCTTACTTTTTCTCCTCTGTCTCAGGGAGGTTCTTGAAAAATCCCAATGTTACAGTATAACCAGTTGATCTACTTCTACTTACAGAGTGGGAAGAGAGATATCCTGCTTGTATGGGGCTCAGATATACAGCATGAAAGTTATGATATACTGGGGAGGAGCTAAACCACTAAGTACAAATAAGAAAAAAATTAACATTATATATGCTAAGCAAGAAAATTAAAATATTATTTCTAAATAATGTGTGTAGCCTTTTCTTTCATAGCTGTACTTTATGTTGTTTCCTTTGGCATACAGGGCTCATACATTTTACAGTGGCCATGTTAGTTCAAGCCAAAAAAAAGGAATTAAAAAGCAAGTAGATGAGCTGCAGATATCCATCTCACTGCATTTTTGCATTTTTTGGGGGGGGGGGGGGGGCCGGGAGGGGGGGAAGTGGCCTTCCTTACAGATATTCTTAACACTCTAGATGTTCCTCAGTATATAATTTTTAACATTTATCCCCAATGCATTCTCCAAAGTTTCGCAGCTTCATTTTTCCTCTCCAATGTACTTTTTCTGTTACTTAAAAATAACACATCCAATTAACCTCTCCATGATATGCTACTCAGAGACAAAACTAGAAAGAGCATGTACCTGTCACGTTATCCAGGCAGCAGAGTAGAGTACATAACATTTTGTCTTAGCTTTCAAGAAACTCATCCAGCGTTCGCAGAAATTGTTCTCAAAATCTTACTTAAAAAAACAAAATTTTAAAAAAATGTAGGTACGGAGAGGGTTGATGGGTTTAACAATGCAGCTGCTGGGTGGGTTGATTCCCTGCGTGGGTAGGTGGATTTGTCTATCTGCTGTCTCACTTTCCTACAGTTCTGGGCAAGCATACACCACCTCTTCCCACCTGAGCTACTCCTGCTGGCCGCAAATTTATGTTCACTCCATCAGCTGTCTATAGGCTACAGAAGACTGGAGTGTAGAAGAGAAAAAGACAACTTTCACAGACGTTTTTATTGAAGCCTGTGCATTTCCTGTACCTTAAGGGAATCTCATTTATAGTCCAACTAAATAGTCCAACTAAATAAATTCCCATCTCAATTATCTGGCTTTTAGTACTTCCGTAATTATAGTGTTGTTAGTATTAAGTACCCAAACCCCATTGTGCTGTAATCGGTGGACAGGTATTTAGAGTTTACCTGTAAAGACAAGTAGAGCACAGTAACAAAATGCAACACAGAAATACCACAGGCACTGCTGAGATACCTATGCTGAGCTTTCCCAGGTGTTTAATCACTATCTTCCATTCCTTCATTCTGTCAGGACCTCAGCTCTGTAGCAGAGAACCCTTCTACATCAGGTCTTTAAGCTACCAGACTTTAATTTTATAGTGAATGGCACAAACAAAGCAGTAAGCGATCTCTTTTTTTGGTTCCCCGACTGGTATACATGTCCTTCTGTTTTGCAGGCAAATATTAGAGGGGAAAAGACTCTTTTTTTGTGAAATTGCCATCTTCTGGAGTAACATTTAAATTACATAGACAGTTGTATTTTTGTAGCCATGGTGGTCAGAAGTGTTTTGGGAACAATGCTCTCCCACTGGAAAATGTATTATTCAGTCCTGTAATAAGTAATGTTTGTGAGTTCATTCTGGTGAGCAATGATTGGTTGGTTTCACCCACATAACTTCCATGAGCACATCTGATGCCTTGGATGAAATAAACCACATTCTCCAATGGGAATGCACAGAGCCCATGAATTTTGATTATTTTTTTGTGGAGGAACATCCATGGTGGCAGCTGTGGGAATACGTTTTGTGGAGATGTGACAGATGGCACATGCAGAAACGGCCCTTTTGCTCTATCATGGTCTGATTCAACAAAATAAAAAACAGGTAGCCTACAGAATAATTGAAAACAAAAATCATGTCTACAAAACCAGAACCAGATAGACTAAAAGTCACCACATTTATTTTGTTTTACCTCTTTTTGTTCCAGAAATACGAACGCTCCTATGTTAGGTACCTCCTCAGAACTATTACTGGATATTGCCCGTGAGACACCTTTTTGCATAGAGCTGCATGTGAGTGTGTCTCAATACTGTACACGAGTTATTGGCCTGATTGTCTCAGTCCCTAATGTTCTGCTTTATTAATAACTTCCAAAGATTAAAAAAAGATGCCGACATCTTCCTATCAAAATCAGCGGTTCTATTTAGTTCCCTTATCTACCTCAGAGAGCCATCCAACCGCTCTTTCAGCCTGGTGAGAGTGAATGACATCCACCTGTATTAACCACATGAAACTATTTAGGATTACATAAAGCTCTACCAGCTGAGCCCAAGGTGATTCAGGAGAACAGCACGTATGCTCTGTCTGCACTATACTGCCGATGACTTTGCTGTGGCCAGAAACAGCAAGCATTATAAGAATTAGACTAGAAGCATAATGAAACCCAAGCCACAGGCAGTTGGAAGACTCTCACAACTTTCTCCCACAGGAAAGAGACGACGACTGTTTCATAAACTCCTTGGACTTTTTTAGCTTATAAAGATACGCTAAGGAAAGCGTAAAAAAAGGACCTTGAATTTTGACTTGGTACTCAGTAAGGAATGGCTACTGTAACTATATGGTCAAGTCCCAGCAAAAACTTTCTATCTTAACTTTCTAATGTCAGTATCTGGAGAGATATTTGTGTGAAATATTAAAGCTCCACTTTGTTCAACACTAGCATTACAACTGCACTCATCTCTTCTAAAGGAAAGTATTCCGTAGTTTCTTCAGTCTTTTTTATCCATCACTGCAAAGCAGTCTCCTCACTGTCAACACAACTTCTTGAAGATGCAAGGGTATTCCACTGAACTGGCTTTGTCTGGGCACTTGTCCACAAGACAGCTATCAAATGCGTACACGCTCAGTATTACTAACATGTTTTGGCATCTTTTTCTAACAATCTCCAAGCAGCGTGATTAGCTTAAAAAAAGTAAAGTTTTCAGGAATGTTAATCACGGAGATGTGGGGCTGAACAGATTCCAGATTAAATATCACTCTGTCAATAGAGTTAAATCACAGATATATTTGTCACAGTAACCTAAAGGATCGACTATATCTTGTCTCCAGAAATCAAGATTTCCTAATGTAAACCATGATAATGTACATTCAGGGAATCTTCACGGGTAATTAACTCCGAGAAATGCCACTGCTATAACTGAGCTCTTTAATCAATTTCTCATATTATGAAGTATAAGTCGCTCGGCTCCAGTTTTATTTTTGCAAATTCAATAGCTCTCGCCAGCACGACCTGGTTGCGTGCAGCCCACACTGGAGGCATTTCCATCTCCCCTGAACCGTCCAGTCGGCACGGTGAGGCAAGGGGGAGCCCCGTGGGAGAGCAGGGCCAGGCGTGGGGGCTGGCAGGCGACACACCGACAGTGCCCCCCTGCCCTCAGCAGCCACAGCGTGCCGTGCTGCTCACGGAAGGGCATTCAGGCAGCACGCCTCTTGTAATCGCCATCACACCAGCGTCACTTCGGGACCTGGTACTTAATGCGCAATAACAAAAGAGCCGTCTCTAAAGGGCTTTAATATGCCCAGCTAAGAGGCATGATATAAGTGTAAACGATATAAACCACACCAAAATGATAACAGTCACCTTTGTGTGTGTGTTGAATCTGAAGTTAAGTAGGCATCACATGGCCAAAGTGCACAAAGCTATGAGGAAAGACATCTCAAAAACAGCATCAAAAACCATCAGCAGATCAGTTTTCCCGGAACTCTCAGAACAACATGTTCTTTCATATTCATTACTGCACATAGTACTACAGTAGATTTTAAAAAGAGTGATCGACACAGAAACTCAGTATTACAGACTGTTGCTAGGGCAGGACCGAGAATACCACTAGGATCATTTATAATCTCTTGAGAAGAGAAGATGTCAAATTGCATTCAAAACCAGGGCAGCCATTTCTACTTCCTCCTTACATCAATACCACTCTTCATACATCTACAAGACTCAGATGTCATGGAGGGACTGTACTAATATCTTTCATTTTTGGGGTGGTTTGGGGTTTTTTTGTCCTGTTGCTAGTCAAATTTGACCAGAGACCTATGGCTGTATTTACTGTAGAAAGATTTTATATTTTTCCCCCATCTCACAGGAATTATTAGAAACAATCACCTTTTTGACTGTGGCTATTCTTTCTTAAATACACTTTTCTGTACATCTTGGATGGACTGGGAAAAAAACTCAATGCTAGGCAGACTTCTCTCCACACAGCTATTTTCCCATTTTTGTAGCTCTCTGCATTCTTTCCAAAGTTTAGACTGCAGATCTAGGGACGGGTTTCTGGTAACATACCTTCTAATAACATCTGCAGCAGCGACACCATGTTTCTACAGAAATTCAATGATCCCCTGCTTGCACATTCTAGAATTGTGTCACCCCTACTAATCACTGCCTTGCAAAAGAACTTCACGTGCAATTGCTTTCACACCATGACTGTCTCCCACAAATATTTCTGATTCAGTGCTTTCTAGGATCAGGCTTCCATCAAGTCAGTCTGACCTACCCATTGAACTTGTGGATTCTTAAAACTACTGCATTTGTTTTTTTAATTTTTTGTAAGAAAAGGAGAAGCCCACTGAAAGAACTTCTCCTTCCTCCTCCGTGGTTGCACAACCTCACCTAACAGCCTCCGAGGCCCATGTTTGCCTTGTAGGCCAGTTCAACTTGCAAAACTGGTTCTCACTTGAGTCCACTCATATCTTCATCTTTTCACCAATATAGCCTACATGTAGGGTCCCTCCTTGGGGGATATGAGAGATGGGTTCTCTTTAGGCTTGGGACCTTTCTGCCCGGTGAGCACCTTTAGCCTAAAGCTAGTAAAACGTAAAGACAACAAATACTATAGGGAGAGCGATAATCTCCATGGCATCATCATGACAAGCCTAATTCTGTTTTGACAGACATGAGTGACAGCTCTGCCACCGGTGCCAAGAAGATTAAACTGAATGATGATTCACGCGAGCTGAATTTGTTTAATTTGTTTATAAATATCAAAGATAACAATTGCCTCTTGAAATTCCACAAGAAGTAAGTGTGCTATTTCTCATAACATTTTAGGCTTGGTTTTTAAAGCTAAATCTATAATGTTCAATTCAAAAGAAAGAAACCCAGCATGAAAAATCACTTGTCCAAACTGAGCTGATGTCTAACATGAGTCTGTCACCTGGACTTTTGATATACAATGAAGAGAACAGACTCTTCCAGGATGCAATTCATCTCATACGGTAGATGCCTTAAAAATTCAAATGGATTATGCTAGAAGCGCTCATTTCCTTCCACTAACTATAGAGGTAATGAAGATGACTAGGTCAGATGTTGATATCTGCACACTGGAGATGAATCCTATCTTCCTTGACTTGAATAGAGTCTGGACTGGAGCTTAACAAAGAGAATATCGCGAGGCCAAGGGACACAAGCACTTAATTTTAAAAACAGGAATTGGAAATTTACAGCCCAAATGACTAAGATTCTTGATTGGGTAGGCATTTTTGCTGGAACCACTGAAATTCAGAAGCTGCAGCACACTGAAGTAAAAGAAAAATACGACAGGGAAAGAATCCTGTTGAAATTTTACCTTTCAAAGAAACTAAAATCAGACTTTAAAAGTGCTCTGAGTAATCAAGAGTACAGAGAATAATGAAGAGGAAGGAGTTTAAGGCAAGCTAGTACAGCTGAAGCTGAACTTCAGAGACAGATCGCCTACTTAAGATTACAGCGCACAGCATGTTCCAGTGACTTTCTGACACTTCATCTATCTTACTGTATGAACTGCTTCCAGTAGCAGATCTATCCTTCTAAAACTCCCACTTCTGTCTCTACTTGTCTTTCACTTCCCTCCCCATTTGATGCATTCAAAACTCTCAAGAGTATTTCAGGAGACAAAAGCCACCTGAGCAACTGACAGACATTCTGGTTATCTGGATTTTAATATCGAAATACAGCATTATTGTGGATCAGTGCATATCTGATCAGGCTTTTTTTTTGTCTTGGTCCCACCTGCATATGGCAAACTTTCCTGGTAGTATCCTGAAAAAAAATAGATGGTTTGTTGAATCGGTGAAATGCAGTATTACCGCAAAGTCTTAGGTAAACTGCTTTTAAGAACACTGCAACTGCATTAAGAAAAATGTGAACAGGACTATAGATATTATGTGATGCTCATTATCAGCATGCCCACTGCCTGGAGGTTTCCTTTCACAATATACACCCTAAATATGCTATGATAAACTATTTTTTACTTTAGACTACAGGGAAAGGCAAAAAGGAGATTATTACGGCTGCCTATCAAAACAGATCTCACATACCTCGGCTGATAGATTGGTTGTTGAGGGGAAGTAAAGAGAGGGGTTTTTCCAACACTTGCAACCTCTCTGTCTTATCTGACTTTTAACTCTGGTACAATTCCCCAGACTTGGCTACTATCAGCCCTCACTCTTAGACCGCTGAAGCCAACACAACCGATCACTATTGAATGATCTGCTCCTTTCTGTATCTAAAACATGGTAGGCTACTACTATTTTTTTAATGAAAGGTATGACACAAATCCTACACAAAATCTTGTTGACTGGCAGGTGTTGATACCCGTAGTGAGTAAGTTTTGTGAAGGAAGATTTTCAGCATCTTATATTTCCTAGGACATATTAAACTGTTTCACTTTTCAGAGTGCATTAATTACGGTCTTATAGATTTTATTATAGCCTCTGTCTCTCACTAGATTTCAGTACACAAATATTGTTTCTAATTTCAAAGACTACCTTTAGGTATAACGAGCTATCTCCCCAAGGACCAGCAGAATGCTTCCTTAAAAGACAGCTAAAAAACATACTTGGAACTAGGATTTTCCGTTGCCCCCATTTCTACTATTTGAACTCCAGATAGGTTCTTCCGCTATAATCTACATCCATAGCAGCTGGAACAGACCATCGTAAATTTAGGTTTAACTGAAAAAGCAGACAATACAAGAAATTCAGAGTGTCCTCTGGCTTCTGCTGGCATAGAGACTTGATGACTAAATTTCCACTAGACTTCTCCACTCAAATTTTCCTGGGCAGATAGTAAGGATGAGCTAAGAGCAGCAGGTTTTAATCATAAAATGCAACCTGTAAAGTGAACATTTGTACAACACTTCTGTTCAAACACAGCCAATCTTATAACAAAATGCAATACATTATATAACTTTCTTCCTACAAACTATCATTAGGACAGAATACAGAAATAATTTTTCGTATTTTGTAGCTAGCACACAGCTTGTGCTATGCCATAATTCAGTTCTCAAACTGGTCTCTGTCATTTTTAAAACTGTAGCACTTTTAAACTCCTAGAACATTTTCTTTCTCCTATGAATTCTCACATGCCTGAGCAATGGGTTAAGAAGGGAGGGGGGAGACTTCTGAACATCAGAGATATGATTAATTGAACGAATGTTACCAATTATGTTATGTCTATCTTTAATCTAACCTAACACACGAGACACTTGTATACTGCAAAATCCTGAATACCTGCATCAGCCAAAAGAATTTGGATATATCTGAAGAATGAGGTTTTCCTTTCTGTAGACAAAATGAATATGCTTGTTTAGGCTACAAAGGTGAGAAAGAATGGAAAGATGTAATAGGGCATACATTCCTGGTGCCTGAGAAAGAGTTTGGCATAGCACTGTGCTCCATAACTTGGGAAATGGAGTTTAATTGATAAAAATAGGAATATATTTAATGTGGCAAAGGAATTCATGAGTTTGTTCATGTTTCTTTAAATCTTTTCCAAAGTTAGTCTACATTGAAATAGCTTCAGTATAAAGTAACAACAAGATATAAAATTCAAATATTTTAATGTATATTATCATCGTTATAATAATACAGATGAGACAGTCTAAACAAGATAAACCCCTCAGCGTGCTACGTAAAATTATATAGTCAGGACAGCATCTTATCCAGGGATCTTACTGTCTGGACAAGAGACAAGAGTATAAGAAAAGGGGAGATTAAACACCAGTGTGAAGAACTAAACTGTGTCACCGGTGCCTGAGGAAACGCAGCAAACCAGGCCTGAACAAGGTATTTTTGCACAATTCCGAGTCATAGTGCCTCGGTTGTATCACATTTTTTCAGGAATCCAGAAACAAACAGCCCAGGGAAACTAGATGCAGTTTAGGAAACGCCCCAAGTTGAGAACAGTTAGGAGAATGCACAGGGGAAACACCACATGTGCTCACCCAGCTCTTATTTCTTCCTAGTGCAGAGGAAAAAACGGGCTAGAACGACCTAATTCTGAAGCTCAAAATAATGAAGAATAACCACGCAGGTTAATGGCATCTGAAGTGACCCATTGGTTTCCCTGCAGCCAGTGTAAAACATGCAGGTCGGACGTTAAAGACACCCTCAGTGCTCTTCCAGAAAACAGAATTGTGCAAACTGTTGAACTTGCAAACGGGGACACTTGGCGATACCTGCTGCTCCGTATCTGTGAAGGACACTAGTGAAGGTCATCGCATCAGGGAAGTTATAAACATCCTTTCAAATTTACAGCGCAGGGGAAAACATGATACTCTTTAAATGAACCTGATCAAATAAATACTGTTCCCTGCTTCCAAGCTAAGTGTTTATGAAATGCCTGGTAAAAGCGTACTTACGACGGACCTGCCCCAATGCTGTCTCTAACTATAAAGAGCTGTGAGCACAGCACAGCAATGACAAAAGGGCTGCCCACCCCACGTGCATCACAAAGCGGCCTTCGTCCTGCCCAAGCGCCCAGCTCACATCCTCCTGCCCGCTGTCACCATCCCTGCCGCCCTCTGGTCAGAAAGCGACAGGGACCCTGAGGGTCTGGCATGAGTGAAGGTATGGAGGGGAAAGCTACCCTTTACAGGGAGGTCTTTGGGAACTCAAGGATTGCCAGGATTACATCTAGGCATCGATGCCATGCCCTACAGCTAGGAAAACAATTTAAAACAATGTAAGTAGTAGGCCACTGCACAATAACCAACGTATTCATTCCATCAAAAAGAAATTAGAGTTTTAATATTTGAGTAATACAAATGAACTGATGCGTGCAGAGGGACTGAAGTTAAATTAGAGGGAAATAATATGTTGCTTAAACCAACATTATTTATTTCTCAGACTTCTAGTAAATCCCGAGCTGTGCTAGCTGCAATCAAAGGAAATTTTGTTTATCCTCTAACATTTTCAAAATGAGGCCATTTTCCTAAATGACAAAATTTAAAGTAAAATATTGTAGCATCATTGGAATTATAAACACATTTACAAGTAAAAATATATTTGAACTGAAAGCAATGCACCTGACTACAGATAACTACACATGCCACTGAAAATATTATGGTAAAATACACCCAGGCATATTTAAATAATTCATTCCAATACCCTGCATGATGTGAAACATTTATTCTCTTACCACTATAAAATGATCAAAGGTACCTTGAATATAACTATTTAGAGATTTGGGGTTGTTTGGTTTTTTTGTTTTGTTTTGTTTTAGGTTTGTGTTTTGTTTGGGGGGATTTTTTGGTTGGTTGGGGTTTTTTTGGTTTTGTTTTTTTTTGTTGTTGTTTGTTTGTTTGTTTTGGTTTGTTTTGTTTTGGTTTGGTTTTTTTACATACCTGAATCCCATATAGAAACAATCAAAGCAGAATGACTTTTGCCTCAAAAATTAAGGACTACTGCCTAGAATAATCGGTTTAGAGATTTTTGTCCTGTAAGTCAGGTGCAATTGTGCATTTACAGTTAATTTAATAATACATTTAATCTAATTTTATATGTTTGCCTAGGCTGCTACAAAGTTTGCTGCAGTTTGAGCTACAGCATATACTTCATACATGAACAGCTTTGCCCTAAAAGCAAAAGCATCTATAAGCTCATTTGACTCCAAAGTTTTTAAAAAGTAGCATTTCTTCCCCTTTCAAAATGTTCTTACCTCTTCCTTTGTCTTTTTTGATATGACTCTTAGCCAGTCTCCAATCATGCTGAGGACAGCTGCAAAGTAAGCAAGCCCAACAAGGATCCAAAACCACACCACTGGCTTATAAAAATCTAGGTACTCAATATCTGATCCCCCTGAAAAACAATAGAGTTAAAATTAAAGCAGACTTAATAGTTAGAGGTGCAAAACTGTTTTTAAATTAATTCTCTTCCTAACAGAAACCAGTTATATTTCTTAAAACTTCTTCTATTTTTTCACCCATGCAAAAATTCATAGCAAAACATTTTATTGAATTTGAATAAACAATGTTCTAAATTCATACACTCTTGAAAACACAGGTCAGAGTATGCAAATTTTAGACAATTATTGCTAATCATTCATAATAATTAAAAAATGAACCCAGACGAACTGATTCAACTTCTGATATATCATTATTTAAGACAGAGGTCATTGAGGACAGCTTGCACAAAAAGCCTTCCCAACTTGCTGCACATAACAATGCCGTACCAAATTTTAGGTATTGCTCTGGAATACATAATGTGTTCATATCCTGAGAAATCTGATTCTGCAACGACTTTGAAACACATCTCAATACTTACATGAATCCTTTAGCCCTAGTAAAGTAGAATAGCACCAGCACTAACAAGTGTCCCTGTTGGGTAGGCAAACACTCTCATCTCCATTTTGCAGAGGAGGGTGCAGGGATTTGAGCTGGACTGATCATACCCCCCAAAAAAAGGTGGATAAACCAGATGTCAGCTGAAGGCAGCTTTTTTGAATCCCATTGCCATAAGCACCAGTTGCTTTCTTCCTTCCAGTGTTAAAGTAAAAAAGGATGAATTTCAGAGATGTCCGTAATGGAGCTTTCAGGTACAATACAGCTATAGAGAACAGATGCTTTATTTTCACACAAAGTTATGCTCATCCAGAGCTCTTCACAACACAATACAACTCACATTTCACATCTTGCAGTACAATAAAACAGAAGCCTTAAACTCGCAATTCAGCCGTGTTATGACAAATAAAACCAGGCTCCCAGTCTGGGTTGCTGCAAGTAGAAGTTTGCTGAGTGTATCTGCCCACAGCTGAAGAGACTCTACAGTAAAACCTTTTCAGGCACATTAAAGTATTCTGTGCTGGAACATAATAAGTTGCTTTATGTATCTGCATCCTGTAGTGAAATAGTCAAAGGAAAATTGGCCCCAAAATGTCAAGCACCTTGTTACAGTAACAAGATTAACTCTCACAGAGAGTAATGTTTTTCTCCTAGCTGTTATTATCTAATCATGACAGGGATTACATGCAAATAACAAAGAATTTTACTAACAGTTATCTTTGTATAGAAGCCCTCATAGAAAGAAATTTTGGTTCTCTCATGTCAATAAGCCTTTTCATCAGTAAAATCTGTTGAGCTGTAGTGGTTTACTCAACTACCCAAGAGATGAATCCACGTTGCAAAAATGGATATACTTTGACACCTACACAGTCACACATAAGGTAGAAGACAAGTCTCTGTGTGGAACAGAAGACAGCCAACCATCAAAGGGTTGAGTTTGTCACAGCCCAAGACAACAAAATATCAGAAATGAAGAGATTTGTTAACATCATCCAGGTCATGTCAATCCAGTGAAACAGGTTGGGATGATTCACCCAAGATTTGTCGTCATTCAAAAAACGGTGGATTACCACCATCCCTTTGCTCTCTCAGGAGCTAGTAATGAACCATGCTCGGTGCTTCACCTTCTTCTCCGGCTGTTCAAGAAAGCACCATATAAAGCACCCACTCAGCTGGTTTTAATTTTTGGTGTGTTCAGTTTATAAACTGCAACTGGAACCTAACTCAGCCAGTCTACAGGGAGCATTTCCTTCACAGTTTATTCCTAATTTGTTTACAGCAAGGTTAATTACTAGGGCAGGAGTTAGGACACATGCATATTCAATCAAGAGTTTTCTTTACTGTCTGGCCAGGAGATGGCTCCATCTAGCCATGCCCAAAGGAGTTCAGCTTTCCTAAAGTTAGAAAGGGGCAGTTAACAACCCTCTAGGAAAAGGCTTAACAGCTAAAATCTTTATTGGCTGTTGACTTTCTGAATTTCAAGAACTCCTCGGGTGAGGTCTCAATTTAATGGAACACCAGGGAGATAGAGACATACCGAAGGATGTTTGTCCTGAGGTAACTGCCGTCTCCTGCCATGCTTAAACATCGCAGTGCTATAATGCAGTTACCTGGGAATGTCATTAAATAGGATTTCACTGATAGGAAAATATGATCAAAAGTCAACTGTACTGAATTTAAAGTAAATGGAATTCATTAACTACTGATTTACAATTCACATAAATGGGTATTAATGTATTTGGATATGAGTACGTATAGGTAAATGTATTTGTACTGAAGTATATGAGATAATTCATCTAATGGTTTTACTGGTAACATTGTTAAAAGCGTATCAACATGATACATTTGTATGGATTTTTCATAGCATATTTTTTACTTAATAATGCTGTCATCTTTCTTTTGCAAAGCACATTATTTTATATAGCCCTTCAGGAAGCACAATGCTGAAAAGGTAGATGCTGAATTTTGTTGTTTGTTTGGCAAACCCCATTCTGTAGGTCAAGGGACAAAATTTTTTTCCAACTTTGTTTGGCCTCTACATGAAATAAGTTACAACCATAATAAAGAAGAAATATATATTCCAACTGCAGCGTGCTTAGTCTTTAACTAGAAGTCTCATTGCCATTATCTTTACCAAGAGCAGCCACAGCTTATTGCCAAGATGTTTTGTAGCAAAGATTTGATCCAAAGTCCCTTAAAATCTATGATAAATCAAGGAGTTTGTCCATCCATCTTCATCACAGGCTGTTGTATTGCCACTGCCACCATTCTTACATCTGCCATACAACTTTTAAATTATTTGGGATTTTCAACAGTTTGGAAGGCATAGGTTGTTTTATGGCCCAAACGCATTCTTACTGAGGTGAAAAGCTCGGTGTTTTAGTGAAGGATGGCACTAGAGAGGATTTCAGGGGTGCACTAGGACAAATTCTGATTCTCAGGTTTTCGAATATAGAATCATAGAACGGTTTAGGTTGGAAGGGACCTTGAAGATCATCGAGTTCCAACCCCTCTGCCATAGGCAGGGAAAACATATGTATTTTTAATGTATTCATTTACATAAAACAAGTAAATAATTTTCTTTTTGTTGCCACTCTTCTCCCCATTCTGTCTACAGCTAACTGACTCAAAAAAGAAGCATGTAATTATTTCTGTAAAGTTGTCTGGTTTTGCTTGCCTTTTTGCTTCAAAACTAAAAGCAGAGAATAGAAAGTGCTACTGCCATTGAGTATCTTAATTCCACACCAGCACAACTGCTGGGTTATTCAGAGGTTGGTCCTTCAAACCAAGAAATGTATTATTTTTTATCAGCAGTACAAATTATTCTGGGTATAGAACTGTGATTAAATCCAAACACAGTGTTAATTGCAGAAGAACGAGTAGCTGGTCCATCATCCCCGTTGTGACAAACCTGCCCGAGAGGCTTAATCCAGAAAGGTCTTTTGTCCCACTCCAAAGAAGTATGGAGGTTCAGCCCTGCAACTTGAAAGGAATTACCTCCGAGGACTGCAAAAAGGGATGGAGAAAGGCTGCCTTATGCGGAGACACAGAAAAGCAGCATGCTTGGGACAAGATAACATTGCGCTGTCTGCGAGAGAGAATGTAAGTAGGCCATCCGAGTTACTTGATGCCACTCAGTGGAAAATGGAGAGCTACTTCAGGATACAAAGCACAGCTATAAAACACTCCTTATGTGCTGTCCTATACAGAAACCAAGCAAGACACAGCACGCTGACTTGAGCTTAAAGCAGGCTGCATGGGTCACACCAGACAGCCTCTATTACGGACCTGAAGTCCTGAGGGGGCAAAGAGCACCTCCAAGTGCCAAAAAAAGACACAAAGCCTGCGGGAGAGCGCACAGCTCTCACGGGATGCTCGACACACGCCTCTTGCTCAGCATGACAGCAATTTCTTCCTGTAGAGCCCTTTCTGCCAGGTAAGTAATATCACATAGCGAGAGCGGATCAACTGGGCTGCTACAACCACCAGGTGAAGTGTTCCAGTTTGGTGACATTAAATGAGACTAAAATATCTCAGCACTCTACAAACTGGGTCTCGGGCCAAGCAATACGGTGCAGACCCAGATATCTGTATTACAGTGGAAATACACCGAATTAAATTACAGACCGAAAGAGTAAAGAAGCAATAAGCTAAAAATCAGAGCTCAAACAAGGGAAAACAACAACAACAAAATAGTTAGAATACATTTTTAAAGTGAGACTTGCAAAATTCTGTAATCTGTTGAAATGGACTGATTGCAGTGCAACCTTGTACCATCGTACCATCATTATGCCCCACTGTGAAACAGACTACTGATGTGGTATATTTATATATCTGACCTCTACTTAGTTCAGTCAAGTTTTGGATATCTATCATCTCATCTACTTTTGATTTGAAACATGTTCCATTAACTCCCTTAGAAATATTTGGCTATACCTTCCCATCTGCACTGCAGTTAAAGGATTTATCTGCACATATGAACTATATATTGTCATGTTATACATATATAGATGTACCTCAGTGCTAACTTTAGTACCCAGTAATATCTTTCATTATACTAAAAAAATGACACATTTGACATGAAAAGATCTTTCTTTTCTCTTTCACAAAATATACATAATACTGGCTGGATTTCCTTCTGTCACATTAAAGTCATCGGATTCTCTTGAAAACAAGAAAAGGGATGTTTGACTCCTGATGTTCATAAGACAGTGCAGGCTGTAGTACAGTTTCTTACTTCCTTTTTTGTGAAAAGCTACAACAATAAACTTTCTTCAATTACAAAAAATTACTTATTTCCCCTGCAAAAATAAAATTAAAAAAAAAAAATCAACCTCTCCAAAAATTGGAAAAAATCAAAGCATGTCATAAGATACAGAAACATTAAGTTTGTGTTTTGGAATACTGTTCATACATTCTCTTGAACATGCAGTACAAGGGCTCTTCATCTTTTGCCTCCTTGCACGCACCTTGAGTCATCAGTCTTACATTTGCCTTAAGGCTTCTCTTGCTGGTGGAAACTGTAGCTGAAACTTCCATAGGCTCCAAATTGTACTCAGAATCTAGGTTGCTAAAGGGGATGTTTCGGCATTTTAGTTTCTGGGAACAGAGTACTTGGACTCCAATATAAATGAGAAGAAACTTGTAGAAAAATTCTGGATAACTCTACAAGAATTTCTAATATGACAACCTGCACTACAGACTTTAACATCATTACATTCCTGAATCCCAAGTTCTTCTTTCGGCTCCCTTTTGGTACAGCTATTCACAAACACTCTCTCCTTTACCTCCTAAAAGCTCTTCAGGGCTTCTCTTCAACTCCTACCTGCAGTGGTGCCAGAAAGCAGCAAGTTCCATGTTAGTGAAAAGTGACAGACATTGTAAGAAATGTTTCTTTTAATCCCAATACACATATTATCACAACCGTGACATTTGTATGTAGAGCTTGCAAACTTATTTTTTTTCCTCTGGGATGACTGTTCCCAGAAAAAAATTACCAGAATATTTGGAAGTCTTCAAATATTTAGGAATTTTGGATTTTTGAGGGAACTTGAGCTAAAACTGACACAATCATGAAATATACCATGGACCTTCAATATGCTACAAGACTTGCCAATTTTATTTTTATTGCTAAAAGAGTTCACTCCACTGTAATTACATATTGGAGTATCACTGCCCACCACTCTGCTTTATATTTGACTATAATTCTGAGTGGAAGAAGGTAATTTTCACTCTAAGTATTAAGAAACATGCCTTTCTGACCGGAGGGTGGGGGGTGGGAAATCAGAAAAATGAATAAATTAATGCCAGTGTGAGTGGGTTTTTTTCCAAATGAATTGCCATCCAGGCACTAAGTGGACTGGCGCGTCATTCTGCCTCACATCTCACCGTGACAAACCAGAACCAAGAACATCATGCTCTAAAGTCACAATTCCAGATGCAATACCCATATTCCAACAGCCTCCCCTATGGCTTTATACAGCATTATGTGCCTTAACTCTACATGCTTGTTTCGCCTCTGTTTATGGTGCTCAGCTTTCCTAAACTTCAAAGACGGAGTGTTGTAGATGAAGCCTATCACAAAAATATCAGTGGCCCTTAGTGCCTGTGTGGTAGTTATGACTCACCAAAAAGAAAAACAAGCAAACCAAAAAGTCATAAAGACGACTTAATAATTTGTTACTGTGCAAAAGATTCTGCATACTTCCTCAAAATTCATACGGAAACCTAGCCCTTAAAACAATTTTATCAGCTTTATTAAGAACTTGCAACATGAGTTTTCTTCCAATAGCTTAGTATTTATGCACACTGATGACTGTAAACTTCCATAATGCAAAGCAGAGTCAATGAGTACCTTGCCTATTTTTCAGGATTTTTATTTAACTAGGCAATTACGTATGAGAGCAACAAGAAAACAAATGGATCATTTCGAAAAATCCTTCAAGTCATTTGCCATAAACTATGTTAGTCCACACAAAGATGATAATATTGTCAACTTCATTTCTGACAAAATACAGTCCCGTGGCAAAGCTAACCTCCCAGTTAGGATGGAGATAGTCATCCAACCCTGTTCTCTTGAGCATCATCTGTGCAAGTACAGATCCAACTCCCACACACTGAAACTTTAAGTTAATAACATATTATGGTATAAATACAAGTCTTGTGCATCTTACTCTAAAAGAAAATAGAAAACATTCATGACATTTTTGACATCGTGCATTTACAGTGGAACTTTAAAATAAAAAAATATATATGAAGTGAACCATAAAAAGCCGTAAGTTATAGAACGATGTAATTCAAGGACATTTTGTAGAAAGAGAAAGCATTTCCCAGTAAAATTAAAAAAAAAACCAGACATGATTTGGGAACAAATTATGATATCAAGTGGTCTACAAATAGAAAAATACGTGGAAATTTATAATGAGAGTAATGATGAATGTACTCAGTGTTCTAGTTAGAACCAAGTGAGCCATTTCGCTTAATGCTTTACAGTAAATATAACCAGGCCTTTATACACTACTATTTTTATTCCCTGACATACATGTACCCCTCAGGAACAAAAGTCTAAAATACCCAGACTCTTGGCTTGGAAACAGCGTAAATTTTTATTTGGTGCAAGTTAGAATCTGACCAGAATCACAAATTCCTGAAGACAAAATGGAAATAAGAAACACAATATGGGAAAGGAAAGGGAAAAGGAAGAAATCAGTGAGACATTCAAAAGAAATACGGATACATCACAAAAAGCTATGTGAAAGTCCAAATAAATTTCGTTTGCCATTTTACAGCCCAGTTCCATAATTTATATGAATCTTTGGCAACTTGTCACGTGGCCTTCACTTTTTAAACAGCTTGCATAACTTAGTATCTTCAACGCTAACTAAATTTTCCCCCCATTTTACCCAGACCATTTATGAATACGCCAAACACTTCAGACGTCCCTGTGGGACTTCACCAGCCTGAAAAACTTTTGCCAGCCACAAAACCAGTCACATTCCTGCCACCAAGGCAAACTTCAGGCAGGCTTGCAAGTCACTAGGAGGAGCTGCCCAACCTGAGACATTCACCTTGGTGCTCTTGCACTAGCCTTGGCTACAGGCGGGACATGGGAGAAGCCCACACCACACGGATGTCTGCTAGAAACACTTCCCTCCAGCAGCGTAGCTCACTGTCAGCAGCCCAGCACTGCTGTCCTTCTCGGCCACCTTTCTCAGCTATGTCTGCCTTGCACAGAGTCCAGGCGTGGTGTTTCATCTCATTAAAAAAGAGAGATGATGGTGCTGCATCAGGAGAAGCATGAGATCAGGCTGAAGAAAGCAAGTCTCAGACTCAGAGCACAAAGCTCTGCATTTCTAATCCTCACCTGAATACATCACTGACTCCGACCAACACAATTCCTCATAGACAACATATTTTTACTCAATCCTATTCTGAGAAGCAGTCTAACACCTCTAACACCTTTTCAAGAAAGAAGTTGATGCAGAAAACTGGCCCGAGCTTTTTTTAGCTCTGTTTGTTAAAGTTATTTGCAACCAATCAAATCCAGGTTAATAGAACCATAAAAGTAGGCCGTGTTATCTATGGGTTGTGCTAAACCTTCTCCTTACATTACAAGACGCACGTGGACAAATGCATACATAGCAAACAAAAGAAAGCACAGAAACAGGATCCAACAGCCATAGAGACATCTCAATGGCAGAAACAGAGGTTTGGAACAACACTGAAAGTAAGAGATGCACACAAACACTATGTCATGTATCTTCAAAAGGTGAGACATTTTAAGTGACTCCAGCTGAAAAAAATATATTCAGCAGACCAAAATACTATATTAATTCTTGCATTTCACTCAATCTGTAAGAACAAAAAAATACACCCAAGGATTAAGTAAAACATCTTTAACAGTACAGGAGAAGAAAAAATGGAATATACAGAGACAGGCACCACGCATTTCACTGTCCCACCTCCTGTCTCTAGCCTGCCACACGATCCAAGATGAGGGCATATCCTCTCATCTTCTGCACCAACACAAGAATGATAAAGGGCAAAACTGGGAGAGAGGCACCACAACAAAGATGTGCCCGTCCCACAAAAACAGAACATACACCATTGTGCAAAATATTATAAGATAAAGAGTTACGAGAAAAATCTTACCTGCAACATAGTCACCAAATCCAATGGTAGTTAAAGTGATAACCACAAAATAAATTGCATCTAGTGTGCTCCAGCCTTCTATGTGCTTGAATATAACTGCAGGAAGAGCAACAAACAGCACGCAGCCGAACAGTATGAATATTATTGTTGAAATTATGCGAATCTTTGTCTGACTCACATTCCATTTCTGGAAAGGGAAGGGGAAAGAGAGGAAACCCATCGTTAATAAAACTGCACCACTGTATATAGGCACCTATCACCCACAGTGAGCACTACATTGCTCAAGAGGACGGTGCATTATAAATTCTCATATAAACAGGAAAAATCAAAACAGGGTTTTATTTTGAAAGGGTTTTCAAAGCAAACATGAGTACCCTAGGAAACATTTACTAGCAGGAAATGCAGAGCAGGGCTAGACTCTTCATTGTGGCCAGGTTTGTGATCTGGGTGAGTAGCATGTGTAGCATTCATTAATATTAACACCTGATCATGCTAAAGTTTTGAGTATCATGCGAGATATTTGAGTGAGCTTCAAGCGGTGTTTGCACCTGCGATGTCCCTATGTTTGTGCATCCACAAATAACTGAATAAAAAAAGGTGAATTTTAACCATAAAGTTCTCTCTAATCAAGTAACCGGCTAAATAACCACAGAAAATAATGCTGGGAGAGATAACCTCTTCCAAAACTGCCCCAAGACAAAAACAACCCAACTAAGCCACTGCAGATACATTACTCGCCAGGCAGTATGTGATCACACTTAACTGTTCTTGTCATCAGAAATTTTTCCTAACGCTTAACTTCCATCTCATCCCCTTCCGTTCAAGTCTACTATTGATGGTCTTATACAAGGCAAAGAAAGAAATTGCTACTTTACTCTTCCCAGCAAAGTTTTACAGGTGTTTTCTTTCAGTCATATACTCTTTAGACCAAATAAACTTTTTTTTTTTGTCTTTCTTCACCCTTCAATTCTCATTGCTATCCCTTGGCTCCAACCAACTAATCTGTTGTAACTAACTGGATGTAAAAAAATGAATCTCGAAATGGAATGGAAGGATCCTTTCTTATGCTTTAGCCATTTATTCATTTATTTACACTCCTGTTTATACTTCTAACTATGATGTATGTTTTTCACAGCAGTATGACACTAACTCATGTTATCTTATGAGCCCCTGGATCCTCAGAACATTTCTACAAAATTGCACCTAGGCAACTGTTTCCTGTCATTTGAGTATTTTATTATTCTTTCAAAGAGTACTTTGAATTTGTCCCTCTTTATTTGAATCCTATATAGTCAGACTGCTTCTCAAAATGTTCAAGATCATTTTGAATTCTAATTCTGTCTTCTAACTTTTAGTTCTCCACATCTTGAAATAACTTGTAGATTTAATGAACAGTCCTTTATCTGTTGTGTAAACTATTAATGAAATTTAACTATTAATGAAATTTAACAGTACCAAAGCTAGAACAGACCACTGCAAAATCCCATTTGACATGCCCTGCCAGTTTCACAATTTTCCTCTCATCCAAAGCATGTGTTCCATCCATCCAAAGCATGCTGATTCAACTTAAAGCAAGCAATGGATTGCACAAAACTGAAAACTTTCACAAAAGGAGACCAAAAATGAAATCAAACTGTTCATAAGTGTTTCCTTGTATTTAAGTTTAGTGCCAATGGGAACTACGTTTTACAGTCAGCATGACCAAGGTTCAGCTTTTGTAACCCAAATCACAGTAGTAGTTTCGGTTATGGCAACATGCCTCTGACCCATCAGTGTCTCGGAGTGTTCCAGACTGCAACATATAGATCAGTGTTTTCATTCAGAGATTGAAAAAAGGGGGCAAGAGGCTTTTTATTTTGGGACATTCTTGTTGTAGGGACACATCCATTACAAAAAAAGGAAAACCATTATCCCTATGAGCAACAGACTGAGACACACAAATTGGTCTCAAATCTTTTGTGCTTTGCAGCAAAAATAAAATCCAGTGATAAAAAAAACAGAAAGGATAAAACCAAAATGTTCTTATGGAGTGTTCTTGCCTTTTTTAGGCAATTCTCAATAGAAATGGATGTTATTCACCAGTAACTTTCTGGACTTGAACTGATGTTTCAAAGTCAAAAATACCTGTCTTGTCTTAAAAAGCTTTCAAGCTTGTATTTACCTATTGCATAAGATTACTCAGTACAGCCCCAGTTTGCTTTGCTTCAAAAGTAACGCCATGACAGACCCTTCCAGTTATAGAAAGATTAGGGCTTGTTGCAGAAAAACAATCCTTCCAACACTTGCAGTGCTAATTCAAACAGCTACAAAGTCAAGCTGCTTACTCTGTACTCACTGGATATGACATTCTACATATCAAAAGACAAACAGTATTTTATATCTGGTTTGAATGTTAGGCAATAGTTAAACCTATATCATTTTATTAAAGGTTAGTAAAACACCTTAATAACTAGGTTTATTAAGTTTCATTATGCCATTTATTCTATGCTTGAAAAATCTCAGTAAATACTTTAATAACTGCATTGTAAAATACAACCTTAACCTTTTCTGTGTGGGAAACAGAGACTAAGATAAGTAAATTAAGTCCCTCTGCTAGAATTCAAAGCATTTGGTTGTTAAGGGCTGGCTATAGCTGAACTTCATCAATATCTGCGCAGCATCTGTTTGACAAGCCTCTTCCTCTACTGAAACTGTGCCCCTTTGCATGAATAATTAAAGATCGGTAGCCAAACAAAACGATGGGCAAGAACCTCTAGGCTGTGCTAAGCAGTTCAGCAGAAGAGGCTGAAAATACCTTAAACAGTAGAACATCCTACAGTCCAGCGAGGAGACCACAGAGAGGAGTCCGATGTCAGGGAAGCACCAACAGGCTCTGTACCATTTAGGCTGTTCTGCTTCAGTGAATGCCCAAAGGTTTAGTCACCTACAGACCCATAAATCTGGAAATGTAGATGCCTACAGACTGTAAGCATTTCCTCTGGTATGATGGCATCTGAGTAAAGATTTTAAGACTTGTGATTTTAGGCTCAGACACCAAAGGTCTTCTGTGAATCAACTCAAAAGCAGCAGCAACAGTTTCCACACGTTACCCCTGCAGCTCCACTCTTCCATCTCTCTGAGTCAGTGATTTCCTACCACAAACTATATGACAACCTTTAAAGGTAAACATCACAGCAAGCTTAGGAGTATAAGGGCAAAGCAAAAATAAGATGTTTTGGATCTTGTTCCTCTTCCCAACCATAATTATTGTAGAAAATGTTGGGCTTCATCCAGTTATCAATTAACAACATTCAGTAACATGGCCAGACTTTGCAAAGTTCTTCCTACTTTTTGCTAGGCATCTGGTTACAATGATGAGCTATACCCTGTTTTTCAGACTTTTCATTTCACTTGTGAACTTCAGAACATCGAGCAGCATGAAGAAAAACCGAGACAGTCAGTATACTCACAACAAAGGTATCTTCTACTTTGGCAATTCCTTTTCCAAAGATTGTCCCTAGTTGATCTCCAACACCAGCCAACAGAAAACCAAACAGAGGAATTCCCAGTAAGGCATAGATGATACAGAATATCTTTCCACCTTGTGTGCGTGGGGAGATGTTTCCAAAGCCTAAATTACAAACAACTTCAGATGTTTAAGAAGTTACATATATATTACATAACACATTTCAAAAGGACAATTTGCAAACAGGTCCTACTAGGTGAAACATACGACACAGCAAACATTGTGAAAAATCAAATGAAAGTGTAGGTCATATAACCCTCTGAGCTAAAATTAAACCGCTGCACGATTCACCATTCTTTTTTTATATTGTATATATATATACACACTGTGGAGAAGAAAAACCTCTCCCACTAGAGAAATGAGTTTCTTTTATTATTTAAATAAATGCCAGCTTTTCTCATCTACTACATGTGGTTAATACCAATTGGTTAAGATATGCCTTAGCCTCTGCTACCTGCAAATGTCTATTACTGGACTCATAATTGGGAGACTGCAGTACTTGTAAACAAGATACAATTTTCTTTCAGATGTGCCGTGTTTCAAATGGAAGCAGCTTGGATGAGCAAAACGGGGATTTCTAGAATAAATGGGACTGCTTAGAGTCTCCGTTATTAAAGGCTTTGGTTCTTTCAGTGTCACAAACAAAGCTTAGAGAAACAGTTTAGAGTTCACAGCTCTGTCCATTCCAAAGTGGAAATCATTTTGTCTTCACAGAACCCTACAGACAAGTTTCATGAGCACCAGTCTGCAGTTTTAAGTCAAACGTTTTTCTCCTCCAAAGGATCACTGAGTGTTTTGAGGGAGTGGTGGGGCAGCTGTAGGAGCACCCCAGCATTTTGGGGATTGTTTCACTTTTCTGCACAATGTGCCCTTTGAAGGAAAAAGAATTATTTTGTCAGGGCGGGGGGAAAGGCCTTTTGACAGAGAAAGGCTTATTTTCCACAGAGAAATTAAACAAAAGCCTTTTTTAAAAGTTACCTTTTTCTGTAGGAAAAGATAACTTGTATATAAAAAGCAAAATATTTTAGCAAGTAACCGAGAAACTCAGTTTCTCAGTGAGTTAATTAAATATTTAAAAACATACTTCTGATATATACATAAATCATTCAATGAAAATCCAATTTTCATGTGAAAAAGCTGACAAATTTTATCAGCTCTACTGATAGCTTGCAATGTCAGTTTTCTTTTTAAAATAGCTTAGTATTTATGCGCAATGACTGTAAGCTTCCACAATGCAAAGCACATTTAATGAATAGCTTACCTATTTATCAGAATTTTTATTTAACAATTTTGAGCATGGTGTTTTAACATAAATATAGATTTTCTTTCTGTCACCTATTATCCTAATTTTTGGTTCTGCTCTCATGTAGGTAAGCTACACCAAAGCTGTGTCAAAACTACTTTTTCCTTTCAGTACACAGGAGACAAAGCTGCCCCTCACTCACCTTCATTAAAGAAAAAGTATATCACATTGGGAATATATTTTTCTCCTAGATATTTTGCCCTAACATCTGTTACCAGATAGTAATTGTACAAATAATAAATGCAATGTTGATAGAGTTCACTTAGATAGAAAAAAAAAAAATTGAAAGTTCACATTTCCCCCATATCATGACTAATAAACCTTGTCAAACTAAACATAAAAGGCAAAATTACAGGAAACATCATCAATCACAGGTCATGGAGTCCTCCAACTTCATCAGTTTTCCCTGCCCTACTATAATAAAAATAGTCTGTCTCAGGCAAGTGGAACAAAGTCACAGTGCCTTTAGTCCAACCTCATATCCCTCCCTAACCCAGAGCCGGGGCTAAAGTTACTGATTATTATAATTCAGGAAATTTCAGCTCCGCTAAGTTCACTCTGTCCCTTCATGCACCAAGCAGAAAAGACCCTTGAGTTTTAAAATAAAATTAGCTCATCACCAACCAAAAAGGGACAAACAGATCCAAGCTACTCTGTTTTCATAAGTGTGCGTGTTTATGCATCAACAGGAGCTTGAATAGTTGCCAGGGTGTAATTCCTGAGGGGTCCTAATGCAATTCAGAATCAGGGGCCTGGATACACCAGATATATAAAACTCGCACTAAGGGGCTTGGAAATCGTTCTCCCTTTTTTAGCTCAAGAACTCTATTTCACTTGCTCTACAAAGTGGTGTCTCGTAATGGTGACAAAATACCAGCCCAGTGAAGCACATGCCAAGCAGCCAGTTTTACTCGGTTCGCTTCATAAAGCAAACTGGCGTTTTCTGTGCACCCCACAGCTATTACAGAGACAACTGCTGTTGCGGCCTACTTCTCATCTGCTGCTAATCGCTACGAGGACAAGAAGTTCACGTTCAGCTCCATATATTCTCCTCCCTAAATCAGAGTCATGTCTTGCTCAAGAAAAGGATGGTACCTCACTTCTACACTCACCCATTCCTGCTTTTCACCCTGAAAAATGACAAATGCTTTTCTTCTAGAAATGACAAAGAAAGTCTTGTGTTATTAGCTACACTTTTAAAAAAGCTCACACGTTACTGGGTAAAATAATACTCCAACAGGTTGTAGTTCATCTCTGTCCAGATGCTCACTGCGCATAACACAAACCATGGTGCTTTCATGATAGGACATGTACTTTAGTGAACTGATCTACCAAGGGGTGTCCATCACACATTAATCACATTTCCTACAGTGTCATGTTTCATAACAGTCTGCTGCTGTACACCACAGCCTACTTCGCGACTTACACAAATTGTTCTTACATCCTACTCTTCGTTTCTCCAGTGAAAAGCTAATCCATCATTTATGCAATGGGAGAGAAAACGTATTTATATTTCATACGGTTGATGTAATTCCTCAGGGTTTTGTCTCAGAAACGTATTAGTCCTTTCTTTAAAGAAAGGAAAAAAAAAAAAAAAAAATCAGAAAAATCCTGCTCCTAGGTAAAACCAAAGGAAACCTTCGTTTTGGGCACCGTGCTTGAAGAGGAGCACACGGCCCCAGGAATGCCGCCACATAGTCCCCGCATACCACTAGCTCTTCCCCACCCGCAGGGCACCGCTGCAGCAGCTCCCTGGCACAGTGGTGATGCTTCAGAGTTCCCACTTCTGCTCCAGAGGCCGGCACAAAGTCTGGCTGCGCTCACTGAGAAACCTGGGGGAATGGGCCGCGTCACAGCACGCTCTCTGCCCCCTCTTCCCTCCCAACTGTTGACCTAGAGGCCACGGGGACGGCACACATGGTGATCGTACGGGCAGCATCAGTACCTCAGTACCTCCGTTGCTCTTCACACTTTCAGTCCCGTGCAGCTTTTCTCTTCCTCTGGCTCTACTGAGCCGGTAGTTCCTCAAACCAGTCAGTTCCCCATTAAAACCATTACACTTGCTTTTGAACATGGAAATAAACTAAGCACTTGATTTAAACTTGCTAAATTTATGGGAAAGTTTCCCTCAAAGAGCTTTTAACCAACGCTGTCTGCAATGCACTGTACAGAGTAGAAAATTTAACTTGCAGAATGGGATCAGTTTCACCCAAGACAATATTAGTACCATTTTCAGACTGTCCTTCCCAATGCATCCTCCTCACTTCACTTTCACAACCAGGAGCACAATTTGCCTCCCAATTTCACCAAATCTCTTTCATGCCCTGCTAAACACTTAGCATGTCTTTAATGCCCAAAGGACTTTGTGCATTTAGAATACGTTGTCCCTGAGAAGCAGCTGCAGACAAGAAATGCATTTTAGAAGGAGCTTCCAGTAACCCCTGAGTGAAATAAGAATAAAAGACCATTGTAAATAGATTGTAACTAATTGCTCCATTCAACAAAATAACATATTCCATGGTCTCAGCTCCAAAAACCTTACAGCCTCCAAAGTTCAAATCAGATTCAAAGGGAACCTTAGTCCCTTTGGTTGGCTAGACACTGAAGCAAGGATATGCTAAATGAAAAGAAAAAAAAAGACGACGACTCCATAGGAATTTTGTTTTCATATCCCCTTTTTTGACATATTTATTTGAGGATGAAAGTGTCTGTAAGTTTTTCATCTGAAATAGATTTGCTATTAAGAAGGAATTAGTAACTTTGATAACTACAAATATATTACTGCTTTTGAGCAAAACAGTATTTGAAGTTTCAAGTTCTGGTTGGTTCCTCCCCGTGATGAACAATAGGTTATATTGCAAATAAGGAAAAGTCTGAAATTCTAGAGATTCTCATACAATTGTCAAGACATGCTTTTTTTCAAATGAGAAACAAAATCGGCTTTGCATTCAAGACTTCACAAAAAGGAAGGCTGGCAAATAATTAAAAAAAAAAAAAAATCTAATTTCTGGTTTAAGTTGAGAAAAAGATCCCTTTGCTTTCTAGTTACCTGGCATCTCAGTCTTTCAGAAAGCTTTTAGATCCACATTTTCAAAGTGGAGTTAGAAGAACAGAGACTCAAAATGAATATATTTTCACAGAAAATTCCTAGACAAAGCAGGGCATCTGCTCAAACTAGATGACTGCAATTAAGTATTTCTCATGTGAGAGATTATAGGTGCTTTTGAGAGTTCTAGGACTAGATTTTACTTGCAAAATTGACTGGAAAAGAGTGTCACCACTTATGATTCATTTGTGCCAAATAGCTCAAGTGGGATTGAAAGGTCTGGGGAAGGTTTGAAACATTTTCTCTGCAAACAAGAAAATGTAAATTCAAACACCAGTAAATGTTTTCTCACTGTTTTTGACATACCTCAGATTACACGAGACATCATCCATCAGGTAGCAAAGTGAAAATTATACCAAAATAATGTCATATATTTTGAGATATGAGAAACTACTCTCAGCTGTAGGTTTGGGTATGTGGGCAATTGATGAAACAGCTCAATACTGAAAGATAAACGACTTGGTGAACACGCACACCCTTAATTACACAAAAAAAATGGATTCCAGAAACTTGATACTGAGAAGATTGCACCGACTCAGAGGAAAGGCTGAGCTCTTTGCTGCTGAATCCCACGAGGCCGGAGTCAGGTTGAACCAGCTGCCGTGCCCTGGGCTTCAGCCACCGGACACCATGCAACTGGCGGCGGTATTGCCGTAGGCTCACATCCACCCTGACCACGCAGCTCAATTACAGTGATTAACCTTTCCAAAGGGTGTACATGTGTTTTGATACGGAATGTCAAATTGATTTTAAGAGATCAAAAGATGCTTTTTCCAGGCCCTGAGGAGCTATCTGATGAAATCTTTATGAAAGGTACCTCGCTGAATTTCTAAGAGCTAAGATGCTTTTTCCCTTTGGATCACCACTTGGGCTCAGGAGATTAGCGTTTAAATACATGCCCTCCCTCAGTGCCAAGGCAAAGATATGCCCTTATTCACAGATAAATAAGATACCTTTTAGCATAAATAATGGTCCAGATAGAATCATTAAACAAAAAGCTAGTATATGTACCCATACTGGCTATGCAGAAATCTCTGCTTACACTGCAGAAATAGTAAACTTGCACATTTGTGTTCACAGCGTGGAAACATCTAAACTGATGCCTTTTCCTTTCCTCTTCTTAACTCTGTCCTACACTCCAAAGTTTGTGTATGCCCATGTCATACACATTTACAAATAAATATCTCGTGGGGTTTTATGGCTTTGGTTAGTAATAGTGTAAGGGCATTTTCGGTCTTACATGTGACTCCCTTCCCAACATCGTGAAGCAGCTAGAAAATTCCCATTCCCCTTTTTACACATAAGTAACTTAAGCACAGAGGGAAGGAAAGTCCATATCATTTAGGTCCATAAGTCAAACCAAATCTGTGGCTGAGGACGATGCAATCACATTGCATCGACCCTTAACTAGGGAAAGTTTGCCATCTAAAGTACCTCATCTAAAGTACCTAAAGTACCTCATCTAAAGAACCTCAGTCAAGCTTGTTCAAGGCCACACAGAAATCTCTTGTGAATACTTAATCTACGGGCTCCCTTTCTGTCAGGGCCAACACACACGCACATGTGCACGCATGTATATTCCTGAACACAGTGCAAGAGAATTTGAAGGCTGAATAAGGACAAAGACTATTTGCAAATCTGAATACTCGGATGAATTGAATACGGATAGCCTTGCAGTGACAGCATAACATTTCTGTGTTACTTATATACATGAATTCTTTCACACCTGGACATACTATATCTTATAGCCATTGCTCACAGGCTGCTGCCTGTGAAACCCGTTATGGTTATGCAGCTAACGCTCCTCCTCCGAGTTAATTCTTCAATTTAAAAGTTAAATACCTTTCTGTACATGCAGTTGATGAAATTTCTGCATGAATCTTGATGAAGGAAACGCCCTGTGCAATAACACAGAGGTGAAGGTACCTCTGTTTTAAACTTCTATGAAACTGAAAATCTCTGCTTTACAAAAGTTAGATGTAATTTCTTTATCACTCACTAGAGCTTCTAGAAGCCAATTCTCTTAATAGTTTTAGTCAGCGATTTGGGAATCATGTTGTCACAAAATACTGCTGTTTACATAACATCATTGCTCAGCACAGCGCCCCCTTTGGTATTATCTGTATTCCAACCTACAAAATTCTGATTTTTAGCACTAATCCATAATTCTCTGTCACAAAAATGTTAATATATTATTTTGAAGGTTATAATGTTCTGGCTTAAGCCTGAAAAAAGACATTTTATTAAAGAAAAAAACCCTCACAACTACCAATACCTCTCTTTTTCAACTATGAATAGTAACAGGAAAACCTAGACTGACATTAATAAAATGTGTAATATTCAAGAATTGACAAGACAGAGGCTGATCTCCTTTCAGTGGTTTCTTTTCATCTGTGTTCTGTGGGAGCAGTAATCAAATCAATAAAACTTCTTTAAAAGAACAGGCTATAAATATTCATAAAAAATAAGTTTCCTTCAAGTCAAAGCGCTCTGCTGGAGAGGTGAAGGAGTGTTGTAAGGAAAGTCTCTGTATGGGTACAGAAGCTGCTGCAATATTCAACAACTCACATCCAGTTGCTACGGCAATTTCTCCAGGAACTGGGTAATAACTGTTAAAAGACTTTTAAAAGCTTAAACATCAATTCAGATGGCTCTGCCTCCCAGTACAGGTTCTTCATTTCATTCAGCTGACACTTTGCCCAGTGAAAAGTATCTACTTCTCATCAGTAGTAGGACTTCTGTCCCTTTTTCAATTATTTCTTTTTTTGTTGCTGTTGTTATTGTTTGCATTCATTTTACCTCTAATTCTTATTCAAGCAAAATTGAATCAGCTCCAAAACTCAAGAACTCCCACTTGTTTTTTTTCCCTTTAAGTGAGAGCTCCATGGGAGCAAGATGCCTGGCTAACACAGACAGCAAAAAAATAATGGACTTTTTACTTTAAAGTTAATAGTTCACAATATTTGCACTACCCACATATTCTTATCAAGTGTAAACACGTATCAAATGTGACAGTGACACTTGTTCTGCACCAAAGTCATGAACGATATCAGGGTGTAGATAAAATGCATCGATACAGGTGATCCATAGAAAAACAAGAATTGTGAATTTTAAGACACTGATGAAAACAATTTATGAACAATTTTCCTGACACTGCAACTTTAATGGATATCTGAAATCATTTTTTTCTAGAGTTTGGGAGCTTTCTTTTAATACCTTTCCTTTTTGTTCCCTATAAGTATTTGAAGAAACAGGTTTGAACTTTTGTTTACAAATAAAGCAATTCTTGGTGTCGGGTAAAGCAAGCTCTTGCCGGCCTCTCCATCCTAAGTGCAAAGCAATCCACATGCTTTCCAGCAGAGTTAAAGCATACCCTGCCTGTACATGTTCCTGTCTTCCCTACAAATAATAAAACGTAGCAAAAGTGTTAGCAAATTAAGGACTATGGCAGACTCACAGCAACAAATGAGATGTGAACAGCTAAAATATGTCAAGTCTTCAGCACTTGCCCTTTCTCTCCAGGAGCACTGCTATTCCCAGAGGTGAGAACATCCAGTTTCTCTTGCGAAACATGTTCTGTGCCAGCACAGGTATTCTGTAAACGCACCCTGGCTTCAGTGAAGTCACAGATTTTAAGAAAGAACTAAAAACCCCATAGTCTTACAATCAGCAGACTTGGACTTGGGATCCTGTTGAGCTGATACAACTGGCCAAAATGAATGCAGCTACCTCAAACTATTAGGTAAGTTACAATTTTCTGTGTGGCTTTAAAATTTTCTTCATGAACCTGTTTCACCTTAAGAGACCTTTCACCAGGTCAGTGTTCAAAAATGCAAATATTTTGCCTCATCATTTTTTTCTGTATGTCCTGTATCTATTCTTGCTTATAAGCTACACGTACACAGCCCGTGTATCCAGATCATTTACCCTGAATCAGAGATAAGCAGAGAAATTCTGGGGAAGAGACAACAGGCCAGAGGAGGTGGGAGGCAAGGAGACTGCCAGGAAAGAGAACCTCCTCCTTTGCATATTTTTATCTAACTAAACAATTGCTTAATCTTAGTAAGGCACATAGGAAGGAGGGCTCTTCAAGAGAATATATATATACACACAGAGTGACTTACATACATATACACACACATTGTTGCACACAATGTCAAATAGCTGAGTATTTGATTACTGAAGAAAATTACTCCATGCAGTTAGTCCTAACATATACCAGCATATTAAGAAATATAATTTCCTCAAGAGTTAAGGTTAAAAAAAGAAAGAACACTACAAAGTTTCTAAAAACCTTTAGAGCTTTTTCTTTTATTCATAGTATTATCTTCTTTAAAAAGAAAATGAGAGAATTTTTTGTCAGTGAGGCTCACCAGTAAGCATCTGAAAGTGTGAGGTCATTCTCCTATTTCTCTTTTTTTTTTTTTTTCCTGGAGCAATCTTTACCATTAGGAGTAACATGGAAACTTAAAAACAGAAAAACTGAACCACCATGCATAAATAACTTCTACTGATGTCACATTTTGGCTTCCAGCTACTTATGTGTTGTACCCCTGATTCAGCAAAGCAAGTAACATGCTTAACTTTAAAAATGTTTAAATTTATCTCTACTCAGGTAACGTTTAAATACCTGAAAGCATACTCCTTCTGTCAGCATATACACCTGCAAAGATTAATAAACATATATACTTTATCAAATGAAATTCTTAAAAGATTTTCAATTGATTTTCAACACTGTCGTGATGTGGCAGAAATGAATCCTAGAAATCATGCTGTTACCAGCTCTTTCGTTTCCCAGAATTTCACGCTATATATCAAAAATCTTTTGTTATAATGTCATTATCCAAGCAATTGAGGAAAGCGCAATTACAAGACTGTGAAAGTATTTAAATTTGAAGGCAAAGGAGCAAGAATTAATTTCTGCTTCCACGGTTTTCAATTTTTAGTGACTTAAATTTATGCAGGTGTGGGTTTTTTTTTTTCTCTGCAGTGAGAGAGCCTCAGCAGAAGGCAGTGGAAGATGAGCACTCTGTGGTCCACCAGTGTCCTACCAACCCTTAGTACAACTCCATGTCTTCACCCAAGCCACTCGGTGAGCTATCACACTGGAGATTCTCACTTGATTCTTTAGCAAAGAGAGAAGTCTAAAGATGGGGATCTATAGAAAAGAATAAAGATAAGTTTCTCATAAAAGTTTGTGATTCTAACTCAAAGTTCCTAACAGAGCAGTGATCGAATATAAAATTGTCTCTGTGCGTGCTGTAAAGCCTTTAAAAAGATTATTGTCAGGCAGTGCAAAATAAATTCCAAAGTTCACCCTTTAAGTACACTGAAATATTTTGGGTTTCCATGCCCAGCTTTCTTTTGAAAGAAGCTAATGTGATTCACAGTAAACAAATTTCAGCAAGTAGGAGAATCATGAGCAATCATTTCCTTCACACCTTACTTTTAAATATACAGGCTATGATTTTTCTTCACAAAGTAAGAGAAATCTTTCAGAAATCTCTAATCACCTCACCTGCACATAGGAAAATATGGGACAGAATACTTCAACAAACAGAGAATAAGGCTTTCAGCTAAAGGTCTTAAATTTATATAATCTTGCATTTCAGTTCACAGGGAGAAGAGAAACACAAGAATAAATACATATAAAAATTAATCACATGTCAAGATATTTCTCAAACATTATTTCATTTCTCCCCCTGCCCTCCAAAGCCCTGAGCTGAAATATGAATAGCTAAATTAGCATAGACTAAGCCATCTGAGTCTACAAACACAGCTCTGAGTCTTGTTTGGCCTGTGGGATATGTATCATCTCCTGAAATCAGGTGTGAAATACAGTCGCAGTTAGCCAAGCACACCAACTAAGAGTAAAGAACTATTTATTTATTAAGAACAGGGGAAAATCAAAAGGAAAATAACTTGAGAATTTGACATTCAAAAGCTCAGATCATCAGCTGAAACATTTAGAGCTCCTCTCCATCACGGCTGTGAGGTATAAGGCACAACCTGTCTCTTCCCTGTCCTTCCCAAAAGGCTTCCAGGTATTCCCCAACCTTGGATCCTTGTGGAGACTGTCGGCCTGCTGTCCTATTTAAATCTAAAGTACTTGAGGGCATTTCACACCCTGCAGGGTCAAGCCCTTTGGTTTCTCCATCCTCTGGTGTCCAACAGCCCACATGAAAGAAACGATGACTCAGGAAAGATCCCAGAAGCAAATGAAGTCCTGGGTTGCATTACCACCGACTGCCGAAGAGTAAAAGGGAGTCAGAAAAGGAAAGAGCATCACCTCTGGGGAGTGTATAACGGTGTCTTTCAATATAAATAGAAGATTTAGGTTTAATGGATTCAGGTTTGATCTAGCTCCTACTTTGAACAAACACCTTCACTCATATGCCAGTTTTAAAACACAGAAGCATCAATTTACTGTTTCCTCTGTCTCTCCTTTAAGTGTCAGTACATCTTGTAAAAGCAACAGCTCCCTTTTCATCAAAAGCCCAATATCTCTCTGAACTGAAAGACGAGGAAAACCTTTTCCTGAATAAAATAATACTGTTTCTCTTCCCATAAAACATGAAAGCACACAGAGGTATGGACAGTGCAGGGATTACGCAAGCTAAGGACAGTATATCTTAATGCCTTTTAAATAGGACTATTCCTGGTATGAGAAGAGGACCGTTGCACTAATTCAAGTATACCCCATGCCCTTATTCAACCTTAAAAACTAAAAGAGTAAGATGGAGGTAAGAAGAGTAATATTCTTAACAGTATTTTAGCAGATAGCATAAACTGATATTAATTTTTTGTATTGTTATTATAGAATTCTGAAATGCATTGCAGAGAGAACATGTGTTAATTAGCCTCACTGAAGATCACTACTACTCCATTAGTACCAGAAATAGGCAAATAGCAGCTCAGACTCATCCTTATTTATACGGAAATTTTCATCAATGTTTTAGCTTCTGTGAATTCCATATTAGTCACTCCAGTTTGACATAGCAAATATGCATGGGATTTAAAATTCCCTAGGCTAAATTTCAGGAAAAAAATCCTGTATAGAGAGATAAATCTGCACTCATTTTCTTAAAACACATTTTGCCCTTTCACACAGAAAATAATATTTGTCAGAAGATATTTAGGGTTTGTTTGTTTTTTTTTTTTAAATATTCTGCAGCAGTGTTCATAAACTGTCTTTGAAGATCTGGTGTTAAGTTTAAGCATGTTTCTATTCCTTTGGGCTTTCGATAGAATCATAGAATGGTTTAGGTTGGAAAGGACCTTGAAGATCATCGAGTTCCAACCCCCCTGCCATAGGCAGGGACAAGACACTTAAGACACTTATGACATTTACATATATAGCTTTCGTTCACACAAGGATTTACTGAATTTTTGTTTGTAATTATTTCCATCCTGAACAGGTACTTGTGCTTATTTCACATACCATCCTGACGGGACAATGTAAAAACCCAGGCACGTTAAGAGTCTAGGTTAATACAAGACTATCACTCATCATACTTTTGTCTACCCCCTTCAAAGGTTTCTGTTTTCGTTTAGGAATATACGATCCTGAAAAATCACAGAACGTATCCAAGACTGTCTGTGTTGAAGGGTTTACAAGAAGCCAAATGCTGCAAATTATTGTCTTCAAATCTTTTGGCAAATAACAACAGCTAATTTTGCAGAAGCCCGCATACCAATCACAAACAGAGAAAACAAAGAAAGAAAATGTATACTTCCCCAATACATATTAATTACCTTGTGCAAGCTGAATATAAAGAGAGTAAAGGAGCTACTTTGTGTCCAAATACGCAAACAAAATACATTGTTTCCTATTTAGTTTGTATAGAGTTATCATGGAAAGATTACTACTCATAAGCGTTTTGTAACTCCAGCTGCTTTTGCTTACAGGATCTCATTTTCCTCAAGCAACCAGAATGGAACCTAACTGGGAAGATAACTGGGAAAACAGTGAATGTTTTAAAAAATCCCACTCACAAAGCCTAAATTAATTTGTTTACACTACAATTGTCTGATTCTACTGGACACTATTAATTCAAGAGAACACCATAATCCTCTGATTATAACAATTAATTTTGCAGCAAGTAATTAAGCTATCATAAACTGAAGCCTAATGTTTTTTATCTTACTTTAACAGGACTTCTTTTCTGGGACCAGAAGATTTGTAAGAGCAATCTGTGTCAATTCAGTATCTCAGAGTTTCATCTATCGACATAAAAATAGGAAACAAATTGTTTGTTGCCATTTTGTTTTTTCAGCATAGCTCTGACTCTTGGTAGAAAAAGAACCATTGATTGAATTCTTTATGTTTACACACAAACAGACCATGAATAGACAAAAGCTAAATAAATTATCATGTCTATTTGTATGTTTAAAGACTCAGTGGGATTCATTACTGTAAGTCTTTTGATTCCCTTCTTTAGGTGATTACGTACCAATGTTATGATATTTATCATTTGGCATTTCAAATTTTTCCACACCAAAAAAATAATCTCTTTAGGTTCTCAACTGGTGACTAAGACATTAATGAAATCTTTACTGCATCCCAGGTGTGAAAGTTGAAGCTGCACTCCATATTCCCCCACCCCACCCCAAATAAGGCCACAAAATTAACTGCATGTGTTTCTGTGGTCCAACATACCTTAGCCACAATGAAAAGGACAAAACTCTGGGACATAAGGATTTTCCATCGTATAGTTCCTGAAATCAACCTAAAGTAGGACTCTAGTATTCAGAGCATAACAAAATTGTATTGCCACCAAAAAAAAGGGGGGAACATCCCATACAGCAAGGATTATAAGTGAAAGAATGGCAATAACAGTTCTTCTGGATGGAACTGTTGGCAATTGAGGTTACTTGGTAGCCAAATACTACAGCACTACATACATTAAAATTATGAATAATCATACTAGAAATATTTTTCTAAACAATTCTATGTACATTTAACTTACACTTAGTTCTACAGTTCAGAAGGGTCAAAATAGATAAGAAGTTTTGAACAGAAATAAATGCTTGATGAAATGCCTACAGATGAAACTTATTCGCAAAAGAAATACTGTACCCAAATGTTTTTTTCTACTAGAATAAAATGGTTATATATGCCTTCTAGAGGAAGCTACAGAAGCAGAGCTGAATGATCCAAAGCTGGGTCTAACTGGAATAGCCATTATGAAAATAAGTAGACCTAGGACTCTCATGCAGCCACACTCAGGAAATGCAGAGAATATACAGAGATTCTACATAACAGCATCCTATTCCTTCTGTGTCTTCAATTATATTCATGTAGCATACACGCAAAAAAATTAATTAGGTGCAACAGATGTGCCTTTCCTTCTTGTTCCTCATTTCAAGAAAATTGCTCCACACACTAAATCAAAGTGCTCCAGAAATACAGTAACAGTTATTTTTGTGAATGCATATTGGTATATTTGTTTATGCAAAGAAGAAATGCCCTTCCAAAAATATACTAAGACTAAGCTTTGAACACTTCTGCCTTCTGCATCCACACATACAGGTTAGAAATATATGCAGACAATAATGAAAAAAGACCAAATCATAAATTTGCATACAAAGAGCCAGTGAAAAAAAGGAATCAAATTTTAAAAATCAGAGTCCTCAATGTGGGTACATAACCCTCAAATAACATGTACTGACACAGAATTTTGGAAGTGAAATTTCATTTATCTATTCTGATGAGATGCTTAAGTACTTGGACATCATAAGATGTTGATCATGAAACACAAATCACCTTCCTTACCATCTTGAGAAGAATTTTGCCAATGAAAAATGCAAATCAAGTACAAGAATAGTATGACAACTTTCCACAGCTATCTCTAGAAAAATAACCTACCTTTGAGGTTAAGTATATTTTCAGATATGTATTGACAGAAAAAGAAAGTTGAAACCATTTTAATTATATCTTTAACCATCTCAGAATAGGTAACGTGTCATCGCCCCCCCCCCCCAATTCTTCTCCAGGTAAAGAACATACTGTGAACTGGAAATAAGTGTATTCAATACTACAGAGAGAGTAACTGGCTCTATATACCACAATTCTTTTCCTGGACATCTTAAAAAAAAATATACTGCATATGACTAAGACACTTCATGCTATCTCTTGTATCCTGAACAATAGCCTCCAGATGCTCATTTTCATATATCAGTAAAAATGGCAAAAAAAAAATAATTACAAATCTGATGTCCGTAGTGGAGAAATACAATCCGCATTTAACAGCAGCTGGCACAGAGCTTTTCAGTGCAGCCCTCTCTTTAGCTGAAAACTACATTGTGTGCCTCAGCTGTGTCGTACAACCCTGTACTCAAACTCTCAGTAAACACTATGGAGTCCTAATAAACACGTAGTGCACAACCAGTCTGTCCTACAGCACTGTTACAATTCGGATGAACTGAGCATCTAGAAACCACCACATAAACTGATCAATTGGAACAACTTAGGCTAGGAAATACAGGATTCCACATGAAAATATCCTCAAAACCAGAAGTTTTCTCTAGTCAGTATGTCATCTTTGCACATGGCAGCATTTAGCCAACAACAAAAAAAAATCATTTATTTTCTTATTTGGCATATGTATTTTAGGATGCAGGCCTGCCTGTAGCAATGGTGGAAGACTAGAAGAAACTGGGCAAGTGATAGCAGGGAAGAAAGTTCACACCAAATTTTTAGGATTGGACAAAAGTTGCACATTTCTCAAAGTGGATGTTGTTTCCCTTTTACTGTCTCACTCATTTTAACTCCTACCACTCCCAAGTTGATTTGAGAACAAAGATCTCCTTGACAAAATTATTGTCACACATATAAAAAATTCAGAGCTCAAAACTGGATATATACTCTGGCCTTTGGATAGCCACGAAATAAAATTAAGAATCTAAATTATAATGCAACTTCTTCCTGTATGAGCTCTTTGATGAAAAAAAAAAATCAGCTATTTAAAATTCCTCCATGTTGTTCATGCACAAAATGGAAAAAAAAAAAGACACCGCTAACTTTATTCCTCTTCCTCAGGGAAGCCACATCAGTGTGTCCTTTTTTTCCCCACTGTATTTCTAAGCAAAGGACAGGCCTGGTCACTCGCCATCCCCCGATTTTACTATCCACATAACTGCTTCTGGCTTCAGCTACCACCACCCCCTCCAAAGAAGGAGGAAACTGCATCTTTTAGCCAAGTGACAGGAGATGTCCCAACTGAGGAGGCTCAAAACAAGGGTGAACATGAACAGCAGAAATAAAAAAGGCAGAAGTTTTTTTTTTTCACCCACGGTTACTGAATTAGTTTTCTTTTATTTGCTCCCACACTCCTTTCACAACACCCCCTTCAGAGATGGTTGACAAACTCTTGCACCCCACGGAATTTAGCTCCTCTCTGACCAGAAATGAGATCAGGATCCAGAGCTCAGCCAGAGGCTCTGACCACAGTATCAATCCTCTGCAAAGTTCCTAAGACACTATCTTATAAAAGCTGGATATATTTAGTTATTCTACCAGAGATTAGACCTGCATAAGATAGAACCCTGCTCAAGGCTGCAAAAATTCCTGAGAAATCCCTTAGAGATGTTACATAAAAATGCACTATTCTCAAAGAGACTGATAATGTGATTCCAAGATCATTCCTGTTATCACTCAAACCAAAAGTCTCCGCCGACAGTCAAGCTTACCTGTCAGTCAAGAGCTTCACAAAGAACAGAACTGCAGAGCACAAAGGGCCGCAGGCACCCCCCCCTCCCCAACCAGGCAGGGAAGTATTAGGGCAATGAGGAGAGGACCAAAGGCGTCACCACACCGACACCGCAAGCTACTGGGTCACACAGCCTTGGTGCAACCATTTGGCTGTGAAACCACCTGTTACCCCAGTTCAGACTGGAACTGCAGACACCAGAGGTTTTAAATCGGTGTCTACTTATACACACTAGTTGAGGGGATCATTTGCATCTTTGCATCCCAGAGACAAACACGTTTGATGGACATTACACAGCAATTACCAAGGTATATCAGCTACCTGTGAAGTGACACTCAAAACAACAGCCAGGAGGAGATCTTAGGTACACACCTTATATACAGGAGATCTGCTGATCAGCCTCTCTCCTCTTGGAGGTGGGAACAGTAAGTGACTATTAAAAGTTAAAGCCACAAACTGCTTGTAGAAATGCCAACATATATGTATTTAAAATCCTTCTGGAGGTCTTTCGCTGTTCCAGTTAAGTTATTTTAACCCCCATTATTAGCTCTGAGCAAGCTGAGGTAAGTTATGGGAACACCTGTGGCTGCCTTACAACACAGCTACCGGGAACTAAATTGCTCCACTGTTAGAACAGGTAAGAGAAAAACCTCCAAAACCTCCCAGTGCAAAATTACCTTACTGGGTTGGATTTGAAACCTTTCTGCGTTGTCAGCTGGTAGAATACATGCAGCACTCAAAGCAGCACAAAGGTCTGAACCCAGCATCTGCACACCAAGTCACCAATTTTGCGTGGGACTTAGTGGAAAGTGTCCAAAATACAGTAAGCGTGGGTAGCAGCTGAGCCATCGGTGAAGTACACAATAGCTGATTGCAAAACTTACATGCTTTAAGGAGACTGAAAGCCACTGAGTTGATAGAAATACACAGTTTCTATGAAAAACAGAATTTTGATATGTATATGAAAGGACAAGGATTGGCAGAGGACTTTAGCAGTATCAAAATAAATTCATTAGAATCTAATGTGTAAGAGAGAAAAAACTAGAATGGCATTGATTTTAAGAAGTATTAAAGAATATATAGCCAAGTAACCTAGAGGTAGTTTTGTTTCAGTAAAAATACCTGGAGCCCGGTGGTATTCCCCAGATTAGAGGAAAAAAAATTTAATACTATTTTTTCCAGTATATTTAAATTAATTTGTATTAATGTTACCAAAGAGTGACTCACAGGAAGCACAAAATGTCATGACTACAGGAAGCCTCCAGAAGCATATGCCTCTACCACAGACAGAAAACAGAAGAGTGGAAAACTTTGGGGTTAGACATCACTGAACTCACGAAGATCGAACTCAGCTGTAACACCAGGCATGTCGCAACTTCTAGTCTCAAAACCATCCCTTTTCCACAAGAGTTCTCCAAAGTCCTGACCCACAGAGAACCTCCTCATGCTCCTCAAGTCAGCACTGGTGTTTGTAGGCTGAGGACCTAGCATTTTAACTACACCACGTGTCACACATGCATTATTTTTAAGTTTTCATGGTTGGAGATGATTCCATCCGACTCATGCAGATTTACTAGCTGTATGCATCAATACTGTCAAATGCTGTCAAATCTGCTTTTCTCTCCGGAATCTTCAGATTTTAATTCCCCTAGAAATTTCTTTGTGGTTTAGTATTTAGCTATAACATTAATGAGAGTGCCATATGCAATATATTACGTGACAAATTTATTACTGGGGGCTCACAACTGGACTAGCCTAAAAAAATAAGTTTAAATGCTTTGTGATAAAAAGAAGCTAGCCGCACATGGTGCCACTTGCTGTCTCAAAGCCCCTTCCTCGTTCAGATGCAGGCCACAGTCTTCCCTGGTGAGGCGTTCTGTTAGTTCTGCGGTTATTTTTCCAGGTGAGTTCAGAAGGATGACGGATGGAAAAGGAGACAAGAAAGGCAGGTGTAGATGAACCTGAGATGAAAAGGATGTTAGAAAAAGATAGGGAGAGAAGGAGAGAGTGCTGGAGAAAGCAGCCAGCACAGGATGAAGAACCTACTCGGGCTTCCAGACAACTCACAGGAACATCCCAGCTTTGATGCTTATGGTAGGTGTCTCCTCTTTAGTTTCTCCAAAGGCCATGTAGCAGGGAGAGGCATAAATAACATCCCCAGAGCCAAAACACGCTTTGCACTATTCTGTGTCCAGCAGTCCCTCATCAAGAAAGCATTCACCACTCTAGCTGCTTTTTCAGCTTCTCCTGCTATGATTTTTTGGTGTTAGTTAATAAGCAGATCTCTGTGGGAGCATTTTCGCAGAGGACTGCAGCTGAAGTTTCCATCCTGTCTCTGTGTGACTACTTAGCAACATGCTGTTTTAACAAGCATCTGGTAATCCTTCACGTCTTCCAACGGCTTTCAATACTTCATTCCTCTATCCTATCATTAGAGTTAGGCACTTTAAGCAGATCACAGAAATTTATCTTTTGAAAAATCCTGAACTTTCTGGATGAGCATGAGACTAGAGTAGTTCCATCTTTACATCCAGCCCATGAACCATCTTACAATTTCAGGAGTGCGCGGCCAGCCAGTGGCAAGCTGCCATGGTATATTTATTGCCCTTCTGAAACACATCACAGCATGTATCCTCAGCAAAGGCATACTGCTCACTGTTGCATGCATCCTGGCTGGCAGGGAACTCGCACATGCCCAAGCCTGGCAGGCTACTTTCATGATGGATAACAGTATATATTCATATATATGCACATGCATTCACACATCTGTCAAACACGGGGTTCACAAAGCACCACGGTGTAAAACTGCCCACTCAAACATGATGGGTTGGTTTCTCTCAAAATCAAATACAAAACTTCTTGATGCTAATGAGAGCTGAATATAGGTCCCATCCTACCATCAATCTGTTTCATTGCTAGTTCGAGGGGAAAGTCCTCGTGTTTCTTTGGTTGATTCCCACCTCTGTCGCCCTCTCGTGGCTGCAGAGCACAGAATAGGACTTGATCAGCCAGCCACAACCTGGAGAAGGGATCTCTAATGCAGAAGCCAACATAATACAAATTATTTTCTTGATTGACAAATAATTTTGACTGCTTTCTTACCTTTATGAATCATATCTCTAAATTCCTTTATTCTAAACCTGATCTCTTATTTTTCAGCATATTATGGAAAGAATTATTATTTCTAATTAGTCCCGATAAATTACCACTCAGAAATATTAGACAACCACTAAGGCTGAGGCGCTTTAAATATCAAACATAAAACATGGCGGGGAGGAGAGTATCACAGATGGGTCTTTACACTTCCACTATAGCTGATATCTGTATGATGATCCAGCAACATATCATTATGGAAATCTCATTTTAAAAATTAGGTGAGAATAAGTAAAACATTTTTAAATGTTTTACTACGAGAGTGGAGACATAAGTCTCTCAGTGGCTGCAAGATGGCTCAAACATTTCATACAGAGGCCTCATAATAGTTCTTTTCTAATCAGAATGCTAGAAGAACATAAGTGAGATAAAATGATAGAAAAGTAAAATAACCTTGAGTAGAATATCTGATACAATTAGAACAACAACAGTATTTTGGGTAAATGAGGCCTTCCCCAGCTATGCCCAAAAAGCTTATCTGTTCTTCCAGCTGTTTTGAGTGGCTCTAGTAAAAGACAGTGCCTTTTCCTACAAATCATACCTATTCTTACACAGAAGTAATCACCCATTATTGAATTCTAGTCATGTTATAGTAGTCATTTTTCTCCATCATAAAATGCTGCGGTTTTATCAACATGTAGTAAGACTTGCTCATAAAAGAAGAAATCCCCACAAAACACATTCTTCCAAACTTAAGAGATCACCAAGAAATAGTGATCATACCCTACTACAATCGACTCCTTTATATAATCATTCCCAGGTTTATGAATTGCCTTCATTAGACTCATCTGAGAAATATTTTCATTTTAAAGATAATTTAAAATGGAATTGGGAATTTTAAAAATAAATTTCTTTCCTGTCTATCTCTCCTTCCCTGTTGCTGTTGTTGTTCACCAAGGGTGTTTAACTCTGTAAATCTCTCCAGTGCACAGGATCAAATACTTGCCATACTACATTTTCATGTAGGTTCATCAAGCTCACTACCACTGGGGGCAATTGCCAGGGATGGTTACTTCAAAGGATGACAGAACATGGTATAACATAACACACCTCTCCTACTGTGCTTGAATGAACTATACTCCTGCCTTCTCTATGCATCACTATTTCAATGAAACAAAAAAGCTGAATTTAGGATATGAAATTATCATTTCTGTTATAAGCTAATACATCAAGCTCCAAGACTAGGTATCCACCATCTGCAGTTCCTGCGACTCCACCCTTTAAAATGGAGCTTGATCTTTGGTCCCTGCAACACACTCATGTTCTTTAATACCAAAACAAACTACTGCACAAATTGATACTGTACACTCGGAGATGCAATTGAGGTTTCTCACCCCACTAGTGAAGCACTCCATGCAAACATTTTTCTCTCCTGCAAATAAGTCAGTGAAAATAAGAAGAAAGAAGGAAATTTTGATATCATACCCTGTACACTAATCCAAAGTCAACTGGTTTAGTAGGATACAATTTTTTTTTTTTTTTTTTTCATTTTCATGCCTTACCTACCAAAACCACTCTATTGGTAATACTGCAGCTTCAGAGGCACCTATGAATCTATATATTTACAAGACATCTAGCAATGAAATCTTTAATTCTTTCAGTATCTTCACTCTTATCAAACACTATTTTGAGATTAATATTCTACTAGTAGCAATTGCTGTTATAATGTGTGTGTATTTCTGACGGCACTGACTCATTTCTTCTCTAATTATTGCAGAACCACACTGTTTACTGCTCCTTTCACCCAATCACAAGAAAAGCGCAGCTTGAATACCGCAAGATAAAAAACACAGAGTGAAGACCACAGAATAATGACTTCTCCAAGTCTTCATTGACCTGTAGTGGACAAAAGAGACTATAAGTTTAGTTGAACAATTAAATCCATATTTCATATTTGTCCGTAGACATGAAAATTCTGAACAATTCAACAGCAATGACTAATTAGTAGTCAAAAGTTCACACAAGAGCAATGCGACGTTTGCAAGTACAAATTTAAAAGCTATTTACTAGGATGAAAAATATATTAATAAGAATCTGTCATAAGTCATTACAAATTTACAGATGTCTCTTCACACAGATGATCTACAAATATTCTCACAGCAAAATAAGGTATTTCAGGCAAATGCAAACCTAAATTACATTTCTGTGCAGCCTAAGAAAATACCACTTCTGGATGCAGCTGAAGCCCAATAAATCCCATGAGACACACAAAAATTAAAAATTTCTGAGTCTTGATGATCTATAATGGAGCAGTGAATCAAGTAATGGATTCTTGTTCTGGTAAGGACATTTTCTCTGGCCAGTTCTTAACCAGACAGTAGACAGACATATGGTCAGAGAAGTTCGCATTTCTCATGCTGTTGAATTACACTTGCCAATTACACTATCCAAAACGTGGAGCAAGGTTTACAGCCTCTAATACATCCCTGCCTATATCAGGGAAAGAATAGAGCAAGCCAGAGAAGTTTCTTTGCCTTCCCCAGTACCACTGCCATGGCTATCTGTGCCTAACACTTCCCAAATTCTAGCAAATGTATTTTCCTGCACCCTTTTCTCCAAGCAGCAACCATGCTTGTTTATCAAGCCCAAATACTGGTTTTTTGCTTTTCTGACCAGAGTGAAGTTTATCAAACTTCAGTGCAATAAACGCACGAGTTGATACCTCCAGGTCAGTTTGAATAGGAGAAAAGGTGTAACCCAGCAACTTTGCTGGCAGATTTCTAAAAGCATTTGGTCACATCAAATGTGTTTCAGCATGTTTATGTCCAAATCAAAGACCACATTCAGACTGCCAACATGACTTTAGAATGGGTGCCAACAATATCTAATCAAAGGCCTTTTTAAGCCATTAAAATTACCAGTTATTTCCCATAGAGAATGTTACCTATTTAAATGACGAAGTTAGAGGCTGCAATAGCCTCTGACATTACTTTATCTTATTTAACAAAAAAATTATAGAGTAAAAGATGCACCACTGCATTGAAAAATGCTTCAGTTTTTTTAAGTGAGTCTGTTGTGGGGTTTTGTTTTTGTTTTGTTTTGTTTTATGAATAATATTCAAATATCACACAAAATTAGATTATGTAAACTGGAAGTACTACAGATCCTTAAACTGAGAGAACTTTGATGCTGAAATTTTGTTGATTGCAGAGCTAGGAAATAAAAATTAGCATTTTTAACTGTATAGTGTAAGATTTCTCCCTAACATGTTATCAGTTAAACTGAGCAATACAAACACTTGGGATACTTATAGAATCATAGAATCGTTTAGGTAGGAAAAGACCTTTAAGATCATCAAGTCCAACCATTAACCTAACACTGCCAAGTCCACTACTAAACCATGTCCTTAAGCACCACATCTACATGACTTCTAAATACCTCCAGGGATGATGATTCAACCACCTCCCTGGACAGCCTGATCCAATGCTTGAGAACATTTCCGGTGAATAAATTTTTCCTAATATGCAATCTAAACCTCCCCTGGCACAACTTGAGGCCATTTTGTCTTGTCTGTTATTTGGGAGAAGAGACTGACCACCACCTCGCTACAACCTCCTTTCAGGTAGTTGTAGAGATCTTGAACTTGATTGTGTTGTTACCATTATGATCCAAAATATGTGCTTCAAAAGGTTTGTGATCTAAATAAACAAGACAGACAAAACACAACACAAAGAGATCAGAACAGTGGATGGCAAGCACCATGCTGGTTCCACAATCATTTGTTTCCTGTGATGCTTCACACAGCAAAAAGCCTCGAAGGTCTGTGAATCAAGGTCATCCATGCATCCATGTTTTCCCCAGTAACTGTTTTGTGCCACGCTACCCAAAGAATGCAGGTAAACTGAGCAAGTCATTACTAATATATGATCCGATAACATAAGTTCAGAATGAAAGTCTGCAAAAATTACAGGTGAACAAATAATCCTGACTATAGCTAATCCTGGGGGTTGAAGAGCTAGAAGAGACATGTTCTGAATTTAGACAAGAAGAAACAGCAACTGCAGACAAGAGGAGGGAATTTCCTTCCTATGCAGTCTCTTCAGATGGTGAAAGTTTTCACAGGTTAACAAAATGCTAACATATAATAAAAGCAATCTGATCCTTCAGGTATTTATCTTTGCCAAAAATAATACTTTCCTGAGCTAAAAAAGCTGTACAACTAACCCCACTGACAGAAAAGAGTTTATTTGTTAGCCCCACAAGTAGCAAGCATCATCAATCCATTCTTGAGAAATATTTAATTCACACCCTGTGCCGGAGAAAGAAAGTGAGATGAAAAAGCTAGACAGCAAGAGGTGATGACAGCAAGAAAGCAATTATTCAGAAGTGACAATCGGAGTCTGGCTATCCAAAACAAGAGAGGAACCAAGAGTGATGTACCCAATTCTTCCATTTGGTTACAATTTCAAGCATCCTCATGACATTACAGCAGATAAAAAACATCACTGAAATTTTCAAGTAATCTCATTCTTAACCTGATAGAGTCTTAACTCTGGATACCAAAACTTAAACATATGTTTTATAGAAAAGAATAACAAGTTTTGTGGAATGAAAAAACTGTAGTTACATTCAAAGCATTAAAAAAAAAAAAAAAAAAAAAGACACCTTTGCCTTGATGGATTTCATAAAGTATTTGAATTCTCAAGATTGGAGTTCTTTTTCCTACTCGGACTGCTTGATACTTTCCACCTACTCATCTAAATATTAAATTACTACTTCCATACCCACAGTATCTGACCATTACTGATTGCATATGGTCAACCGGTTTTGAGTAAGGATTCCTGCAGGTAAGGGAGACTAACTGGGACCATGATTGCCATCGAATTACTTGGTAAAGTGAGGCTTGAATTTACAGTTATCTTTGCTATGAAACATCCATAGTAAAGATGTCCATATGAAGTAACATTTTTTCTTTAATTATACTTGGCTCTCTCTAGGCCCTGGTCACTGGTCCAGCAAAACACAGCAGAATCCCAGACAACTGCAGAAAAGGGAGAAAAGCACATCTCTAGTGAAGCCACAACAGTAAAACTATCTGCAGATTTGTCCCTACAGAACCAAAAATGCCAAAATCTGAGGAGCTAATCTCTCATTAACAAAGAATATTTCTAACCACTTCCCTTAAAAAATAAAATAAATATCAATCTGAGACTGCCTTAGCTAGAATAGGATGACTTTCAGAAAGTAAATTAACCAGGAGGAAAAAGATGTTGTTCTTCCCAATCCTGCTGCACAAGTCCAGACTAAAATTTTAACCACTAATACTTAATATAAGAACACCTTGAGAAAGCGAGCAACTCATCATGTGTTTTCCAGGCTGACAGTTGTACTACCACACATATTTATTTGCTTTCAGCTAGTATGTAGCAGACAATCGTCCTTCCTTTAGTTTACATCCCAATTTTTTTTTTTTTCACAATTGGAAAAACATCACTGGTAAAATCCAGCATGACAACGAAAGGGTTGATAATGCATATATAGGGCTTTTCTGCACTGCCACCTAAGGTTTGCATCCCGTTGAGTCCTTTTCATCTTACCATCTTACTAGTGACTTGCAAGTAACAGGTGTCTTTCAAAAATGTCTGCTCCTCCTAAATGAAAAACTGAAGTCATCAGAATACAACTTTTGTACTCAACAATTGCAGTTGCAGTTCAAATCGGCTTTTGTCACTTTTTATCCCCTTCATCTCAAGCACTGCATATGCAGATTATATTCATGCTACTGTAGAAACAAACTTGTACTCCTCAAAAATATGGATTTCTAACCCACACCGAGATGTGAGCTAGAACTTTGCTTGCAGCCATACCAACTGATGCAGCTCTTGCAAAAAAGACACCAGAGGGTGAGATTTTCCAAAGCACCAGAGGATTCAATACAGCAAAAAACTCACTGAAAAAAGTTAATGGATTTTGTTAATTTGCCCCTTGCCTGTATTTCTACCCAGCTTCCCTTTTGGTTTTTCAGGGTTTTTTTGATGGAACCAAGCTGCTGGCAATAATGAGAAATCTATAAAACACAGAGAGCTCTCAGTGCATAAAAAAGAAACACTTTTTTAAAATGCTAATGGATCTTCTCATGCGCTGTAGTGATACTTTAATGCTATTTTACTCTGTAATGCTGGTGACACAACATATCAGATTTTATACTACTGGCAGTTCACATCAAGAAATCTTTAAGCCCTTCTAGGCTATCAGTATAAGTTCCTTCCTATATTCTTTGGGGGGGAAGGAAAAAAAAAAAAAGTAGTTATCCTTCAAATATCATTGAACTAGAACCCCTCAGGTTTTTAGTTTCAGCTGTCAGGAACGGTACAGCCCAATTTATATACAAACATTTGAGTGAATAGGGGGCAAAGAGTCAATCCTGGCCTTTTCTTCCACAGATCCTACATCTCCAGTTCTGTACACCACTAGAATATCGAGGCCCAGCTATTCCCCGCGAGCACTAGCCCCTGCCCTGCTCCAACCAGCCAGAGTGCCAAGGGGCATTCCTGGGACTTGTGAGCAGCTGTACAAGTTGATGTGTACGTTGAGCAAAGCCTAAATGCAACACAGGCAATCATCTTCAGATCTTAGTTTCCAGGAAGATAAACCACCTCATCTGACACTCAGGTCAATGCAATAAGCAGACAGAGTAGGACTTACATAGGCAGGTTCTCAGCTGGTATAAAGCGATATGCTATTTGGCCAGATTTAACAAACTGCTCAAAAACAGATCTTGAAGTCTTCAGAACCCAGAACTCATGCTAAAGGCACCTAAAAAGTGCCTTACTTTCTGAAGTGATCAGTAGGCATGATCTCTAGCTAAGGTGGTCAGCTTCACTTTCAAAGCAGATCACAGCCCAACAAGCTACTCTTATATCACTAATCTCAAAAAAAAAAAAATCTGGCATTGATTATGGCTGCCATTCCCTTTTTAAAAGCTGGTCCTGTTTAGCAGCTCAACTAAACAGTAAGTGCAAACAGCTGTGAATAAAGCAGCACATAATGGTAAACAGCTTAAAATGATCAGAGGGGAAGCTACCAACAGATCATCCTGATGGGATAGACACACAATGTACAGGTGCTTTTATTTTGACCTCTAAATCCTATACGCTAAGTGACTCCAATTTTGTTACTTCTTGTTTAGTAGAAACAAAGCACAAAACATTCATTTTTTTCTGTATTTTCCAAAATCCTGTGCCTCTGTTTGCTTATAGGATTCCAGGTTCTCATGGCTGGTTGCACCATTCCTGATGCAATTATGAAAATAAACAAAAAGGGAAGCAGGAAATAATTTCATTCGTCCTAGCATTCTGCAAACAGTGTAACCATATTCAGCAGTTCTTCCTGGCAGCCTTTCCTTTATTGATAACAACAAACTTTCGTAACCTGGAAATTAAAACTGGACGTGATAGGGAGGCTGAGAAACCCTATACTGATCAGCCGGTGTTGAGAAATCTGAATAAAGAAAAAAAAAACCCAGTTCCATTAGCACACTAGCATTAACAGAGTAAGCTGTGAAAATTTCAGTGCTCATTTGCAGCGTAAATTGGGGACTGTGTCACAACTGATGAATTGACATTTTCACTCCACAGCAAGACCTCAGCAGAACCGCGTTAAGTGTTGTCTGTTGTTTAGGAAATTACAGAAGGTACAAAAGAGTGATGGAAAGCGGCATACTTGGCAATTTGTTTTAACATAATTTTTTGCTGGTTTTGAGGAAAAGGTAGATTAAAAGATCAGAATGTGCAAACACATCAAACTGCCAAAATGATACGTCTTCCTCCTTGCTTTGCAAGGTCCCACAACAAATACACACCTCACCAAAATAAAACCATCAGTGCTGCCTAGAAGGAAGCTTATCAATGAAATTAAAAAGGTGAATTTGACAAAACCAATTTGTAATGAAATCACATCAATGTTGAAAAACATTACAGGTGGTCGGAAAAAATATTCCAGAATATAAACACAGTTGGAAACTCAGTCTTACAAGAAAAGCAAGTAGCTCGCGGTGTTCTGAATGAAGATTAAAAGACAAAAAATGTGTAAAAAGACCAGTGCAAAAAAGATATGAAAAGTGATATGAAATGTCATTGATGCCACCACCTTCCCTAAAGAGACAGCATTCCTTTACACCATCCACTGCCAAGGTTCTTGTCCAGAATTCAGAGCTTACGAGGTCAACAAAAATTCCCCTGTATGTTCACACTACTAAGAAGTTACATCACCCTAAGCTTTTCTAATATAGCTAATAATTTCAAGTAACAGTATCACCAGAAATATCAGATCCTTTCTGTCACGAATATGGCCCACAGAACACGCAAGTGCTTGCAATTTACCATACACCTCCACGTCAGATACCTGTGTATCAAAAAGGCGCTGGTAGAAAAACAGCACGTCTCTGTGTAATTAAAGCTGTTTATCGTCCCATAAACTTGCATGTCTTCCAATTTTAGAGCCACTTGTAGCATTTTTGAGTACTCTGGCACGTGCAGGAAAAAAAGTGGTCCTCTCCTCCTCTTAGTCGCAGTTGTTTTGGTCAGTGAGCTCAGTTTCTCGTCTCTGATTTGCTCACTGAATTTAATTCAATTTTTCTGATATACAAGCCCTCAATGTCTCTAACTGAGCTCTTCATCTAATATCATTTCCTTACAGCTCTTCGACATGGTCCTTCCTCCACCGCTGTTCCAGGTTCCCTAGCTCCCAGCAGTCTTATCCTAATTATTACTTCTGAACCTTGTACAGTCCAAGTGTTATTTCCCCAGCATTCAAGTCAGATCAGCCTTCTTTCTCGCTGCCTGAACAAATGCAGGAGAAAATTGAGGGCATAGTAGTAATACACTCTCTACTCACTGTTCCTGGGAGAAATAGTTACAGAGGAAATTTTGTTTAGTCGCTGCTGTCCTGGGAGAGAGTATGCTCAGTTCAGATGAAATATTTGGAGAATTTTGTTGCCAAATCCTAACAGGTCTCCCCCGAGCATGAGTGAACCACTATTTGTCGACAGCCAATAACTGGGTCAAATTCAGACCCTTTTTCACAGGAGCAACAAAAGAAGCAAAAGAGAAAAATTAGAATGGAACAAATAGAGACTAAAAAGCTACTGCAGCTCTAATGTCTTCTATTAAGAACAGCAGCACAGGGATGGGAAGGAAGCACAACGCTAACCTAGATGAAACATTGAATTCTGAAGAGATCTCAGGGGGATTTTTTTTAAAACAAAATAGTTCTTTCTGTTGACATTTTATCAGATGAGATATACATATTTAACACACTTTGACTCAATATGATATCACGGTAAGACAGAAGGAGTTTTTGGTGGAGTCCTCTGCAGAGTAAGGAGTGGAAGGAGCATTTCCACCTCATTCCCCAGTGACCTCTTTAGCGTGTCTCTCACTACCACATTTTCACAGACCATAAATCTTAACAACTTTTTTCTGCATTGCTCTGCAGCTGCTATTACCAACTGGTTATACTCGGCTTTGCCACACACATACCCCTGCTAGAAGCTATGTGAAATCTGGACACGTGCATCCAGACTATTAGAGGAGGATAAGATCCGTGAGCCTGCCTTAATGAAACTTTACCTCTTGCTTTGGAAAGGGAACCAAAGAAGATTATTTTGAGTTGAGGAGCCTGGAAAGAAACAGGTCCTCAGAAGCTGTAGACTGCAATGTCCACTATGTATTCAAGTTCAAATGCAGATTCGAATACTGATACGATGGAGAAAAATCATGTGTCATAATATTTCTCAGGCAAATGTATTTTACGTTTTGTACTTTTAGAAGCTTTTCACCAACCCCCTCCTCAATCACCTCAACACTTGCACTTCACACTCTCTTGCTTGCTTCTTTTCCCTTTCAAATACGCAAACAGAAAACTCAGCAAATACAAAAACAGAAATCCCAGCATTTATATTGGGATAAGCAAACTGGAGTAATCTTTTCAAATTAAATTTTTACGCTTATCCTTGATAGCACTGTTTCCTCTTTGGTGGCACAAACAAACAAAAACCAAGAAAACAGCTCTAACATAAGTACATTATACTTCTCACTTTTCTGAACAAATTTTTCAACATCATTTGCAATTTCTTATCTTTATGATTATCGGACATAATAGGTAACGTATTTGATCATCAACAATATTTGTCTTTTTATAACATCAAACAGATTTTGTATATTTTAGTTATCAACACATTATTCTGTTATTTTATGTTTCAAAAATGCAGTGAAATGGTGCCAGCAGGGACAGATTTAGCAGCAGGATCTTATTATTGTTTCAAATCAATAAGCACTGTATTAAGACTTTTTAAAATACCCTGCCTTCACAGAAAAGCTTGTGTCCAGGCAGTGGAAAAATGGCAGAAAGAAGCGTTCCCTACAGTGAAATTGCATTTGAAGCTACATAACTAATTGCAGGTCTAAGAGTGACAAATCAAGTTCAGATTTCCAGCCAAAATTATTCATCTTTTTTCAGAATCTTAGCTCCTTGCTATTCACAAATGCTCCCTAAGCATAAATATTTACAATTTGTTTCTTTTTCTTTAAAAAAAAAATCACATTCCTTTGCACTCTAATAACAGTTGATAGGCTTTTGGACCCCAAAAACCCATACCTGTATTACTATAGCTAGCTACTTGAAGATAAGTTAAAGACTTTAGTCATGAGTGAACTTCTCACGAGGTTCAGTTTGCAGTGCATAGGAGAGTTTGGGTTCAAAAATCAAGGGCTGGTGAAAGTGGAAAAGGACAAAACCAAATCATAGAATCATAGAATGGTTTAGGTTGGAAAGGACCTTGAAGATCATCGAGTTCCAACCCCCCTGCCATAGGCAGGGACACCTCTCACTAGACCAGGTTGCCCAAGGCCACGTCCAGCCTGGGCTTGAACTCATCCAGGTGTGGGGCCTCAACAACCTCTCTGGGCAACCTGTTCCAGTGCTATGATGCGTTCTTCCTGTTTTGATTTGTAGACACAGTTATTAGCAACTATTGGATTCGGACATCACTATAGCTGCAAAGTATCCTCGAGCGCTAAGGTATTCATGGAGCCCCGTGTAGACACAGCTCTGTTGGAAAGGATGCGCTCTGGCAAACCACAGCTACCAGTGAGGTTGCTGGCACTCCTGACATGCTCACAACTACTATTCAAGATAATCCATCTTCCAGGAGTCTGAATAAGTGCCCTTTCCACTATATATCTACTTGCAGTGCTCAAAAAAGTCGTTATAGACTGGCTGGAATAACAACAGAAATAATACAACTATTTTAGATGAAGATCTATAGGAGTCTAGTAGAGGTTTTCATGATACAGTTTCTGATATTATGGTTGACACTACATTTTTCATGTGCTGAGACAGCAGTCATTTGGGAAAACAACTGCTAAGCTCAAGGCCTCGGCATGTCTACTTTGTTTTTTTTATTTTTCTAGATACAGGTCTCAAGCTTGCAGTACGAGAGGTCTCCTTTCCTACCCTGCTGCCAATATAAAACTTTCTTGGGTCCTAAAATATAAGTTGTTTTGGGGGGAAGCAGGGTGTGTGCAGGTTGTGTCCCTACGCCCATTTCTGAGTTAATTGAAGGAAATGATCTAGAGGATAAAAAAAACAGGTGCAGCGCCAACAATGAGCTCTCAGAATGAAAACATGTGACATAAAGATTATTTTCCTCTCTTCCTCAACACTATCTCCAGCTCTATGATTGAGTTACAATTTTTTTCTTGCTTTTCTTCTCATCTCTTTTTCCTTTTCTTTGGACATGCGGTCTTAGAACAGGACTGATTGGATAATAACATTTTCAGGTAGGAAAACAGAGTATCTTTTGTGCTTTGCAGCATGCACAGTATCCCAGGGAAAAATGCAGCAATTTTTCATAGATAATTTTTCCATTCCCATTTCCCTCTGTTACCCTTTTCCCTCTTAGGGACTCTCTGAAACTGCTCCATACACACTACATCACGTAGTTTCCCATTTCTTTGTTGAGATGAGGTGTATTTGTTCTAGAAACATATCCACAAGCGAGAACAGCTAACTAAGCAAGCCAAACCTATAACCAGTGAGGTTTTATGCTGCTGCACAGTAGTAAATGCAAAGCCAAATCCAACCCACTCAGACACGGGAAAAAAGCTAAAGAGGATCTTTCTTTTCTAAATAAAGTCTTGTGAAATCATTTGACCCTGACCTCTCAACTAAATCCATTTCTTAGGAAAGACCTCGTAGCAGTATAACAGAGTATGTTCTGTGAAAACTGAGTTTATTAATTTTATAATACGCACTGTAACATTTATTGGATAACATGAAGGGTTATAAGAGAATAAAAAAAACTGTTAAATAGACATCAAGACTTGCTTTCTCTAGTGATACCTGTTTCGTTAGCTGGCTTTGAATCTCAATAGATTTACATGGCCCCATCACAGAGCCTTTCAGCAGCCCACAGGAGACCCAGAGGAATAAGAAACTACAGATTGTTCTGGACGGCTGCCAATAGCCACCAAAATACATGGTTAATATTTTTCACTTAGATGTTCATCACTACTGTGATACAACAATAACAGTAACTGTAAAACAATAACTTATTGCTTAGGGAAATTCTAAAGGCTTTATTTATTACCCTCTCTCCCCAGGAACCAAATACTTGTGGGACGCAAGTGCTACTGTCATTAAAGAAAGGTTTGGGAAACACTGTCCATAAATAAACTCTTGGTTCCCTTTGAATTTCTTGGATTCTGAGATATCACCAGGAGGAGTCTGGGCTAAATGATAAGGTAAAAATATAGTAATAAGAGGTTTGGAAAGCTAGAGAATCTGCTGCAACACTGGAAAGCTATCATTTTCTCTAAATGGTAGGAATCCTTTTTTCTTCTATTCCAGTACTTCTTAAGGTATACATTCTAAAGGACATAATATTTATAAATTTTATTCATAGTTATAAAATCACTTTTACAAATTATTTCTGTAAAGTTGTTTTATGAATTTATAAGGTCCTGTATTTGTCCACAGACGATGTCTGTAGTGTTTGGCTGAAACCTATGGCAACTCTCTGGAGATGTTCATAAACCACATTTAGAGTCTCTTGAGAAATTAAAATATCAAGTTACATGATAACCATATGCCCTCTAATTGGAAGGAATGCCTTCATTTTCAGAAGGTTACTCATATATGAAGAGAGATTTCTCTGAACACAAAATCACTTGATGGCACGTAATAATACAAAAACTGAGGGAAAGCACACGCAACTTTTACAATTGTCAACATTTTCCCAGGAAAGTCACAATTCCAAGGGCTTTTCATGACAGCTCCGCGTGCTGTCACGCTGCAAGCCCTGTGAACCATCAGCAAGATGGTTTGTAGCAGTAAGACAATGCCAACCACATTATGGCTTTCACCCAAGCTGTCCTAAGAAACAAAGCTCAAAACTGCAACTGATTGCGAGCTTCCCATCAGAAAGGGTCTCTGATGAAAAACACTGTTACTCCTAAGCCAAAAGATTTTAAGGAAGATTTTTTTTCCCTAGATTTTCTTAGTTTTCTGTCACAAAACCTGAAATAAATATTTACAGTTGCCTAGTCTGACCTGATTCTGACGATTCTGGTTTGCAAAAATGACCTGAAATATTAATTTTCAAATGTATTTCCTATTGGGTTATCTTGCCTCTTGGGGACTGCAGATCTGTGGCCTGGATGCCTTTGCAGATCCCTCTCTCTCCTCTAAGCAGGACTCACTCATGTTTCGGTTGAATCAGGTCAATAAATTAAATCAGGAAACATTTTTATTTAGCAAAGCCTTCGTTCCACTTAGAAACAAAACAGTGAAAGAAAATATTTCACTGCTGTAAAATAATTTTTGAATGATTTAATTCCTCGAACACTTTTCATATGTTAACTTTCATCCTTATTCAGAACTGAAGCAAATACTAAACACTTTCTACAGGACCATGGCTACTTACCTACAACCTGCCAAGTTGTGCTGTCAGAAGAGGATAACATAAAACTGATAGTAAAGCTGTTTTTCAAGGTTCTTACTTTTCTTGGTTATAATCTGTTAAAATTACTTTTTTCAATACTTGGGGTTTTATTACCTTGTGGACCTACTACTATAAAATCATTAAGTTTGTTACTAACCTCAGGGAGGTAAAAGTTTCACTCTCTTTTCACTAAACCCCTGTTTCAGTTATTCTAGATGTGAAAAAATGTTACACAGAGACATAATATTTCTACATATATAGAGAGACATGTATATACTCAAGCATACAAAAAATATAGTACTCATGCACTTCTACATAAAGAAAGAACAACATTTGAAAAGAACATTCCCTTCCATCACAATATGCATATAGGTAGAGATTACGTAGAGATTAGTATTGCAACAATGCTACAAGTCCTTATACACTACTAGCATAATGTTGGTCTTAAATTTTTCTCATTTGATTTCTTCTTCTAGTTTCCAGCCACCTTTGTGGATGCCCCTTATATGATCTGTGAGCTGCACTACATCTTTGAACGGTATTACCACGTGCACTATATTGCAGTCAAAGGGAAGAAACTGAAAGATCGAACGCCGCTCCTGTTCACACCTGCTCAGAGGGACAGTGCCACTCAAATGCAGAAAGGATCCAGAAAACTCCCTGGGCTTGTGAGCATGGATAAATCACCCTACAGCTTTGGACTTCTCTGAATGCAGCAGAAGCCTCGAAGCAAGCCTTTGAATGTAAATCTGCCTATCAACACAACACTCACAACTGATTAAATTAAGCCGAACTGAATCTTTACCAAGTTCTCATTTTTTTCAGAATGTAGAGAAAACGACAACGTAGGGTGGGATTATAAAGACCTGAAATTCCATACATCTCAGTCAAGGTTTAATGCACATGTGCTTTAAATCATGCCCTATTTAACACTTGTGATTACACAGTTGACCAAATTCCCCCCAGAAAATGTTTCCACAACCTCTTCTAGTCACCTCGCAGAAATACACAGTGACATTTTTCTTCTCCAGAAGAATCGTGTACTCAGTTAGGGCTCCTTACAAACAGCTATAATTTCTGCCCCTGCAGCTACAAAGTAACTCTCTACTTTTAACCAGAAGATGTGGAAGATTTACCATTAACAAATACATGTACACACTGGAAGACTTTCAGCTCATTTACTATGAAAAGATAAGAAGCTGTGTCCTACCTATGGTGGTAATAACAGTGCCAGCAAAGAAGAAGGAACTTCCCAAGTCCCAGTGACTGATCTGAGTAGATGTGTTTCCTAAAGGTATGATTCCTGCATTTATTGCTGCCACTACTTGCTGCAAGTTTAAAAAGATTTGCGTCAATATTCATGAAACAAGGATATTAATGTACATTACACAGTAAATTGATTAAATCACTTATTTAATCCAAGCAATAAACCAGAAAAGGATGACGGTTGCTCTGCTTGAGTTTTATCATTCAGCCAGGCTACAATTTAATCTTCAGCAGACACCCAAGCACTTCGGCACGCAGCAGAGCTGTAAACTCCAGACCATTAAGGAGAATGCAAAAACCACACCAGTAACAGCATCACCTCAGCGAGACGGCAAACACAATTGTTTTTACTGTTGCAACTATTTGGTGAAGAAAAATATGCATTAGACAAAGATTTACAATGAGAACTTCCCAAAATATTCCTCTATTGAGTTAGGCAAGCAAATGTACTTCTTAAAACACAGTCGTTTTAAAACTCCAAGAAAAAATGCCCATGCATTGTTTTGGATCAAATGAACTCTCATTAAAACACTTTTGTAGAACAGATCATTCGGCAATTAAAGATTAACAATTACAGTTATAAAACTTTCACTATAGTACTTAAAAATTCAGAGTCAAATATCAAACATGTATCCCTAAGTTTATACTATATACTTCATAAATGTCGTTCTTGAAAAATTCAGTTCTAGCAGCTAAAATGAACATGCTTGCCACTAGTGACATTTTCATAGTCTCAAGAAATATGAAACATTTCCCATTTCAGCAGTGTCACCTACTGTAAATTCTTAACACAAACAGCATTCCTGTTTAGTTATATCTCCGTTGCAGAGACATACCAGTATTTGAGTTAAATAGTACACGTCAAGAAAAAGTATTTTTAAATTTGAAATAAATACTTTAAGTATCGTAAGTTAGCATTTCATTCTGAAACTTTAAAATGGGACTTATTTCATAATCATGATCCTTATAATAATTGGCATTTAACAAAAGAACAACAGAGGAAGCAATACTGCAAAGCTGAAATGAACATTTTAACTAACTAATAGTTTCTGCTTGGCAAGTTGTCCAACAATGATTATGCACATAAAGATATTTAGCAATAGGGCAGACCAGAATGGTTTTCCGTGTGGGCAGTCTGTTGCAGAGGAACAGTGTTGTGCAGTAGCAATAATTTTTTCGATCCCAAAATACATTGACAATTTGCAAATGAAAACATTTTTGTTTCTATGTGCCAATGGAAGTCAGTGGATCTGGACAGAAATGACAGAACACTGGATTAACCAGGCCATCGATTTTGCGTGATGGGATCTCAACTAAAACCCCCGTTTCCAGTTTGCCATTTTCAAAGCTCAGATGCACAAAGTAGCCATTGTAAAGCCCACAGTGGCATCTCCGCAGCCACAGGGATCTTGCTGCCACACCTAAGCCGCTTTCAACATCCAGGGCTGTCAACAGAAAGCCAGCTGGGGGGTATCCTTACATAGACTTAACGCCGTTTTATCTTCTGTACCTTCAACTGTTTTCATTTTAACATTTTTTTTAAAACACCAAAAAGGCAGACATCAAAAATGGGGAATTTTCAATCCTTCTGAGGAAGGAGAAAGGATGGGGAAAGGGAAGGGGAAGAGAGTTTAATTTTCCTTTGGTTTGGAAGAATAAAGCTCCTTCTACGTTTGTACATCACATACAACTTGGCGGCGGTAAGTACAGCAGCACTGACAGGTGTTTACATTACTGTAGGAAGGGACACATCAGACTAAGCAGCATGCAAAAACCATCCCTTGTATTGATTTTATAATTTACACAATACTGATATTCCTTTGACTTACAAAGCCCAGTGTGCTGCAGTATAAAGCCTACTGAATACATTTTCAGTACTGTTTCATTTCAGTGGACTAAGAACTTCCATCGTAAGCCCTTGTACCTGCGAATGGGAACATGCTCTCCAGTGAGGACATCGCATGGTAAAGCACTGGATCAATATAACTTTACGGGACCGTTCATGTTTTAGTAGAGTTTATTGTACTGGATGCATGCACCACCCAGAGCAACGCACCCGTTTAGGCAGTCTAGCAAGACCAAGTTTTATACAGATCCAGATGTAAAACGTTTTCAGAGCTTTATATCCTCACTACACATTTTTGAAGCCATGCTACTTCGACGTCTTTTACATGAAAGGTGTGCCAACCTAAACTGCTCGAAGATCCTTTACAGCTATGCATTTCCCTAACCGCGCTATACTCTACCAACAGACCTCCAGGAAAAAAAGATACAACTTAACCCAAAACTACTCTGTTGGGTCAGTCCTAACTGAACACGACAGATGGCTACAGAAGACAATTAGCCACTATTATTATGTCTCTGATTTTAGCCAACTGCTAATTAGGAAAAGAATCGGGGCAAGTAGGCAAGCAATGCCTTCTCTTCATACATCCTCCCAGCTTCTGACTAAGCGCAGTTCTAGAGGCTGTCTGAGTGGGAGGCTGCATCTCCATCATGGTGTGCAGATTGGTTTGGGTGGATCATTTTGCCATGAATTTATCTAACTACTTTTGGACTTCATTTGTATTTTGGGAGCCAAGTCATTCTGTGGCAGTACATTCTGCAATTTACTTGTGGATCATTTAGAATGCATCTCCCTTTTGAGATTTTTATGTGCTTCAAAGTAATTTTATAAGTTCTTATGTTATGAGAAACACTTGAATAGCAATTTCTTAGATTTTTCCTTCAAGAAATTAATGATCAAATTGACTCATCAGCTGTCTCTTCTTTTCTGGATTAAACTCTTTCTTATTAAATAAAATATCTACCTATTTAAATAAATCTGTTGAGTATTGTATATAAGTAATTTGTTATTGCCAGTATTTCTTACTGACTTGCTTTGTAACTTTACTGATTTACCTTATTGATTGTTTTAAACATAGTTTTAGTTATAAATGGCCAGATGATGCCTTCTTCATCGATGGGTTATTAAGTTTCCAAACACACACTGTTATGCTTTCTCCTGCATTGTTCCCATGTTTGGGAGGAGTCAGCCTTAAAGACTAACAAAGCTGCTGCATTATATTCCTTCAGAGTCTTCTTTAAGAGCCTTCCTTACTAACAAGGATGAAAAGTAGGTAAGATTGCTGGTTTACTGAGATCAATACTACTATCTCATAAAGTCCTTGAATATTGCCTGCAGATTTTTCAGGAGGGGTAACCGCACTTTCAGTTCTTTGGATCAGAGGACGTCTTTTCTTCTTAGTTTGGTCAGTGCCTATGAGCAGATCCTCATCTAAGAATACTCCCAAGCATAATTTTAAAAGAAAATAATACATAACATAATTCCTAGCATGTACATTTCAGGGCACTGATTTCAGGGTAGCATCTTCTTTCTGACTACATCCACCACTCAAACTTCCCTGGAATATTGGATACTAACATTTCCATAGCCCAGAATAAAAACCCGGGCTCATGCAGCTGCTTTCCACTAACTTCACTACAGGCGGGATCTCACCCTCCATGTTCAAACAGCAGCTGCTCATTGCCAGTGCTGTTAGATTCCATTTTCTCTGCCACTTTATTGTTGGTCTTCAGCTTTTTTTCTTGACTGACGCCTTACTACTAGAGCAAACATAACCACTTCATTTGTCACAAGTTTGGCATTTGTCATTCTTTCCTTCGCAACTTCTTTCCGTCACCTGAGCCCTGTAGCTTATCCTAACTTATACACTAGTAAGTGTAACTCAGTGCATTTCGAATCTTGAAACTGTTAGAAACATGAAAACACTGTATTATCTTTACATTTATCATATGTTGCAGCCTGTAAACACTTTGTGTGATCTTAACATGGGAATTCCCTGGCTTTTAAAAAATTACTAAACACTATTAAAGTTTACTGACCACCTCAGTGGCAATTTTCCTAGTTTTTCTTATTTTTATTCCATACACAAACTAAATTCTGACTTAAAAAACAGTTTCACTTCAGCACTACAGAACCACAGTCAGCATTACAGAACTACAGTCAGCATCAGAATAGGGAAGCGGACAGTTTCAATTCTTAAAACTATGTAGATTATTTCACCTGATTACCTGCTTCCAGAGCATTTGTCTACTAGTTGTTTCATATGAGATGACTGAGGACTGAGCAGAGGAGGGGTCACCCACCACATGGCACCCAATCAAGGCCTCTATGTGCAATGATTTTAAGAACAGTATTATATGGTCACAGTAAAAGCAATAGGCTTTTCACCATTTGCTCTTCTTTACTTGTCTTCATAATGGGGAAAATGTGGGCTTTCTTTGATAGTAAAAAGAACTGGGATAAAATTTTCAAGTATCTAAAAATTTTAGGAGGAACTTAATTCTCATTTTTCTAAGTTACATGGATTCTTAGGCTAGCTCTGTACTATATCTTTGGATAGGCATGAGTTGCGTCTCAGTACAAGTCCTAACCTGTACCGCACCCAAACTACCTGGCTTTACACCCGTATTCCTGAATAAGCTTCAGTAGAGCACCAGGGAAAAGAGGCAGAGACACTTGAGCCCAGAGCGGACAGGCCAGGCATGACCTGCCTTACTTTCAAAAGCAGGACCGGAGCTCCGCAGGCACGTAAGCATTGCATTCAGGCTGCTACTTTTTTGGCTTGAAATCAGAACACTGGAAAAAGGAGGGCGTCGATATAAATCTCATTTTAATTGAATGTCCGCTTTTCATTTTCCTATATAATTTAGAAACCCTTTCTGGTAAATACGTTGCGCAGTTTTGTATTGTCACATCCCTGCGCTCACACACGTATCTGTCCATAGAGGCCACGCTGAGCTACTCTTGCAGACTAAGACACAGGATTTTGTGGCTTCTTTTTGTCAAAACAGGAGATAAGAGAGCCTTTCAAACAGCACAGACATTTTGTGAAAACAGAAGACAATTCTCCTAGGTCAGGGATTTCAACCCCTGGTCACCCGACCCCACAAAGCGTCAATGGAGAGGACCGACAGAAGCCAGCCTGTTGGCAGCAGAGCTACATTGGGTAGGCAGGGGTCTGCAGAACCACAGGAGCGATACAGAGAGAGTATAAAGTGGGAAAGTTTGCCTCTGGTAGTCTACCGCTGTCTCAAAGAGGGATCAGGCAGAAATGAGTATGTGTGAAACCAGTCAGCCTAATAGTCTTCTCCTTGTTCCACACCAGGCTCTCAATATGTGCTTTTGTACCATCTTCCAGTCACTCTCAGCTTTTCTATCCAAAGACTAAAATAGAAGCATCTTAAATTATGCTTCTGATAAAATACAGAGCGTGCAGCCTTTCGTTACCCAGCTTGTCAGGAGTTAGCTTGTGCTTCCTGGCAATCCTTTAACAAGCCATGTCAAAAAGTCAGATATGCCTCAAAGTTTCTGGAAACTCATTTCTCATCCTGGACTTCTTCCTTCGCTGTCCCGCTGCCGTTTGACAAGAGCACTCTCTCATTCTCCAGTATAACAATAAATCTCATATGGCCCAGCTTCTGCACAAGTCCTATGTTCTTATTTCAGCTTTGGTTTGCAAAGAATGGAAATCCTAGTTCTTTGTTCAGAGGCACACTAGGATGCTTTTAACACTTGGCAAACAACTCTCCAGACTCCAAAAGCATGTGCTTTTGAGCCTTGCTGTTGAAAGAGATTGCAATGATGTTTGATTATAATTCTGTGACTCCATGTTTTTCTTTTTAGTTTGTATAACATATGAGTGTAATCTGCACGGGAGACTAGTACGCAACACGTTAAAGAATTAAAGAACTCTTTTCACCCTATGTTCACAATGTACTTAAACTAAAAACATGTAGAAACATATTGAAATACATTTCTATTTCTAAATATGCATTACAAACAGACTACGTGTATAAATTTTGTGTGTGTGCATACATACATATGCGTATGTATACATGCACATTCCGGGAAGAGGGCTTTGCTTTGCTTCTTGAGATTGAAGACTGGAAGAATTATGCAGACAGCTGCTCAGCAAAACCGACCTACTAATGAGTCATATCTGCCAGCCTTTCTAAGACAAAAGCTGTCATTCAGATGCATTCAAGCTAGCTGGCTAGGTTCTAGGTCCTATAAAACTGTTCATCTGAAGTAAATGTATCCTTTAAAAGCCCCAACACCAGAAGCGGCAAAAAAAGTTAGAAACCAACCTGCTTGTACAAAGAAGCGACAAGTTGGAATTTATTTATTATTCTCAAAAAAAACCTGTATTGCTCTTACGCTCACAAGGGATAAAGACTGCGTGCTTAAAAAAATTCCCTTGGGTTTAACCGCCATGTAGAAAATAGCTGCAGAAAAGGGAGTTGTCCTGTCACTGAAGGAAACGCTCCCAGGCAACAGCAAATTTGGCAAAAAATTCCCTCCCTCCAGGAGCTAAGTGCAGAGAATGGATCTGGCTGGAAGAGGACAGCAGGAACTGGAGCAAGCCTAAGGGAGGAGTGCACACAACCCAGCGGTTTCTGCAGCCCGTCCAGACTCGACCACAGCAGGTGGGTATCTGTGTAGAGGACAGGTCTGGGTAAGGTTATGATAGAAAGTCTTTCACAGACATCTTTTATTTAATAAAAATCCCTCTGATCTGGGGATACAGGTAGAATTTGGAGGGTTTTACTGTGGAAGGAGGCATTAGCATCTGAATGTTCATTTCTGACAAGACTGAAGCAGAAAGGAAAGAGTGGGGTGAAAACCAGACTTACAGACTCAGCGAGAGGAAAAGAGAAACAGGATCTTACTGTACCAGTTAGGACCACCTGCATACTAAAAAGTTAAGAATCCATAAGCTCGAATGCTTTGATGGGCAGACACCTTACTAAGGACAGACGTATGCAGAAGGTAACAACACAAACTACAGTTCCTGCACTTCATGTTTTAACTGCTTTAAAAGTAATTCATTTAATGTTGCTTTGAGAACACCAACAGGCAGCTCTGCTACGGGTATCTGCAATTTGTCACAAGCCTCAGCCCCGACATGTAGACAGTACGTTAAAAAACTGATGCAATGGTATTTTGGAGCCCCAGATAAATAAATAAAATATGCTGCAGCATCAATTTCTTTTATGCTGGTCTATCAATCTTTTCAAGCCTTTAAGGTTTACGAAGCATAAACACCTGCTACTTCCAGATTAGGATCCAGACATGGGATGGTTCCTGCTTCCTTTTGGAGAGGCTGGAAGGAATCGCAAAAGGAAGAGACTAAGAAAATTTTGGGTTTAAACTGGTACATTCAAACTCCCTCAGGAAGTTCCTGCTTAGAGGACCCATAAACTACAGCTCACAGGACTGAGAATGTCTATAAATATTGTGATTCAAAGAATGAATAAAATTTGACTCAAGCTGTATACCCTTAGCTAATAAATATTAAATTTTTCTAAATACATTTCAGATTTGTCTGAAAATAACATCTTTGCATCTCTGTGATTTATCATCTCCAAAAATGATACTGCAAGTTCAAATACCTTCTAATCTCTGGGAGAGAAAGAAGGATTTACACTGCTTTATTTTAACAGTTTTCTACATAATCAGAGAGGTTGGGGCTCAAGGAGCTTATTGGCTGAAATAAAACATGTTCCTGAGGATGCTGCAAAATAAGTTTCTTGGGGCTACAATGCAAGCTGTAAAAAAGCCTATCAAAAAGACACAAAATCAGCTACTGGTGGAGATGCAATTTAAGTAGCTGGCTACCTTGAACTACAGAAATTAAGCCACAGAAAACACATATTTTAAAGTAAAATATTTTTACAAGAAATTAATCACATAAGGAGCCATGATGACATCCTGGTGATGCCAGTTTGATGAAAGAAACACTGCTCCCATGTCATTCATAACTGTGTCAGGCTTTCCTCAAGAGAGATGGAGAAAAAAACACATTTTTCCTCAAGGGAGATAAAAAGCAAACACATTTTCATCTCATTCATAGTCTAAGAGATGAATGGAAAGAAAAGGGAGAATGCAGCTGATGCAAACGTGAGATGAAGACAGGCATGGGACATAACTGTGGGCCCCGGCACGGAGAGCTTTTCTCCTCCTGTTTACCACACACCCACGCAGAACCCAAGGAGATCAACTTGTGGGATCAAGGTCAATTCAGCCAGTCCTGGTGGTTCATTAATTCTTTTTTTTGTTTGTTTTAAATGAAAGCACATTTTTGTGGGCATTCAGTTTTCAGAAGAATCCACGTACCCTGAAAGGGGCTGGACTTAAAACTCTTACAAGAGTCCTTTATTGCTGAGACAGCTTGGTGCAGCACCCTGAAAACTTGCTCCGATTTTGAAATGAAGGCTTTGTAAGACAAAAATTACCACTTGGAACACATTAAAAGATTGTGCTGTTCAGCGTGATATTATTTTTTCCACTTGTTAGAGTTTTCAGAATAAATATGTTTGAAGGATGTTTCTGCTAAAGGAACCAGAAATGTGGTTACGTTCTGTTATTAACTTAAGTTTCAGTGTACCTTTACTTGAAAACTCTTTATTAAGTTTCAGAATTAACTCACTAAGATAACTAAAATAATTCACACCGGCTTGCTGGGACACTCTAGATATTTAAAATAACATAACTGAAATTTCTCTTGTTTCCAATTTTTGTATGCAAGAATTGTAAATTTTTATATGCAAAAATAATACATTAAAGAACTTGATACTTGGGGATTAAGAGGAATTTTTTTTTCCATTTTGGTTTATAAAGGTCAACACTAAAGCAAATAACTGCAGAGCAATACATAATTAGGGGATATTTACATAAAAAGCTCTTCTCTTTTTTTTAATCAGCTTTCTTTTTGGCAGGGGGACAAATATATGCCTGTCAGTGCCAAGACATCCCACAATACACAATACCGGTCACATCCTTACCTCTTAGGAACAACATGGGTTCGGGGGGGGGGGGGGGGGACAGAAACCAAAATCATTTTCCCCTTATAGAGGAATGAGGTGTACGAAACCACAATAATGACAATTTTTCAAAGTTGTTGGATATCCTATTCAGTCAGGCTCACCTGTCCCCAGAGACAAACTCTTAAGCCCAAGAGATGTCATGAAGGTATACGTATGTATTTGATGGCGGCGCAGCACTGCAGGAGGACATGCACGCAACCTGAACATCAGCAACATAACCTCAGGACTCTTTACATTTTCTACTAGGCACAGGTGCATAAATACAGCAGGAGCTTTTTCTAGATACTTGGCAATACACTTTGTGCATCTGAGTTTGGAAACTGTACCCAACGTTTTGAAATGCTTAGCGGCAAGCTTACTATGGGGAACAGCCGACACACTAAGAGAGAACTAGAACTAGATTGAAATAATTTGAGATACAAGTTCTCTAATTAGAGAATTTTTTTCATTCTTTAATGCTTATCGTTATTTGCATGGGTATAGCTGGATTACTCCCAGGTTTCTATCAGTTTCTGCCCACAAAAAGCTCAGTGGTGGGGAAAAAACCTGTTCTGTGCAAGATGTAAAAAATCCCTAGTGTAGATGAAGATCGGGTTTATATATTTTGTCATACATGCATAAAATCCACGCAGTCTGAACTGCATTTACTCTTTTATTCTGTCACCTGGCAGTTACTCTGCATTGCATGGCAGAGCCAAGTTGAGAGCGGGCATAGACAGAGAAACCAAAACACCATCCATGATGAATTGTCAAGAGCTCTTCTTCCAAAAGGAGGAATAGTAGCAAAGTATCTGGCCACATTCCTTTCTACAGCTTTAAAATGTATTAGATATCATATATAACCTTCACCAAACCAATGCTTTCTCATCCTTTAATAACTGAGATCCTTTCAAGACCTCCCAAGTGAAACTTTAAACACTGAAGTTTAACATCAGACCCTGCAGAGCTTGCTGGTCTGTTGTATCCTGATCAGACTCCCCAAGGCAGTGCTTGTATGCTCACAAACGTCCCTCCTGGGATATTTCTTTAGTTGTAGATTTAGACATACCACCACTGACTGCTGGACACTGCCCACCTCAGCACTGTTGTGTGCAGCACGCAGTGATCCACTTAATATTCTTGTTAATAGTTGCTTCAGGCTATAGCAAATGGAGTTGAAATTGCCTGGAAAGAAATGGCCTCTTGGGCGTACAGATACGCTCTGTGTGACTTTTTGCACATTTTAAGTACGCCACTAAACAGAAGTGCTCATGAAATATCAAAAAAAGTGATGTACCTGGAAGCAGGTCTCAGGGTCATACATTACTGTGGTTCATTGCAGGTGTATTTTATTATAGCGAAGCAACAAGTAACTGAAGTGGAATCTCTGAAAGAGATTTGCAACACTGGATCACGGAAGTCAGAGATGAAGAAGGTCATGAAGACCACCTATTTGTCAACACACAAACAGTGCTGCTGGACCGGGCTGAAAAGTTATGAGGAAAATCCAGGTCATTTCTCTGAGGCAGCTGAGGCTACTTGGCTGTCATCGTGAGAGCACTCTATTTCATTAACTTTGCGCGTTTTCTATGCTGCATAGCAGCTCTCCGTCACCCCATGTTTCACATGGATATAAAATATATCAAGTCTATACAAGTATAGCTCTCACTGAGTACCCCTACAGGAGCCACACAATTAATGTGAAAATACATACTTTCAGGAATTCAAAACCCAGGGAATAAAGCCCTGTGTGCTGAAAAGTTGGCAACAGTATATACTGTTGTGCCCGGGAGGTTTTTGGTGACTGGTGAAATAAAACAAGGATGGAGAAGACAGGAAGGGAAAATTCCCTCTCCTGCGTGTACTTACAGAAGCACACAACTCTGTGTTGCAATCAGCTCTGTGGCAAAGGGAAGATTTTAGCAAAGGTGATGGAAACTAGCTGGCCCCTGGGTGTTAGCGAACTGGACTTTCGTTCCGCTCGTACAATTTTTTTTTTAGCTGAATTTGTGCTCCAAAGCCAGTCTCCCTAATTTGCTCACCCGCCCAAGCCACTGCACATTGAACTGTGGGTTAGCAGTCCTGGGATAGTCAAGCCTGCTGCAGAGGGAGGATTAAATGGCAGATCAGAAGTTGTGAAGATTGAAAAAGCCTGGCATGACAAGCACCTTGAGCAACGACTAGCACGAACAAGAGCCAAACCAGTTTCTGGAATCCCAGAACACTAAGTTCAAAAAGGAAAAGTTTATAATGAATTTCATTATAGTTTGAGTCAAGGTAAATACTTGATTAAAGAAGACATTACAGTTTGTAAGCTGTAATTTTCTTCACACACACTAATCATTCCAGCTTCCTACTACACTAGTACGTATTAATTTTCAGTTTTATAGCTTTCCGTGAGTTCTTAAATATCATTTACTTTTTTTCTCACACGCACTATTTATTTTTATTCATACAGACATCCAACAAAAACTGAAGAAATACCACATTATATTGTAATAACAGCCAGACATAAACCCAGAGAGACAAAATGCATTCCAGTAATTTAGCTTCTATGACAGAGTGGTAAGTAGGGAGGATATATGACCCCATGTTTAGGGTAGCAGCCGAGACTCGGAAAAATGGATTTGAGACTCTGCTTTACCACTGACTTCCTATTTTACTTTGGGCAAGTCACTTAATTCCTGACCCTTAAACAACTTGATGTGATTTTTTATCACTTATTCTGTGTAAAGAAAGGCACCCAAATGCACTTGTCGGACCAGGCTCCCTATACCTCAGCTCTCCTCCTATAAAAGGAGAGTAACAGCATGTTCCTACCTCCAAGTTGTGCCATTCTTCTTCGCAGAATAGCAGAAGGGCACAAGGAGAACTTAATTTTCCCTTTACCCCAACAACAAGCAAAGCAAACTCTTCCCACAACCATCTCTCATCCACGCGCTGTGGGAGGCTGTGTCACACGCCCGTGCTTCAGAAGCCTGTGTCTTTCTGGTCATGCCAAGATGGCTAGCGAAGAAGGGAGATAACGCTGATACGGATATGTGCGCTCCGATAATTGTACTGAAACTGTAATTTATTTTACATAGAACATCAAATGGGCATTGAATGCTGATGAAGTGGTTTTTTTATTAGCAATCTGTGCTTCTGGGTAGGGAATCATAAATGCTAAAATATCTAAGTACTCCAGAGCAAATTTCAACAGTTTTTGCCTTAAGGACCATCTCATAGATGATGTAAGGTAATATTACCTCAAAATTTCTATTTTTATCTTATCTTCACAAGTACAGGATCCACCCTAAAAAATTCGTATGGGGATATTTATACTAGCGACAAGAGATTGTTTTAATCAGAATGTGCTAGTATATTTCTCTTAAAGATCTCACATTCTGCTGGTAAAACCACCGAAACATAGTTATTACACAGCATCAAAATTAGTATCAACAGCACCTCCTCAGGCACGCCCAGTCAGGACACGGGGAGATAGGAACTGCCTGAAAGTCATTTAAAGGGTGGCAGTTTTGGAACACATGTGAGCAACAAGGCAGGGGAGAAATCACAAAATACATTTTCCCAGTTTGCCTTTAAAATTCAGTAGTGTGCCATAAAAATAACATCAGGGCTCTGCATTTAAACCTGAAAAAAAAAAAAAACACCCAGGTGTTCATGCTGATGCTCAAGGCAGATTGGTCTAGAGGTGTAAAATCAACTTTTAAACTCCCAGCCAGATCTGCTGTCAAAAAACACGTCCAGAAAGCTTTGCTGCTCATGCAACTAGCATGCTCCAGAGCTCGTGCTAGCCAGGGTCTGGATGCCCACCACCCTCTCCTGCTCTCCGGTGTCCCATTTCAGGCTCTGCAGACCCAGACGGCTCCATGGCTACTGTTAATGAAGGGGTCAAACCTTGCCAACTCTTGGGTGTTCGCTCCAGCCTCCCGTTTCATGGTCTCATCCCCAGAACTGACATTATTTGGCAGCCCCTTGCTGTTCCCTGCAGTGCCACTGGATATTCATAAGAACATGGGAACATGGGATTTAAGTTGGAGAGGGCCTCATAAGGCTCTACATCTAGTTCTGCGCTACTGCAAATAAATATTTCCTATGGTTCTGAGGCAGGTGACCTGCAAAGGTAAAGTCACGTTAGTAGGAACACACCAATGTACATCAGTTGTGGCTGCGCCTTTAAGAAGGAGAGAAAATTGAGATTTAAGATCAAAGTAGCAAGTCCGTGGTACTTTCCTGTACTTAAAACAAAATCAATATAAAGAAGCATACGGCTGGAAGGAAAGCTAGTTTGATACAATCACGGTAAATTAGAAGTCCTTTAAGGCAATGGATGGTGTATTTTCTTCCTCAGAATTAGGCATTTCAAATATCGACAGACCTAGTAAGGCACAATCAATATATCAATTCCTTTGTGAACTATTAATTATATATATTGCTGATGAATAATCATTTAATTAGTATAAAGGGAGGCTTCAGTGAGAAGGCTGTCTACCAAGCGTACTGGACCTAAAAATAGCAACAGCTTTTCAACCATGAGGCTTTGCATGAAAATGCTATTGCTCAACTTCTGGTCTTAACACTTGTTACATCGCTCGGCCAATACAGAGCTTTGCTAATAAAGTTTTTCCCTTTTATCACAGCAGTGCTGCCATATACAATTTGTTCCTCTGAGCCATGGTGACGAGGGTTTGGTATGGATTACCTGAATCAGTTCATCAAGCTCTGTTGCATTCACACAGGAATGCTGAGATACAAACGTCTGCTTCTGAATCACAATGGTGGTTCTCTGGGAGGTCTCATGAGGCTGCTCCAGGGCTTTAAATACTGTTGCTCCGATTATTAAATACACGACTACCACCAGAAAAATTGTTGAGACCGTCTTCCATTTCATAACATTAATAGCCGAATCACTTTCCTCCCGTGAAGAGAGCACGGTAGGCTTGGTGGAAAATGATAATCTTGGTTTGGAGTTCTGAGTGGCCGATTTGGGATCCAGCAAGTCAGGTGCCGCCACTGGCAAAACAGAAAAACAAAGTTAATTTTTAGAGTGCTGCTCGGATTTCATTAACTGAACTTCTTGCCAAGAGATCACAGAAATTCTGTTGCTTCCAACTGGAATTCTTAAACTGCTGAATCTTTCACGTAAACCCCACGCCACGTTACAACGAAGCCGCTGCCCAGAGTAGTATTATCCACTTTACGCACATTTGCAACATTTTCTATATGCATCTGTCCCCTTCTGATATTGGATCATTTCATAATCGCAGATTTCCCCTGCGCTCTTGCATTTAAATTAGCATAAGGTGGTATTTTGCTGCCAGGGTTCTTTACAGCCGCTGCTCTTTTAAGCACTGTTAAGCAGCTTTCCAGCTGTGTTTTACCTCAGCATTACAGAGGTAGCGGAAAAATACAAATCCTTTTTTCTCTCACCTATTTTGTCCTGCGCTCCAACAAATGCTTTCTGAGAACAGTTGCATGATCACTTCCACACTCCCCAGACACAACCATAAAAACAATACATTGCTCCTCATACTGGTCTTAAAGTGTTAATTGCGTATCGATTACACCTTTCAGAAAATACCAGTAAAACATATGTGTACTTACTGGAAAAGTCACCCATTTGTTAAGGCGTGTATTTTTATTTACAGCTACAAAACCCCACCGGGTTAGGAAAAGAGCAGCTGAGTGTGTTATCAAGTATCTCGATAACTCATGTGACTACCAGCAACTACACGGGCACTAAAAAAAAAATCCACCACATCAAGCGCAGGTAAAGGTCTCCTGTGGGAAGATGGCCACAGCAGTTGACCGCACCAGCTATATTTAAATTGTTTGGAATTACAAGTACATTTGCAACAGCCACGACACCGCTTCCAGCTGCCGGTGGGGGAAAAAAGCCCATATCTCAATCTAAGAGGAAAGTCTCCCTCCGGACGGCGGAGGTGGGACACGTCCCCCAGCAGGGGTGCCGGTGGCACGGGCACCTCCCGGGCACCCGCCGGGCTCCGGCACACCCCTCGGCCACGGGAGACGGGGCCAGGAGGGGGAGAGGCAGCCCATAGCCCGGGCGGAGCGGGGACCCGCCGCACCCCGCACACCCACGCGCGGCGCCGTCGCGCCTCCCACTCCCACTCCCGCCGCCCCGGCCCCCGCCCCACGCCCCGCGGGCACCCGCGGACGGCCGCACTCCCCCCCCCACCCCCCCACCTCCGCGCCCCACACCTTGGCGGGGGGAGCCCCCTCCCCGCCGCCTTCCCCTCCTCCGTGGCAGCCCCCGCGACCCTCCGAGCCCACCCCCGACCCCAAGGACGGTGCCGGGGGCCGCGGCGCTCCCGGCCGACCCCGCCGAGCTCCCCGCCCGTCCGCCCGGGGCAGCGCCGACCCGCCGCGGCCGCCGGCGGCGAACAAAGGAGCGGGCACCGGGCACCGCCGCTCCGCCGCCCCCCCTCCCCGCGGCCGGTGCAATGCGCCGGGGGATGCCCGCCGCCCCCGAGAGGCGCAGCCCCGGTGCGGAGGGCAGCGGCGGGCGAACCCCGAGCCGCCGCCGGCGGGGATGCTCCGCGTCGGGGAGCGGCGCGGGGGCGAGGCGGCCGGCGGCGGGGCCGGGGCGCGGAGCGGGGCCGGGAAGGGAAGGAGGAAAGGAAAGGCAAGGGAGGCAGCCAGGCGAGGTACAAAGGGGGCCCGGACCGCCGCGGCGCGGGGACCATCGCGGGGTCCCCCCCCGCGCCCGGTGGCGGGGGAAGCAGGGGCGCATGCAGCATCCGCAGGGCTGGGAGCGGGGAGGCACGCCATTGTGCTCGTACTCACTTCTTATTTACCGACCCGGTGCCCTCTCCTCGCTCCACGGGCAGGCATTTTTTCAGGGCTTGGGTAGATACGGTTAGAGCAAATTAAAAAAAAAAAAAATTAAAAAAAAAAAAAGAAAATAAAAAGAAAGGAAGGAGCAGACCGCGAGGAAGAGGCTGATGGATGGGTCTGGAGGAGAGGGAGCGGCGAGGGGGGGCGGGCTGGCAGCGCGGATCCCGCCGGCTCCCCCCGGCCCCGGGGCGTGCGAGGTGCCTCACGTCGCGCATCGCGCATCGCACATCGCGGCGTGTGTGTGTGTAAGTGTGAGTGTGTGTGTGTGTCCGTGCGTGCTCCGGTGCGCGGGGCGTGCGGAGCAGCCCGAGCCCGGCGATGCCTTTTGTGGGGCGGCGGGCAGCCGCGCCGCGGGTTCCCCCCCCCCACCTCCGGACCCCCCCCGCCCCTCCGCGCCCCCTTCCGCGCCCCCCGCCGGCGGAGCGGGCAGCGCCGCGTCGCTCCCGGTCCGCCGGGCGGTGCGCGCCTTTCCGCGCCCCTCCGCGCAGGCAGCCCGGCGGGGCGGCGGGTAGATGCTGTAGGGGCGCAGGGAAAAAATGGAGGGGGGCGGCCGGGGGGGCGTGTGGGGGGAGGTAGAGCGGTACCTGCGGAGACCAAGGTCTCGGCTGGAAACGAGCGAAGAGAGGCAGGAGGGGAGGAGAAGGCACCGGCCACCCCCGCCGGCGAGGCAGGACCTGCCGGTGGTCCCCGCTCCAGCCCCAATCGCCACCGCCTCGCCACAGCCTCCCCGTGAACTTTTGAACTAGGCGAAATGTCACCGCAGCAGGAGCCGGGGGGCACACGCCGGGAGACCCCGGCCCTCGCCGGGGAGCGGCGCGGGGCTGCCGAACCAGGCGGGCTCCGTCCTTCCCGGCTTGGCCTGATTTTTAACCCGTGTGGTTCGCAGCCCGGTGTTTTGCTGCAAGGAGTTAACTAGGTGGGATCTAGGAGTCAGGGATGGTAGCTGCTCTCCTATCGCACGCAGCGCCAGCCTACTGCCTCCTTCCATTTTAGCCTGATAGATCCATCAGAAATGCTGCTTCAACTGTGGTTTCTGCCACTAAAAAGCCTGAAATTATTCTTGTTATTTTTGCCACGGGCTAACTCCCCGATTTCCCGGTCATCTATCACCTGTGACATTATCCGTGGGTCAGTTGTTCACACTGAGGTGATGAACATCTACACTCGCCTAAAAGACACAAGGATTTACCAAGAGAATGCAAAAACTGGTCCCAAAACCACTCTCTAAAAAGTCTCTGCAAACGCATTAAAAAAAATTACCCACCATAACAAATGGGTTTAGGTCACAAGCATTTAAAGCCAGACCAGAGGCTGTATCTGTAAAATGGCCAAAGTCAGTCATACATCGGGTGTTTAATGGGCTTTAATCCTGCTCAAATCAGCAGCACCATCAGCAAACGCTTTAGAAGTCACTTATTTTAACGCTTCTCCATATCAATGTGACATAATACAAATGAGTGTAATACTGAGTTCCTTAGGACTCCAATTTCAGCAACATCAATCACGCCAATCTTCCCTGGCGTGTTCACACGTCTCCACGAGATGCAGCACAGGGCAGGAAACTGCATCTGCTATTTCAGTTTGAGCAGCAGCTCATCGCTCCCCATCGCCGTGAACCAGCAAAGCAGTTGTCGAGTAACAAGAGCCGTTGGGCCCAATCCAACAAACCCTTTCGCAAGTAGACCTTCAGTCACACGGTCGACTTCATCAACATAGTCCCAATCCTCAAACAACAGAAGAAAAGTGAAATGCCTGTTCCCATCTACTGATACTCCCTTGCTCAAGGGATTCTTGAAGATGAAAGATTTTCATGCCTGCATTTTTTTTTATACCAAAAAAAAATTCATCATTTTTCTCCCTTTCTCCCCGAAAGATTTCTTAACCATCAGCCTATGTGAACACTGTCTGTTCCTATCTCATGGAAAAGAATAATTTCACAGGATTTCTTCCAACATCCTATGGGAAAACAGGCATGAAAATTTTCCTCCATGCTGGCCCGTGTGTCTATAAAATATTGTGGAAAATAGTACTACATGCCTTTCTTTAGCAATCTAAATATTTGGAATAAGATTTTGTTTTTCCATTAGGGGAGGAATTATTATTAAAAGCTGTAAGAGGGTCAGACTTATTGCCTACAACTTGAAATCAGTAGGAAGCCTCCCAATAGCTTCAGGAGGGTTTGGATCAGGCCTTAAAAACAGGCATTCCACCCAACAGGCAGAAACCATTTTGAGATCCACTCCAGGAATGACTGCATTGGTGCCTTAACTTAAATAGCTGAAGAGCTGTCTCTGTGAAAGTAATTATTTCCATTAATTACCTAGTAAATATCTCCAACAGCTACTTTCAGTTGGCTGATATTTTCCACCTATTGTGATCCCAGATGTAATCCTCAGATGGAGCTTACTGCTTACTTAAAGTGGATTTGAGCTGTGCTTTCTCACTTCTACTACAGATACAAAGAGTCTACACACGGTAGGTACCTTTAATGACAGGCATCTTCAAATCCAGCAAGAAAACCAGTAATTCTTATTGTGGTGCACAACAAAAACCATTGTGTATAGCAACTCCTATTTTCTGGTGGCCTTCTATAGCACCAGCATTTATTCTGTGGAGTCGTGCCCTCCAATATTTTTATTGTAAGGTACGCCACACATTGTTTGAATATTGTGTGTGACCATTTTGCCCTCAAATTTGGAACTGACATTCAACCGGTTTGAAGCATCAGGCCTGAGCTTTACTAAACAAACACACTCAAATGCAGCGTATCGCTGGCAAAACATACCACCAACCAACACGGACGAGATTAAGTAGTAAAAGGAGCTACAACACAGAGCTCCAACCTTGAAAGCAAATGGGCTTGCTACTGAGCCAGAGATTTATCTGAACAAACTAAAACAAAAAAACAATTCTTGTAAGATTAAGTATATGCAGGTTTGTGCATTTCATGCTAACGTGAGACAGACTGACAAAGTACAGGACTGTCAAATGCTGTCTAAAATAACGTATTGGCATGGGTTTGGGATGGCCACATTACTCACAGACGGTGGCTGCTGGAAGCTGCTCAACTCTTTGAAATGTTAAAAGTAGGCTCAGCCGAGAGAGACAGGCATGCAGCATGCAGAGGAAGTCAAAGTTGCATGATAAACATAGCAATCGCAGATTCATACGAATAACAGCTGTAGATGATCTAAACATAGCTTTGGTAGGACAGGAGCACACCTGGAAGGAAACAGTTATTCCAGAAAAACATCACCCTAGAAAGATCAATTTTAAAAGTGTACATAAAAAGTACCCTTATCTGTCACTAACACTTTCTTTTCCTCTTTCCAGTTGCAGGAGCCACCTGCTCCCTGGAAGGCCATGAAGAGCACTTGCTTTGTGCCCGGAGCAAGGAGCTCTTGCTAAGCCCCCACCTCTGGGTGCAGTACATGCTCTCCTTTAACCAGCTGCGTAATAGCAGGCGCCACAGGTTCCAGCCGCCTTCATTCTTATTTAGTTGCCAAGGTTTTCTACATTCCCAAGGGACTGTTACGGCAAGGCTTCCACTGAGGGCATTTCCCTCGCTGGCTTCAACAGACTATTCATATGGGCACCTATTTAATTTGCCCCAGGGGACCCACGGCCTTTCATCAAACAACATATTGCTATAGGCTTCAGGCCTTGCTGCGGACACAGCATCTTCCTCTCTAAAGGAAATGAAACTTCCTTGTGACATGAGAGCAGGAAACCTCTGCTTTTCTTCAGAATGGGCCAAACCATACACCCCATTAAAGTCAACGATAAACCTTTGCTACTGCTAAGTTTTATTACAAGAGAGCTCAGCAGAAATACTACTGGACTTATTTAGTAAGTTAATTTTAAAGCTCATTTTACTTATTCAGTGGGACTTACAAATGACTTGTCTCTTGACTTCTTTGGAGACATTAAAAGATCTCTGTCAGTTCTTTATGGATAATTATGACATTAAGGCCATGCCATGTTGCTGTGTTCTGCCATTAAACCATTAGTCATATCCTGTGATGGGAATTTACACTAAACGAGAAACTAATGGCACACAGCCTGCTTCTCCTTTAAGCACATGAGAAGACAGACAGTGTGCTTCGAAGACAATAAGGACGCAGGGCTGCTCCCAGTGACCATGCTGAGACTGCACCCTCCCAGCCCACAGCCAGCACTGGGAGGCCAAAGAGAAGGCAATAGGCAGGAGACACTTGCAGCTAAGTGGTACTCAGGCCTCATCTGCCTCTGAAAATGCTAAAGCCTTAAAGGAGACCCATTTAAAAATATGCAATCATTTTTAATTCACGTTTTTAAACGCGCTAAGCATATGTGGTAGAACTAGAATATGTATTAATGAGTTTTATCTCACTAGCAAGCCAGTACACCTACCCTGAGTGTCTGTCTTACAGTCTGACAAATTATTTCTTCAGCAGAAAAGCCATTGTTTCTCACCTCATCAATTACCAGAAAAAATGTTTACATGTGCCCATCTATTTTCATACAGATCAGTTGTCAGTTTTAATTAGGTTCTAATTCTTTCCATCACTAGTAATTCTTATCTATTTATCCACGTGCAGCAAGTGGGAAGTTGGTTTAGAACCCATAAAGTATTCGCTGTTGTAATTAATATTGTGAATGTGTATTTTTCTTTACTGGCTTGCAAATCTCCCAGTGGGTTTCCTCCCTGCCTGTGTCGTGTTCCCAGACCTAATGGGATTTATTTGTCACATGTTCTGCCACTGTTTTTTCCATATTTGCTTTCACAAATCTGTTATGCTTGGACAGCTTCAGAAGCAACAATTACAACTAACTTTTCAATGCCATTCTCATCAATGATAAATGTGAATTGCCATATGTCACCTTTATTATGTATTATTTATACACAGGGAAAACTTACTACTACTTTGAATAACTGATCTCCTTGAGGGAAAGCTAGTGGTGCTTTGGGATGATTACAAAATGTTTTTCTGTAATCATCAAAACGTTCTACAAAATTGCTAGTTTGTAATTTGGTTTTCATTGTTGGTAGTTGTGGTCTCTTCAAAAAAGGAGACTGACAATGGGAAGACTAGATTTTTTATCTGGCTACCCACACCCCTTAGTACCAACCATGCGACTGTCCTCGTAGATTTTCATGGCGCTACTGGATGGCTTATGAGATGGAAACCTAATCTCTGTATTGTCTTTGCAGACTGAAAAAAAAGCATGGAGTATTTTGAAAGAAAAAGAACATACATAGGAGACTGCACCCATCAGGCCTGACAAGAGAATGGCCAAAGTTCATGCTGACTTTAAAGGTAGTTTTCCTCAAGTAAGTAAGCAGGTGCTTACTTTTAAATTATATGTCTTGAGGAACTGAGGGTTTGATTTTTATATTTGTAAAGTACTACATCCACATTTTAGGGAACTCTGGAAATTGTGACACAGACCTATGGCACAACAATCTGTAAATAAAATAAAATACAGACAAAGGACACTGGAAATCACCTAAAATAGCATTAGTGCTTTTCTTGTAGAGCAATCCACAAATAAAATTTGGAAGAAATAAAACAAACCAGACAAAGACAAGAGAAGAGAAAATAGCCCAGGCAATACTAAATAAGTATCATGCAGGGATAATGAAAGAACTTGCTGGCAGAAATAAACAATACAAATGAGGAGATAGAAAAGGAGAACATTAAGTATCATCTATGTTTTAAAACCACCAGACTTACTCTACATGGCAGTAGCCAGAAGAGAAAGAGCAGTGAAATCTATGAATTATTTTCAAATGTGGACAAGAGACACTGTTTTCTGGCAGTCTGCGTGTTCAGCTACGTGGAGATACATCTGGAAAAGATGCTGCAGATTTTTTACAGAAAGTCAGCATTTCGTAGTCTTTTTTTTTTTCTTTTGAATTCAATAGCTTGTTCTAAGGATAGACCTCTTATTTTATCTCTTCTCAATTATTTTGTCATTTTCTCTTCCCCTCATGCCAGGCACAGAGCTCACAAATCACACTGTGAAACTAAGCTGTGTGCTAATGCTAATGTCAAAATATGGCAGTTGGTAAGTAATGGTTAGTTAATTTAAAGAGGCATAGAATTTAAGGTTTTAAAACTCCGAGCAAAAAAAGTATCTCACAGATTTACACTGAAGTACCTAAACACAGGTGAAGAGGTAATTTCATATCACATTAAAAGTCTGACTTTGAAAATCAAAGCATCACAACTTCAAAGCTTTATCTGCAAAGGATCACCTGCCCTTTCCAGGGACCAAATCTTTCTGCTGTGATAAAGATGCCGCTAGCACCATGCGGGCAGAAAGCTGGGTGAACACAGCCCAGTTTTCCTAAGGTGCTAGGACAGCCAGAAGCATAAATTGCTGCCATTCGGATGCATGGTGCGTTCGCATTGCTCAGCACTTCCATCCTTGAACGCTCTTCCCTCTATTTTCTTTAAAGTGTAAACCTTGAAATTCTGGGCTTGGTGGTTTAATCTTGGGCTGAAAGCTATGGACTGTGTAGGCAGGACAAGAAGCTGAAGGTTCATACTCATCCTTTCAGCTTTAAAGTATCCTGCCCATCATGGCACGGGGGGTGGAATCAGATGATCTTTAAGGTCCCTTCCAACTCTAACCATTTTATGATTCTATGATCTGAAAATCTATCTTTACATTTTTGCTAGAAATAAAGCCTTTCAGTTGTGTGGTGCCACTGATGTTAAGCATGCAAGGAAATTGACCCACTGTTTTGTACAGTTTCCTCTTTTATTTTCAGTTGTTAAAGGGAACATTAAAAGCTGGTTCGCAGCTCCCACGAAAATGTAGATACAAAATATAGGGGAAGATTGGCCCACGTCGTCCTCTTTGCATAACAAATATAAATATACCCCAGATGTAAATAGCCCAGGCACCAAATAGAACCAGATGCACTTAGGACTGTGACTGGTGAGAAAGTTACTTTTTGTGACCTCTTCACATAAACCAGCTAAAATTAATATTATGAAGTTTCCATGACATTTTAGCAGCCTGGACATAAAGGCTGTTCTATTTCTAAAATCCTCAACATCTTAATATTTTTATAATCACTTGCCCAAAAAGATAACTTACCCTATGGCACAAATGGGCAGAGTAAGATTGTAAAAAAATCATTACGCTAGTGTAAAATGTATTCTTCAATAAAAATATTAGTTTTCTAAATTATTTATGCTGATGACAGATATAGCATAAGTGAACCTCTGTAACGATTTATGTAAACTTTATGTGATTTTTTTGTTAAAAATGGGAGCATACCAATTTAAGAAGCATGATTGCCAAGAAAAGTTAATAGAAAAGTCATAAAGAAACCAATTCCTGAAATTATAGCTTTCCTAGCTTTTCATGTTCTCAGAGAGAACTTCAGATATTAAGAGGATTACTACTCAAAAAAATTTACTTAAGGCATTATCCAGTAAGAATATCTCAATGGAAGAAATACAACAAAAGCAGTGAGTAAGGAAGCCTCAGGCTGAACATTTGTACCAGATTCTTGGGGACTCATTGGCAATTTCTTTCTTTATTTTAGAGGGAAGATGTGATGATTTTCCTTACTCATAAAAACTGCCTAGAATATTTTGGAAAGTCAGCTATGATCACAACATTGTAACTAGTAAAGTGGACTTATGGGGCAAAAAAAAATACCCCTTATTCCCAATTTACAGGGTCACAGGGAGTAGGTCCTGCATCCTGCTAGCAAATCAACAGAAATATGTGTAATCCAGATGTGAACGATTTTGGATATACCTGTACATCACAGCAGAACCCCGCACAAGGAGCCGTGTGGGAATTTGGAGCAAGCTGCTGCATGCATAAGATTGTGAAGCATAACACAAAAATATTGCCAGCTCCTGAAGGTAGGGCAGTTATGGTCTTCACAGCAGCACACTCAAATTCGTGACTCTGACCCCTCAGCATGTATTCCATGGCATGTATGCATTGCCTGCAGTTTTGGAGTTACCTCTAGGTCGGCTACTTTGGGTTTTTCTATATCATTGTGGAGGGTACAAACTAGTATCTAACTTGGACAGAGGCACCTATATGCAAAATTGTGATAAAAAACCACAACTGTCTCTTATAACTTCTGTGCGGCTCAGTTTCCCCCACTGGTGTTCTTTAGCAAGCTTTCTGCTTCCGGACACAACTACACTTCCCACCATGCTGCTCAACACTAATGGCATTCTTATGCCCAATTGATCCAGAAAATAAGCCTGCCTTACTTATCTCCTCAGGGGTGTTTATTTGGTAGGCTTTTCTGGAAGGCTAGAAGAACAAACTTTATGGAAAATGCAGGAATGGGTACCACTGTCTTTTAAAACATAAATAAAAGAAATGCCTCCACCAGATTTTATGCAATAGTGCAATGATTGGAAGACTCTCTCAAGATAAGGGGGAAAGGGACTCTAATTATTTCTTCTGCATAAAGGAAGTTAAATTCACATCTTTCACCTTCCTGGAAAGAGCCAGTCACTGGGACTCCCCCAGTTCTAGCAAGCCACACTTAGAGATCACCGATCCTAATACATTACTGGACTCAAGTGTGCTGTCCTGTGATTGTGTCTGGTCTCTAGGAAATATTGCTGAGATGTATTTGTTGTTCTCACTTACATATTTGTGCAAAATAAGGTTTACACTTGAGTTTTACAAATAGTAATATACTTACATGGGTGCTTAGAAAGTTTAACCTCCCTTGCCATCACCAGAAAGAATTTTACTGAAAACAGGTAAACAACCTGTTTATCACCAGAGCAAGTACTGGGCTTGTCATTATGTTTTGCCTTCCTATTGAATAAAGGGTTTCTTCAGAGTCAGTTAGCTGCTGACTTCCAGCTGTCACAGAAGGGCACTCCAAAGGCATTTTTATAGAGCAAAGACTAACCCATGGCAGGCAAGATGCAAGAGAACTGGATTCCAGCACCAGAGAGCTGTGGCAAGTATTTTGGAAATTATTTTGGCTTAAGTGCCTACTAGCTACATGGGAAAAACAAATTACCTTGAAGCCTAACTAGAATGAGATGTAGCTACAACATGTTTTGTTGTTTCATTTCTCATACCTCTCTCCAGAAATAGTTACTTATCTTTTTTTTTTTTTTTAAATCTTAACATTTTAGTAGAATAAATTCATTTTATTTTTGACGTAAATGTAGTTAGAGCAAAGAAAGATTTCAGGATGGCTGACAAACCTTAAGCATCCATCTTGTCAATATGCGGCAAATCCTTCAGTGCATGTCAGCCTGTTCTTACAGCCCCGAACACCCCAAGTGTCTCCTCTAGCTTGTAAGGTTGGGTCTGCTTACTGGAAATAACAGACTCCAGGTAGGAGATGGCATGCGATTCAATGGGCATAAATCTAAGGATTAGATTTATGACAGTCCCATAATCCAGCAGGCATTAAAGAACTCTAATGTAATCCCAGTTCTTCCTGTAGAATTTAGGATTTGTGAGATGGGAAAAGGACAGAGGGAAAACGAGAGAAAACATTCCTAGCTTAGTGATTATGTATTCACTTGGCAGAGGAAGACACGAGTTCCTGCTCCAAGGACTGTTTATGCATTTTAACCAATGACAATTTCAATGAAAAATCCAAGTACAGAAACAAATTACATCTGATCACTTCTACAGATATTTATCACCGATAGTCATCATCAATCTTAGTCAGCAAACACTACACTGACACCACCTCCCTTCAAATTCTTTAACCACGTTTACTTGTTTGGCATGCAAGAAGACAAACCATCAAGGATGCTGCAACACGCAGAAAATTCCTGCTAACTCAGTTCAAACAGAGTAATTAACAGAATTAATCAATTTCAACTGAATGAGATCAAAGAAATCTCCCATCAGTTGACTGTTTAGAATAACTCAAGGAAGATTAATTTCTATCCCAGTGTTCTCTTGATCCCAATAGCTTGTTGATGACAGAAGAGCAGAAAGAAAGCTTTTTATCATCAATCACTTTCATTATTACTTGAATACCCGCTGTGTACAAGGATCCACACATTCCTCTATTTTTAGACAAGAAAGCAACCTGTCAATAACTGCTGAACTACTAGCCATTCAAAATGACCACTTAGGGAAGAACATACGCATGATAGCTGCTCTGTAGAATATTTAACAGAAAGCTATATATAGAAAACCACAACTTACATTAAAGTGTCACAGTGTGACGCTTAAAGTAAATAACATTAAAGCTGTATATAACAATTACTGATGAACTAAAAGCAATGCATCCTTCAATATACTACTTGCACGTTTTAGATGTGTATACATCTGTATTACCTACACATACTGCATTTATACCCGAGCTATAAGCTCTAATTATTACTATAATTATATTAGTATATCAGAAGGAGTTCATAACAATGAAATAAATATCAGTACTTTAATGAACTTCTTTATACACTCCTATAATGCAACAAAGATAGAGCTATCACGTAGCTAAACAGAGTACTGGCACTGAAATGTGTGACTCTGACCTGCAGCATGGGACTCGCTGTCTTACCATAAGTGTTCCCTAAGGCCTCTTACTACAGACATACTGACATACAAGATGCTGCAGTAGTAAAGTCTGTGACTTTATGTTCCTTAGCCCCATGTTCATTCAGTGCTACAGAATGTGTAATGTCAAGCTGGAGGCTGGAGGGTCACCAGTTTGTGAAAGGAATTAAATGGTCTAGCTGCCTGCAATAATGGAGGACAAGGGTAGGTGACCCAGTCTTCCAGGCCAGATTCACATCTCATCAGTTACTGTGTATTGATGTGATCTCACTTAGATTACACCAGTGTAAATAAAGCCAGCCAAGCTTTGGCCATTATGTCTTTTGATTTCACCTCGTCTCTTACAGCCTTTGGGCTTAGTCAACACAGTGATTTAAAAGTCACCGTGTTCTGCACTGGTGCACCAAGCTTTAGTTAAACACAGATGCAGACCAAAGTTAGAGCCTGAGTTCCCTATATAACATATGGGGAAAGTCAGTCACCCACAAGAGGAACTCATAATGGTCTTCCAGGACCTGCTATCAACTAGCCACTGGGCAACACTACAGAAAAAGAAGTGTACTAAACCCTGTCGAGGTACGGATTTAAGTCTCTCAAGGGAGGATCTATCCACACTTCAAATTCCAGATGTTGTTTTGGTAGGTTTTTTAAAGTACTTGACAAGGATGGAGCAAAAAGTGAAAAAGGAGGAGGAACGGGGGAGAACAAAGAGCTAAAAGGCACCGCGCGCTGCAACTCAGTAGCTGAAGCATCCACCCAGGAGACAGGAGAGGAGATCTGGGCTCACATCCTCTACCTCCCTGTGAATGCTTTAACCAGCAAGCCATTGGGTGGAGTATTTTTAATCCCCAAATTCTTAGCTGCTTATGATTTCAGCAATAAAGCATTTACTATTGGCACCCATGTCCTAACAGGCCAAAACCGAACACTTTTATTCCATTTTTACGCATACCTTATTCAGGCAAATTCCCATCGACTTCAAAGGAAGCATAAGAACTTACAGGCATTCAGTTCTCACATTATCTATGGCTGTGTCTATATTTTTGTTCCCATGCATGCCTTGGCCCGCCCCAGGGTCCTGCTCCACAGAGCGTTCAGACCAACGCCCGGATCCAACATGCCATGGCTCATGCTTGGGCTCTGGGCTTGAGCTTTCCTTGGCATGGGAACTGGGTCTGAGAGGTGCAGGGACAAAGGAACGGTGCATGTCTGGGTCTTGCCCCAGTACAGCAGTGGCATTCAGCCTGCATCTGCTTCTGAGCCTAGGGAAATGAGAAGGACTCCTCCATACCATGACAGAAGTAGCCTACCTGCTTGAGAAGTTTCCATGGATATACGGCAGAGCACAACTCTCAGAAACTACTAACTGTAGGAAAGAACAAAAGGCAAACGCTAAAAAAAAATGCACCTGAAAAAAAGTGTGCGGAGCTTGGTCTTGGACACAGTGGAACTATGAAAAAAAACCCCTTACCCATCATATTCAAAATCAGCGTATGAACCAAGCCAAAACACAGTCACATGTTAATTTAGAACGGAGGGCATGCCAATTATTCAAAGTGGCTTATTCCTTTAGTCCTTACCATAAATTTTCTCTCTAGTACAGACTGCTAAGTCTAGCTAGGTAAGATGTGTGTATTGGCCTCATTACGATAGCATATATATGTTACGACATTGTGAAGTGCTCTTTATTTCATTAATTCTTTGAGGTGGAAAAGTGCTGTTATGTCCATTTTTATCAAAGGGGCCTAGAAAATAGTGACTTGACATTACATAGGGAGTTCCCCGTGGACAAGAAATTTGTAACAGGTTGCAGTTTAGCTCTTCGTGTACTCGGTTGTAAATGTGCACTGAGAGAACTGGGCTATTTTTCTCTTTTGTAATGGACATTTCTTTCTAAAATCTCCAAAACATATAATGGATATCATGATCATGGATAGAAATTTTCTTTAATCATTCACGTGTGTTTAACAACAACTGATCTTTGTTCTACATTTTCCTTAGGGTTCTGTAATGACTGTAATGACTGTTTTTTCTTTTTTCTTGGTGAAATTTGCCTTATATTTTTTTCTTTGCTGTCTATATCTCAATTGAGTTTGGGGGGTTTTAATCTGTTTTTCTTCCTACCTCCAAGAGCTTCTGGCCTTCTAGCTTATACATACTCCCTGTATAAGCTTCTGTTTCCCTCAATAAGTAAAATCCTATGTTTTCAAGAGACTGCTTTGCAATTACATTTAGTTTGTATACAGCTATTATGGAACTGAGTTTGTCACTGCACAACGTGGGCTTTTTCGTTTGTATTCAAATTGACTTAAGATTTCATATTGACATGGGTATCAATATCCAATTTATAAGCAAACAACAATTCCATTCATGTTCAAGGGGGCATTTCAGTCATCTGAAATAGCTCTCTGAGCAATTTCCACAGAACAATCTTCTTCACTGTGCAGAATACTTATACTTAATTTCCTTTTAGGTAGAGCTTCCCACAAATAGTTTTGTTTCTTGCCAAAATAGTAGCTCTATCGAAGGCCAGGCATTTAGTACCCCATTTTGTCCTTCAAGTGTAAACTTTCACATTATTTCTTGCAAATTCATTCCACATGAGAATTGAACTGTTGAAGTTTGTTTGTTTTTTACTTTGTCAATCCATTTTTTTTTTAATAAGACTTGTTTGTCAGCTCAATCTACTGTGCCATCATCTCTTTTCTTTCTAAAACTTGCATTCTCATCCAAGAGTGTTCTGCAGCCTGGCAAACTAACACAGCTGCTTCTAAATGTAAGTCAGAATCTCATACAGTGTTTTGCTCTCAGTTTTAGTCTCTCTACTACAATCTGATCTCAAAATTAGGATCCCATAAACAGGGAAAAAAGTATGTTTTTTTAAAAAAATATTTTCTCTTTTGGGTGTTTCACATGTAATTAATCCTCTCAGAATTTCATTCTTTCAAAGAGCATGACTCTCTAGACTTTTTTTAGCACAAACTGGTAATTAGACTGCTCTTCTTTAATTGTAGGTTATTAAATAATATCCACTGCCTCTGCCCTGAGGTTACTGGAAAAAAGAGTAGCTAGCTTTTACCTACCTTTCTCTTTAGAAACTTTTCAAAGAGACAAAATTCTCCTTTAATCCTTCTGCCTGATGCTTTTCTTGAGAACCCCAGATGCAATAGCTACATGCCTTAGCTGCTATTCCAGGTCCTTCATCCCTCACATTTCACAGAATCAGAATGGTTAGAGTTGGAAGCGACCTTAAAGATCATCTAGTTCCAAACTCCCTGCCATGGACAGGGACACCTCCCACTAGACCAGGCTGCTCAAAGCCCCATCCAGCCTGGTCTTGAACACATCCAGGGATGGGGCCTCAACAACTTCCTTGGGCAATTTGTTCCAGGGCCTCACCACCCTCAGAGTGAAAAATTTCTTCCTGATATCTAACTTCTTCCAGTTTGAAGCCATTACTCCTCATCCTATCAATACATGCCCTTGTGAAAAATCTCCAACTTTCTTGTAGGTCCCCTTCAAATACTGGGAGGCTGCTATAAGGTCTCCCCAGAGTCTTCTCTTCTCCAGGCTGAACAACCCCAACTCTCTCAGCCTGTCTTCACAGGAGAGGTGCCCCAGCCCTCTGATCATCTTCATGGCCCTCCTCTGGACTCACTCCAACAGGTCCACATCCTTCTTGTGCTGAGGACTCCAAGGCTGGACGCAGTACTCCAGGTGGGGTCTCACGAGAGTGGAGTAGAGGGGCAGAATCACCTCCCTTGACCTGCTGACCACACTTCTTTTGATGCAGCCCAGGATGCAGTTGGCTTTCTGGGCTGCGAGCGCACGTTGCTGAGTCATGTTGAGCTTCTCATCAACCAACACCCCCAAGTTCTTCTCTTCAGGGCTGTTCTCAATCCATTCTCCGCCCAACCTGTATTTGTGCTTGTGATTGCCTCGGCCCAGGTGCAGGACCTTGCACTTGGCCTTGCTGAACTTCATGAGTTTCACAGAGGCCTCTCAAGCCTGTCCAGGTCCCTCTGGATGGCATCCCTCCCCTCCATCCCTTTTCTTCTATCTTTCTGACACTGAGTACATGGTTCTTTTTCTGTCTCTTCTTCAGATACCAAGAGTGCTCTTGGTGGTAAGTAATGCAAGTGCCAAGGTTGGATCTAGTAACTATGATGAATATTTCCAATTGTAACAGGTAAACTGACAAATACATATCAGGTATATGTAACACCGGGGCTTGTGAGGGAGGGAACCTGATCCTTCTTCCTCTTGCTGTTGATCTGTTCTGATTCAAAGCAATACATTGCACAGGGAATGTTACAGTTCTGCCCAAGACTATTCAGGGCACAATTATCCTTAAACCCTTGCTTCATCCTGAGTCTAAAATAAGCTTTGTGGCTATAGGGAGGAGATTCTTATCAGCAGTAGGTCTCTTATAAGTGAGTGGGGAGAGTTAGCACTTTCTGAAAGGAACCCAAAGTAGCCAGCCCCAGATCCAAAAGCCACCAAACATCACACATTTGGGTACTGATTCCTTCAGACCCACCTACAAACAGCATTACCCATGTGGGCCAGTGCATTCTGGTTCCTGATCCTGGTGTTCATAAAATCATAGAATCATAGGGTTGGAAGGGACCTCTGGAGATCATCTAGTCCAACTCCCCTGCCAGAGCAGGGACACCTTAGAGCAGGTTGCACAGGAACGCGTCCAGGCAGGTTTTGAATGTCTCCAGAGATGAAGACTCCACCACCTCCCTGGGCAGCCTGTTCCAGTGCTCTACCACCCTCAAGGTAAAGAAGTTCCTCCTCATGTTTAGGTGGAACTTCCTATACTCAAGTTTGTGCCCGTTACCTCTTGTCCGGTCACTGGGCACTACCGAAAAGAGCCTGGCCCCATCCTCCTGGCACCCACCCTTTAAGTATTTATAAGCATGGATCAGGTCCCCCCTCAACCGTCTTTTTTCCAGACTAAAGAGACCCAATTCCCTCAGTCTTTCTTCATAAGAGAGGTGTTCCAGTCCCCTAATCATCTTGTTGTTATCACTGTCTGAACACAGACACTGTCACTTCAGACAGTGTTATCACTGTCTGGACACAAAGAACAGCGACATAACAAGCTGGGCCCTTCTAGTCTGTTTTAACCAAATTTATTAGAGGCCCTGTTAAATCCACCATCTTGTTTATACTGATTAGTTTTGCTAGTATTAACAATACATAGGAGGTAGGGTTTGGCCAGCAAGTGCTATCTGAGTGCTGCACGCCAACCCATGGGCCCCAGTGAAACATCAGTGGGAAAAATGCACTTAGTTCTAGTCATTGGTGCTCCACAGAAATTAACACAAAGAGGAGCAGAAAAGACTTCTAGATGGATTCTGTCAGAAGAAACTGGAAGAGCTCGGCTCACTTTTATTCTGGCAAAATAAAGGCTGAGAAGACATCTGATCGCTATGTGTCGATCAATCAAAAAAACTTTTTTGAGCTAAGGGACCATGTTGGCACAAAACCAAAACCAGTCAGTGAATAAATTTTGGCTGGAAATCACAAAAAGTATGAGAAGAGGCAGCTTGTGGAACAAACTCTCAATAGGGAGGATGAGAACAAAATCCTAACGTTGTAAAATAGAGGCCGGTCAATTTATAATAAAGATTTGTCTGACATGCTGCCTCCAAAAACAGGGGATTGGTCTGAGGCTCCACAGAGAGATGGTCAACGTCCTGACCCCATAAGCCACATTCTCCAGTCTTCACAGAGCCACACAGACTTCAGAGAGCTGTAGGGAGAGCGGATAGCTCAGCAAGTCCCAGATCTTTTACTGTTCCCTTGGGGATTTGGGCTGGATGGCCTCTGCATCCCAGACAAATTCATGCCCATTGCCTTATGTTCCCCAGCAGACTCCAAACCAATGCAACCCACTGCCACATGACCGCTGTAACCCCAGCATGGGAGTTCATTTGGCATGCAGCTCAAAAAACCCAAGAACTTAATCCCAAACCCTTTCAGCCACACACACTGAGATGTAACATTCTCCCAACCCACAGCTCTCAGGTACCAGGCTGGCCCTTCTCCAGACTAAACAGAGGAAAAATCATCTGAAAGAATGTCTTTGAGAGTAAGATTTTTTTTCAAGAACTTGTCCTCTGATCTCCTGTATTTTTAGCAACAATAGCACTAAGAACCACAGTGAAAATAAAATATTTTTATGCTAAATTATCATCATCAGGCTGAAACACTGTATTGATAACTTGAGAAGATTTGAGATTTAAGAGGCAATAATGGTGTCCTGGACTGCATGCTCTACCAAAGCCAAAACACTTGCAGCAAGTTACTGTCAAAGCCAAGGATATGTGCCGTTTATTAATAGAAGAAGAAGCTATTGCTGAGTTAAGAAGTAGCCTCAAGTTACTAATATAATTAAAATTTTTGATTAAATATTAAGATGAATGAAAAAATTAAATTGTGAGCTGTCAAAATGCCAAGTAAATAATTTAAAGACAGATTTAAAAGCAGTGGGAACACCCTTTTTCTGCTTTTTCTACTTCTTCATCTTACTAACCCTTTTTTACCCTTTCTAATATAATCCTCACACTCTTCTCTGATATTTGCATAGGTTAGCGAGGTTACTTTCCCCTACAACTGTTTATAATACGTGTTTGGAAATGGCAGAAGAGGCTGTACTTGTTCCCATGCGAAATAGAAAGAATGTCATAGTGAATAGGAGGACAACCCTTTCTGGGGCAATCACAGGGAACAAAATATGTGTTTGTGGATAGAGCTAAGAAAATGAATCAGAAGAGCGGGCATGGTCTGATTGTGGGTTTTTCAGTTATCTAAATGTTTTCTTTTCAGTATTTTTCCATCGCCATTTTCTCCGCTGTTAAGAGTTATTCTTCTTACTTTGGGTAAATAAAAAACCTTTACTTGTTTCATCTAAAGCGTGTCAGAGGCTGATATGACTTTTTTGCTGCTGAGGAGGATCTAAGAAGCCAGGCAATTGCTGAAGCTAAACTAAGGCGGCAGCATGTGCACTGACTGCACAGGTAGTCAGAAGCTAGATCTTCCCACACATGTGAATGCCTTCTTCCACATACTGTGAGAATGAAAACTTTTTAAAACTTTTTAAATTTTGTTGTTGTTGTTAAGAACAACTAAGTAAAAGACCCTCACACATCCTGCAAAAGCAACTAGCCTGTAGGTCAGGACCCTCAGCTAGAATGTGGAAGAGTCAGTATTAATCTGCTTGATCTGACCTTAACTAGCCTGGCAGAATCAAGGAGTTGCATTATTGTGGCCATGGTGGAGCTGAAATGCAGGTTCCCGTGGGAAGTTTCAGTTAGGCTGGTGTTTTCCTGTGAGCAAAGGTTTTTGCTTGAAGAACTGGCTTCTGTCACCAAAGACATTTTATTACACCTCAAAAAAAATTCTCACCATCTCCAATACATGGTAGCAAAGCATAAAAACACAGCCTTGTCCACGCTATAGTAGATGTGCGTTCCTGCTGCCTAGTTCTGTCTGCCACTAACCTGGATGAAGGCATTAGTCTTTCATGAGTGTTGTGCATCCCTATTACTATATGCTAACTCTGCAGTGATGCAAAAAGACACCCATAACTAGAGTACAGGGTATAGTTACATCCATGCACAAAAGCCGTGCGTGGCTAAGGCACTATGCAGTGTTGAATAGTGTAAAATGAGAGTTCCCACCCCATCATTTTTCACATAGATTATAGGAAATGGAGCTCTAATGCACACTTTAATGTTAGTTTAAAATGAAAAGTGAACAGTGCCCAGTGGGTCAGTGAATACATTTTGGAAAAGCCAACACAGAGGTTCCCAGACAAATGCCTACCTAGTTGGAGAATTTCGAAAGGACGGTTGGGAGTTCAGTAGAGAAGACAGTAGACTTCCCCCGTTCTTAACTGTGAGGACTGCCAACCTGTGCCAGGAATGTCCCTCTGCTTAAGAAGTGATGATTTTCTGTCTAGAGACCTGTCATACAGGCTACCTTACAGCACACTCTCAAGTCATACAGCTGGAGGCATCCACAGTTCTGCCATCACTGTCCCGTCACAGTCCTGCTGCCCCATAGCTTTACATGTACTTGAGGTTTTGTGAAGAAGCCGTTCTGCACCCACAGCTAAAAACAGGATTTCTGCAGTGTTTGTTATGGTTTACTAGAAATCCCAAATAATTTTGCAAAGCCTGTTGATAAATGTGTTTCCTGGATATAGCTGCATTTTTCTTTCTTGTCGTGATGCAATGACAGGACGTTTTATATCCATCAGTTTTCAATTTGATTTTCTAAGCCACCCTATGCCATAGCTTTGCACTTGTGTTTAGCACGTTTGCATTGTGAAGATGTTGTTCTCTTCCTTGCACAAGTGCTCAGTTGTCTATGGAAGCAATAGCATCAGTATCTTATAGAAAATTTCTATACAGAATTTCATTCCTTATCTGCATGCCTTCCTTTTTACCACATAATAGCAGTCTGGGTAAGCTCTTCATGGTGGTGTCTCCTTCTGCTGGATACTGCTGGATACAAGTGGTTTTTTGAATACAAATATCCCAGGCTCCTTACAGTCTGTATGAAGACAGGATTAATGGAATGAAGTATATAAATGACCAAAAATTTATATTTTTCAAGGTCAGTAAAATATGGCTTCTTCTCTCTGAGGACAAGTGATAGGACAAGAGGAAATGGACTCAAGTTACGTCAGGGTAGGTTTAGGATGGGTATTAGGAAAAAGTTCTTCACAAAAAGGGTTGTTAAGCACTGGAACAGGCTGCCCAGGGAAATAGTTGAATCACCATCCCTGGAGGTATTTATAAGACAATAGACGTGGTGCTTAGAGTCATGGTTTAGTGGTGGTTTTGGCAGTGTTAAGTTGCTGGTTGGACCTGATGATCTTAAAGGTCCCTTCCAACCTAGAAAATTCTATGATTCTATGATTTTACTTATGCCAAAACAGCTTTTTCTCCTTATATTCATAAAGGAAAGGCTTTTCAGATGCAATTTTCATATATATTGTATATTTTAAAGAATACCAGAAGTATACCATTGCTACCAATTCCTTGTTCATTAAACTGATCTTTTTTTTACCATTGGAAAAGAGGCACAGGTTGTGTATCAGCTTGTTTGGGATTTTTTAATATCAGGTTGCATTTATGTAGCAAGAGAACCAAGACTCTTGCAGCAACTCTAAGTAGCTAAAGAAAAGATTCCCAGAACATTTGCTATAGAGGCAAATGGCAATACAGTTCATGTGCAGCAACCAGACAACGATGAAGAAAAACTGTCTAGTTAAGTATCTGCAGTGAAACATTGGTTTCACTGAGTTTTGTTATTGATTTCAATGGAGTTTTACACTTAATTTTACTTCTGTATCATACACTTTGGTAAAGGCAAGAATTCTGTCCCACCTTGAAGAGGACAAGTACTGGTACTTTCTACTTTGGTTCACAGGCTGAGAGCTGGCCATTTCTCAGTAAGGCACAGAACCACAATAAATCTATTGCTGTCACATTACGTGCTAATTGCCACAGTCTCAAAAAGGACTCAACTCCAAGCAGCACGTACAAAGAACATAGGGAAGCTGTAGCATGCAGCATCTCCCAAGTGTCTTCTCTCTCTACGTTTGCTGATGGTACAAAGAGAGATGATTGTGGCTCAGAAGACAGATGGCAAAGTAAACCCCATATTCTGAAATACCAACTACAGCAGGTCTGACCTACATCAGGAGGGCTCTTCAGTGAGGACCTTCCCTGCCATTTTCTTGCAACTGTTCTGTTCATAGGAAATTACATTCCAGAGGCTATCAAATCTAAGAAGCAGTGACTTATGCATTAATAGGATTTTACTTTTAGTCTCCTACGGTTTATTCTTTACATGGGTTTTCCAAATTAAAGCAAATGTATGATGATGCCTATCACTTTTCTTCATGTTATTTCTGCATATACATCAGCAACAGGGGCTATACATCTTTCCACTAGACCAGATTATTTCTGCAGCTGTGTTTTTTATATTCTTCTTGACTAATGGTTTTCACAATTCCTTAAAATAATTACAGTAACATTTGAAAATAGTCGATGTCTCATCTGAAGCACCACAACATTCTAAAAAAGTCCTCAAGAAAACTTTAGAAAACTTTTCCTAGATGAATTGGTAGTGGATATCGTTTCACTATTTGAGTTGGTTCTTTGCAATAGCCAAGGTTATACTGGAGGTAGCACACCTTTAAAAAAAGTATATAATGCAAGTTCGTTGTGATTTTCAAAATGCTGCACTCACCTCCAATGTTTGATTTCTTTCTGCCTGGACTTCTTTGGAAGCAAATGTTTATTTGTGTGACAGATCAGACTACGTAAACCAGGCTCAACCAGCAACATGAGCACATTACAGATGGACCCTGCTGATCTGCTTCCCTTTCTACAGGAGAGTTGGACAGAAGTAGTTTGGGCAGCACTGGTACTGTAATAGTCAGAGCCTCTTATTTGAACACGTAACCAGGTGTTCAAGGCTCTGGTTTCTTCATGTGAGAGGAACAGTGAGGCTGAACGTAGATCTCTTCTGGTATATATGTTGGTTACCATGCATGGCCAGCAGCTCCCATGGCCTCATTGATTAACACCATGAGAGTACTCCAAAAAGGGGATGAAGATTCAACTCTCAGAGCTGTTGAAGCTGCCCAACCTCAAGCCATGTGTTTATAGATGGCGATACGATCTGAGCTCCTGTCTTCCGTGTGACAAAAATCACCTGCACAACCTCTGGTATGGCCTCTGCATCCCTCCCACCCCTTCTGGTACTATGGTAACATCTCTGAAGTTATCCTCGTCAACCAAGAAATGGTTCTCAACCAAGTCTGAGAAAACAGAGCATGTTGTCAGCACTGTCTTTGGCATTCTGCTAACTTTCCTGTGTGTACATAAGTGCACACAATACACTAAGTTGTTTTGTAATCAAATGTAAAGCAAATGGTAGGTGGGAAAATGGAAAGATCTGTTTGAGGGAATAATGGTAATATTAGCAAGATGATAAAATCATTATGTAGGCATGTCTCCTACTGAGGAGTTTTTGTTTTTTACGTGCCTTTTTGTGAAGAGTGGGAAACTATGAAAGAGGCATTACAAGAAGCAGAGAAAATCCAAACAAATGCCCTTACCTCAACCAAACAAGAACCCAGCACACATCTAAAGGCAAGTCAATGGGAATTTTGCCTTATTCTTCAGTGCTACAGTCCCAGCCGCCCTTAATGATAATGTTCTTTATTTTATAAATTATACTACAATCCGTAAGTTGTTTATCTCTGGTCATATGATGTGTTTTCTATTAAAATATAAGTTATGTGGTTTTACCAGTTTGCAAGAGATTTGACCTTTCACTTCCCTTTCTCTATTACCTACCAACACATTTTTAGACAGTGATACATTTCTGGTTTGGAACGTGATGAAAATGAAAACAGAACAACAAAACAGCAGGCATTTCTCAGCAGCATAAAGGACAATAAAACTGGAGATTCCATGATTACTGTGCAACTCGATGAGTTTTCAAATGAACAGTTCAGCAACCACCACTCCATCACTCAAGTGACTGTTAAGACAGATTTTTTTCTGGTATTAACAGACGCTCAGTTTATAACATTATACAGCATATATTACTCCAAATCTTTGAGGAAGAGAACGAGTTGAAATAATTTTTCTCCTAAATAAACTATGCATAAAATTTTCAGTACAAACGTATGAAATGGAAATAATTTTTTTCAGCTTTGGTGCAAGTTTCGGTCCATGTTCAATACAGATATGAGCAACATATTTTGTCTTAGAACATAGGGTTGGCAGGTTTTCTTCTATTTGTCAATCAATTTGGAATGGATTGTTATGCCTATATAGAATCCCACTGATTTTATACATGGAGATTTATATACTTATTAGGTAGCAGGAAAAAGTGAGGTTATAAGCTCCCTTAAGTTGTTTGCTAGCTGATCTATCTGTGTTCCAGTACAACAGCTCCTAAAACTTCTAATTCATTTTGTGGAAAAAAATGTTATTTTTCTCTGGGCTTCTCTTCCCACCACATATCATCAGTAAAAAGGATTATATTATAATCTTAATCCCGATCCCAAAGTAAATAAAATAGTTTGCTAATTAAGTTTATGTATTCTGAATCACTTGGTTTCACCATCAAGCTTTTAAATAAGTGACTATTCTAATTTGTAAAGAGTCTAAGACAAAAAAAAATCCAGATCAATAGAGATATTAGGATATATTTGGGGCCTTTAAATTAGTTTATATGCAGAATCAAAATTAAGAAGAAGTGACATCTTTTTTTGTTACATGTAACCAACAGCAGGCATTTTTCATCTAACATGGGTCAGATTAATATTTAAATAACTAATATGGGATATACTGGTCTCCCTGTACATCCTCTTAAGTAAGACACTGCAGGCGATACTAGCAGCCTTTAATTTGATGCAAAAATCAAACTTTTAGGTTTTGATGACTATCATTTTAGTGCCATATATTTAATTTCAAGGAATCACAATTATTTTGTCAAAGAATAGCCTGCAGTAATGAAAACAACCTTCCATTCTTCATGATCGTTAATCTTTAACATATTTCAGATACTTTTTTTCATTCAGAGAATAAGTGATGTTCATAGATCTACAAATGTATTAAATCATTTGTTTAAAAATCAAAACAACATCTTTCAAATACCTCCATTTTTACCCAAAGCAGGCAGAGCACCTGAACCAGCCTCACAGGCAGTCACCTCTCCTGTTCAGTCCTTCCCTCAGTGGAGTGTTACCAGCCCTGTGGCCCCACACTTGTACAAACCCCTACAGAGACAACACATTTCTAGAAGGCAGTTTCTTGCCTGCTAGAAGCAGGCTTTCAGGGTAGACTTTTGTCCTTGCTGCCTGTTTGTAAATCCATCTCATAAACCAGAATCAAAGATGTGGCTCCGAAGTTGAAACTAGAAAGCCGCCTAAAAGTGCGACTTTGTGGCCCCTGGCCACGTGCAAAGTTATCTGCTACAAAAGGACTATTGATCCAGGGAACAGATGAAGCTCTGCAGTTTTAGCTTCTATTTAAGAAGGAAGAGGCACTCCACCTAGCTCGATATTTACTATGCACCCTAGATAGGGGAGAAAATGCCTTCCTATTAACTTAGGCATTGGTTAAAGCATTTTAGATGTTATGAAGCAAAGAAATTATGTTCTTTTTCTTTTTAAAAACATCCTGATTCTCCTTTTATTTTTTTTTTAACTAGAACTTTGCAAAATTTGATGCTTCAAGCTCACTAGTTGGCAATCCAATGCTTTTGCTGTTTCATGTGGGTTCATGCATCCCAAGTTTTGGTTTTAATTTCATATTTTTCTGAAATAAATGTAGTTGTTAAAATGGATTATAGACTGGCAAAGGAATTTTGCTTTTATGCCTAAGAGCATGTCTTTATAGATCTGAGAGTGCAGATTCCTGCAGAATGAGTGTAAAGCATATTTTAGAGAGCAATTTTTAAAATCTTTCTCAACACTTCATAACATAGAACATGACTCTCTTTAAAAAAATAAAATAAAAAATATCAATTACTTAGTTAAGTGTCCCTGCAATGCAATGGATTTATTTCAAGAATTAAAAGACATAGTCTTCCTTTTGGATGTCTGATTTTCACAGAATCACAGAATGGTCAGGGCTGGAGATCTCTGGAGATCATCTAGTCCAATCCCCCTGCCCGAACAGGGTCACCTACAGCAGGTTGCACAGGACGGCATCCAGACGGGTTTTGAATGTCTCCAGAGTGGGAGGCTCCACCACCTCTCTGGGCAGCCTGTGCCAGTGCTCTGCCAACCTCAAAGTAATGAAGTCCCTCCTCATGTTAAGATGGAACTTCCTATGTTCGAGTTTGTGCCCATTACCTCTTGTGCTATCGCACAAGTGCTGCGCACCACTGAAAAAAGACTGTTCCCATCTACCTGGCACCCTCCCTTTAAGTATTTATAAGTATTGATAAGATCCCCACTCAGTCTTCTTTTCTCTAGACTAAAAAGACCCAAGTGCCTAAGCCTTTCCTTGTAAGAAAGATGCTCCAATTTCCTTATCATCTTCGTAGCCCTACTAAAGTTTAAGAAAGTAAAAACCTTACTGTTAATGCCGTTCTGTAAATTATCAGCGTTTCAGCAAAAGGATGAAAGTAACCATCCAGAACTCAATCTGCCACAATTGTCTCTTATTTTACTGAAGTGGGGTTGCTTTAGTTAGTCTAAGTGCAGAAAGGACTTAAATTCTTTGAAGCATACAGGGATGGAAAGCTGCAGAGCTGTACTGAGGTCAGTTTGCTCTAGTTTGATAGAGGTGAGAGTTAAAAAGCTCTCTGCAGAAAGCTCTATCGCCAGGCACCCTTGTTCTGACAACAGGGTCTCTCTTGCCTGGATTAGTACTTGGTTCTTCTCTCTTCTTCCCCAGTCCATACAGGCTGAGCACTAAATCTCACAGCCTTGTCGCTGACAGCTCTCAGCCACTCAGCCTCCCTTGCTCCCACCACTAGAACCCTGTGCTTTGGCACTGTGTCCTTGCATAGCTGCAGAGTAGCATTTCATCTATGATAGTTAGTCATTTACAGACAACATAGCATCTACTTAACCCACTGAGTGCTAGTCATGCTATTTCAAAGACTGAACAGTGACCAAAGAAAGCTGATCTCCATCTGCTTCCAAAACACTGGGAACAGAAGCTGAACACTGAAGACAGGCTAATGTTCTGCAACTTTTGTCACTGATTTTGATTTAGGAGCGTGCTATTACAACAATGCTTCAGGAGGCAAAAACTCAAAGTCATGGCCATTTTTACTCAGTGCTTATTCAGAAAATTCATGCTGGACTCTTTTGCCCAAACAGTTTGGGTTGTTTGTATCAACAGAACCCAGAACCCGCCCAAACTTTATGGGTACAATAGTCAAAGTGTGCAGACAGAACGGTTATGAAAGGAATTTTTAGATCCTGGCCTAAGCTCCTGGGGATGTGAAAGGGGAGGTGGGAAAAACCCACAGCACAGCACACTTGTGCTAGACTGCTGTGGAATCCTGGACTATAGTATATTACATTTCACTGTTAGCCTGCATTTTATCTTTAAAGGAAACACTGCATGAATAAAATCATCCCTCTCCCAGCCCACTCTGACCCCCCTTTAGAAAGATGTGCTCTCTTTGGGTAACTCAAAAATCATGTACGGACAACTCTATGCATTTACTGTAATGCTTCATGTAGTAAGTATTGTCTCAAAACACAAAATTGCTAAAAAGTGGCCATGACTACTTTAAATCATGTGTTTTTTTCCTCTCCACTAGTCAAAAATGAAGAAGGATGTAATAAATAAAACAGTGGAAAGAGGCCAAAAAGGTATTGTCTTCATGTTATTTTGTGGTTTACTGCATCGTATCGGAGATCTCAGCATTATACCATGTTGAATGTTATGTGAATTTGCCTGCCAGCATAGAGCGGTTCCATTCTCTTCCAGAAGTGCATGTAGGAAGTAAATCCTCTCTTTTAATTACAGATTAATTAAGATGGGAAGTGGTTACACATACAAGAAAATTAAACTACCATCTATTTTATCTATGCCAATCAATCACATTAAAATAAAAATATGAAAAATCTACTTAATCTCAACATGATGCCTCTCAACTTCTCAAACATGTTTATCTTTTTGACTTCATATTTTAAAGGTATTATGAATTAATTTCCATCTATTTTTTTTCTCAATCTAAGGGCCAGGAGAAACACAAACCACACATACTAAGCATACATAAATTTAAATAATCTCTGCAAACTAAGTCTGTACAGCTGTAGTGGGTTGACAAATGCCTGGCTATATTTATTGATGCAGATCCTTAACTAATCTAGAAAACTAGAAAATTTGAAGACCAATGGAATAATAGAAGAGAGGCTACAGGAATAAAGCATCATCCATTTGGTGGGAGCATGATGTAGTATGTAACAAAAATATTTGCAAGGCGAACAGTTAGTCAAACAATGAGTACCAGTTCTGGGACAGCCTTCTACTGAGAGTGAACCAACTCTCTTTTGACATGTACTCTAATGTACCTTTCAGATTTAATGCCACAGATAGATACAGAAAAGGATTGTGTCCAACTAATCCAAGTCCCTATATGAAACTTCCATTTCAGAGAGGACAGAGTTGCTACTTCCTTCCCTTTTCTTTTGAAAAGTAATTTTTGTTTTTAAATTTTAAGTTGGTGTAATTTCACCCAATAAACAGCAAGTAACTGAAGTTATATTCACACATTCTATAAAATGCAGATTGCATAATATAGCATGATGGCTCTGTTCCATTATGCTTCATTACTAGGTTGAAAATTACTGACACTGTACATTTTTGTCTTTAGTATTCCATCATTTTAAAGTATGACTGCACTGTATGTTACTCTGTGTAGTAAATAATCCAAAAACATTTCCCGCCTGGCACCCTACTAACAGCAAGCAACACCTTCTTTCCCAGGTGGTCCTGCAGTCTTACTTAAATTCTAGTTAAGTAATTACATTCTGCCTGCCTGAGGTCTCCTTCAGACTTTGCAAATGTATTCTTCATTTGTCATGAGTTTGTAGTGGTGCTGCAGGCTATGGAACAGCTGCACTTGGGTGCTACAGCAGTCTTGGTACTTCAGGATAACTTACCTCAGCTGTTTTCCATACTCTTTAGAATAATGGCATAAAAATTGATAAAAAATAACTTGGTGGTGGTGTTTGTTTTCAGTACTTAAAAATAAATGCTTGAGTTCATCACCTTCCTAAAGATTCCTACACAGTCTTCCTAACTACTCATTCTTCAGCTTTAATGCTAATGGTTGACAGGTTATCTAAAGCCTCTGACATTTCTTCAGAAAGCAATGTTAAACTAATTCTAGTGAAAAATATGTAATTACTGATACTTTGAGAGGGCAGACAAGGAAGGAAAGTAAAACAAGGAGAAATCACTGTAAGCTGGGCTTTTTAATCAGTAATTCCAGCCTGAACATTCACATCCCAGCTACACACCTTATAAAGGGAGTATAAGATAAAGGATTCAATTAATTCAAAGAAAAGTGGTCATTCAGGGTTAAGTATTTTGGAAGGCATAATTTCAGCATAATTAAGCATTCAAAACAAAGATAAATTCTACTTCACTTTCAGAAATATTGAACAGTAGACAGTAATCCAAAGGAGACACAACCCTGCAAACAACAGAACTCCGTCAAAGAATAGTTCCGTTACATGGCACTAAAGGTTCCATTATGAAGGTGATAAATTGTTTATTACCAATCCAACACAATTACTCAAGATTATGTCCATAGCCCTTAGTGAGGGCTCACACACAAAAAACATTCATATATCACATTGGAAGGAAGCAGACATTTTCTAAAGGGTTGTGGTTTTGTTGTTGTTTTTTTTTTAAAAAAAGACAAAAAAAAATCAGAACAAAAAATACACAAAAGGAAAGGAAATATTGTAAACCCAGAACAGCCCCTTTTGTGGTGGCTCAAAAGACTCATCTCTAATTCAGAAACCTACAGTGCAAGTCCCTAGTCTGACAGAGATCTGCAAATAGATTTTCCTCTTCCATGCAGTTTAAGCTCTAGAGATTTCTCTCTCAGATTTTGGCTAGGATTTTCCTTAGGGCCTGAGAAAACTTTCCAGTCAAAACTTACATACATGCTGATAATTCCCAAATAAAAACACAAGGACCTCCAATATCTGACTACAGTAGGGAGTACTCACACTAATATGTTTAAGTGAAAGCATGTTTTAATTAAGTAGGTTTTTTATAATGATCAGTCTATTCAACAGTTTATTCATCTCCAAGCTCCAAATTAATCATCACATTGTTATATGTAAATAAATATGCACAGTATTTCAGTGGTATTTGTGATTGGATCAAAGTTAAGGATCTTTCCAACTTCCCAAATAATCATTCTCAGTAATACCATACTGGATAACTGATGCAATTTGCCTAAATTATGCCATTGAGATATAGCAAATCTTCAGTATATACACAAGTGTCAGGTCTAAACAGACCTCACTACAAAACCAACACTTCAAACGAAGAGCTATTAACTAAAATAAGACACCTTTATTTAGAACGGATACGTAAGTCATTGAGGCATTTTCTCCAATTTAACTATTAAACAATTAATCTAATTCTACATTCTAGTCCACCATCTCAAGTGATGGAAACTGATTAAAAACTGTGAAGCTTAACTAAATTATTTGTCTATAGTAGTGGTACTTACAGTAAAAATTATGTCTTGCTTGTGGGTTCCTCATTTGGTGATGTAATATTCAGAAGTCACCATGCTTTTGTTCTAAGATAAAGCATTTCCTATATCGCTGTCTTTAAGGAGTCTTCTGAACAAGTCATTTCATCATAACATATTCTCTTCCGAAGTACACGTATGTTTTCTCTCTGTATTTCCTGTCCAAAATACTCAATGTACACATAAAAGTAAACTCGTGAGTTACTAAATATGATACATGGCACATATATCATGTTTTACATTTTTATAATGCTTTACAAAGGGCAGCTAATTGAACAGCTTAGGAAGCGCTCAGAAACCTGAACAAAAATTACCCAGAGTCCCTTAAAAGACTGAGTCATAGTATCTCAAATGTTCCAGAAGGTTTTAAAAGACCACAGCTTCTTTACTATAAATGAATAGATGAAAATCAGTGTTCCCATTAATTCTTCCTTTCTTAAGCATCATTCACATCAAACATGCATATGCAGTATGCAGTCTAATTGCCGCTGAAAGACACCCAGTATGTTGTAGTGTCAGGTGCGCCTCAAAGTATACAATTTGCTCCATTGTTTAAAGGAGGAAGACTTACATTGCTACAATTTCTTTCTTAATTAATAAGTTTCTGAAGTAGCAGTCACAAAACAGACTTTTAAGCATCTTTTCTCAACTGTATCAATAGTTATTGATGAGGACAAGGGAGAAAGGAATAACATAATCTTTACAGGGTTTGATTTAATTTTCTGTAACTTTTTTTTAGAAATTTAATCCACTCTTCCTCCCCGTGGGCTGCAGTGTTATGATTATCTCAATTATAGATTTTGAAAAAAGGACTCATTTATTTAGCTCCCTACCTTCAGTTGCACACAGATTTGCTAAATTCAGATGTCAGTAATTATTGAATTCCTTAAAAAAATAATATGGCAGAGCAAATCATATCACATAGGAATTTTACACAGAAAACCCAGTCTGTTAGTCTTTGTGAAAATGTAATTCTGTCACCTAAAAAAGTAGATAAATAATACATTTTAAGTAATGTGGTGATATGGCAGTCATATAATCTTATTCTTAAATTTCTGATATATCATTTTAAATATTTTTATTTAAAATATATATCTGATATATCATTTTAAATATGGGGAGGGGTTAAGAGAATAAATGTAACTATCTATCTTTCTTAAACATTCTGTAATTCACTTGTAAATATATCTATCCGCAAACAAAGGAATATTATTTTCAGTAAAAGAAAGTCTGGCTTGACCCTTGGGACTTTAACTTATAGCCCAACAGTTGAGCATGCTTGATTTCCAATCCACTACTTAATAATCCCTATTCTTCTATGGCAAATAGATGAACTCCTCTAGAGAAAAAGAAAATGATCTGAAAAAACTGTTTCTGAAGGCAACATTACAGAGAACTCATTCCCACTCTTATTCAATTAAAAAGGAACTTTTTCTCACGAATTTCACAGGTTGGTAACCTGGGCCCAGGCTCTGGAAACAGACCCACATTTGATAGCATTAAAGCAATTACAGTGCTCATGGCCAGTCATATGACGTCATTTCTTAAGATTTTCATAGAACCTCTTAATATGGAGATGTGCCATATGTGAGTCCCTGTGATAGATACTTCAATAGTTTCACATACCTAACTTTTACAACTTTCCAACAAGAGCTCTAAAATAGTTAATATTTTGCTTAAAGCCCTGATGTCTGAAGTCAGGCAAATATTTTAGAATACAACATTTTTTTCTTTGATTTCTTGGTCTTTTGTTTGCAGTGAAGAGCTGGAAATACGAGTTGTAGTTGACAAAGACCAAATAAAATACGATCATAGTAGTATTTTTTATTAATTTTAAAACTTTATACTTACCAAGAGCCTGACAGCTATGATGAATATGTAGATGCAAATTAAAGGAAAATCTGCCTTGCAGTAAGACTTAGCTATGTATTATTTGTTAAGAAGTCACTAGTGCAAGGAGTTCTTTGATTAGAGAACGTTTTTTATTTTTGTGCATTTTAAGTACAGGATCCCAGCTACCCTGTAAGCAACTGCTTGAAGTAACAGTTCTCATAGACAATACTCCACTGCTCCCATTTAATTTGAAGTGATAAAGATCTTTTGATCCAGCTTTCAGTCTCTCTGTGAAAATAAACATGTAAATGCTGCCACCTAAGAACCAACAATTATCAATCCCACAGAAAACCAAGCCCCAGGAATTTTAGGTCAAAAATAAGTAAGAAGTTCTTAGAACTATAAGAAGCATGAAAGACGGTCAAAGCGAGCCTGACACTGTGAGCTGAAAGCATAAATTATGAAGAAAGATTTTCCACATTGCATGCACTTCTGCTCTAATTCTGTTTTGATTGCTTGGCTTTTTTCTACAAGCAGAAACATTTTCCTGGTGTGCATGTCTACAAAAATGCTTTCAGATGATCAGTTCTCTTTATTTAGGCCATTTTTGATCATTTGGTTATTACACAAGCACACAAATTGCCTGTTCTCATTTCCCATTTCTGTAAGTTGTGTAATTTGCTTCTGTGAGCAATTGCCACAACTCTCTGTAAATCCAGTACGCCTGCACTTGGGTACTGACAATAATTAGGAATGTATGAAATGGATTCACTTAATATGAGTCAGGTAATGAAGATCTTCAAGTGCAAACCCAGGGTGGGGAAAGAGTCAGACTCTGTGAATCAGAGACTAATTAATAGGTTTTCTTGGAATTCCTAGAGGAATGGGAACTCTGCTGGGTCGTCCCCTGAGAATTAGGGCAGATCACATTATCTTTTCTTTGATAAGATAATGCAAATCTCATTTTTAGTCCAAGATTATGCAGCTATAACTGATATCATGTCTCACAATCTTCAAACGGTAGTCATTTGAATTTTCTAGAAACTTAAAAAATATTACAGCTAGTAGATTTTACAGTAATTTCCATTTTGTCCTCACTGTTTTTTTCCATCCTTCCTTTTCCCTACCCTCTTCTCTTAAACTCTGTCCCCAGAAATGTTTTTCAGGACCTCTTTAGCGTCTGCTGGAGAATACACTTCTATATTATGGCCCAGATCTTCACGTCAGATAGAGCAATTTTAGATTAAAAACCTAGTAGTAATAAGTTCCATAAGTTTATCTGCTTTATGAAATGGTTTGGGCATATTTTTTTTTGGCTTATTTCCATATTTTGACCATTTATTTGCAGTTTTTTTCCTGTGTTGACTGTAATTTGAAATTGTGAATATATTTCCCAAAAAGCCTGAATTGTTCATTTAAACAGTGTTCAAGAATACTCCTAAACCCTCAAAATGGCTTTACCTTTTGCTCCTTTCCATCAAAAAACCCATTAATCAATTCCAAGTTTCTCTTTTTGATGGAATTGTCCAATGTGAAAATACAGTCAATTTTGAATGGTGTACCAAAACCACAACGTCTCTCACTCACATGCAATGCACATGCATAGTACTCTGTGCTTTTGAGCACAGCAACAATATGTGCCGAACCTTGGAACAGACCCCAGAAGCATTTTCCCTAACGTATCAGAGAAAGTTTTACTGTGCTATACTAGCTGATTGAATACAACACAAGAAAGCATTCAGTTTCAAATGCCTTTTTGGTCTTCCACCACCAGACATAAACCTGTTGATGTTTTGTAACAAATAAAATAAATTATTAAAATTGCCCTTCCCTGAAGAAGACCATAAAAGACTTCCCTGTTTACAAAGTTCAACAAAGTTCAGATGCTTGTCTCACACCTAAGGCATGGAAAGCTACCAAAAAAAGATGAGCAGGAAACACTTGCTTGTCCCTTTTCACATCACAGGACAATTAACAACAGCTAGTTACTATAAATGCTAGGCTAAAGACATTCATTTACTTCCTCATCTGGAGTAACTGGCCTCAATTCCCAGTATCTGAGAAAACGGGCCAGCTCCAAATATGGCGCACGTTCAAAGCCAGGGCACAGGGACAAAGACGCCCTGATGGAAGGAGTGGTTGCCCTTGTAGGCTCTGAGCTCTGCATCCACAAGCACGTGGTGAAGTTGCTCACTCAAAGTTTCATCCCATGAGCACTCTTAATCCATTTCAGAGGGAAAAAAATAATAATCAATCCTCAAACATCTTCCTAAAGCCTCTCTAATTTGCACCTGAAGGTATGTCCTTTTCCTGCTTCAACACAAAGTCAAGCAGACAAGTTTCAGGCATTGCTGGAGTTGATTTTAACTAAACTGTCTGTCCTGAAACAGAGTGAAACATCCTGAAACACTCTGCCTTGCAGTGAACCAGCTTTTACTAAGCTGCTGTTTGCTACCTCTTGTCTTCAAGCTATCAGGTCTCACGTCAGACACAATTCCTGAAAATAGTCCTTTAGGTAGGCTGTAAACCTGCTAATCCATGAAATGTAGAGCCAAATTCAGCATTTCAGCACGCAAGCCCTAAATGAACTTGGATAAACCAGTAGTGCACTCTTTGAAACTGTGGCTGTCTTTATTTAAACACCAAATGTTTTCCTTGTTTAGATAAAGATATCAAGTCCCTTGCCCTGTTAAGCTGTAACTTCCCTAAAAGTGTAAAGTTTTATATATTCATACCAGATATGCCATTTATAGAGACAAAGAAAATTGCGCAACTGAGAGTGACATCATTATGTCATTAGGAAAATATTCAAAGTAAGTATTTTTCTTATAAAATCTTATCAGATTAATTCCATTCCTTTTGAAATCAATGGCAAAACAGCACATACACATTCCCACATACAACTTTTAAGAGTTAGAAATGTAAACTATTCTATTCTACAGGTACAAATACTTGGGCAAAATGAGATACCTTAACTGTGCCAGAACTGGAAGAATTAGGGATAAAACTGCCCCTGCTCTATACTTCAGGCCCTGAATTACACATCCATTACAGAAAAGTCATGGAATGCCTAGAAAATGCTGATCGACTGATACTGTTGGAAGGTAAAAGTCTGAATGTATGTACCTGCAACAGCATCATAGGCGTGACCATACCAGTGGCACCACTGATTTCAGGTATAATTAAACTACTTGAGCTGATAACTTTGCTTTTCTCTAAGAACTGGGGGGAAAAAAATATCCACAGGAATTGAATTGCGGATTTTAGATGGCAAATTATATTTTTAAAGGTGCAGACAACACATGTTGGCATGAAAATATTGTTACACAATAGGAACATCATACTACACTGACACACAACCACAGCTGCAGTAAAGGTAGAAGGTGATGTACTCAAAACTGAAGAGAAAATCCTTTTCACTCAGTGTGACAAGAATCTACAAGATCAAAATGAATTTAAGCATTTACAGGACTTTTTTATGTAAAAGAATATCCAGAATTATGCATTTGTTATAAAAATTACAGAAGTCATTAAATATTTTGTAGTAATTCTTAATAAAATTTATCTTTGCTAATATTTAAGATGAGGACTCATAAAAAGTGTGAAAAAGCCACAGGACTAAGGATAAATATGAAGAAATAGCACAAGAATGCAATAACAGAATCAGAAAGGCTAGGAAGCAAAATAAGTTTTGGAAGCAACCATTGTAAAAAAAAAAAAACCAGCAATCAAGAAAAGGTTCTATTCATACTTCAAAATTAAGTGAAAAACAAAGGAAAGTACAGATGCATTACTTCACAAGGGAAAAAGCAAACAACAGAAGGCTCAGAGAAGGTTGAAGCCTAAGGTAATAATGTAGACTATGCAATTAACATAGTTTCCGTTTTAACACAGTCTTACTCACCTTGCTAAGATGGAGTTGCCCCCAAGAATAAGATGCCCCATGTCTGCATGGAAAATCTACATAACTGTGAGGTAACTATATTGGCAGTTGTGAAATCGGTGTTAAAATAACCTTTATGCTATGACCATAAAAAGGTCTGGGAAGGAAAAATGAACCGTGATGGCCACTTTACCGGGAATAGCGTGGCTTGAAGATGTATTTGGATTCTAGGGGAAAGGATAGGAGTATGACAACAACTTGTGTATCTAAGAAAAGCATTCTCATCTTGAATGATATTGCATCAGCCTTAGAAATCGCCTTTTAGCCAACAGTTAGGGGAAGGAATGAGTGTTCATTAAAAAAGCTGCCAATTTGGAGCAGAGACTGAAGCATGAAAAGGGAGAAATTTGGGACACCAACAATCCCATTCTGTCCTGTTTTAGTCTGTCGCAGCAGCTTTCAGCTATTTACTGCATTCATTCTTTCTCATAAGATCTTCCTCCTCCAAAGAACACAGAAACAGCCTTTCCTTAAGCAGCTGATCTCTTCATACATGCTTGCAAACTGCCAACTTCAGCCCAGCCAAGGACAGATTTTAAGAGCTGGATTCTGTTCCTTCTGGATGAACAGTATCAGATGGATGCTGTCTGCAGCTAGATCTGCAGTAACTCACTGTGCCCAACAGGTCTGTAGAGACAGGATTAATTTGAAGACTGTGAGACTGTATCACTGGAAAGAGACAGCATAACTCAATATCCCTAGCATGAAAATGGAGTTATTTACTGTCACTTTTCAGAAAACAACTAGAACTCTTTTTCAATTATGCAAGAGCACACTTGAGTTTTAGAAAATATGAGTGCTTTTCCATAGTTGAGGCAGATGGATAGCTGCTGTGTCTTAGAAAAACACAGGGCTGCATGTTAGAAAAACAAGATCTCATAAATTAATATTTAAATATTTATATATCTAATAGGTGACACCAGACACGCAAACATCTTGCACATGTTGTTCGCATTAGATTAAGCTGTTTTGCTTGATGATGGGAATGTGACATTAGGAAATGATAATGAGCCTTTGTGATGATTCTGACTGCCACCCGGGTAGCATCTCTGGAGCAAGACTGGCTTCAGAAGTTGCTCACATCTCCACCACCCATGCAGCATTTCTGCCATAAGGCTCAAATCTACACTGGTATCATAGAGAGGTGAGAAATTTTACCCAAGAAACACCAACATATAAATGGGTTGAAACAAGAGCGGGTCTAATAGTTACATTTCACTGTTGGTGCTGCTGGGCAGTGCATTCCAGATGGTGGGGGTGCTGTGAACATCTCAGACTGCCTTCATCTGAAGGAAGGCAAAAACTTCATAGTCCTTTGGAAAGACCAAGATGAGTAGCTGTCTCAGTAACAGCATTTAGAAAATCCAAGCCTGCAAGTTGCTTCTTAATAAATATAACTATTATATTAATGGACAGCCATTACAGATGTACCTCAGCCTTTCTAATGATTTCATAACCATGAGGAGCAAAATGATTTCTATTTCCCACGGAGTACCTATGTCAGATTTAATGGTCCAAAAGATAAATAATAACTGAGCTGCTAAACCATACTAGCATTCAGTATCCATGAAAATCAAAAAGCTCTCCATCGCACTTAAACAGAGGGTATTAGATATTTTCAGATCATAATCCAAAAGTAACATAATCTTTGCCCAGAAGACCAAAGGAGTAAACAAATATTTCCAGTCATTTCTGTACAAAATATACGTGAAATAGGTCAAAGGAGGTGATTCTGCCCCTCTACTCCACTCTTGTGAGACCCCACCTGGAGTACTGCATCCAGCTCCGGAGTCCCCAACATAAGAAGGACATGGACCTGCTCTCCAAAGGACAGCCACAAGGATGATCCTAGGGCTAGAGCACCTCTCCTATGAGGAGAGGCTGAAAGAGTTGGGGCTGTTCAGCCTGGAGAAGAGAAGGCTCCGGGGAGATCTTATTGCAGCCTTCCAGTACCTAAAGGGGGCCTAGAGGAGAGCTGGGGAAGGACTTTTTACTAGGGCATGTAGCAATAGGATGAGGGGGAATGGCTTTAAACTAGAAGAAGACAGGTTCAGATTGAACATTAGGAAGAAGTTCTTCACTTTGAGGGTGGTAAGGCACTGGCACAGAGAGGTTGTTGAGGCCCCATCCCTGGAGGAGTTCAAGGCCAGGCTGGACGTGGCCTTGGGGAACCTGGTCTAGAGGGAGGTGTCCCTGCCTGTGGCAGGGGGGTTGGAACTCGATGATCTTCAAGGTCCTTTCCAACCTAAGCCATTCTATGATTCTATGATTCTAAATCTGTACCCAAAGTACTCAAAAGGACAAGGTACTTCAAAGTTGCTTTGAACTATACTGGTCTTCCATGAACTTATAGACAACTGAGCTCTTACGGATACTTTTTTCCTATAAATAAATTGTTGAAAGCATGGATTCCCTTCTGCAATGAAACAGGGAGATGTTGCTGACTGGTAGGCTTAAGGAAGATGAGAATTTATTCTTCTCCAATTCACCAGGTGAGGGAAGAGTTGTACCAAAAATAGATCCTGTTCCTGCTTCCTCCTGTCACGGTAGTTCCACAGTCAAGAAAAAGTCTTATAAGGATACAGAGGTGTCCTCCTACTCCTGTGCTACATAAACATATATTTCAAGGTCATTAACAATCAGACTGGGGGGGGGGGGGAGGGGGGGGGGGGGGGAAGAAGAAATAAAGGCAAGGATGAATATGAATACAAGAGAGGACTTCTCTACTACATGGACTGCAGCAACTTGGAAAAGCAAGCTGAAGGCAGAGCAGGAAAACTGCAGAAGCTTTCCTGCCTTTTGTCTAACCCAGAGGCTTTATAAGCTAAGATGATTGCAATTTTCCCAGGGAGAGTTGGGGAACATGTTGAGAGGACAATGTAAGTAACCAAACTCAACTCAGATATTCTTGCCATCACCTGTTATCAGGATAGGGGCAGTTAACCCAATTCCCGCTTTAGCCTCAACCACTAACTTTCACAACAGAAATAAATATTATTTCCCACATTGATGTAAAGTTTTGCAGCAGCTTTGTCTCTACACAAGCAGCAAGAAAAATCCTGCTCTCCAACTTCTTTTAGCCTACACCTTCTCCCTGACGTGGAAATTACATCTGTCTGACCTTCCTTCTCACCAGCCTGTCATTTAACATGTTGTTTCTGCATTTCATCCAAACGTTGCCAGATTACCAAAATAAAAAGAAAAACAAATCATCAGACGTATTCCTAAATCCATTTGAAGGCACTAAATGTAACAATGTGGTAAAATGGTACCTATTACATTACATTAAAAATCCAAGCACCTAAAAGCATGAAAATGAATAATTAAGAACATCAATCTGCTCCCCACATTATAGCCACACTACGCCTATTTCATCATAATGCCATTTACTGTCACACTTTGATTGTTTTAAAACATATAATTTTGTTTTCTTGATATCAGTAGCTAAATGTGTTCACTGAAAAGAGAGGGATCTGGACGGAAGGTACACTGAAACAGGAAAAAAAAAAAAGAAACATTACTCAGCTTTTAGAAATACGTTGTCTTGAATATTGCTCCTTGACTTCTACTGATGTCTAATGAGGAAGGAAATACATGAGGCACATTAACTTGAATTTATAATGTCTAACAGAACCAGAAAAAGTATGCCTAAATTACAAAGACCACCAAATGCAGGATGGTCACTTAGTCCAGAGGTAGGACTGCTGTAGAACAGCTGCTCCAGTAAAGACATTCTAAACTTGCAAAAAAAATTACCATCCCCATCACTAAATCACAGCATTTCCCACCAACTTCCTATTGCATCGAAGCAGTCGTCATGTTTTTAGGAAGGCAGAATGAATCATCTGTTATTATTTTACTCCAAGTCATCCAAAATAGAAAAGTTACTCTCATCTCTTTGATGTAAGAAAGTTTTATTTCCACCAGACCAACCTGTAGATTTTGCATAAAACCTATAAAAGAGTTTGCATAAGCATTCATACAAATATTTACAATGCAACAACAACAGTCATCCTTGCATTCTCTTTCTTTAAACTGACAAGAGATATTTCATAGAGCTGAACACGGAAAACACATTTCAAAACTGCATTCACAAGTCTGAATTTTACATCCTCACATGCAGGATTTGGGACCTTATCTGAAACCACAGTCTTTTCCAAGTCTGTGAGAACTGTGGCATTCACTTCACCCTTGTTAGAATGTCACCCATGTATTCCTTTAACTCAGAGACTAAAGTATCAGGGCTGAATTTTGCAGGTTTTCCCTTGCACAGCCTTTTTGATTCGTTTCTGTCTAAGCAGAACCCTTTGCAGAACTGGAAGACTGCTCATGTTATTGGAACCATCATCCTGAAGGGAGACAAGCACAGCCCTAAAAGGATTCAGGTACTATGTGGATAAATACATGAGGGAGCTGAAACTTGAAGATGGATTCCACAAGCTGAAAGAGAATAGATCAAATTGAATTATTCATCCAGCTCCAAACATTGATTAAATCCATAGCTGGTGGCTGAGGACTCAAGCTAACACAGATTTACAGCTGAATAAAATTTAGTACCAGAAATAGTTCCATCAGTAGTGTTTGCAGAGCAGGCTGCAGTTTCCCCTTCTCTCATTTTTGAGACATACTCAGTTAATATCTCATTATCTTGCTTATCGAAGGAAGAGGGAGAAGAGGACTTACATTTTTCTAACCTGCAGTTCAACGACAATAGATGCCTCTCTGCTTTTACAAGCAGAATTTTCTACAAAATTGTTGGTTTGGGGTTTTGTTTGGTTTTTTTTTTTAATAACAGAATTATATAAATTCAGGAAATATTTAGAGCTATGTTTTTAAGACAATGTTAACTAACAATCAATGAATATGGATAGTTTGTTTAAATTCTTGAAGCTGTGATAGGATCAGTCAGAAGTTGCTTTCTGTCTTTAAGTTTGCCACGTCTGAATAGTTGCTATTTGCAACTGCAAAGTATTAGGTCATGGACATTGTAGGAAGCAAGATATCTGACTTGATCAGACAATAGTCTAATGTGATTCTGAAAGTTATATGTCCCTATCTCCTCTAAAAACCACAGAAATATAAATGTTACACAAGTTGACATGATAAAATCAGGCTACTTTCATGGTCTATTTCTAATGCACAAGGCAGACTGCTACTGGTGCACCAAACATAAACGCAATCATATCAAATAGTTCCTGAAAAGTACAGCTTGTTGTTTATGTTACACCTATCAAGAGTTTTGTTAAGAGAAGCCAGGTACTGATGAAATGTCATGGCTTTGCAGGCTCCCTTTTTTCTGATGACTATTTCTTCTGAAGTCTCGTTTGTCAAACTGGAGGAGTAAGGGGCAGCAGAATGCTCTGCAAAGTGCTACGATTTCTGTACCAGCAGAGTGTATGCATATGTGTAATTCATACTGAAATGACATTTGGCGTGCCACATGCTTTCCTGTGTTGTTGAGGGCAAAAAATAAAACAACAGGAGGCATATTTGTTTTGCTTTTTTCAACACAGAAAATAGAAAATGTCAGACTTGACTTGTGCATACAGCTTTCCAAAGGATAAGATTCTCTAGGTCGGTTCTCCTCCTATTTACATTTGTTTCTCTATTGGCAGAATTCTATTTGCTCAAATGGAATAATTCTTGATTTACTCAAGTGTGAGAACAAAACAATCTGATACCTCTGTCTGTTCCAAATCAGCTTTATTGTGATACTCCCAATTCTTTCAACACTTTTATGATTTTCAAAAAATATCCTGGTCTTCCAAAAATTGGTCGCCTTTAATCTGTTTTATCGTGGTCAAGTTCCAAGCTTCATGTAATTTGTGTTGCTAATATTACCTCATTTCAAAATAAGGCTTTGTACATTTTTTCAGTTCATAACCTTCCTTAATATAATCACTATAATTGTACTTCAGCAACAGCACTTGAATGGTTGAGAAAAATATCTTATTAAATCTATGATAAAGTAAGGACTGAGCAATTATATGCTGGAAGGGGAAAGAAATCCCCAGCAACTGCACATTACAAAGGTTGCAAAGTGCCTTGATGAGATGAATGTGGCTCTCTGATTGACGAACAGCAGTAGATATGTATAAAAGAGTGTGGGTGCCCCAAGCATCTCTCTGCCTTCCATGAAGTCAGAGAAAAGGGAAAACAAAGTGCTTTACAGAAACCCACTCACTTGCCTGGACTAATAAGCATACAAAATAAATAATATACATTAAACATAAGTAAGCAGAATGCAGAGAGTATATGTCCTCATATCTACTACGTTTCAGCATATTCATCCAAATTAATCTCCTGTGCTATTTCTGTGGAGCTATTTAACACAGGGCAAATGTGGCTCACTATTGATTTGTATTCCAATCTGAACCACATCAGCGATAATATCTGTGAGAAAGCCTAGGACTGAGATCCAGTCACTTAATCACTCACGGAGAAGTGGCATAGTTTCAGGTGAAAGCATATCCAGCCACCCTGCCAGAAGTGAGAAGGGAAACTACAAGCAGCAGAAAATGTGTAGTCAAGGACAGAAGACACCAACAATGACTTCCGCTCCCTTTGCGGCTACAGTCTTTGCAGAGGCAAGTACTTCACCTGTTTCCTCGACTCCATGGGACAACCAGACATTAAGCCCACACAACATCTTCAGCTGCCACAAATGTGGAAAAAAACTTAATCTTAAGAATTCATCAAGAAAAGAGAGCTGTGAGAATCTGCAGAACACAAGAATCGCAGTAAAACACTCCTCTCTCTTTGTAATATCTGTACGCTCCAGTGCCCACACTGCAAAACACCCCCAAAGAGCATCCCCTAGAAACGGAATTAGTATCTGCAGTTTCTAGTAGAGTACCCCAGGCTTTGCAACTGGTGTTTTTTAAGGGCTACATGGCAAATAAGAATATAAACTTTGCCTAGTATAAGAAGGAGCTGTGAAAAACAACAGCATAGAAGAACAAGTTTTTAAGGTTTATGGAAATAAAATGCTATAGAATTTTTGTGAGGGATGGGATGTTGTTTGTTTGGGGAATGAGTAAAATCAGATGATGGAGAACTGATATTTGAACTCTTTCATGTTAAACTTTCTTTAAATGTACCCACTGATTTCTTACCTACATTCTGCTGTGTTTTATAGAAATCCCATGCCAATATTATTCATCTGTAGTGGGCTACATTTTACCCACTGCTATAGCAACAAGTCCCCCAGTTCTCTCTCCTTCATTAATTCCTAGAAGGAATCGTAATTTTCAGCAACACATAGTTGTTTTCTATAGTTACCACTTATGGGTCATGACTAATTATGTGTTACATCGATGGCAAAACTCCACTGACTGGAAAACAAGGTACCAATACTGAGTTCCCTGGAGAAAAATCCACACTTGTGTTGGTAAAGAAATAATCAAGTCCAGTGTCTGTAGCTAAGGCAATACTACTCCTTGCTATTATATCCCACAGAAATTCCTACTGAATCATTCCTGTAGCTTAAAACTTAAACTCTCTGGTGACTCAGGAAAATGGAGGATAAAATTTTCACACCTGTTGCACGTCAGCAATGGAAGACCCATTCCTGCCAGTTTTTTGATCAGTATCTTTCCACTACTGTGTCCTTCTGAAATGATAAATAAATCCCTGTGAAAAAAAAAAAACCACATTGTATACTGGTTCTTTTAGATTTTACTATTTGCAAAGCTATCAGATTAATTTCTTTTTAGTTTAAGTTGTTTCAGTGTTTAATTGTGATCTGACCCAGATATCCCAAAACCTATAAGTAGCTGCTTTTATCACCACATGGTCACTAAGAAGCATCGCACCAAAATAAACAGTTAGCATGCTTTCAGTTGCATCCTGCCTCAAAACTCAAGAGCCCAAGCAACTTCTAGACCATCCCAATTTAGCAGACAACTCTCTCTCGCAGTCTCCACTCCTTGTTTCCCTTCATGTGACCTTGCAGATGTTCCCACAGAAAGTTATCCTAAAACAAGTCAATTATCGTCTGGGAATTTATATCTGTAACATGCCCTTTTGAGCATGGATACAGTTCAATGAGATCAGCACTCTGTAGTGTAGCCCTGTAATCTAAGAAGATCTTCCGTTTGCAATGAGATCAAAGGTATCTTGGTTTTGGCATTTAGAAATCTAGATACTGATTAAAATTCTGGAATACTCTGGCAACAGCTGTTTTAAACAGAAGTTGCCAGATGGTAATATTTGTGTGGGTACCACGCCGTCTGGCAAGGAACAAGCTAATGATGCACAAAATGCTTTGATGCACAGCCTTCAAGCAGTAAACTTAAAGTGATATGAGGCTTCATACTAGGACTCATCTACCCTGCTTTGCAATTATGTGTGATACAAATAATTTTTACCAATACAAGTGTACAGGTTAGGAGACACAAAGTTGTATGGCACATAAGCATTGTTGGGATTAAAATGAGTATCATCCCTCAAAATGACTAACATATGTGAACTTCTGGGTAAATTTCCAGAAAGCTATAGATCATATGTCAGATGTATTGCAGTTAGGATGGTTGGTGTTTGCAATATAAAAACCCAGCATTCATATGGAGATTAGAGCACAGGCCTCTTTCAGTCATATTTTGGAAATGCAACACAGTGACAGCCTAAAACCCAAAATCCAACTAAGCCTGTCAAGTTTAAGGAAAACCACTGGAAAACTCAGGAAGTACTATTCACATGGATATATCATCAAAACAAACAAGACTAGAGCTGTTCCCTACAAAGAACTAGTTTGTATTTCAAGGCAGCTAATTTCAGAGCTATCTGCTGTATGTATATGCATAAGAGGTTCTGATTGAACTCCTTTGGTATGAATGATGATTGATTACAAGAAAATGCAGAAGCAGTAAGAGAATTTCTTGCATTGGTCTTGCAAGGACATGTGAAGATTCCAAAGGCTCAAAGCATCACCAATATCCTGTTTTTTTTATTTACTGAAGAAATCCACAGAGCATTGTTCATGCAGAACTAAAAGTAGCAGTATCTATTAAACTGTGTGCTATTTCAAGAAATGTGTGGTTATGGTCTGCCTTCCCACTCTTACTCTAGAGTTCACACACCATATTTGTAACCAACCTGGCCGTGCAAAATGCAAAACTAAAAATAGACCTTCACATACACCGTGATTTCACTTTTTCATTCGACCCTTGAGCACTTGCACTACAAAAATAGGAACCTATTTAGAATATCTACTTTTACAGATCAGGGCTCAGTTGGAATCTCCTTGAAAATCATGTTGAACAGGTATCCTGCTGATTTAAATTGCAGTGTTGAAACCTTTATCAAAGAACACAAAATAATGCTGAGTGATTAGTTCAACATTTTTGTATGCTGGAAAGCTTACTGAATTTAATTTTTTTGTTGTTGTTTTGCTGAAAAGTAAGTGTAGCAGGCTTGCTTTGAATTAAATACTCTATTTGTCATAAAATACATTTTTCATAAAATAAGAGAAGTCTGCTGACAAATACCAGATAACCAAAGCTTGACCAAGGTCAGATAAATCATGTTCATGACTATATAACTCTATAAAGCACAAATGTATTACTCATTAGTATTATTACTTCTCTTAGGAAAAAGTCCCTTAAGTATGTACATGCTAAAAAAACAACTGTTTAAAATAAACTAGAGCAAAAATTCACTATAGATGGTCTAAGTCAGTTCCTGGTCTGTGACTCTTGTGATCATCCTTTGTTCCTCTATCTTGCTATTAAGGACTTCTGAGAAAGAAATTAGAGTGACAATTGCTGTCCCTAGAAATTTAAGACAGAATAATCACATCAAATCATATCAACTTATTTATGTATTTTTTTATTTGTTCTGTTGGACCATTTCTCCAGGACAACTATTATATTCAATATCCTCAGTATATTAGCATCCTGCAGTAATGTATTTAAGTTGGGCATGTTTATTATATTTATTAACCAAAGGACAAAAATAATAGAATGAGATGTAACAGAACACATACATCTTCTGTGTAGTTAGCAAGCAATATATTTAATTGTTTCTCCTTCATGTCTGTTGATTTAAATGAAAGTCAAAAACACGTTCTAAATTCAATGCAATTTACTTAGTACAGACCAAATTCTGTTCCAGGAGTCTGAGCAACCCAGAATTTTAAGTGGCCCTGGAAGTTTCTGCAGCAACAGTGAGGAATTCCCACTGGAATGCATCTGTAAGTCTGCACTGGGGATGAAAGAAGTGTCCTACACAGCTCTGTGTCCATCAGCAAGAATATGGTCCTGCCTACCTGTTGTATGTGGCACTGACGCATGAAGAAACCTGGCCCATGTACTCCCTTCATCTTCCCAACACCTAAAGTGTGAGAGAAGCTCTTGTGCAAGAGTGAAAAGCCATAGTGTAACTATGCTATCTGGAATGAGCTGGGGGAGTAGACAAAAGTAAGTGAGAGCTACAGCTCTCTGGCAGTAGGCCCAGCATCAGCCGAGGCAACAAGTGCCTGAGGTCACCATCACTGTCCACCACTCCTGATGTGAAGCTATCAGGTCAAGGATGTTAAAGAGTGGCATACGGCATAGCCTATTCCCATACACAGAGGGGAAAGGGTGCAGAGACCGAAAACTTCCATATCCGCCTCAACTAAAAGTCCTGACAGCTCAATACCTGTCTGAGAATGGACACAAGCATGTACATGGAACAAAACACAAAAACAGGATAAGCAGAAATCATCTCTCTTGGCAGACCCTCACAGATCTATCACAATACAGTTACCTCGTTTTAAATGGTTGAGCTGTCACTGGTTTACCCTAACTTATTCCATCCACACTTCTACTTTCCCCAGAGATGGGTTTAAGCCACAAATTTCACATGCAGCTCTGAATTCCCCTGAATTTTCAGATTAAGAGATATGCCAGGAATTTTAAATTTATTTTCCCATAGCTGGCAAATTATTCTTACAAAACAATAGTTCTGTCCAAATAGAGTAAATGAGCACACGTTTTATTCTCCTAAACTGTGCAGAATTGTACAATTAGGCTGTTCCTACACCGTTTATTTGTCATTATTTTACTTTGATCATATCCACATACTGAAGTATTCAACTGACAGAACAATGACGTTCTTTTTATATAGTGGATGGAAAGTAGAGAAAATGTGCATCCAACATAATGCTGGAATATAGATATATGATAAAATACCTAAAATGCTAAAGGATCTTAGGGCCTAAGGAGCTTTTTTGTCTCCTGAATTATCATAGGACTTTTTTGAATGTTACATGAAACTGGGATTGGAGACAACACAAAAAGCCATTTAGACCAGGCATTGCCATCTTCAAATAAAATGTAGATGAAAATTGTAGAAACTCTGGAGGTCATCCTACCATCATTAAAACAAATTGCAAAACTGTTGCAAGACAGAGGGAGCAGAAGCCAGCTGGTAAGTCACTAAATACTAAGCCCTATTTAAAAGTATGCAATTTCTTCCGTACTCAATCTTTGTCATACATTATCTAGTTAACCTTCATAATATAAGCATCATTTCTACATTTTGAAAATAGGGTAACTAGGGCTGATTTAGCGATCCTCTAGCAAAAGTGGGGTAACTGTGCCTCAGGAGCTGCCTCATTCTTTCTGGCTCTGAGTAAATGTCAGTATCAGGATTTAAAACCAGAATTTCTTGGCTCCTCTTCTCAGGACAACATCCAAAAAGCTATCTCACTTTCTATGCTGCATGAAAACAGAATTAAAATAACACCAGTATCTTCTACCTTTTACTATGTATATCCCTTCGTTTTAAAAATATCTCATGTAACTCTATCCAAGCTCAAAAAAAAAGCACCTACAATCTGAATCAGAAAGTACCAAATATAGTACTCCCCAAGGTCACACCCTCACTAGCTTTATTACACCTGTGGTACACTGCCTGCTAAAACTGTTACCCTATAAGCTAACTTCTGGAGAAATTCCTCCTTTTGCAGACCTATTGTTGTTAGCGCGCAACAATATCAAAGTCATATAAGGCTTGCCAACCTTTTGATCATCTCTTTACGCCCTGTGGGCAGACGAGTACAATTAACACAACTCAATCCCTTAAGTCAAACTGCTGAGATCCAAGAATTTCATATTGTTCTAATAGTGAATCCATCTTTAACCCACAGCACTGGAACATGAATTGAATAGAGAGTAGGCATAATGCCTTAGCAAATATCCTAGATTAACATTTCAATTACTTTTACTACCTTAATAACAAAGAAAAATTAATAAAATAACCGCAGGATTAAGCAGTTACTGTCTAATGTTTCCAGTCTTATTATGATTTGTTCAAACCCATTACAGGTACTTACATATCTCAGTTCTGAGAGAAGGAAAATGCAACCCATTTTTGTTCAAAGAGAACGTATTACAACACGAAATATTCCTAGTGATGCACAGGTCCTAACAAAACCAGCAGCTGGATAGAACAGAGGAAGTGTGCTCCTTAAAGACATTTAGCAAATGGGATTTTCATGTCAATCTGGACCTGCCATTTTTAAGTGACCCCTCCTGACCCTCTGCAAGAAAGGGCAAATGGTGTCTGATGTTTCCTAGTTTTTTTGACGGAAATGTCTACAGGTAAACATAACCATGCTAAGCATATTTCTTTTAACAGACTACTATAAAAATATGATCCTCATTTATTCTATAAAGATGCTCATAGGGTTTTTCACTTTGTTTATCTCTGTTATCAAGTAAAAACTCAACTTCAGCATGAAGCTACCACGACCAATTAAGATAATGACAACAGCCTCCTTTAAATTACTTGTTTCCCATTCTGTTGTAAATTGCATTAAAATGAGTCTTTCGACTTAGGATATTCCATGTCTTGTTAAAGCCTCTGACTCTAATAATTTTATCAGCTTCAAGATCCCTTTATAGCTTCCTGTGTAGGTAAATAGGGTTCAGCACAAATGAGAGCCCAACTCCAAATATAGACAGTTGTGTTTAGCACTGTGTTTGTTACCACATTAATTTCCTGCATTCCTGTTCCAACATGAATGTCATTTCCCGGTGCAGACAAGCCTTAGTTGTAGATAGTTTACAGAGATCAGCCTCAGGCCACTAATACCCTGGAACAGAAATGTTATTCTTTCCTTGGAGACCCATGCCATCTCTGGAATGAAGGCTGATTTGTCAGCATACAAATGAGGATGCTAAGTGTACTTCTTGGAGCAGGCATTCCTGAAATTTTCCCAGTGATAGGAAAGATTATTCTTCCTGTGGTATCAGCAGTGGAATTACAAATTTTCAGAAGCAAGGGAATGACTTTCAAGAGTGATCAATTCCTCTCCTTTACTCCCCAGTACTACCAAGCTGCTCCAGACCCTTTCCCTTGCTCATGGCAGCTAATCACTCTCTTTAGCTCCCTATTTAAAAATGTGAGGGAAGAAAGAATGTTTTATCACCGCTGGTGTGGAGTGGTTGCACAGGGGGTAGGGAAGAGAAGGGAACACAAAGGAAGGAAAAAGGTGGGGGAGTAGGTTTGGTTTTAGTTCCCTAACTATGCAAGAGTCCATAAAAATTTGTGCTACAGCAGCATCTTATAGCACATATTGCCTGATATAGAGTTAAATAATTTTTTAATTTGGAAACTTAACAATCAGCAAGAATGCTAGCTGGCAGTACACAGCAGCTCCTTCATCCAAGGAAGGATTCACATCTCCAACAAGGACATATTCCTTCTGCTGTCAGTGAGCCATTTTCTACTTTGTGCCAAAGAGTCTGCAGAAGGTCTGTCAGTCAAGAGAAAAACACAGATTCAAAAACACGGTATACACTTGGCCGTGCCATTCCCCACAGTCAGCTACAGAACTGTGGGAAAAACATATAGCATCTGTGGAGGATATAGGAGAAAAGGTGCTCTTCGGTTCACCAGTGTGTGTGAACAGGTAGGAGAGATGTATCGCTTCTGCTATCCTGAATGCATCTCACCCCCACACCTATGTTCACACGCAAACCAGTGCTGAAACCCACAATGCAACATGCTGCATTGCATCCTTTGCACGTTCATTTGTGACATGCCAAGAATGACACCTACCTATCCTACCTGTACAGCACCACATGTGGGACTGTCCCTCTCTCACACTGCCATTGTTACAGTTCTAGCCTTTCCTAAGCTCTCCTGCTTTTCTCAGTCCCTCTGCAGGTATCATTGTATCATTGCAATTGCCCTGTGGCAGCCATTCTTACCTTCACATCTTGCACCAGGGTCTTCACCAGCAGCAGGTGACATAGCTCATGTCACTCATGATCATAAGCCATGTATATCATATGTAGCGCTGGTTTGGTTGGGAAGAAGCTTTACTTGGAAACAGAAGAGTGAAGAGACAAAGATGGCTGTACCATTCATCCCAGATATGTTTGGAGGTACATGTTGCTGCAACAGATTTACAAGTAAATCAACCTTTTTTTTTTTTTTCCAATTTGTTTTCAGTGCTCAGGGTTATTTTTGGCCAAGAATGTTATTCTTTGAGTGTCTGAGCTCCTCTGGAGGCTTCTTCTTCCTGTGAACCATGGACTGGTTCACTGAGCAGCCTCCAAGTCCTGTGTGGTAAGCTATCGGTTCCAAGAAGAATGAGTCAAGTGTTTGCCCACATGAAATTAATTCCTTGTTATTTTAGGAAGAGGCAGAGAGGCTCGTAACTCATTCTCATCACTGCTGGGAAGCAATCACCAGGTCTCTTGCACAACACAGTGAACAGGGCTTTCATAGTGATTTAGGCAATATAATATTACAGCCAAGGTAACACATGACATGGCAATGCCATGGAATGTGCCCTTGTAACACAAGCTAAATACTTCAACCAATATCCCTGCACTTCACTTCAACAGGGACCATTCATCTGCATCCAGGTTGAGATTTGTTGAAAATATTATGAAAGAGATTCTGCTAATTATTTTTAAACTAGTTAATGAAATAATTGCATTACTAGCAATGACAGGAAACATTTGAATTGCTGTCAATAGCAGGAATTAAATCTCACAGATGTCCATCAATATCTGTGCTGGTCACTTTTCATTTGAATGTGAAGGGCTTGGAATCCCTGGGTCTTGGGTTTCATTTTGGAAAGGCGAAGCTCAAACTGTAAACCTATAGTTGATCTTGCCTTTCTCTAAAAAAGACTGGATCTGTGTTAATCCTTCCTTTAGCTGTGCAGATGTATCTTCTGCAACGAACACAGAAAAGCAATATTCAGCAGCGTCTCAGGTGAAGATGTTAAATCCTCCACTCCAAGCCCAACTTGACACTCAGCCTAAAGATAATCTCCTTTATCAGACTGAAAATTTGTATCTTGAGTGCCACTGCAGAGACTAAATTACTGCATAGCTCCATATGGCTGGTGGATGGATTCATCCAGAGTGAGGTACTTTATAACTAGAATGATTAATGAGCTTCATGACTTCAGGACTTGTAGAATCCACCAGACCTGCTTACAAAGTCCTTAGCATGTGTAAAGGTACTGATGGTGTACCCCCAAACAGGGCTTAGAGAACAGACTTCCTGCACCAACTCTCAAATCCTACCTTCTCTTTTGAGGTTGCATTCAGTCATGTAGTTTCCTATGAAGGATTAAGGGACATGCGCCTGCTCTACAGATGCATGACAAAATAGTAAATAGCACAGAATACAATGCCATATAAAAGGAGAGTGGCAAGCGGTCACTGTAGCTGAGATAGAGGTTAAATTTATTTCTAAAGTTTTTCTGTCAACAAGTTATTTAAGGCTTGCCTCTATATTTTTATCCTTCCTGCTGGTTTGAGTTTCTGGATCATTACTGCAAATTAATCATAAAGATATTAGTAAGATAGACTTCCTTCCAGTGGTTGGAAACATGTATTTTAGAAACGTGTTCCTCTACCAGTTTATTGCAGCCAGAAATTAAAGGTTTCCAAGAATCAAATCAGGCTATTTATATATTAGATGAAAAACACAAAGGATAGATTTTACTTCTAAAATTTCAGCAACAACAAGAGTAACTTATAACTGTGCCATTAAGATGTACTCTGGAGATAAATATGCAGATGTAAGTACATTTATAAGTACCCATCAGTTTAGCTTGGTTATGAGTGAGAATGCAGATTTTGTATGTTACATATAAAGAAGATGATGGAAATAATCTCAACAACAGCTTAATTCTGCAGTCTTTATAGTATGTTTGAACATTCAAGGTGCACAATCTCCACTAATGTTCATAGTGTAGTATAAGCATTGGCAGTTGCTATGCCCTCTCAAGAAGCAAAACTTGTGCTTTAGAGAGCCCCTTAAGAGAATGGTCTCCTTCCTATGGAACAGTTGTATGGGGCAACCACAAACAATATTTTAAAATTCCTGTACTATAAGTAGCCTTAACCTAATAGTTTGAATCTCACACTGATTAAATGGGATCCTTCGCTAATGTGACTACTTCACAATGTAAGAGGTATGTTGGTTAAACTCATGTGACTGCAGCTTCCTGGAAAAAAAAAATTTAGACTAGCAAAGCCACAGAAAACTGCTGAGAAAACTCCAAACCATGACGGTACACCCAGCTTATAACAACATCCACTGAAATACACACAGAGAGAAAGAAAACAGAGGATCAAAGGATAACATGAATTAGTATAGAAATCGCACAGATGCATTAAGATTGCCAAAGGTTGGGAGTATTCAGTTATTTCTGATATTTATCCTTCTGAAAATTAGGCTCTAAAGCCTCTAAGGAGTTTTTGCAGCACAACTACATTTGAAGTCTTAGTCTTGATGTTTGTCTTTACTCCAGCATTGTCTGCCATGGTTGGACTAGCCCTATACACAAGATGGTGACTAAAGAGTTTATGTAGTAAGACAGCTAGAGAAGCTCCTTAAATCTCTTTCCTTTCAGTGATTCAGCGAAAGGGAGACTGTCATAGATTGGTTTAGGTTTTAAAATGGAATGGCATCTCACTTTCACTTCCCTTACAAATTTTTTTGGATGTGCCATATAGAAGTCGGGAAAAATTCCGTGATGTTGCTCTGCTTGTGCTTTTAAGACAGAGGAGGGGGGGGGAAGAGAAGTGGATGGGAGGGGAGAGAGAGACAGAGGAAGAAAAGAAGGGAGGGAAGGAGGGAGAGGAGGGGGGAGAGAGAGGAAGAAAGGGCAAGCCGGTTAATGTTTTTCTTTCGGCTTGTTTTTATGAGTCACTCCACTAAGTATTTGCATTAGCAGGACTCCTGCTGCTGCTAGATCATTCAACTGTTTGTTTAGTTGCTGTGCCTCTTGAAAAGTCCAACAACACTGAATTTTTATACACCTTCTTTGTACTAAAATCTTTAAGAACCAAGTAACCTCCCATCACTGTGGTCCCTATAGCAGTAGCAGTTGCCCCAAACTCAGTGCTACTACTCACTCGAGTAAAGGCTACAGAACCAGACTGATATTTATTGTTGCTTCCTCATATGCTGTCTCCTGACCAAGTTGTATTAGAATAAGTGAAAACAACAACATAACTGAAATGTCACAATAATCAAGTTTAAAGTTCAAAGCTTTTATTTCCACTTGTGAATTGAAATAACAAGTTGCTTAATCTTGAGCTACATTTGCAAACCCAACTTGGTTTATATATATGTATACACCCAAAGTATAACTTTTATCAAATCACTTTGAAAGAGTTGTATTTCTCTCTTCAGGTAAGAGATTAATATTGCTCAGAAACATATCGAATCAGAAACTACATATGTACTGAGACTGACATTGCCCTATCCCTGCAGAAATAGGTCACTAAAAAAATCTTGCTATTGAGTTAAACAAGAGTAGGGCTGTAAGCAAAACTCAATCACAGTCAGCCTGAAAAGAAGCTGCTAAGTCTAAGGAAAGCAAAGGAAGAAAGAAAAAACAGCAGACAGCTTTTTCTGTCTTTATGAGGATAACCAGCAATTTTCTGTTTGACCTCCTTTATCTCTTGCTTATTTTTCAACATTCTGAATTTCTTTAACAGTTTGCTTTCAACAAACCTCTTTTTTTCCCTTTTCAAGACTGTCAGCATAAGCTATGTTAATTAAATACAAGGTAGAAACTTGCCCATTAGATTAAAAGGCAATAAAAGCATCAGAACTTACCTGTTCACAGAGAAGGACGGTTCAGACAAGAGATCCACTCTATGTGAGAGACTGGGTCCCAAGAGGAGCATTTGTAAAGGAAGCTCTTCAAAATAGCTTTATATCTTCTGCATAAGGTGTTTGTTTTGTTTTTCCTTCTCTTCAATCAAAACAATGACTGATAGGAGAAAAGTAGGTGTTTAAAAGATGTAAAAGCCTTATCCTGGTTCTAAAAGAACAAGCAAATTAAGAGCAACTTCTCTTGATTGCAGACTTATGATCTACGCAACTTTCTCTTAAGCACAGTTCAACCCCAAATAGCGACTGCGTATAAATGGTATCTTCTTACTTATTACATCTGTTCCCTGTGTGAATTCAGAGATGCAGGCGCTGACTTCAGTAATAAAAATACTTTTTTTTAAGTTACTTGTTATTCTTGCTGCACCAACATAACTGAGGGAGTATGAGCTATAGCTCTTGTCTATCATCAACAGAACTATGGGATAATTAAAGGACTAGTCACTTATTTGTATGCAAATTAACTGCCTAGGTGAAATTTAAAGCATAGCTTGCCCTTCAGAACATTTGTCACCTGTAGTGATCTGCTAGAAGACATGAAGCTAGAAGATAAAAATGTTTAGTTGCCTGATTTAATCTGAAGACTTTTAGTGAAAGAAAGTCTGTCTTCCACTTGCCACCTAGACATATTTTATTTTGAAGTGTCTGGAAACATTAAACACAATTTTCTAAAACTGGATGTTTAATTTCCTTCCTGTATAACTGTTGCTTCATTCTAGATATATTCTTGCCCTATATGTCACTAGGATGACTCTAGAACAGCAGTGTCACTCTCTACTTAGAACTTACGGCAAGACACTGCTACAACTTGTATTCTGCAAATTGTACTATATTCTGTAGCATAGTATTGATGTTTAAATCTCTTTTAACTATGCACAAGGAGCAACAACGATCAGTATACTCTACTCAGAGTGTCCTTCCTCATCCCTTGCTCTACAGCAGGTGAAACTAGCTAAAACAAAGATGTTCATCTGCAGTTGGACTTCTGGGCTGCAAGCAGACATTGCCAGCTCATGTTGAGCTTCTCATCCACAAACACCCCCAAGTTCTTCTCCTCAGGGTTGCTCTCAATCCATTCTCCACCAGCCTGTATTTGTGCATGGGATTGCCCTGGCCCAGGTGCAGGACCTTGCACTTGGCCTTGTTGAACTTCATGAGTTTTGCAGAGGCCGACCTCTCAAGCCTGTCCAGGTCCCTCTGGATGGCATCCCTTCCCTCCAGCCTGTTGACCACTCCACACAGCTTGGTGTTGTTGGCAAACCTGCGGAGGCTGCACTCAATCCCACTGTTCATGTTGTCAACAAAGATGTTAAACAGCACAGGTCCTAGTACCGACTTCTGAGGAATGCCACTCATCACTGGTCCCCACATGGACATTGAGCTGTTGACCACAACTCTTTGCGTGTGACCATCCAGCCAATTGCTTATCCATTGAGTGGTCCACCTGTCAAATCCATGTCTCTCCAATGTAGAGACAAGGATGTTGTGCAGTGAGTGTCAAATGCTTTGCACAAGCCCAGGTAGATGACATCAGTTGCTCTTCCCTTATCCACCAACACTGTAACCACATTGTAGAAGGCCACCAAATTTGTGAGACACAATTTGCCTTTAGTGAAGCCATGTTGGCTGTCACCAATCACTTCCTCATTTTCCATGTGCCTTAGTATAGTTTTCAGGAGGATCTGCTCCACAATCTTGCCAGGCACAGAGGTAAGACTGACTGGCCTGTAGTTCCCCAGGTCTTCCTTTTTTCCTTTTTTAAAAATTGGAGTTTTGTTTCCCCATTTCCAGTCAGAGGGAACTTCACTAGACTGCCACAGCTTCTCAAATATGATGGGTAGTGGCTTAACAACTTCATCTGTCAGTTCCCTCAGGACCCGCAGATGTATCTCATCAGGTCCCATGGATTTGTGCACCTTCAGGTTCCTCAGATGGTCTCAAACCTGATTTTCTCCTACAGTGGACGGTACCTCATTCTCCCAGTCCCTGCCTTTGCTTTCTGCAACTCAGGCGGTGTGGCTAGAGCACTTGCCAGTAAAGACTGAGGTAAAAAAGTTGTTGAGTACCTCAGCCTTGTCCATATGCTGGGTAGCCAGGTCTCCCATTTCCTTCTGGAGAGGGGCCCACATTCTCCCTAGTCTTCCTTTTATCACTGACATACCTGTAGAAGCTTTTCTTGTTGGCCTTGATGTCCCTGGCCAGATTTAACTCTATCTGGGCTTTAGCCCAGACAATTTCTCCCAGGCTACGCGTCCTTGCTTCCACCCTCTGTAGGCTTCCCTTTTCTGTTTGAGTTTCTCCAAGAGCTCCTTGTTCACCCATGCAGGCCTCCTGGCGTTTTTGCCTGAATTCCCCTTTGTTGGGATACATCGTTCCTGAGCTCGGAGAAGGTGATCCTTGAATATTAACCAGCTTTCTCTGGCCCTTCTTCCCCCCAGGGCTTTTTCCCATCGTACTCTGTCAAGAAGATCCCTGAAGAGCGAAAGTCTGCTCTCCTGAAGTCCAGGGTAGTGAGCTTGCTGGGCACCCTTCTCACTGCCCTAAGGATTTTAAACTCCACCATCTCATGGTCACTGCAGCCAAGGCTGCCCTTGACCATCACATTCCCTACCAGCACCTCCTTGTTGGTGAGAACAAGGTCCAGCATAGCACCTGTCCTCATTGGCTCCTCTATCACTTGGAGAAGGAAGTTATCATCAATGCATTCCAGGAACCTTCTGTCCCTCCAACAGATACTGGGATGATTGAAGTCCCCCATGAGGACCAGGGCTTGTGAACGTGAAGCTGCTCTTATCTGTTTGTAGAGAGCTTCATCTGCTTGGTCTTCCTGGTCAGGTGGCCTGTAGCAAACCCTCACTGTAACATCACCTGTCCCTGTCCTCCCTTTAATCCTGACCCATAAACTCCTCATCCATCCCCAGGTGGAGCTCCATGCACTCCAGCTGGTCATTAACATAGAGGTTGACACCCACTCCTTATCTTCCCTGCCTGTCCTTCCTGAAGAGCCTGTATCCTTCCATTCCAACACTCCAGTCATAGAAGTCATCCCACCATGTCTCCGTGATGTCAATAATGTCATAGCCCTGCAGGTGAGCGCATGTCTCTAACTCCTCTTATTTCCCATGCTACATGCGCTTGCATAGAGGCTTGTTTCAAAAGTACATGAACCTATGCCGTTGCTTTGCCTATGGTATTTGAACCTTTTTGCCTGATACTGTGGCCTGCAATTCTTCCACTGTGGGTTCTTTGGCTCCAGTTTCATTCTGTGACAGAAATTCTTAACAGCTTCTTTTGGAGCTGCATAATCTGAAAGGCAGGAGACACAGAGGTCTAGATAAACACATTTTTAAAGAACTGAAGAAAATATCAGGGTACTGCTCACATGAAATCTAATTTATCCTCTGGTCACTTTATGCAGATAATGGACACCGGTGATGGAATGTGCGTGCCCTGGGCTATACGCCGGTTCATTACGCACATGCGGCTCCCTGTAAGTTTAATGTGAATTTAACATACCAAGGAAAGGGAAGACATACCCTTCTGGGTGAATGCACATTCTCAAGAAAAGCTAATGAACTCCTACCATAATGCCTGTTTCTAAGATACACGAAAGACTGGATATTGATAACTAAGCACTTTTATGACTGACACATATTGCTTCGGTTGTTCACCTCAATCAACAGCAGGTTATGGATGCTGCAGAAATATGTTTTTCTGCCAGCTCTTTACCCACCCAATATCACTCTTCACATTAAATAAGCAGGGAGCACCTCTGCTTCTGACACCTTATCGTTCACACCACCTTCCAAGACACACTCCTCTTGGTGGGAAACGCTCGAAGGTGCACTCCGCATAGGCCGCGCGGGCTGTCCATCTTGCCTTCCTTCCACCTCAGACCCTGAGGCGGCAGCGGGCACACAGGCGGCCGTCGTTGGCTGCCCCAACCCCACGCTGAAGCTCCAAGCGTTTAATCTGATGAGCCAACACATTTTATCGCTCATGCAATAAAAAAGTGATGCCTTCCCCCCTCCTCCTCCACCACACCTCACACACACTCCGGCAGCCTCTGCTGCCGAGACCCAGGCTCCGCTCTAAAAATAAGAGGGTAGAGCTATAAATAGGAGTCGCTTAAAGCGCTTCGAAAATGCCTCGTCAATGTCGCTGCTTCGGAGGGGACAGCGCCTTCAGGAGTCGACCCCAGGGGAAGGGAAGGGAAGGGGGCGGGGGGGGAGCGGAGATGGCCGCGGGGCAGCAAGCCCAGGGAGGGCGGCTGGCGGCGGCCAGGGCAGGGCAGGGCAGGGGGAGCGGCGGCGCGGCCCGACCGCGGGGCTCCTCCCTGGGCAGCCGCGGTTGCCAGGCGGATCCCCGTGGGCCGGCGGCTGCTGCTGTGCGGGGCTCGGGCCGCGGGACCTCGGCGGGCTCCCTTCCTCCACCCCGCTCCGCCTGCGAGGTAACCCAGCGCCCGCGGGCAGGGGCCTGGGCCGCGGCTGCCCCCGGGGTGCGCGGGAGGGAGCGGCGGCCTGGCCCGGGGGCCGTGAGGGAGTGGGCGGCCTCCCCGAGGCTGCAGGAGGGGTGGCGGGCAGCGCAAGGGTGCCAGGAGGCAAGCTCTTCTCAGTGGGGGCCGGTGACCAGAGGCCATGGGCACGAACTGAAACACAGTAGGGTCCCTCTGGATATTGGACATCACTTTTTCCTCTGAGGGTGACCCAGTGCTGGTACAGGCTGCCCAGTGGAGTCCCCATCCTCAGGGACATTCAAAAACCATATGGACACAGCCCTGGGCAACCAGCTCTGGGTGGGCCTGCTTGAGCAGGAGGGTTGGACCAGGTGACCTCCAGAGGTCCCTTCCTGCCTCAACCACTCTCTGGTTCTGTGAAATCCTGCAGAGCCTCCCTCAGAACTACCAGAGCTGGGGATCTTCCGTCGCTTAAGACTTCGAGGATTGTGCTTAAATTGAATAAGAGCTTTATAGTCTGCTTTCAGTTGCTGCTGCTTATGGCTTTATGGTGGAGAAGGTCTCTTAGGGGCGAACTTTGATTGCAGCTAGCAGGCCTCCAGTAGGGAGCTGCCTGTGCCTTAAGAGAGCAAGCAGCAGGGAATTACATTTAATACCACCTCCTTTGAGTTCTGACGTTCTTCCAGCAAGTAACAGCAGGGCTCCCCTACTATGCTGTATGATCTCGCTCTGTTAACTAATTTCCCCTTGTAACAGGAATGCTCTTGCTCACACAATGAAAAAAAAAAAAAAAATCATGTGGCTGTAAAGCCTGGTAGTTTAATGGTGCTGTAGTTTTGGACCGTGTTGTTTCGTCCTACTGAATGCTCTGAGTGTGTCGTGATCTAAGCTGTGTCTTGCATCATTTGAGAAGTTAAGAAAAAAAAAACAAATAAAAATCAGAAAACTGTCACAGTTCACTATAGGTCTTTTTTTTTACTGAGAAGAAGAGCCAGGTCTCCATGATGAAGACAGCCAGAGTTTTGCTGCAGTAGCATAGCCAGTAGTCTATTGCAAATGCTCGTGCATCTGAAGATACTCAGTCCCACTTCAGAGAGATTCGTTGCAATTAGGTGCTTTTTTGTGTGTTTGTTGAATTGCTAGCAGAAAATGGCTTTCCTCAGAAAATGGAAAGTTTAATTGCAATAGTCCAGTTTTGCTACACATGTCGGAGGATTCATTTTATGATATCTTTGGCTGCCAATGAAGTCTCTTTCAGCCAAGCCCTTATGGTATTTGAAGAAACTAGTTGAGTACATAGTTTTTGAATACAAGACAGAGGTGTGGCCTCTCTGTTGCTCTCACAAACACACACATACCTGCACATATTTCTTCATACCTTCTGCTTGGGAACACCTATGACCTTCTCATTGTGACCTTGTTGAAGTCAACGTCAACATCATTATGGACTTCAGTGGGGGCCGGAGCTGGAAGCAAATTTATAATGGTGACTGACAATCGAAAGTAAAATGTACTTGCCTACAGTCATTATATATTTGTTAAGTATTTTACTCGGCCTATTTTGTAAAGGATAAAAATGGAAAACAGATTTTATGGTTTTTTTTTCCTACCTTTCTTTTTTAAAAAATTACAAAGAAATGGAAATATGCAAAAAGGTGTCCTGGTGATTTCTTGACTAGCATAATATGAAACATACCAAGAAATTGCAACAAAATAAAGAAGTTCCCATCTAAATAAATGAAACAGTTACATAGCTGTGGTTATAAAAACATGCTCATTCGTGTACGAAAATCTGTCAGTTGCCCAAAAATGTGGAGAACTAAGATCTTTTCTATGAAACACCAAGGAATATAAAGGTGCAGGTAGGTAAATAAAAACTTTAAGATCTGGCTGGTGCTGGCAGCCTGATCTATTAAGATAATGAGAAAGTCTTAGCTCTTTTAGTTATTTACAACTGGTTGGCTCCATTCTGCATGTGAAGTGAACGCTTACTGAAACCTTTTATGCCTGTCACTCAGGAAAGAAGCATTATAATATCATTATTTTCATCCTGCAATATTTAATTAGTCAAGCCAAAACCACAAACATGCGATGCTAACTTTACAACTTACGATTCTGCCAAAGACTTATTGGTCTCAACCTTGGCTAAGTTTATCATTAATATCTGATAGCATCTTTTTCCCTGTCCTTCAATACCGCATTAACTTTGTGACAGTATAACTTTAGAGAGTTTGGCTGTAAGTCGTGAGCGTAATTTTATCTCAGCAGATTTAGACATCAGTGCCTGTCCTTAATTATTTAATTTAAAAGTTGGAAGTTGTTAATTTGGCCTCGTTAGTCAAAGTGTCACCGTATACAGTTAAGCAGAGGAGTACTTGGAAAATTTGCAAATGTTGAATTAATATTACTTAGCAATTTAGAGGAAATGAAACGCTTTCAAGGCAGCTGTTGAAGTTTTTGCTAATATTACAAAGTATTGATAAATACCAAGATCTTGTTTCTCATCCTTTTAATTGTGTTTAGAGAAGACACAAACTGAGGTATTAACTACTCTGTAATGAATTCTAATAGATTTATGGGGAAGAATAATAAATCTCTTCCTTATTCAGAAGGTAACTTCTGGGTGTTAGAAGATGTAATGTGCGGACAAGAACAGATTGGGTTTTATACTTGTTGAAGGTTTTTTTTCAGGTACTTGAAAGGCAGGATCCCAGTGGCAGGATGCTGAACCAGATGGACTGCAGTTCTGATACAAAGAGCAACGATTTTATTGACATATGTCACTAAAAAGTTACAGAAAGCTCAGCATCTTGAACTGACAGTGTTCATATGCTTGGTGATTGATACTGGCTCTGTAGTTATCGTCTGAATTGGGCTTCATACATCCTCCTATGGGTTTTTTTGGCATTTAGAAACAGACACATCGCTGTTCCTGCTTTCCTTATGCTGGAGGCTTTATGACTTGATCGAGCAGAGCTGTTTTATTGGCTTTTGGTCATTGGGAGTTTTTTGCCTACTCTGGAGAAATTTCCAGCTTGCTGGCATCCAGTGCTTCACCCTCCCTTGTCACTGCTGTGGCCACAGTTGCGGCCGATCTTGGCTTTGCTTTGTGACACCTGGCACTGATTATTCCTCACCCATGCCGAAGGTGCTGTAGCAAGCTTCCTGGCAGCCCCACCAAGTGCACAGCATGCCCCTGAAGTGACATAAAGAAAATAAAAAGTTGCCAAATTTTTTTCCTCCTCTTCAACCATCAGTCTGTTATTTCTGTCTGCTGCAGCTGCTGCAGGAAGAGGCTGTATTACCTTTGTGAACTGCTGAAACTTGTAGCTAACTGCTGTGAGCCAGCAGGTTTCAAATGTGAACTGTAGTTCCTTGTGAAGATCTTATGTTCAAGATGGTCACCTTTGACCTACCACATGGCACATCAGTGATGATTTACAGTCCTGTGGGTTGAAAAATGGAAAATAGAAATAATAGAATAATAATAAATAGTATGACAATTTAATGGAATGAAATTATTTTCTTGTCAAAGTCCTAAAAAAATAAATTATAGACTTATTCATGTAATTCATTCATGTCATATTGTAGTTCCAACAACTGTACTGAACACTTGTTATATCTGATAATGCATTATACCTGACAAAAAGAGGGGAAATTCAGCAATTCCCCACTGTATAGAACAGAAGTTGGCTTCAAAATTTCTTGCAATAGCACATCAATGTCATGTTGTGTAGAGAAAGTCAAAGCATGTACATGAGCAAAGGAAACCCAGTCGAGTATGAAAAAAATACCTAAAACTCAAGGGAGAAGAGGCAGCAATTACCAGCTGCTCTGGTTAAATATTCTGTTCTGTGCTCTTTTTCATCCATTTGATTTAATTTCTTTTTTAAGGTACATTGTTATTTGTAAATAAATATAGTTCACACATGTCTTGCCATTCCTTGGCATCTAGTCACTAGGATAGAATAAACAGAATATCTTGTATGAAGGCCTGTTAGTTAAGAGTGCATTTGCTCAGTCCTTTTTTCACTAGGCATTTGTTCCAGTTTCAGCTTTTAGAGACAAGAGGAGCCCAAACAGTAAATAAAATATGCAAGACTGGTAGAGACCGGGTTTCTTCTGGGTGTAGGTGAGCGGTCCTGATGCAGCCTGTGGCTTTATTTTGCTCAAAAGAACAGAAAGGAGTTATCAGCGAAGCTATACTGACAGAAGAAACTGATTCTGAATAGTTTGGGGTTTTTTCTACTTTATAATTTAAATAACATATAATGCAATATCTAATATATATAATTTATACATAGAGGAGGCTGTAAAGTGGCAAAACACTTTACCAGTGCTGTCCTGCATCTGACTAGAAGTTCATCTGGTCAAATATGTCTGCAATACTGGTCATAAGTAGATGCCTGGGAAAGTATAAAAACTGGGCAATAATACAAAACTTTCCCCTAATAGTCTTCTCTCCTCCTTTTTTTCCTTTCTCAGCCCTTTGGGGAAAAATGGCCTTTAATCTTTGGCTAACCAGTGTGGTGGACACATAAACCTCAGAGTTTTCTAACAGCACCCATCTCATGTTTCAGTGCTTATTTGTACTTAGATTATTTCTCCTGACTTGCCAATTGTGCTGTGTTAGCATTTAAATATGACAGATCAAGACTCACTTTGTGAGGCACATGTCTGCACACAGTGAAAGACAACTGTTGCCCTGAGAAATTTTAAACCTCTGCTTTAACTGGGCAAGACAGATTGGAAGGGAAAAAGGTACACATCATGGTCTTTGATGCTCTAAGTTATGCACTAATTATAAATATATTCCTAAAGTCATTTCCAGTCTGGTAGATAGGACATTGCTGCAGAGTCACGGCAGCAGAACTCTTCATAGCAATTTGAAGCTCAAGGAAATTTCCACTGCCACAGCACTCAATGCTGTTCAGAGGGAACAGAAAGCAAGCATTTGCTTGCTGTGGGGGAGAGCGGAGCATGCTGGTGGAGTAGCTGCACATCTTTGGCCGGTTGCTGCCGCAAACCTCCCAGTCAGTAGAGAAAGGGATACTTCCCAGTCACAGGCCATGTCCGAGGCAACTTTTGGGCACCAGGAGAAGAGAGAAACTGTATTGCAGCCATGCTACTAGTGTCAGCCTTCTCCCTGCTGAGAAAGAGAAAAACAGGATTTTGGAAGGGACACGGCGGTAGAAGTGATTTTAGGGTTTGAATTTTCAAAGGAGTCTAAATTAACTGAAGTAATGTGCCAGTAGCAAGTTCGTATCCATCAGCAGAGACAGCATAAATTTATTTATATCTTGCTTTTACCTGCCCAGGATGGGGCCATATTTCTTGTTGATAAATGCAATCTAAAGTGCTTCACTTACAACGTGCTTATTTTAGAAACTGAGAAAAGGGTTCCTGCCCTTATTGAAATAACTGCTTGACTGTTTTGCCCACTGAAATCCATGAGCTACCACAGCATGGCTGCGTACTTGAGAGGTAGCTCAGTTACTTTTTCAGGCAATCAAGTAATTTGTTCTTCATCAACTAGAGTTTATATATTAATGAATAGACTCCCTGCTGTTAAGAAGTTCTCTCATTTGGATACTGTGTAAAGGATAACAATTTGCAGATGAGCTCTGGCCCATGAAAAGCCCAATAAGAGTGATTCTTTATCCTGCAGGGCAAGAATATAGGCTAATCAGTACTTGAGCAACCCTCAGCTATTTAATTGGGATAAAAGGGCTGATACATTTATGGTGCTCTTTCTATTTATTTAAAAATCTTGACAGTGTTACTAGGAAATTATGAATCTGTCCTGGAAGAGAAGAAATAATTGATCTGTATGCAGCTACCTAGAAATGACATGCAGAAGTGAGTGAAAATGTCTGAGCTCTTATAAAAAGAAAGACAACTTTGTAAAATATATTGCTAGTTAAACCATTTTCTGTTCTGTTAACGAAAGGAGAAAGAGAATAAAGAGCAGAGTCATAATTTTCCCACATGTTTGCATGGTTCTCTTATTATTTGTCTTCTGTTCTGATTTTTCTGCCTGTACAGATACCCAAACTCTAACATCTCCCTTTTACATCAAAGAGATTTTATGAAGGACTGCCCTGTTCTTTCTTCCTTTCATCTGTCTCTCCTTGCTTCTCCATGTTTTCTCTGCAGCTACAAGTGGATACCACCCAGTGACAGCAAAGGCATTTGAAAAGGAGTGTCTTTGCTCCGCTGAGGGGCCTTGCAGCTGACAAGCACACTGCTAAAATTGGATCCTGCTGCTCAGTGGGAGGATAGTCTGGGTGTGGGTTCATACATATCTTCCCAGGGGCTCTCTAGGGTATCGCTTATATAACTGCAACAGTTGCTTAATTTGCCTCCGGCTCTTAATAGTTAATCATGCAGTTTAAGATATTAGATAATTAAATACCACAAAGTACAAACATCAGAGTGCTCATCCAATACAAGTATGGTAGGCTTTAGTAGGGGCGGTCAAGTGACAGAACTCCTGTTCCACAGGAAGGTCCAAAATTAGGGAAAATAAATGATGCCTTGTTAGAATGTGTATTAGAACCCCTCTGCTCGTGCCTTTGAATTCTTTTTTTTAAATTCATTGAATCTGGAGGCTCTGTCTCATAGGTTTCCAGATCCCCGGGCTTCCACATTTTTTAGCTATTTGTACCAGAGTGAGTCCCAAGAATCCCAGAGGAGGATCTCACAGGGCTTCTGGACTCAGAGCCTGGGCATAAGCTGAGTTCCTAAAGGTCTCAGGTTTCCTGTTGCTCAACTGGAGAGCCGAATGTGAGATGTTGCTTTCGGGTTCACAAGAGAGATGATGGCCCTGCTACTTCCATAAAGCCAGCGGGCCTGGAAACGGCAGGTGTTGGAGTGGCCGCAGTCCCTGACAGAGGGGAGGCCATGTGGTGGGACTGCTGTGGAGCCGTGGGTTCTGGGAGCCTGTGCTCTCCTGCAGCCCACTAGGTGAGCCGGCGGGATTCCTTGCAGGCCTTTTTTCTCAAGTGCAGCAAAACCCTGTTCTTTGAGAAATACTTCTATTTTGACCAACTGAAAAAATATGCCCACAAAAGTCCTATTTTTCTGGAAATTTTTCAACCAGCTTTAAAGTGCTGCACAATCAATAGTCAAGTTGGGTTTATTTTAACGTTCTGGATTAAGTTTGCAAATGTTGCTTCCTTATCTGATGCCTGATAAGGGATGCAGGCTTCTGCAGGTGTTCAAATAAGGATCCAGAGTGATTCCAGTCCACTAGGAAATTTAGTGGATTTTAGAATGCTGACAAATAATGCATATTTAATAATCAGTTCTGAATGCTAAATGCCATACCTGTATCTCAGATACTGTAGTTCTGCATTCCCGTGGATGAAGGTCCACTCCTTTTTACCCAAACTTACTCTATCAATAGAAGACCCCTGAGAACATTTTCAAGCATAAATTCCATTGCTTAATAAGTATGATCAGTTCAGTTTCTGTTCCAGAACTATGCTAAACTTTCCACATTCACATCAATGGGAACAGCCTAATATGTGGCTGTCGTGGTTTAGGCACAGAGTGGCTAATTTTTAACTTACTGTAGTATGCAGTGATAAATCCTTAAATATGAATAAGTGAAACAGGATATTCTATCACTAGTGAATAATAAGTACAGGAGACTAGACTGATGTTGAAACCTTCTTAAAAGTTGCACTTGTCACTAACTTTTGTACTGAGAGCCAAATCTTGCAACACACAAAATCCTGCAAATCTGGGAGCTGATGCTGCTCAGCAGCTCACTGGAGGCAAGTCCAAAGCTACAGAATCAAACTCCTTGTTTTTGGAGAAAGATCCTCTCACAGCAGCTACTGCTTAGCTGTATGCTTTAATTTATTTCATTGTACATCATTCAAAGTATTCATAAAGAGTCTGTCCTATGTTTTCTGTGAATTCCATTAGCAACGTCATGTTGTCTGTGCATTATTATTAGATAAAATGTAAAAAAGCACCTCCCTTTTCTCTAACTTCCATTCAGCACTTTTACTGTCACCTTTTTAGGTGTGCTGTGTTTTATATTCAACAGAAACAGTTCCCTGTGAAGTATTTCAGTATGTACCTATCTGCTATAAGAAAGACCTGTTTTTTCTTCCATATAATTTACATTCTGGGTCTCCTGTTAAAAGAACTGCGCATTGATGTAAAATAGCAAAGTATAACACTTACTGATTGAATTGTTTCATTATAATCCAGTGAAATTAAAGCAGTTTGGCACAAGTGAAAGTAACTGCTGCAGCGTTTGTGTAGGGAGGCAGATTTATATAGATATTATTTAGGCAGATAATATGGAAATGCAGAAAATACAAAGAAACTGAAGAGACTGTGGTGACAACAAAGCACATCATTAAACAGAAGCAAGTCTCTGCTAGATCCAGGACTTGTTGCCTTACCTAATGACTGCAAAGATTAAGGCTTAATTTATAGTTGGATAGGTGACTATTGAGTATGTGGTATAGATTCCCTACTGTGTTTTATATAGCTTTAACAGAGGCAGTCATAAATTATGACAGATTTAGGAAAATCCTCCTTTCTGAAATTATCCCAAAACACAGCAGCTTCTATTACTATACCTGAGTTTAAGCAGAGATGAGACAGCAGCTTTGCTATCTCTCAGTTTGCGATGGCTCAAATGAAAAGCTTCGCAAAAATTAACACCATTCCTTCAAAGGCTGTATACTACTTGTTTTCATTCTAAGAAAAGGGAAATATAATAGCATCTGCATAGGTGCTAAATTATTTTAGCAATAGCACTAAAGTATAGGTTTACAAAGTCTGTGTGTAAAGCCAACAGGACTTAAGCTTGTGGTAAGGAGCGTTGCCAAATTACTGCTTTTAAGAGACTGTATCCTTTGGATACAGAAACTCCATCAGACAGTTCCCTTTTTCACTGTCCAACACTTTGCTCTGGAAAAGGTTGTTCATCATTCAAGGCCTGATCTTGAAGTTAACTGGAGTATATTGCTAGTGGCATCACCGTGGACCACCACAGTGAATCATCGTAACTTGAACGCAATAGGTTTTATACTGTCATCTCACTGGTTTTCAAAGTACCTCTTGCCAAAGTAATTTCCTTCATGTATGACTTTCTATGGGGAAACACACCATTCCTAGACGCTTTTAGGGCTCCATAAGTCAACAATGGTTGCAGCTACGAAAATTATACAGGGTTTCTTCTCATGAGAAAGAATTAGATATTTGGGTAAAGATGAAAATAGATGTCCTGAGGTTTAGGCACTGATCTGGTACTCAGGACATCAAGTTTCATTTCGCTGCCACTAACTCTCTTGATCTTGTTACAATGAACAAGTCACTTAATCTTTTCCAGCCTCTGAAATGAAGACAATCCTTTTTTTTTTTTTTTTTTCCACCTGCTATTTATCTGGTTGGCAAACTTCAATTGTGAACTCTTTGGGGATGTTAATGAGTGACTGACTATTTGTACAGAGACTGGGACAGGGACTGGATTGAGACTTCAGGAAGTCACCAGGGTTCAAACAACAGCGGCAATGTTATTGCATGAGTTAGCTGCTGTAAATGCACGTATAAAGGACTAGTAACTTAAAGATCTGCCATCACTGTGATTGTGTTTAGTCATAACAACTGTTTAGTGCCTGAGTCACATATTACACATAGCATCCACATATTAAATTAAATGTATTTCATGAAACAATTACAATTTTTGATACACGCTTGTTCCATTTTTATCTGTCTTCACTCAGAGAAGTTTCCCACTGATGTTTTTCCACCTGAAATCATAATGGAGCAATTGTTGAGCTAGAATTGTAGGATTGGACACGAGAAGATAAAGAATTACTCTCTGTTCTAAAGTTGCACGTGATTAAGAGCTTTTTTCAGTATAGTATCCTTGTATCTGTCATGCCTTTCACAGATGTTTGACATAAAAAAGAATAAGCCAAAAGAAGTGAGGATTTAGCCAGACATAATTTATATTTCAAAAGAAATTAAAGAATCAAAATTAGTAGTAGTAATACGCAGTGAGATGAAGCTAAACTAATCTGCTTTTAAGTTTTTAGCCAGTATATATGAAACTAGGATTAAGTTGCACTAGTTTTCAAAACACAAATAAAAAATGCTTAAGGAATATATCTAAATAAATACATTTTTTAAAAAAATAATCAAATGTTTTGATGTGTTACCTTGGATTTGAGAGCAGTAGCTTCCTTTGTCCATATCCTGTTGTGACTATAGAAGGATGTTTTCAGAAGACAAAAAAAGACTGACCTCGTGATGATTTTATTAACTTAGGGACCCATGACAATTAGAAATATGAGCACAGGGGAAAAGCAGTAATGTTTACTCAGCTCCCATTTATTTCATAGTGGTTTTATTTTAAGCCTGTGGTCTAAGGTGGCAGAATTTGATGCAGAAAAGGACTGTTCATAATCTTTCCAGTTTTTGTATTCTAAGAACACTGTTATGATACTCTCTGATACCTTCATCCTTTTACCTTTAAGAAGGCTGTCCCAGACAGGTGATTTTGCCAAAAACTAAGCTACCGGTGGTGAGGCCTGAATTTCAGAACAGGTGGAGAATGCACTCTCTGCAAAAACAGGCTCTTTGTCAAGTGTCACCAAATCAAGATCCAAAACCTGTAATCACTTTCTAAAGTCCCTGCCCTGAGGTTTTCGCTATAGCTGCATAAACACAAGGTTTGCAAAGTTCCGGCAATGCTGTTGAAGGCAAAAATTATCCTGAACTGTGTGTATGAGAACAAAAGTAAAGATTTCATTCTTTAGGAGTCAGTCAGGCACTTCTGGTTCCTCCCCCAAATTACAGTGTGCCCTTGAAACCAAAGAAAAAATTGCACTGATTTTTCTAGTTCTGATGGCACTTGGCATGTTCTTTGACATTCAGGATCATCTCTAAGGAGATGTTTCCTTTGCAACTCACAAATCTAATCAGGCAAATATAAGTTCACAGTTAAGCCACTTCTGCTGGTAGACAACCCTTTGGAGTATAAAGCTGCTGAGCTTTGGGCTCCTGTATGCCAGTTGGCTTATCTGCTTAAGAAGCATGGACTTTTAATGTGGGTTTAAAGTGATCAGATTTATCTGATGGAGAGGAGATTATGTATGCACATTGCATTGGTGATTGGCTTGCTTCACATTAACCAGGAATAGGTTTAAGCTGAAACAAAATAAGTTTCCAAACTGGAAAAAGTCTATTTAAATGATAATTCAAATTATTGCTGGAACTTTCACATACAGACAAATCATTTCACTAAGTTAAAAGTAAGTTAAAAATGAGGACTGAAGTTTGGTCTCCACAATCAGACTTGCAAAGTAAGACACCAGCTTCTCCTTGATTTTAGTGAGAGTTAGGAACATGATTGTGTTGAAAACCATACCACTGGACAGGTAGGGACTGAAATATCCTGGATTTCCTGTAAATCTGTATTTGTCTGACTGTTATGAACCTAAGTGGCTTTTGAAATTTAGACTTGGCCTCTGTATCTGTTAAGGCATACGGTAAAATTTATCCTGTAACTCATCTGAGATGTATTCAGCTGTCAGCAGTGGGACATATCTTCATAAAATAGGTAGAATTCCATGCATTTGGAATTTGTGTTCTTGCAACTTGCCCTTAAAGTGAAATGAGAGGGGGCTTGTTTGCTTACTTTGCTGTGTGGGGCTTGGCTTTTCTAGGTCTGGCTTCTGTGCTGTGAGCCTATACTATTTTGTCAAGTATCTTTAGAAAATCTTTATCATTGTACTTTTTTCCCCACTGCTTCCCTTGGGCACAAGCAGCACAGTGGCATACTGAGCTGCTCCTTCTTTTGCCTGGAAGATTTATGTTTCGCAGAGATGATCTTTCAGCTTGCAAAATATGTGACATTTGCGCAATGCCATGGCTCATTTTTGTGGCTTGCAGAAAACTGCCCTGTAGAGGCTGTTGTAACAGGGAATTTTCTCTCAGAGTATCTGATCAAAAGGGTCATACTGATTGGGAGGGGTCAAAAAAAAACTGAAGTAATCTGGTGGGGAAAGTAAACTCGAAAGCACCAGCCTTTTCATACCTGGGTCATTTGTAGTGTGGTATTCTGGCCAGGAGATGACTCGTCTGTAATCCTCATAGGACCTGGAGAAAGATAATCATATTTCTTAATGCTTCCATAATATGTAACCAATACATTTCCCTTCCCTACCAAGGATCCCAGATAGCCATGGTGCCCACGTACTCCATGATGGGACCTTTAAGAGGACACTTGAGTCTCAAAAGTAGCCGTAAGTATTCAAATTATTACTTGAGAGGTGCCTATGTGCTCCAAGTTTGGAGTAACAGCTTGAATATTATGTGACTGTTAAAAATACATATTTTATTATTGAAACGATATAAAGTAAATAAGTGCTCCTAATATCTGCTGTATCAGAAATCTCACCTTCTTAATTCAGTCAAGCAGCTTTCCCGGTCAGGATCTTTGCCGAGCACCTATAGAAGAATTGCTGGAAGGCTGATCTGCCTGAAGCTTCCCATCTCGGAAACTCTGTTCTGCTACACCTTCTCCAGATCTATATAGTTTCAGTCCTTAATTAGATGCTGGCAAACACATCACCACCACTAGCATCACCACCCACAATTTTTGTCCTTTTTGTACTTTGTGCCTCCCTTGACGAAGCCCAGCTGCAGTTGGAGGCATTTCACTCTCTGCACATAGTGAGTGCTGCGTTTCAGGGCCTACAGGGTATTATCCTACCATCCTCCTCTTCCCAACTTTTCAAAGAAACCCCAAAAGGACTGAGAGGAGCACACCTATGGTGTCCCCACCTCAGCAGCCTGTTATACTGGTTTCCTGTATGAAGTGATATATATGTATTTTCTGAAGGGAACAGAAGCAGAGACACCTCTGTTAGATACTCAAAGCAGAAGCCAAACTCAATGCCTCCCAGTGCTTCCTGTAGCTGAAAACGGGCAGAAATACTTACCCAGAAGGGGAGCAGCTTGACATAACTATGCAGCTGAACAAAATTAAGAGGATTTGCAAAACCTTTGTCAGCCATAGACTGGGCCACTCTGCTGAGGGATTGTCTCATTGGTTACTGTCTTACCTGCAGTGAAGCAAGCACTGTGTGTGGCCAGAGCCACGGGCAAATGTTCTGCCTTGTTAAGCATGAGACAAACACAGAGCAAAGAGGTGGTCCCTCTCCCCTCCAAGTTTAGGCTCTAAGTACAAGATGAGGAAGTAGACAGGTACAAACAGATGCAGGACCGTAACTGTGAACTACTGCTTATAGTAGGAGAAAGCTCTTTCTTTGCACTGCTCCACAGACACTATTAGAAGAGAAGCTGCTGCCTGAGTGCTCACACACCATTCATGGTGTTGCGCGCACACACACACACACACACACACTTACTTTTGGGCGCACTTCCTCATCTTTCTTCAGGCTCGATGCTCGGTTTCCTGCAGCAGAGTCTCAGGCGTCGGCTTTTATAAAATAATTAATTTAATTGAAAGGTACAGCAGCAAGGACAGCCTGGGCTGGGTGTCTCCAAAGAGAGGGACCCTGAACAAAGAAATCCCATGGCAATTATACCCTTGTTATCTATACACCCGCCCCCCATGTGCCCTTCACATGCTGTCCACACATCTTTTAGTCCAATAGTGATTTTTGGTCTAGAGTCTTCTAACATCTTATTGGATTCTTTTTCTGTGTCCAGGCAGGCAGGTGCTTATCTTGTTGATTTGCTCCTTATCTTCTAGTTTACACTCCTTGTGCACCTGCACTCGCTGGCAGAACATGGAGAACTGAAGAGTCCTTGAGTTGGGAAAAACACGACCAAAACATCAGTGTGCTACCAATATTTTTCTTACACTAAAAGACTAAACGCAGCACTGTACCCACAGCTAGGCAACTGCTATGAAAATTAACTCTATTGTGGCCTAAAGGCTTCAGCAAATCTAGCTACTCCTGCTAAGTAAAGCTAAGCAAACAGCACAAATCACACCATATTATAATCCTAAGTAATTTATTCTAATTAGCATATACTTATTTATGCTAAAAAATATCCCTCAACAGATATTCCTTGCAGTTTACAAAAGAAGAAGCCAAGGATGTTGCAGAAATGGTTCCCACTTGCCAGTAATGTGAACGGTAGATAAGAATTTGATATCTCCAAGCTTTTGAGGCTTAAGTATCACTGAACAGGTTTTATTTTTTGATTATAAGTAAATGTAGCTTTGTCCCCACGTTGTGAAATTCCCTCTTGTAGGAATTAGCAGTTAGCAATGGTATTGCTATTCGCAGCATAGCAATAGTCTTTTAAAGAGTAAAATAGTTGACCTGTTCTTCAGAACATGCTTTTGTTCCTATAAGAGGCAAGAAGTAGTGGCCTTGAATTAACAGTCTGGTACAGAGCAAAGTCACCTCGTGTTTTTCAAAACCATATTTTTGTTTTTCACCTACATGGAAAAGACATGTTTTATCACTGTCATTGTGTATCAGTCAAACTTTAGTGCTGCTACGACTGGATTTATGATATGACATTATACCTCTGGACACATGATTTGCAGAAGTAATCTCTTGCAATTCAATCAGTGAAAACTAGGTAAATTAGTCATCGTACAACTACACATACAGGACTATAATAAATTACTAGGAAGTCATTACAAAATAGAAAATAAAGTCAGTGTTGAGAGAGTTGTCACTGTTCTTTATTGCTCATTCTTGGATCTGCGGTTCCTGGAGATCTTTCCTCATATATAGAAGCAAGATGCAAATGTCTTGAAAGTACAATAGTACTCAAAGTTTAGAAAGATTTTCAAAAGCGGGCAACTTTCTGTAGGTAGATCTGTGCTCCTACATAGACAATGTTGAAACTCTAAAATGTTGAAAACTTGGATAAAGCAATTTGCTAAATGCTGCAGGTAAATAAGATCTATGTAAGACAGCAGAAAATACAGAAGTCTGATTCTATTCAAACATGGGCTTGAGAACTCTGCCTGTCTTTACAGCACACAAAAGGGCTGCTTCAATTTGATCTGACCTGTGTTTGCCCCATCAACAGAGCCTCATAACAGGGCTACTTAAAATTCCTGGAAGATTTCTATTTAACATTTCCCTCTATTTGAAGTTATTCGAAGATGTAAAAGACAACAAAAGAAAAATCTGTTACAAAGCGTGAACTTTCCAGTGAGCTCAAATAAGATCACCCTCTCTAGGGGTGGGAAATACTTAGCTCTCCCCATTTTATTGTTTTTATCCTTAAAACATCATCTTTGAGAAATGGATGTGTTTTTTCATGCCCTTTTTTCAGAGAGGCTGAGACACAGAAAGACAAAAGAACTTGCCAAAGTTCAAGAGAAAGTCTCTGGCAAAGAAAAGCATTTTTTTTTTGTCTTTCCTTGCATAGGAATAACCACAATGCTGCTTATTGCACAATGTTAGTAATTTTCTGGACACAGGATAGAGTTAGATTTTATGAAAGACAAAAAATTAGATTAAACTACTAGGGCCTTGTATATCTTCAGCATTCTTTTTATAAATGGATTTTCCATCCCTTTTTAATCCTCGGATATTGTTTGGATTATCACATTGTTTTTCTGTCATGTTGTCTTTTTCACTACATTATATTGAAATCAGGCTGTCACTGCCAATCAGGGAAAGATTTGGGGCATTTCCCAAAATACTATTTTCTTTTCCTTAGTGACAAGAGCCTCTAGCTGCTGTGATTTAGGACACTGCCATTCCTTGAACACAGTAGAGCTGCCCCACTTTACACCAACTAGGGATGGTGCTGGATATTACTGAAGAGCTTGTTCCAGTTGCTTTTGCCAGCAGGAGGTTACAGCACAATGGGCAAAATTCATGAAAAAAATTAAGTTTTCAAAGTTTTGGAAGTGAATAACTACTGGTCTCAAGCACATAAAAGCTTTGAAAAAGAATAGTACTGATTTTAACTATTTGATTTCTTTAGTATGGTACTGTCACCCATGAGTGGTTTCCCTGATTGAAATTGGACACATGGTAAATGCTCCTGATTGATTGGAAATTTTGTGAGCTTTATATCTGCCTGCTTCAAGTATCAGGTTCCATTGTGGTACCTGTACTAGTCATACCAAATTTCATTGAGACAAGAGATAAACACAGTTTGGTCATAGTTTTGCACCAAGTTCTCCGTTGCTTTATAGCAAACATAGAGTCATTATTGCTGTTGATGTCTCTGCACCTGTTTGTGTCACGGTGTAAGCGCTCTGGCTGTGCCCATGTGTTCGATGAACTATCAGAGTGGATGGTCCTGGAGCTGAAGTACCACCTTTCTGTGGCTGGTCATGTTGGGCTGTGATGCTGCACCTGGGCAGGTTGTTGAAAGCAGTGCCCTTCTGGCAGGCTTTTTAGTCACCTGCGGGGGCACATTAGTAAATAATACTAAACCAAGCAACAAATATGGCATTAGGTATTCTGTCCCACTCTTTCTTGTGGTTCTTGTTCAAAAGATGACACAATATGTTGAATGTAGTCAAACTCCTTGGCAGTGAAAACCAGTTTGTAGCACTGTCTCACTTGGTTGGCAAGAGATATAGACAAGAAAAAGCAACACAGCAAGAAAGCAGCCAAACTGAGGTTAGAAGGATTAATTTCCAAATTCTCAACCCAATGTCTCCTGTTCTTTCAAAATACAATACAAATTTTGAAACTACTTCATTAACTGAGATTGTACATTGGGGACATGAACAATGAAACAATCATTTACATCATTGTGTCAGAAAGACAAATCTGAATAGGGTGGATGTGCTGATTATCTCAGTGTAAGGGCTATTCTGCATCTGTGGATGAAAGGCCAAAGGCACATTAGATTTCTGGTCTCCAGTATACTGTTTATTTTTTAATATTATTTGCTAGCAACTTCCCATCTACAAATCCTGTCCGACGATTTGAGAAGGAAACCAGAAATAATTTTATTTTATTTTTTTTTTTTTTTTGGAAACAGGTTGAACTACAATGATCTATCTCAGCTGCACTACCAGGTTAAAATTTAAAACTAGTAAATGCTTATGTGCTTCTTGACTTTTTTCTGGGCTAATGAACTTATGTCAGATACAGAGACAAATTCTTCCTATTCTGAGAAGTCTTGTGGGTTAGAGATTCAGAGGAGTGTCATGGCCAGTCTGTGTGTAACATGTTTCTGTTCTACATCCTGGCTCTTTTTCTGGGCCCACTTCTGTCTTTGCATATATCCAGTTCACTTTCCTCACTACAGAATGCCAGAGTTAGGCCTGGTATTATCAAGAGGTAAAATATTCATATACAGTTTTTTACAGTACTTTGTCCTACTCTCTAGTATTAAATCTTTCTAAATGTAATTTTTATTATATCAGATATTAAACAGTGAGATCTGCTGTTATTCCCCAGAGTTCTATAATATCCAAGGCTCATACATTACTTATTGCAAGCCATAATTCTTGGGTATTCAAAAACATGCAAAATGAGAATAACTTACCACTTTTTCATGTTATATTTTGTGTTACACTTTTTGAAAGAAATGAATGAATATTGACTTGATTTTATTGCAAGCAGGAGAGTAAAAATATTCAAATGCTTTCAGAGCCATTGTTGCCTGAGACATTTCTTGCCCTGTTGAATGAACAAAGACTTTTCCCTCTTGCAGCTTTTTCTCCCGGACCTTCCTGCAAGCTTTCCAAACAGTACATCATTCAAGATCACATGGCTGCTCATTACAAGAAACTGCTGTCTGCCAAAGGTGTGTACAATATCTAGGTAGCCGAAAGATGAAATCGTAGTCAAGGGTTTGTTGGTTGCCTTTAGTTTTGGCTGGCTGCTGAATTTCTTCCCCATTCTTTCCTCCTTCTCCTTGTCACTAACTCAACAGTGTAGGAGGATTTAAAAGTGAGGCATAAAATGCTGTGCCCTAAAAGAGCAGTTATGTAGAACACTCAATTGGAACTGTAACCTTGTCTTGGGAGAAACAATCCTAACTGTTGAGAGGCATAAAGTCTACAGGGTCAAACCATTCCACAAAATGACAAGTTCATGTTGGGAAAAGAAATACTTTTTCATTCCCCTGTGTTATTTTAATAATGCTTTCTGTTTAGGTGCATCTGGCAGTTGTCTAAAAGGAAAGGTAAAATGAGAACCAGGGCAGGTATTTGTTTAATTAGGAGAAACCGATAAAGAGTAACAGGGAGATAACAAGTTTTGATGTTTAGAAAGTTAGATTATCATCAGTCCTAAATAACCTAGTGGGAAGTTCCATTAGCATGCCGTCATGTTTGAGAGGCCTCTTCAAATACTCTCTCTCCTGTAAATAGCTGCAAACCACATACAATTTGGAATAAAAAAAATGTCCTCCATCAGTTGTCTGGAGCTGTGTAAACTTCCTGCTGCTTCAGGTGCAGATGAAGACAACTGGAGTTGAATGGTCATAGCTGTAGTTAGGTTACTGTGAGACTTCAATCCTTGGGCTCCCAAGGCTTTCTAACCAAACAATTCACTGATAACATACAGTGAGCTTTATAATAATGCACAACCGTTGAACAATAGAGGAGGTTGGTGCTGCCTTTTTTGCCGGGGGACCAATCCTTTCATCAATTTGCAGTGCCAAATGCTTCATTTCAACCCACCTTGCTCAAGTCTAGTGCGTCTTTTTATCATGGTATCAGAACCACTATTTAAAATTTTCATGACCTCCACTATGCTGCAGTTGAGGACCATCCCGCTCATATTGGGAGCTGGAGGCTAGGTTGCTGCTCTCTGCTTGTACTTAAGTTGTACTTAAGTGACTTGTTCGTTGGCATGGCTAATGTCACAGAAACAGGGAACTCTAAGGACTGCAGAATTCACATCCTAGTGCATTGCTCATAAATATACAGAAGCATCAGGACTAATTAAGAGCAGCAAAGGCTGTGGTACATGATTGAAATTTGTTTTATTCTCAACTGGTAAAGCCTAAATGAGGGAGTGAAGATAAAAAAATGAAGAAAACAAAGATGTTTTGCAGTCTTTTTGTCTATTACAGTCTTAAAGCTCAGAAGAAAATACACAGAAGATATTCTTGGCATAAAAGAAGCCAAGTGCTTTGCTCCCAAGTAGGTTTCAATCTTCTTTTTCTCCAATGTCAGTCCTGCTTGTCTGTAGCAGAATTCAGTCAAGCTGGAAATATATTCTCACAGTAGGTGCTAATCAAAGTTTGCAGTGGCTAAAATTTCTGATTCTTAGGTGTTTCATCATCTGAAGTTATAGTTCTCAAAAGTCAGATTTGAAGCATACTGAAGCAGGAACCTTTGATATTAAACCACTTATTTTACCTATTATAGTGCTTTATTCCTAGAGGTTTTCCTTGTAGAGCTAAACTTTTGCATACATATTAAAAACTGCAATATTGCAAGGATACCAAGGTTCTCTTCCTGAAGTGCTGACGTGCCACATGTTCTGTAGGAGATGATAGGATTTTGTGCCTCTGAAAAATCTGATCAGGGTTGTCTAAAGGCCGTCTCCAGTATCCTTCTAAATATTCTCCAATCTTTTAGAAACACGACTGCTTTTTAAAATACAACCTATTTGGCCTCTCTCCAGACAGCAGCTAGCCTTGCATGTCTGAAACATTGTTTGGAGCTCTCACACAAACTCCAATTTGCTGTGACATTTGGCAGTAATCACAAAAGTGTCTTGAATGGAAATGGAGCCAATGTCCTTCAAATGCAACTGGAATATTGAACTTCTCCTAGGTGATTACTTTTCCCTCCACAGTTGACAATAGTATTTGCCCATATACCTCAGTCTGTATCCAGGTACATGCAATCAGACATACAGCTCCATTAACATCCATACCATCTCCTGTATGGATACATGACTGAATGAACAGTGTGCAGCAATAGGGTGGCAGGGCTTGGTTCCTTGAAGCTCACTTGATTTAAACTTTTACAATGAAAACCAAATGACTGAATAAGAGAAAATGCTGGGTACAAAACTGCCTATGTAATTGTATAATCAAATAACTCCTATTGCTAGAAAGATGATGAAGAACTGATGACCCTGAGCCTAGGGACAACTTGGTTCCTGCTCTTAGAGAATCACTTGGCAGTTTCCCCTGGCTGATAGCAGCTGTACTGCTCATCCCTGAAATATAAACTGTCTGGGTAGCAGTAGATGCCAATACAAAATAAGTACAGCTTCTCTTGAATTGTAAACTAAAATGAATATTAATTATACATTAATAAATGTAGCTATATTGTCTCTTACTTCTATGCCTAAGTAAAGGTGGGCGAACACCAGAAAATCCAGACCCAGGTTTGATACTGAACCAATGACAGCACTGCAGAAGATCTTATCTTATGCTTTTACCCAGATAAAGACAGGGGGCAAATCTTCAGTTTGTGTAATTATAGTTGGTGTAACTCAACTAATTTCACTGCATTTAAGCTATGCTAGCTTTTGAGAGCTGACCGTTGGCCAAGATAATAGCAGGAAATAGGAAGAAAATAGTATACATCACTAGGGAAACAATGGGATTTGGTGGTTTGTAGATCTGCATTATTAATAATGCTGATATTGTGCAGACTAGTACCACATTCCCACAGAGATTTCAACACCTTAGGATGATCAGTTTCATCTCTATCAACTTTTGTATGATTATTTGTAATGTTAGTGTTTCATTGGACTGAGCCTTCTTTTTGTTAATACAGCTGCTGTTGACTCATCTGCACCAGAGAGTTTGCATACCAGTGTTAAATGTGAGTAGTTCTGGTTTGTTTTCCAAATAAGTCTGGCTCCATTTGTTTGGTTTAGAAATACCAGTCGTCTTTTATGATGAAGGTGTTCTGAAGAGGCATATACGTGCCAAAAATATGCATCATTGTGTTTAAGATAATAGTATCTGGTAACTAATATCTAATCGAGTATCTAAATAGCTGTATCTAGCACTTGGTTCGTGTTTGCACAGGTACATGCTAACTTGCGGAGCATGGGCCCCTTTGGTATACATGCTTTAAGCAACAAGGTTGTTGGAGGCATGAATTACGTTAGTTTTCCAGTCTAAACTCAGACCACTGGCCCGTTGAATTCCTTGCTAATCGGCACTGTGTGTTTCATTTCCTTAACTGCATCGTGTGTCTCTGGGCATCAGGCATACTACAGTTAAAAGGTTTTGAGAAATTAACGGGGTTTTGGTAAGAGAACATTGCACTGCACCTTAACGCCACCTCTTGGCTAAAGCCTGCAGCACCCAATGTGTAGGCAGTCTCTCCTGCCCTTCCTTTTTTGAAAGGAAGAAATATTAATGAAAAGCAATGCATTCATCTCTTTCCCTGGAAACGGAGCATTCACTCTGGACTGTGTTTAGTTTTCTTTATTCGCCAGGTTGTGAGACATATGCTACTTCTATCTTTGATAGTTACGTACATGGGAGCACAGAAAACCCCCGTTTTAAAATGAAATTTAAAAGGCTGGAAGAATGAAAGCTTCTATTTTTCCACAGTGCATACACAGTGGGAATCACGTATCAGAGATTGCGGTAGGCTATTGCTCTGAGCAGGGTATAATGTACTTGGAAGCAAAGATATCTCAAAGGCAATGGTGAGATGCAGTTGTTTGAGCAAGATACAGACAAGCCAAGAAGGCAAACATAGCTCTTGCCCATAAAGATTCAGAAAAATTGATCATGTGAGATCTTCAGTACAGGAAAGCAAGAGAACAAGTTCGGGATTGTAACACATCATAGTCAAAATTCTCATTTTGTTTTTTTAACTTGTCATTCTCAAAAGTATGTTATTCTTTTTTTCAGTGCTGTTTTTTATATAATCATTTTAAACTTATATTTTCAATTAATCACTTTATGAAAACAGTGCTGCAGTAACAGAATGAAATGCTGTAGAAAGCTTTCTGAGAATGTTAGTGTTTGACAGGTGATTCTGACACTGCAGCGGGTGAGGAGTAGCACTGCACCTACTTGAGAAGATCATGAGGACACGGAATTTGTTCAGCTACCTGCGTTAGCTACAATAGCAAGTTTTCCTCGATGATGTTATCAGAGGGAAACATTATGCGTGTTTCTTGTAATGCTTTCTTAGGCAGGTATTCCTCTTTCACAGCTAAGCAGGATTGTACAGTTGTGTGGAGTTTCTGTTAATTTAGAAACCCACATGAGTACAAGGCTCCTGGTGCACACAGGAGCCATAACATGAGACTCTCAGTCAGAGAAAGTGAGAACCCAACATCATTTTTGTCAGTGGCCCACTGGGGAAATGCAAATCACATTTGTCATTTAATATCTTTCTTCCCTAAAATATACTATATATCAACCAAGCCCTTTTTCTAACAGGTTAGCTCTGGAAATGTCTGTTTTGTCAAATGTTTTGTCCCTCAAAGGATGAAACTCAGAATTTAGAAGTCACAATGAAAAGGTGCATCAGAACTTATGTCTTCTGAAGTGTTAAGTAGGGCAGTAGCACAATGGCGGTACGGTTGCTGCTAATGGGGTTGATGTGCAAATCATTTGAGCAGTATAAAATTACTTTATGCCTACAAAAATAGGCTTTTGATTATCATTTACATATTCAAAGACACAAAATTAATTAAGGCTGTTTTGCCAGCCTACTGGAATAATAGGAGGACAAAACTAATTTTATGCTTAGTACAAGATTACAGCGTTTTCTTGTTTTCATGTAAAATTTTCTCCCACAATAATCTCCCTCTATTGCTATTACTAGTTACCAAGTGGGGTGTGCTTCTAAAGCCTTGAAATTTGTCAGAGCTTTGATGGATACACATTCTGATGCAGTATAATTTCTAACCTGTTCTCAATCCAAACACTTAGATTGGCATAACCTTGTTTTCTAAATGTGTGATCTGTGTTGGATACCATGTGTTTCAATGGTAGGCTGCAACAACAAAATTCAGGTCACTCGGTAGTGATGCAGACATATGCAAGCCTATTAAAATAAAGAGAAAAACTCAAACAGCTACAAATATTAGTTCTGAAAAGACAGAATGAAATACAGCGTGCAATGCTTTGTTTCATTTTACAAATAAATGCACTGCAGATAAAACTGTAAATAATTAGCTTTTTTGACAATCTGAAAAGAAACCATTTCACTGTACTGTTGCACTTCAGATTAAGAACTATATAGACAAAGTGGGAGACATGCAATGTATAGGACTTCCTCCTGAATGTCTTCAGGTATATCTTGGATTTTCAATTCTAGGGTTTAGAAGGGCACTAGTTTAAATTTGGTGCTTCATTGGGCTTTTTGCTGTTTTAGGTTTCATGAAGTTATTAATGTTGCAGTTGGTAAGAGTGTCATTGAATTAACTGAGCTTGTTTCATATAAAAAATTCTTCTAGTGACCTTTAAATATGGTTTATAAAGCATTGCAAGTGCCAGCTTTCATCAATTTGTGAGAATAGACTAGACTAGACTAGACTAATAATTGCAGTTGGAAGGGACCTACAATGATCACCTAGTCCAACTGCCTGACCAATTCAGGGCTGACCAAGTTAAAGCATGTTGTTAAGGGCATTGTCCAAATGCCTCTTAAACACTGACAGGCTTGGGGCATCCACCAGCTCTCTAGGAAGCCTGTTCCAGTGTTTGATGACTCTCTCGGTAAAGAAATACTTCCTAATGTCCAGTCTAAACCTGCCCTGGTGCAGCTTTGAACCATTCCCACGTGTCCTGTCACTGGATACCAGGATGAAATAATAGTTGTGTCTCTTTACTGGCAGAGTAACATTTGAAATGCTGTTGAAATTGCACAAACTTATGACAAAAATTAGGGAGAAACAGCTAACATGAAGCCTCCTGAACAGTCCTTTTTCTCCAACATGCGGCTGGCTTTGTTGTAGCAGTAAGACAGCATCTCTGGTATTCTTACAGTAAGAATCGTGGTCCATTTTTCAGCTTTCATCAAAGGATGGAAACATGTATATGTCCCCTGCCTTAAGACTAGATATATTACCTGGAGATGCGTCAGAGATCAGGAATATGGGGAGATACGGTTCATCATCATAAGTGTACTTGTGGAGACAAAAGTAAGCAGAGATGTTTTAAGAGTCATGAGAGCAGCATGACTTATGAAACTACTGTGAAAGCAGTGATTCCTTGGCCATCCCAGTGTGGAAAATGTCTGACTAGGAGGATGTTTACATTTCTTACTCTCAGCAGAAGCCACGTTTGCTAGAAAGAGCATCTAATGAATATGGAAAGAGCATAAGGTGTTCTGCTGAACACACCGGTGACCAGGTTTCAGAAGTGTGTCTTAGTGATCAAAAGAAGAATTTCTTTTCCAATGGAAATGTGAAATTTCTGGGGTGTGGGGGGGAATCCATTATGAGGCATTGTTTCTATTCTAACAAAGGAGAAAATTCAAAATTATTTTGTTTTAAATTAGATACTTTATACAGCATTGAGCTTGAGACTTAAACTTACCAGTGGCACCCAGGAAGTCCTCCAAAGTTTTCAGTTATTAGGTATTAATAATTAAAAACTAATTAATAATAATCAGCTGAATTATATTCTTAGACCTTGGAAGCATGAGACAGTGTTCCCATGACCAGCTCTAGAAGTCTCTTCCAACCAGTATTTCCATGATACTATGATGCTCTGTCCCAAATTCACAGAGCCCAAGTTTGAGTCAGATCTCCTGAGGCTGATCAGCTCAGTAAGAGGAGCAGAAACCTTGGCTGATGTGCTTATGAAGCTGTCCCAGATGAGCTGGCAAGAAACTAGGAAAAACTTAACACTCATGAAAGATTAATCAAAACCAGCGTTTAACAGAGGAATCCATAAAGGTAACCCACACTTCATACAGGAAAAAGAGCCACCGAAATTGTTAGTTGGTCCTGCAGTTCTGAAAATCCCTAACTAAAGCTCAGCTCTTTGGCTCCATCACAGACTCAGTCCACCACTCCAGGGAAGTGTGGTGATCCAGGGCACCCTGCCCTAATTCTCTTTCTACTCTCCCATCCCAGGAACCAGCTCTACCCCACCAAGGCCTGCCTTTGTGTATTGCTTTTGTCCTCGTTTTGCAGTCTATCTGCTCTGCTTTCATTAGCAGAGTATTGGGAGGCTCGCTCTATCCAAGTTAAAGAAAAAATTTAGGAAGACCTAAAGTAAATCTGGCTCTCTGGGCACACCTTTAGGTCTCCATGTTCTTGGTCTTAAGACAACGCCATTCCTGTCCTCTCTGTTGGGCTATGATTTGATTACCAAGCCAAGGTCAACTACTTAGAGTGGCAAGATGAACTATTCAGACGATTATGTATTCTGCACAGTTCCCTTGCACTTTTAGTAGTACAGTGTATACATTTACCCAAAAGGAATCACAAGTAATATTATATGTAAGTACCTGAAGCCATGTGACTGCATCTCATTCACCTTTTATGGAGTATTGATCATGTAATCGCTCCATGTGCTGTGACTCATTTTTATAAATATGAAAGCCAAAAGTACATATAAGTGTGTGCAGAATCACGTGCTTTAGTAATTGGAAAAAGGAATAGTAGCTTTCTTTAAGAGGAATTTTATTTTTCTGTGTACCAGCAGAGTACTTAAATGCTTAGATATGGCACACAGTGGTCTTTTTATAACCTCTGTTTTTCCCTTTCTTATTCTCTGCATGAGACAGACATTAGTCAAAATAATGATTTCCATTCGGGTTTAACCAGTTTAAAATGAAGTTGCTTTGCAACTTTCAAGACCATAATACCTGTGAAAAAGAACAAGTTGTTTCTCCAGACAGTTCAAAGACATACAAAATTGCAGCATTTTATCTACAGTATGTATGAATAAGCTATACAGTCAATTATATAAACGTAATTTTACAGATGGAGAATCTTAGTTGTCACTAATCTTGGGCAATTGAATGGATCATTTAGCAATCAGTGGAAATTAATGTGTTTATATATGCAAACATCAATTTTCTATCATTGTAAGTTTATGGAGCATTAGCGAGATGGTTTTTAATAAGTTTTGCAGTCTGTAAAGAATAGATGTGTATATCATTGTTACAAGGGAGCTGCAATGAAGGGAATATCAAATGTATGACTAGACTGCGTCATTCAGCTATCAATGATTAAACCACTAGTCTGGTTCATAAATTCTTCTTCTCACACTTCGAATCCTACCCTATGCTAGCAGCTCCACTTGGGATCTGAGTTCCTTTATGGTACCCACTGCACAGTTTAAAGATCATCTTCTGGGGATATCTGCCCAAAATGATGTGCCAGCTAGAACAGAGTAAACATGTGCTATCATCCTCTTTTACAGGGAGGAAATTAAGACACCAGAGGTAAATTAACATACCTGTGATCACACTGGAGCCTGTTGTAGAGCTGGGAATTAAATGATAGTTTTTTAAGTCCTACCGCAGTGCTCTAATCACAAACCCATCCTTCCCATCAATTTCAGAGTCAGTGCTGTTGAAAGGAGTATTTGTAAAAGGGGAGGAAGAAGGTAGTGGGAGCTACTGGAGGATGCAGAGAGCAGGAGTCTTGTCATAACCTTTGTGCACTGACCATTTTAACTTTGTGTTCCTACTCTGCTGCCAAAGGAGAAAGCAGCATACATCAGCAATCAGTTAGTGCTTTAAACATGGATGAAGTATCTTGACATTTCTCTTGTACTCCAACTTCTAGAATTCCTTTCCTCTTTTAATATCTCCATACAGTACCAGTATAAAAAAAGTGCCATTATCCCTCTAGAGGCTTGTACGTTCCTGTCAGTGGTCCGCAGACAGATGTTCTGACTTCTACTTCTGACCTTACTCACAATGTTTTTTCACCACAAAATTTAGAATCAGTTCAAATAATGAGTGACATAGCTATAGGATATTTTGTTTGTCAAAGTAACTGAAATTCCAGAAAGGAGTTCTTGATCACTCCTTGGCATAATGCAGAGTTGACAGCGGAGCATCCCTCCACCTGCTGCCTGTTGGCTTCAGGTAAGAGATGAAAATCTGCAGCTTGGCTAAAGAAGTTTTACCAATTTTTAGTAACTTCAGAGATCAGAATCTTAAAAAATCAAAAGCAATGATGCTGGATGTTACCCTTCTGTTGGACCACCTTTTCACAGTGTAAATTACCATTGTAAATCTGTACTGCCGGGAGGGAGGGAGGGAGATCTGGCCTTTTGTATCAGAAATGTGCTGAAACATGCTTAAGATGAGAAACAGGCTGCAAGAATGGGAGATGCACTAAGTGTCAGAGTTTGCTTTTATTTGCTTATGCAGGAAGTTGTGAATACATAGAAGTTAAGAGCAGGTGGTAGTTACAGAGCTGTGAACCTCACCTTTTAAATAGATCTTATTAATACTCACTAAAAGATTAAGAAAAATAGACTACTTCCCCTAAGTAAGTAAAACAAATGCCAAATCTTGTCTTTGCTTGAATAAGAGAAGAGAGTGTGTTCTTTACTTATTTTGATGCGGTCTATGAAGGAACTGTGTCAAGTGCTGCCAGCTCCGTTGATGTTCATGAGTTTGTTAGTAAGGCAGGAGCAGTCACAGCAGACGTGAGTTACGGCCAAAGGTTTCAAGCAGTTCAGAATTGCTGGATTGGGTGGTTTGTTATGGAGAGCCAATTCCTTCTTGCCTTCCTCCTGGGGAAATTCCTGTTAACATCAGCATGAGCTCTCACATTAGCAAAACGTGCAGAATTTGGCACGGGATTAGAAAACAATGTGGCAAACAACAACAGGCAGTGTCACTTAGCAATGTTTACTGAGTATATCTGGCATTTCAGAGGCTTTTCTTCCCCTATAAAATCATTGTTATCCAGTCACTTGGTAGTATTGCAGCGTTTAAATATTGATGAAAACAAATAACGCTGAACCAGAGCTTAGGGCTTAAAAACCACCCACACGCTGTAGATTAATGTGCCAACATGGGCTTTTCATAACAATAGCTAGCATGGCAAAGAGCATCTAAAATCAAATCTAAGCACTCGAGCCTCACTTACCACTGGTTTCTGCTGAAGGAATGGTCTTGTTTGCTCTGAAATGCCAAAATAAGTGGTCCCCACACCAGACAAACTATTACCAGTGCGAACTGCAGCATTTGGCCCATAGATGTGAACATCGTAAACTACTGTCCTTGTATCCCTCTGTATTGCACTGGCCCAAAATCTGAGGTTACATCAGTTAACAATAGCAGCAAAACCTAAGAAAAAATTAAATTTGAGATAAGTTGGTAAGTTGATGATACATATCTCAGAGTTTCACAGACACAGAGAGAATAAACTGTTGCAGTTATGTAGCCTGTTTTTTCCCTAAGTCTTCTCTCCGTTCATTGCTGTTTCACAGAGTTGGGGGGAAGGGTTTAGAAGTATGTCCAAATCTTATTTAGTTACATCCTACTTCTCATTAAACTGTTCCAAAGGCTAACTCACCTTGCTATGAGGAACATACGCCTTTCTTTTACGATGAATTATTCAGTTTTGGTAAATCTTTGCTTGACAAATTGTGTTGTTTCATTTCTGTTCTATCTATAGGTGTTTATAAGCTGGAATAAAGTTACTTCTTAACCATCCTTTTGAGGAACTAAATACATTCAGCTCCTTAAATCTGTCACCATGCAGAGTGTTTTCCAGACTTCATCATTCTTACGAATCTTCTCTGCATCCTTCCCAATTTATAAATGCTTTTTGAGTAGTAGAGTTTTAGAGCAGGATATATAATTCCAGCAGCAGCCATCCACCTGTCAAAGGAAACTGCAGTAAAGGCTCATTGTACTTACACTTGAGGTTTCCACTCTCTATAGGCAACGGTATTACACTAGTTTTGGCTAAACTGCCGCTGTGGGAAATTACAGGCAGCTGTTTGGCTAGGAGAAGGTACGAATGTTTTTCAGTGACACCGATTCCCAGATAAGACTCACCTCCTTTAAGTTAGAGCCTGCATTTTCTGAATAGAGATATTCTGTTATCCATGCTGAAAAGTACACTGCTTGCCTACGTCTGCGTGCCTACATCTACCTCATGGAGCGATAGAGATCGCTTTGTTACAGTAAACCACCCCTTTATTATTCATGACTTCCCTACCTGTAGTTGGTCAAGCTTTATGAGGAATTATTTTATATTTTCTTTCAGATAACTGAAAGAAATAATTTAATAATATAATATAAAAAATTATCCTTGCATTAGAAACACCTGCCTTGCAAGGAGTCCTCACTTCTAATTACATTTTCAGATTGGCCAGTTACCACTTTTGTAAACATATATAATTTTGTAGTGTTCTAATTTCTTAGTCAAAATGTCATGCAGAACAAAGCCAGGGAGCTTACAGAAGTCTTTTAAACCAACACCTTTATCTCACTCAACCACAATCAGAATCTCTCTTTTTTTTCTTATCGAGTTAGCATGGCATGGTGATTTTTTTTTTTAAACCTTTTTAATTGGCGTGGCTCACGTTACTTACTTTAACTGAGTCTTTTAACAGCCATTCAGCTGTTACGCTCAGGGCTGATATCAGCCTGGAGTTAATTTACCACTTCTTGCTCTTCTTTTTCCCCTCACAGTCCTTTGAAAACTTCCTTGTTGTTTCAAAACTCATCAGGAGTTAAACATAAGCCAACTCTTTTAAAATACTTGGTAGGAATTAAACCAGAACTCCCACTGCGAGCCAAAAATGAAGGCATGAGCCAAGGTGTGGATTCTATTTCTAACTATAATCACTGAGTTTTGTAACATCTGGTAAACAACTTCAGGGAAGCCTGTTCCGGCTTTATATCCCATGTTCATACTCGGGCCATAATGTTCTGTCTTAGACCTGAAAATAACCTTCTGTTTTAGCAGGCAGCTGTGGAATCAGTCTAAGGTGTTTGCCGGCTCTTCTTTCTATTTAAGATAGAGATAAGTACAGCTGAAAGGCAATAGATTTAAAAGATAAATAAATAAATAAATAAATCACATAAGTGGTTTAGTTTGTTTCAGTCAGATCGACCAATATTATCAGCTAAGCTGCTACTGCTGCGTCGAGGAAGTTTGTGTCCATTCGTTTTGTACGCAGGTCTTTCACACAGCAGCAAAGGAGAGACAAGACATTTTATTAACTGGCAAGCAACAAGAACTGCTAGGAAAACAGAGTGAGGGCTACAGTATCTGAATCTTCCTCTGTTTTTCAAAGGACCAGATTTCAACTAAATCTCTTTTATTTTCTGTACTTTTGTTGCATTGACAAGTGCCAGATACAAGTACAAGTACTAGTGAAATTGTACAATAGCACTGATAAATTAACACTTGCCACAGTAGGAAGGATGATAAATTAGCAAATAAATGAGCTTAACAGAAAGGCTGTTGAATACATTTGCCTAAATAACTGCTGCACTGGCCATACCACATGATTCTGTTCCCTGGGAAGCAGCAGAAAGGTACTCAAGAGATACTGGCTGCTGCAGGAATAAAAATAGGCAAGTCCTGAGAGGATTCAGGTGACAGACTGAATCATGATATGCTTCTATAGGTGAAACCTTGCCTGCCCAGTCCCAATTAATTATTCCCAGTTATGGTTTTAACCATAAACTACAGCCAGTTCTTAAACAGTTCAGCTAGGCCATGAGATCAGAAGGCAAGGGATGTCTAATTTTTACTTTTCTAAAAGAAACAGAAAAAACCGCAAACACCTATCATTTGGGATACGAAGTGTATATGTAATTTTCTTTTTTGTTCTTGGTCATTACTAGTTGTTATTAAAAAGTATTTGGAGAAAGGCAGAATGGGCAGATGATCCTTTTCTCCTCATGTAGGCTCCTGCTGAGGAGTAATCCGTGTGGCCGGGCCAGGCGGCGCTCGGTGTGGCACAGTCGCAGCCGACTTTCAAACAAAACTGTAAGGAGTACGTGTGAAAGCCAACAATGTGACCCGAAAACCGAAGAGTGACTTCCACTCTTAGCCCCTTCATTCGTGCATCTGGGGAGCGTGCCAGGTCCCCATGGGGTGAGGTCATTTTAGGAAGAGAAGTGTAGGAGGGGAGAGGCTTTGAAAGGAAGCAGCCTGGAGCACTGCTGGCAGCCGATGGGCGCTGGGAGCCGGTGAGACTCAGCAGCCCTGGAATCGCAAGAAGGGGCGCAGGGAAAAACGTGAATGAGAAAAAACAGCAGTGAGGAAAGAGAAACTGGAGATAGCAGGGCCAGAAGGTGGGGAGGCAAGTAAATCACTCCGCAGTTGTGTCAGCAGACCAGGACGTGCTGCAGGACCCCTCCGTCTGTCTCACATGGCCGAGGAACATACAAAACCCGACGGTCTGGGCGGTGAAACCTGGCAACTGTTAGGGAAGGGGATGGAGAGCTGCTATGAGACATTCTGGCCCAGGCGCTTTTGCTAACTAATCAAAACATAAAACTATAATGCAGTGCAATAGTACTTGTTTGAATAGGCTTAATGCCAGGTGGCATATTTATAACCCGTATTTATAGTAAAAATATCAGTGAAATACTAGACAAAGTCTGTTTAAAACCTGTGGCTCTTTGACCTTTCTTGTCCTTGGCAAGACTTGCTGAAGACTCAGCCATGCCTTGGGCAGAAAGTTGTTGTCCTGCCTCACCAGCGCACAGACAGACGGCACGTGCAGAGGAGCGGAGAGGCACGGGTATTGCTTTTTCCCAAAGCCTTACATGTCATTGGCACTGCCGTGAAAAAAGCCAAGTATCCTGACTGGCAGTACTGTCGCACGGACACCACAGCAGGCTGCCTTGTCTTGTCATGTTTCGTATGACCGCAGAATGCAGTCTTTAATCAGAATTGGGGGGGTACTTTGATTGGGCACTGTACAAACCTAGATAAAAGGGGAAGGTATTAATCTCTGCATGAATGCGATTGAGCAAGTACATTTTGTTATTTGTTCCAGTGAGTTGTATAATCCTGCTTCCCAGTCATCCAAATAGGATTTAGCATTGTCAACATGTTTTTCTTAATAGGATGATGCTATGAATTCATGTCCATGCAAGACTGGAAAGCCAGATTACATGTCTCGGGAGACTATATATATCGGTTTTAGCTGTTAGCGAAATCTGGTTTTTTCAATGACCAGGCCACAGCCTTGAGTCCACCTTACAGGGGAATTGTCAAGAGATGGTGTGCCCCATACAAGAGCCATCACAAACTTCAGAGGAGCCAACCATTTCATGCAGTATCTAAATGGTGTGGTTTGTTTTTTTTTTTAAAAAAAAAAAAAGGAAAAGTCTCAGCTATTTCTTTTCTGAAGGAAATATTACTTTCTTTAAGACTAACTAAAACCCTGTAACCCTTCTGCTAATTCAGAAATCTGCAATACTAAATTCAGGTTGATGCGTCTCCCCCTCAAAAGAAAATCTGCAGTAAGTGCTGCTTTGCCACGTTTCAAACATTATTCTGTCACATTACTAGCGAGATGCGCTGCAAATACACCACTTCAGAGGAGGAGGAGTTGCTTCTTATTGGCAAAAATTTTGCAGGTAATTGTGAGCGTAAATTCCAGTACATTGCCACAATAGCAGTTTAAGGGGGCCAGGGGGCCTTAGGCTAATCAAGAACCAGTCATGCGTTTTGTCAGGAATTAAGTCAGTATTCTTCATGGGAACATCACACAGCCAGAAGTCACATTTCACCAGCTCACCTGAAGCCTTGCTAACCCTCTAGAATAACCCGTTTGAGAAGTCTCTGCAGCCGCACCCAGAGGGGAAGGAGCAGAGCACGTCTCTCTGCTGGCCTGCCTGGCAGTACTGGCATGTGCCACCATGCGCAAGAGCTCCACAGGGCAAAGGAATTCTGGCAGAGCTGCATTTTCAACCCAAAAGAACCATACGGAGCTTGCAGAACCTCAGTGCACCCGGCTTTACTGATATTTTGTGCGTGAATCCTTAGTTTCAGCTAGAACTGCTGGGGCTATTATTTTTTAAACACCATCTACAAAGAGAAAGGCGGTGTGGCGCATCACAAGTCATATCCCTTTTCTCAGAGCTATGCTTGGAAGGAACACAGCAGGTAAAATGGTCATGCCTCATTCTTGTTTGTATTGCTAAAAGTAAGGTTCTGACAAAAGATGGTGAATTCTGAGAGGCTTTGCATTATCCATGAATATGCCCCTGTGGGCCCCTGTAGTCTTGCATAACTCATATCGCCTTCTTATTCCTATGTATTCTTCTTAATTTATAATACTTAATATATAATATAATATATAAAAATATATTATATGATATATGGCAATAATGCTTTTTATAAGAATAAGCATTGTTATTCCTACTCTCACTTACATATTTTCAGTAAGGTCTGAAGATCATAGAATCATGGAATGGTTTAGGTTGGAAGGGACCTTAAAGAACAGCGAGTTCCAGCCCCCTGACATAGGCAGGGACACCTCCTACTAGACCAAGTTGCTCAAAGCCCCATGCAGCCTGGCTTTAAACATCTCCAGGGATGGAGCTTCCACAACTTCTCTGGGCAACCTGTTCCAGTGTCCCACCACCCTCAGAGTGAAAAATTTCTTCCTAATATCTAATCTAAATCTACCCTCTTCCAGTTTAAAGCCATTACCCCTCGTTCTATCATCCAAAGGACTATGTCTGTTTCTGTCCTTTTTCTGTGTGAGATGCTAGCAGAAGTGTCACCCTACTCTTTTCAGCCTGAGTTTGACCAATACAGAAAGTGCACTTTCTTGACATTACAGTCTGCACAGACCACAGTGGCAGCCTGACTTTGGTCTCCCAACTCTTAGTACATAGACTTGAATCCTTACTTGATCAACTCAGCTCCTGTCTAGGATAGGGGAAAGAGTGCACAGGAGGTGGAAACAAAATGTTGCCACACTCTCTTATCCCTCCAGTAGCTCATTACTTACTGTGTGAGTCCTGGCTTGCATTTATTTCAAATTCAGATGTGTGCTGAGCATGGAAGCAACAAGCGCCAACTGTAAAAAGTAGAGTGATCGTCTTCTCTGTCTGCTACTTGGTATTAAGAGGAGGAGACAGAAAAGTGGCAAAAAGAAGAATGTATGACTTGTATGACTTGACATACTGTATGACTTGACCATTGATTAAACTGGAAAGGGTTGTGATTACATATTTTCATGTACAGACAAGGATCAGCAGAAAAGAGACAGACTAATTCAAGCCCTTGAAAAATGTAAGAAGGACCTTGTACATGGTCTTCCTGCCTCACCATTCAACTTCAGAAGTGTTTCTCCAAGCCAGCAGAAGGTATGTGACATTCTGACAGCATAGGACCCGTCACACAGGTAGTACCGAGTCGCATGAAAGAAACAGTTTCCCCGTAGTTAGCTGTACTCTGAAGTGCTGGGGAGTGCCTGTAACACAGCAGTTAAGTGCAGGTTTATTCAGTGTGCCTTTTTATAGCCTAGTCAAACGGAGATAATATTTGACTCTCAGTTTTGCCAACTGGCAGGTACCTTCTCATCTAACTGTTGCTGTCCCCACATGGCCTACAATGACAGGTACCCATGTCATGACTACATGTACATGACTAAAATGCGTCCCTGCACTGACAGCATGAATATGCTTATGCCACTCACAAACCCACATGCACTCTCTTTGCTCCTTTGGCAAATGGAATTAGAATTTTTTAAAAAGTATCGCAGGGGTGCCCAGAAAAAGAAATTGAGTGGATTTATTGACATAATTTGCTGATGTGTGTGACAGCATTCTTATTAGGATGATTTCTGTACACAATATTTTCAAGAGAACCAAATCCCAATGAGTTTCTTAGTATTCTCACTGAAAGCAATGCAATAACTTTACATTGTCTTACAGTATCCTCTGAATTTCAGAATGGTATTTCTGGTAAAAGCAAGACCCTAAAGTAATTAATCCTAATTCTGTATATTCTGCCAGATACCAGGAACTGTACAACCCCATGATAGTGTTAGTAGGCCTGTTCTTCACCAGGTTCTGCCAGTGGAGCTCACATCAATAGACAAAGTCTTGCAAAACATTTCATTCTGCCATAGTCTGGAGTCTCTCTGGGGCAAAAATTCCGCATCAGACTATATTTAGATTGTAAAACTTTCTGTTTGTTGAGAATTATAGTGGGTTTACCACTAGATTACCAATGATGCTGTTTATAAAGAATGTCATCCAATTCAAACATGTGTGTTATTTTGATTTGTAAAATCTTGCTCCCACTGAGAGAAATAGCAAAATGATAGGCCATAATTTCACCTATGGTATTTATGAGGATAACAGAGGTTGCGTTTGACTTCAAACTTGTGAGATGGAGTCATACTCACACCTGCATGGGCATACAAGAAGAGAGAATAGAAGATGCCATTGAAGAAGGGCTGTGAGATTGCCACTGAGACATCAGTTCCATCGATGAGAATGCACAGCGTCCAAGGAAGGAAAATACCTCATGTTCTTCCTCTGTGGGTCCTGGCAAGCAAGATGGAATTTCTGTAATTTCCCAAGACTACTTGTCATTAGCAACTTCAACCTTGTAAAGAGAAGGAAAAAGAAACTAGAAAAAGGGACTCATTAACTGGCTCTAGCACAGTGGCAGGGTGGCTTTACTCCTGACTGCAGTTCCCGAAACTCGGCAAGTAATTTAGACCACTTGAGACAGTTTGAAAACAGTTTCTTGAATTTCTTCCTGTGTGAATCAATTTGTAGGAGACAGTGTCTTCAGCAAATTGCTTTTACAATTTTTGTCAGTTATTTTGTTCTTTAACTTACAGGCGAGGTGGTCACTGTTGGAAAATGGTCACCTATATTTGACGTCTGGTCGAAACAACTGTTCCAGGACAAAGAGAGAGCAGCCCCGCTCTGTATCTTTTCAGAAGCTCATTTCAAGGGCTCCAATGCCAGCTCCTGCTGCAGGAAAGACTATCCAAAATATTGCTCAGCATGTTTTGTCTCGGACTCCTGTTCACAACTCTAGCACAGACAGATCAACTGCTTCACCACTTCTGCAGTCTCATGTGCGTTTAGGCAATCGCAACAGGAAGAAAGCATTTCAAAACTCGTTTAATAAAACGTATTCTGGGGACCTCCTTGACAAACATTCAATTTACTTCACAGAAAAGAAACAGCGTTTTACCCCTCAAATCTTAAAGACATCACACCAATCTTTTCTTGTAAAACAGAGGTATTATAATCCTCCTCCCCAAAAAAAGAGCTCCTCCCCTGGCAGACCATCAGTTAAATCAGCAAATGTCAATAATGAAAAGAAAAGGGAGTTGCACAGGTACTTACTCAGTTTGTTTATACATCAGTGCTAGAAGTAAAGTAATTTTCCTTTCAAACGCATCATTTTAAGCTTAACTGGTTTTCATTGTGTTTTTAATCTTTCAGATTTGTAGAAGATACACGTGTGAGACCACGTTCAGATCACTCTTCTCAGCAGCCAATTGAGGTTGGTGTACCCAGTTTGTTACAAAGAATGGAGCCCGCTCTTTATACACAAAAGTTGTCCTGGCTGTGTGGAAATGAGATGGACAATGGAATCATTGGCTTTGGCGCATATATGTTAAGAGCAAAACCAAAATATTAAATCATCTCGTGAGAAGTCATCAAGATTGCAATTGAGAAATCTAGCGTGTGTATCTAGAAAGGGTCAACAGACTTCTGTGAATAAAATAGGAACAGCTAAAGTAACTGGTCTCTCTGAGAAATGCAAACGAGGTATTATGCGATGTGAAAACCAGTCTATTCCAATACAATCTGTTCTTCTGAAAGCAGAGCTTTGTCTTACTTGACTGACATCTTGCTGCACTCTTAACATTTCAAGCAGTCATTTCAGCTTTTGATTGATTTACAGCCTTTCGCTCCATCCAAATAATAACTTGGAGCCCAGAAACATCTGGGCAAAGTGCTAATCACTCAGCCTACGGTCAGTACTGTAGTATGCCATACAGGACACTGTCTGGAAGTTGCACTCCATTAGTCACCTAGATTTTTAAGATGAATGGGGGATTAATTTAGTAAATTTTAGTGCTCTTAAAAATAAGGGATGCTTAACAGTAGCCAAAGCCATAGATGATAGACAGGTTTTGTAAGATTCCTTGGCCTGCTCATCCCTGGGTAGAATCAGTGTTGAATTTCATTACAGCTCAGCCAAGGTACCACAGGCAGGATTTGTGCTAGCTCTATGCTAGCTGGGACTATTCCATTTCCTGTTCCAACCACCAAAACCGTCATTTTACAACACTGTCAAGATAAGCAGCTATTCCCATTTGATAATCTGCAGCAAAAGATAATTTGAATATCAATCTGGTTTTCTAAGGCTTCTTTCAAAGATACAAATATATTTTGCACGTCATTTTAAAGAAAAAGCTGTCTCACTTGAGTGAGGTCTGCAAATATTTTCTATTTTGTCAGAACTTCTGATTTCCTTCATAGTATTTGCATCATTTTTCTCAGGTTATACAAGCCTGCTTCCATTTCTGCTAACACGAACCTACCTAATAATAATACTTTTTCTTTATTTATATGAGTGAGTGACACTCAAGACATTTATTTCGCATGAGCTGGCCTGTCACTTCAGTATGATGTTGTTGTGATTTCGATATATTATGAAATCAGATCATTTCCTCCTGCTCTCAATGGAAATATAAAATGTTAATACAAAGATAATTAAAAAGAAATTCTACTTTTCCTCTTCACTTGTTTGTGGCAGAACCATGGATTATGGATTCCTGTTTCTGAAGTGCCACTTTCTCCAGGATCACAACTTGAAGAAAAGTAAGTTAAATATTTGTTAAATAGTTAAACAATTTTAATAATAATTTATCTTCTGATACCTACACTTTGTGTATTGGAACTATTTTTTTAACTGATTATTCACAAAAGGCATAGATATTCTTGACTAATGAAAGTAATAGATTAAATAAATGGATTAAAGTAATTAGGGAGTTGACCAACAGAGCTGTGAAAATCAGTCATTTAAAAAGGTATAAACCTGGATAGTAAAAAAATGCAGTCTAGTAAATAGATTCATCGCTTTTGAATATGTTGGCAAAATTCTTTATTTGAGTTAGTTTAATTACTCTAAAACTGGTACCTCTTTGGATGATATTGTAAACCTTATTTGTATTCTGTGTATGTTAAAGAAAGATTCTGACAGCTTGTGTATTTGTATAGAGGAGAAGAAGAGTATCTTCGTTTTCTTCAAGATCTTACAAATGATATTTTGATTAGAAGTTGTTATCACAAAGAGTAAGTGCTTTGCATTTCTTATTTATTCCTTTGAGTAACAAAATTTTGACCAATTATTCAATCAGTGTAAAGAATTGGTGGGTTTAATGAGATTAAAATGAAACTTGAAATCAGTTTAATTTGACAAATACTTTTGTGACTGCACTTTATAGGAGTCATGATTTAAACTGAGTAGCTGAACAGAAAATATTTTCAGCCTGCCTCCTATTTCCCAGTGACTTCTAGTAGAAACATGGAAACGTTATGCTCTCTGACCCTGTTCTCAAGCTCATTCCCTTATATAGTATGGTGATAGACATTATTGTTTCAGTAGTCTCATCAGTTCCCAGTCAATCCTGAGCTAGCAAACCATGGAGCTACAATAAGTCTTCCCTAGCAAAGTGCATCACAGCAAAAGATTTTGTATTTAGAGTTCTTCCTCCCTCATATAAGAGCAAAATAAATAAATGCTATAATTGCTATCTTTAGGATGTATGTGCTATCAAGTTAATGATCCACACATAAGGGCTAGAGCCAAATGCACCCAGTGCTGCTGGTGTCTAACTGCAGCATCCTTTTCTGGTTTCATGTTCTGTATGTGACATCCTGTCACACACACACCCTCCACCTCGCACTCCCATTTCTAATAGAAATCTATCACATTTCTAATATTTAGAGAGCTGCCATAAGCAGCAGGTCTGTTTGTAGGCCTGCTAAAAGTGACAATGTTGTGTGCTCCTTTTCTATGCCGTTTCTTGGCCTGCATCTTAAATGGGAGAAACTCTTCCTTTGATAGAGGATTTAACCCCAATGTTTAAGATCTCGGTCTCTGTCAAGTGCTGTTCTTTGATGCTGGAGAGGTGCTAACCCCCTGAAATCAATCAAACTCAGTCTGACACCAAACCAAGATATTTCCCTTTCAATCTAGAGGATTTCAGTTAAAATCCCTAAGGCTCTTTTAAATATCTTTTTCTTAAGTGGCTGTTAACAGAAGTGGTTAGTTTGTTTTCTGAGCAGTCAGTTAAAGGTAAGTGTTCGCTTCCTTCCTTCTAGGTATAGCAGTTTTCAGACAAACTTCAAGGCCCAAATTAGAAGAGAATTTTCTGGTTACACTGAAAGGAACAGTAGTAGATTTGAAAAACACCAACTCACCACACATTGAAAAGGTTGCTAAGTATCATGCTTGCCCATACATATGGTTAAAAAGAAGATAACATTAAAATAAAATAAAGCCCCCAAAAGTTATTGTGTGGCAGCCCTCATACTAATGCGAGGATTAGTATCCTTCAGAAAATAAGTTTTTTCTCTATAGATAGTGAAAACCAAACTAGAGAACACAAACTTGTACCTGTATGATGTGACAGCAGCAGGGGTCATGTGTGTGCTCCGCATTGATCCCAGCTCAGAACATGGAGGGGCACCCAGGGTGTCCGTGCTCAGACTGGTAGGGTGAACGGATCTCTCTGTTGACTTTAGATGGAGGGTGTTTAGATGCTGTGCTCTCTTCTCTCAAAAATAAACGTTAGTAAAAATATATGAAAAATCATCCATTGTTTTCTTGAGTAGCCTCTAATAACAGACCTTAATTGCTCTGCAGAATAAAAGTGAATAATCAATAGTGGCCTTTCATTTTAAATCAAAAGTTGAATTTCTAAATAGATTTTGTGACAGACTGAAAAAGACACAACTAATGGCCTTAGCTAACCTGCTGCAGGATTAATATGATAGACACATATCTTAAAATCTCAATTTATTTAGACCAGTTTCACTATAGATAAAATTGTAAATGTCCTCCCAATTCAAATACGCTGAGCCCTCCGACTCATTGCAGATATTTTCTTTTTTTATTATTGTCTGAAAATGGAACCATTGAGTTAGATTTAACCAAGTTATGATTGTAGAACTTAGAGGCCTAATTTCCCCAGTCAGTTGGGTCTTTATTTTTACTGATGCTCATCACCATGACCACATCTTTTGCTTGCAGCTGGTCATAGACATCAAGAAATATATTGAGAGCACTTTTTTAAGGCATCTCTCTCTCCCAATGTCCTGGTTTGAGGTAAAACAGAACCAATTTTGTTCAGGAGCTTTGCTTCTTAGCTGGGCCTCTTCTAACTACTGAAATTAACTGCACATTGTGCAGACAGTGTTCACTCTCTCAGAGTGATAAGACCAATTGTTTATAGCTGATGCCCAGGCATGGGATGCAGAGAGGCTCCTGCTTATTCTTATTGCTATAACGCCCAAGGCCAACCAACTTTGTTATTTGCCCCCTTGGAGGGTCGGAAGCGGAAAAGCATAGTGGGGTCCCACCTGCGGGGAGGAGCGGACAGGACAGGTGACCCAAAACTGACCAACAGGTTATTCCATCCCATCTGCCTCCTGCTCAGCATAAAAACTGAGGGATCAAAGGGTCAGCCCTCTTTCTTCAATGGCCAGCATCTGAGGAGGACTCTGTTCCTCTGCCTGTGATCCTGATCCTGAATCCAGATCGAGAATCCAGTTCCCATCTGTCACTGAGTCCAGCCTGGGACTGCCCCAGTGCCAGCTGGTGTCGTGATTGTCATCTTGGGAGCTTGATACAGTTTTGTATATGTTTTTCATTATTTGTTTTTATTTTATTATTAATATTTCATTAAAGTAATTTAATTCCTTCTAAACTCATAAGTCTCTTTTTCCTCCTCTGCCTCTCTCTTTGAAAAGGGGTAGAGGGGAGCATCTGTCAGTCCCATCTCAGGTCCCCCAGGTCCCCAGTAGCCGATTTGGCCTAAACCACGACAGATTAATTGCCTAGTACAGCTAGTTAACAAAACTGTGACCATGAAAGTTCAACCTTCAGTGTTTCCCTTAAAAGTTATTAAAAATGAGGACCAAGAACAAAGGGACCATGCCAATGACCTTCAGAGGTCTATAAAGTGTTGGGCTAGACGCCGTTCAAAAGTCCTCTTTGAGTAATGCAGTATCTTAGACAAAAGAACTACAGCTATAAATGAAGGTAGGAAGCTGCTTGCAGTACTGCCCAGCACCCCAATACCCTCAGCAGTTTCACCCAGTCAATGTGGTGGGACAGTACTTGATAGTAGCAACAGAGAGACATAGGCCCCACCAAAATACAGGGGTGGACTACTACATTGCAATGGAGAGCACCAATATGAGGTATTTGTGTGAAATATGGAAAAAGAAACTGGAATTATATACATGAAAAACTTTCCCCATCAGAGTTCCTGCCAAACTGCATGCACTTGGAATGAGAATATCCAACAACCTTAAAATGTTTAAGATTTTATCTTTTAAATTCATGTACAGGTACAGGAAGGACAGGGAGGGGATGGAGCAAAAGCGAAAAGTTGGGATGTATATTAAGTGATCTGAAAGACAGGCTGAGTGGTATTTTTCATTTGGAAGTATATGGCCTTTGAAAAGTCCTTTTTTTTGCACTGATGTTCCTTTTTATTCTTTTTTTAAGGGCCTTGGAAGATGTATTTCAAATGCACATTAAAAGTAAGAGGCATAACCTTGATGAGGTGAGCAAAAAACATCTATTATTAAATACTCTTGTCATCTCCAGTAGAAATGTTGTACATCAATGCTGAGCAACAATTTATGGCAGATCAACTGCTACGCAATTTAAATACATGGCAAGGAGAAACTGCTGCTGGTCTACTCCAGAAAATAGCAGTCACAGCAAAAAAGTGCAGCAACAAACATTTCCATGGAAGACTGGTAAAGAGAGATTTTTCTATACATATTTGTGTATTAGTGTAATAAGGTTTCTAAAAGACAGATAATGTACTTAGCATGCAGAATGGCTTTAATTACATAAAGCTTATTTACAAAGAATTTTTGTTGCTGCACTTTTTTGCTGTGACTGATATTTTCTGGAGTAGACCAGCAAGAGAGGCTTGCAGGCTGTGACTACATCCAGTAAGAAGACCTTGTTTTTTAATAGCTTGCTTTTAGGAGTTTGGTCACCATAACAGATTATAAAACTCCAAGTTGAACATTAAGGCTCTCCATGTGGTGCCTGCTAAGAATTATACACCTCAAAATGCTTTATCTGAAAATCTCACATGCTGAGAGGGAAGCGGCCTGTGCAGAGACAATAGGAAATGCCAGGCACAAATACACGGCCACAGTCCTGTCTCTCTCCTCTGCAAGTCTGGCATCTTATCTAGGACGAGCGAAAACACCTCTGCCTGTTTTAATCCAGATCTTAGGGCCCTCTCCTGAGAGTAGGGCTTATAACTCATCTTTGAAAAATGGGAAAGGGCACACTGTTTTCCTTTTAAAAGTCATTCACAGAGAAGATGGTATTAGTGGTGTCATTGTTATCTTTACTGTTATCCCAGATTGGTTGAAGCATCTGCCCATGAAATGGGGGTAGGCAGATTCCAATGCCTTCCCCCGACTGGGGGAGACCCAAATCCAACACCACATCTCAAGAGCAGATGACTCAACCGGGCTTTTAAACTATTTCCTCTAGGTTAGATAGTAGAAGCAAAATGGGAGATACTAGCACTATAAACCGAGGTTGCAGCGCTCATTTAAAAGTCACTAAGTTTTTCTCTTTCCCAATAACTGAGATATAAATTTTTTCTTCTTTACAGTCTCTGTATTAAAAAAAAAAAAAAAAAAAAAAAAAAAAGGAAAGAAAAACACATTCCTAAGGGCCTGGAGCAGAACTATGAGCTCCACAGAGGGTGCAAGAACTTAGTCACAGTCTTCCACTTACATTGCTGGCCAGCTGCTGGTCGGCAGGTCCCTGCCCAGTGCACAGGGCTTGGTTTGGAGGGCTCTTTCGTCCTACGCTTCTCCCACGTCCTGCAGGGAGTGATGCTGCGAATTCTAGCCTTGAGAGGATTTGATGCTTGAGTCCTCCTCTAGATCTGATTTTCATGGTCAGGGGTTTGGACTTTGCATTCTAAAGCTCATATTGCTGCAGTAGATTCAGGTGGGAGTATTTCTGAGGAATCGGCAGAGTGTGCCTTTTAAATGGGCTACCTTTGCTTATTTGTTTCTGCAAATTTGTGAGGCTGCTGTTTAGTACTATACTTTCTTCAACACTAGACGTGTGGGAGTTATGCATATGCTTTGTAGGATGAATTAATAACAATCAAAGGAATTATAAAATAATTAGAATGCAGATGGTTATTTTGTCTTTCAAAGTGCCATGATTAGGAGAGAGATGGTGTTTTGGTATCTGTTTAGATGCTGGTCTGAGTGACAGTCAGTAGGTAGCAAGAGTGTCTGGGGAATGATTTGAGCTGAAATTAGTGAATTTTAAGTCAGTTTTGTGGGAAAAAAAAATCAGCAACAGAACCTCAATTTGAGAGGATATGTAATTTACATCTGACAAGGGAACACCAAGTGTATTTCTAAGGTCAACTCCTGCAAGGCTCTGACTGCCTCAGAGACAGAGCTAGGAATCCTTTAATAGGATACTGAAGGTACTTGATTCCTTCTTCCAGAAGACTCCCAGCACTTCCAGGAGGATGAGTTTGTAAACAGTAGTGGATTTTGACTATATCCTGTTGTGACACATTTGATATATATGTTCTGCACCTGAATAGAGCTTAGGCCTGGTGTTTTCCTTTGCAAAAATACCAACTGAAGACTTTGAAGAAACTCAGAAAAGACAAGTAAAATTAATTGGCAGAGAATGGATTTAAAGAATTTTTTGAAACCACATATTTGCATGTTTAGTCATGCACCAGTGAAAGGAAAAAAGATGAAAACTGCCTCTATATATTAGAAGGATGTAGCATGCACAAGAGAAAGAAGCGTTCTTTGGAAAGATTAAATGAGAAGTGTAAGCATAACCTACACCTGGAGAAGCTTGTGGGCAACGACATTTATTAGAACAGGCACAGTTCCCACAAAAGAAGTAATGGGAGCTGAATCGCTTTGAGACTTTTAAAACTGAATTAGCCAGTGGATGGAAAGGAATTCCATAGTGAGTAGACTTTTTGTCCTAAAAAAAATATGTTTTTCTCTTTTAGTTTCTTGTCTTCAAACCAAACTTTTTTTTATTCACTATCACTGTTTTTTGGACCAGACAGCCAAAATAAGAAGATGGAAACATTTGTCAAGGTCTTTGCAGTGTTTTTTTACCCATGCTGGATACCTACCAACTTGTTATTTGGGTACTCGCTTCCCTGGGCTCTGCTATTCTGTGTACTTGCTGCACAAAACCAAGGCCCCTCTCCAAGTTGCTGCTAGCACTTACTCCAGTGCAGTATCTGAGATCTGTTCCCTAAAACAACAGGTCTACTGTGGGTTCAGGCAATCCAACTGCATTGCCTGACCCACCGTCCATGTTTGGCCGTGCATCAGCCAAGCAATCCCCACCACTTACCAGGGAACTTGCGGCTGTACTACCTGTAGCCTCCCCTCCAGCTTTGAGAAAGAGTGTAGCACCATTGCTCTTCGCAGAGAAGGATATGCACTCAATGGGATGTTACATGGGGACTGAGGAGTAGAAGAATGTAATTAATTGCCTAATTCCATTAGAAAAAAAAAAAAAAAGATGGTAATTGTATATCAGGGCAGGAGACAGTGAAGAAAAAACATATGAAAAACATACATGGAGGAAAGGATGGTACCTCAAAGACAAGAGCCTTTTAAAACAACTAGCACCTTCCCCCTTGATGTTATTCTCTATGTACGTTCATAGCATAGTTATTGATGGAAAGTTGGGGCACAGAGGGCAGTTCTTTCACTGGACTCCAGCACAAGGCAATTTTCAATCTGGTTCATCAAGGTATGCCTGAGGAGCAATTTTCTTTGCTTTAGAACATGCAATTTCAAATAGCGTGCCCAGGAGAAAGCATGCACCAGTCCTGCCACCAAGATTTATTTCTGCTATTCGTACTGTTTTACTGCCTCTGCAGACCGCATTCTGTGGTCTGCTTAGAATCTTCAGCTGAGGGTGCTTTTCACCTACCCAGACCCAGAGGTCCAAACATTTCTTTATGTTTTAGAACTATAATTTTTTTTTTTGCAGCACACTTATTAAGAAACTGGAGAGTTTTTATAACAAATTTTCAGAGTGTACAGGTTCCCCCATTTTCTCTAGTAATGAAATGGTCTCCACTACGGAAAGCTTGTACCAGTTTTTTTTTCTAGCCACGTGCTCATCAGGCAGTTTTATACCTTTAGAAGTGCAAGGATGACATTTCAGCTGCAGAATAGTGGTCTCAAAACCTGATCCATACTCAGATACAACTCAAGAAGCCATCAATTCCATGAAAAATATTTCCCTAAAAAGAAAAAAATGCTGGTTCTTGCTAAGAGGTAGAGGTACAAGAGCAGCTTTTAGAATCCAGGACAGAGGAAAAAATGTCACTCCTGGGCTTGAAATAGCCACTGAAATGGATCTCTAAGTGCATCATTGCAGGAAATTGATGGGAAACTAACACAGCTCCTGCAGGGGTGCGGGATCCGGTGCCCATCTGTCTTCCAGTGAGCAAACTGTTCCCAGTAACTTATTTCCAGGAATTTTATTATATAAAGTCAAAAGCTCCTGAAAACACAAAGTAATACCTTACACTTGTTGTATGCCTTTGCTTTTAGGAGGATCATAAAGCGTTCACTCTCAAAAAAATGCAGTGTAGAGACACCAAAAGATTTACCTCAGGTGGGGGGGTGGGAGACAGCTGATAAATGGCATCCAGCAGTGTTACCAAACATTTCAGGACAGGAACACAGAAGAGCATAGGCAGCTGAATGTAGCAGCAGCGTGGAAGCCGAAAGGCCATCTTGCTTTGATTACTGTGTGAGTATAGCCTCAGTGATAAGACCTGGCAGGAAGTGTCATAAGGTCTTTCATAGCCAGTAGCGGAAAGGTCTATTTTTACATTTCTAAGACATTTTTGATGTACCGCACCTCAGCACTATCCTGAGTCACGCTACAGCAGATGCAGGAGAAAGCAACCTCCGTGTAATCCCTGGCGCTATCTCCTACATATTCTTTGCCCTTCCCTTCTTCAAGTGCCATACCCGGTCTACTTAGCCCATCACATCTCATAGGTTGCCTCAGGAGGAGATATATCAGCAGACAAGTGTGGTTTGGGATGCTAATGCAATAATTACTGGCTTAATCATCAAAGTGAATAAGCAATTTACCAACAGTCCCTTTCAGCACTGTGCACAGTTACCATTTAAATACAGATTTTTGTAATGTACCATAATTAGATACTGCACATGGGAAAGTTTTAAAAGTAAACCAGTAAAAATGAAAATGACTGCTCTGAGATGGGCACAGGACCCAAGTTTATTCTTCTCACAATAGAAAATGTCAGTGATCTGGTATGTGGAAACTTTCTTCCAAACCAGTACTGACCCATTGGCCCCATCATGGGCAGAAAGGGAAATGTCCTGTGAAACAAGTTCTCTTCTGCATGGGATTTAAATTACAAATCTTCTATTTTGGCAAAGTAGCATGGCTAATATTTTTAGAAATTCCAGTGTGAAGAGTTTCATTTCAGTTTCTTAAATTTCTTCTGAAGTTTCAACTGGACATACTCATTTCACTGCCTGCTCTGGCAGTATATACTGCATAGCTGACTATACTGAGATGTTGCTCCTGTTCTTCCCATTACATATGCATATTCACCTGTGTGTGTACTGTGGCAAATACCAATTTCTTCAAGTACACAGGTATCTGCCTATGTAAACCAGAGTTTCCATACATGGAGACAACTAGAAAATATAAAGTAAGTATCATGTAAACACAGTCCATCTCACAACCACAGGACACACATACAATAGAATCTTCACACCTTCATAGCCAACAGCTTTGATTACTTTAGCCACTGATACTAAGCCTAACCCAGCCCATGTTTTAATTATATGTCAGCAAGCTCCAAAATTAGATCTTGAGGGGAAAAGAGAGGAAAAGGTGACACTCACATAGTTAAAACACAGGATCAAATCTGCTGGCTCAGCACTGCGCAGGTCTGGCCACAAGCTCTCACAGTCTTCAGCCTTCCATAACCTTGGCTGCCGTACTGGATTTTTCCCTTTTGTTGAAGGGAACTCAGTCAACTCAGCAAAACAGAACACAGAAGATATAAAATGCAGTATTTACAAAGAGCAGCCTTGTGGATAGGTTTTAGTAACTTTTAGATTAGTTCAGAAATTATTAAGAGTCATGTTCGAGCCATGGAGGAGGTTTAAAAGTTACTCTTTTCACTGTTCTTGGGCATTTCTTAATGCCTATCAAGACCATAAAATTCTCAAAAGAAAAAGAAATCCCTTGACATTTGAGACTGCAAATTGGTTTAACAATGCATCTGCACAGAGAAATCCATTGGATCTCTATCACAAAGAGTTTGGATTTTTTCTGAACACCAGTATGCTGAGCTAGAAAAGTGATTCCTTTTTAAGCACTGGACATTATGTGTTTCCAGCTCACAGAGAGTGGATTATCCACTGTCCTTAATATGTTTCAACTAGAACAATTAATTTTCTGTTAAGTGCTTGAGATTGAGTGCCCATCATAATGACCTTCAAATTGAACTAGAGTTTTAAGATTTTCCCAATAAATTCCTCAGAATCTGTTGAACAGCTTTTAACTCCACCCATCCTTTTCCCTTTCTACATGACAGCTTCTAGGCTCCATTTTGTGTCCTGAATACCCACAGGTCTTCTTCCAGAGATGAAGAAGAGGCCATCATGATTATTATCTCTTAATAAAGCAAAATTCTAGTAATCCTAATTGATAAACCCATGATCTCTTTTCCACTTGATTCATTCTTACTGTACTATTAATAACTTTCTCAGCCTTGAGCAAGTAAAACCGCAGTGGTCAGGCGCTCTCAGTCCATTCTGCAATCTTCTGCCATTCAGAATCTACTCTTGTATTTTTCAAGACAGGTGAACTGTTTGACTGCTTAATAACTAGTTCGAATCCAAACTGCGGACCACGTAGTTCATCACCATTTTCACTTCTCCCATTACGACTACACTGGATCACTGATGTATTTAGCTCAAATAGCTTTGGCTCTTTGTAAGGCTGAAATAAACAAACACATGGGGTCACAGGAAAACGTTAAAAAAAAAAAAAAAAAGCCTGTTTTGCTCCAACAAATTCTGCAACAAGCTGGTGTTTTACCTCTGAGAAACCTATGCACATGGTAGGCATACCCTTAGACTATATGGAGTCCTGGGCTATGGCTTAGTAGCAGTCTTCCACATTATTTTTACAAAGAAAAGGTAAAGTTGCTGGTACCTTATGCAATGTGTTCCATGGAGCTGCTGCTCCATGGTAGCTTACTGCATGCAGACTCTTACCTTCCCATGGGCACTTAGAACAGGTAATACCAAGAGAAGCGGCTAAAGAGAAGGGGGATAAAGGTGAGTGCCAAGTGCTTTCAAGCAGTTACCTGCACTGTGGATGCCTAAAGACATTCCTGTACAGGCACAGAAGTACCCCAGATGTTGCTCAAGCATTGCTAGTGCTGTAATAGCTGCAATCTTGTAAAGCAGTGCTTGCTTCTAACTTTGTCTGTTATTTAGTGTAGATGGAAACTGCATTTGCAATGTTAAAACTAAACTCCTCACTGCAAAGTTACAAGACTGTTCCTGTAAATGTTGTGACTCCTGACTAACTCAACTCTCGTGCTGTTACTGCAGCTCTGTCTTAGGCTCGTGGCTTTTTGCCATGGCCGGCTGAACAGTCTTCTCAAACAACCAGCTGTGTTTTGCTTACCTACACTCACTGCAGTTCTGGTTTGATACTGGATTGCTTTTCACCACCTCTTCTGCAGCCTTGCTTCTGTGCTTCTTCCCAGCATGGCATGCATTTTCCAGGGGGATTTAGCTATAGGAGAGAGAATCTGGACTGCAAAATTTTCTTGCAAATGAAAGATAAAGTCTCCAAGACTACTTGAGTGAGCTAGAGGAAATAAATGAATGAGATAGTGGGGACAAAAGTGAAACACCTACTTAACTGAAACCTCATTTCAGTCTTTTTCTCCAGTTAATTAAGTATTGAGGAAAATTAATGTAGAAAGCACATTTTAAAGCAATCAAGTACTGCCAGAAATCAAACCAGCAATTTGAAAAGGAACAACACTGCTCTCTGGCATCTGACAAAATAAGATATTTGACAGGGAACAATATGTGCAGTACTGGTTAATTGGGAGGCGAGGAGAAGAATAATCATAGCTGCATTACTGAATTTATAGAAGTATCTCCAATGTACCACAGGGATGATGCGAATCTGTGGAATTCTGCCTGCTACAGCAAGCCAGCAATCACTTACATTCCCATCAACATTTTTACAATGTACCCTGGGCAGCACTGCAGAAATAGCATCTGTGGTGGCTGAAACCAGCAGGCTTGCCTTTAAAACTACTGTAATCCCACACTTTCCTCTGCTGGTGAAGAGATATAGGATAAGAAACAAGGGGGGAAGAAGTCTTTATTAACACTTGCTCTCCTTTGTTAGAGTTCATCAGAGCCAAGTACGACCCTTTACCAGTTCACGGGGTATGGAATATGGCTATTCCAGCACCAGTCCTACGACAAGTTAGGTTGACTGTGTTTTTTTAAAGCATCAGCATTAGAGCAAAGAGAAGACTTTCTTTTTTCTACCTTTTAGTTCTAAGCTGTAGGCAAACCCAGTGCGAACTCTACGCATGAACTTATCTACATTTTGGAAGTTCTGGCAGAACTTTCAAGGCTATATTCTCTTTCCTGCAGTTGATTCACTAACCCTCCATTTTTTCCACGTCATTTTAGCACATTAAAGTGATGCTTACAACACAGGCAGCATGCTGCTGTGTTAAAGAAGCCAGCAATGGGGATCGAGGTACCTGAACAAACCAATCATTTGGTACCCTTCCCATTCGCACTAAAAACACTACATAAGAGGATGTGTAGTTAATAGGAAACTGTTATTTAGATTCTTTGATATAAATCAATACTTCCACATGTAACAGCCTGTCTCAGCAGCAGATTTGTTGATCTGAAGATAATATCAGGAGCCAGACACCAAACAAATAAAAAGAGAGGTAAAAGAGCACCTAATCAAGTTAAGCAAGCAGCTAAGCAAGTAGGAGATCTGGGAATCACAAAACAGTCTCTTTCACTCTGGAATCGCTTGCAAGAAATTGACAAGAAAAAAAAATCCCAAAGGATGAAATACCAGTCATCTTCATTACTACTTTCAGCCTTCATGATTGGAACCTAAGTTAATTAAAAAGGATCCAAACTATGTTCCTCAGGAGAACTAAAATCTTCAATCAGTCAGCACCAGATAATGACTAAAGCTACACGTCTTTAAATGTCAACAATAGTACTGAAAACAGTTTATTTTTCAGCACAGGGTCAAAACAATACAGAACATTTCCCTTTCTCTATAGTGAATCAGAGCAGTCCCCAACCACAATTAATAATTTCCTATTCCCCTATCTTGCCTCTAAAAAAAAAAAAAAATCAGTAATCTGATGTAGATACACAGACTTCATGAAAAAGGCAATATTCCTTAACAGTATCAGATGCATTTACACTGTATTTTATGTGGTACTCAGCAGGCCTTCTATAGAAAGGAACCATGAAGCACCATGCAGTACTGAGAGCAGATTCTCACCAAGCTTTACTCTGTTTAATTTATGAACCACAATAGCAGAAAAGCAAAATACAGAAAGCTGCTAATTTTGCTGTGCACCCATCAATCATCAGTGCATTCATCTAAGTATTTCAACAGCTGAATTATAAATAGAGATAATTATTTGTATGCTGTTAAAAAGCTTCCAGGAAGAGAAATAAAACAATGCAAAAAGCTAAGCAGATTTAGCTATTTTATAGATACATCCCATTTTTCTAAGTTCTGTATAGTTTCTGAACTCTACAGTGAGTAAGTGTTTGGGTGCGCCTGTAAGTGCGTCAGAGAATATGCACACACACATATCTATAACAGAGGAGATACGCCTGTCTCCTGTCACTGGAACTATAGATATACCTGTCCATATTTTAAGCAAATCCACAACATTGCTTTTGCATACGGCTGTTGCAGTCTGCTTTCACAGTAGTCCACCATGTATTCAGTTGTCAACATCTTTAAAAAGTTCCAACAGCTGTTTTCAATTACTCTTTTCTGCAGAAAATAACTGGCGGCCTTATTGTAATTTGTGGCAATTTAGTATAAGGTGGCAAAAGCAGAGGGAGATAGAGTTATTTTAAGTGTTAGAGAGCTGAAATCTCAAACAGCAGGAACAAGGATCAGGCAGCTGAAACCAGTTCTGGGACAAATTTGGAGTGTTCTTACCACATGGAGTGACACTACTTTTCCTACTGTACAGAGTGTTCAGCTACGATTCCCTGTCTAAAAGGAACTCATTTGCAATGTAGAGTACAAAGAAAATCCCATTAGATGTGTGTTGCCCTTTTCTCTGTTATCGCCTTCAAGGTTTTAGGGCAATATAGGATTATTGTCCAATATGCATGCCTGGACTAGACAGATCCGGATTTACCACAGGTCCTCCTGCTATTTTTCTTGTTCTATTTAAAGTACATTAATTTTCATCAATTGTAGGGCACATCAACAAAATTAGTAAACTGGATGGCGAGAATGTGTTTCTTCTTTCAGCTCCATCCTTCCCCCCCGCTGGTCATTACTGGACTGGCACTCTTCTGCTTGAGCCTGCTGCGAGCCAACAAACATTAGCGATGGCAGCGCTGTACCCAAGAGTGGAACCACGATGCAATGCAGGGCAGCTTCTGAAAGCCAACACTTGAGAAAGTAGCACACGCCCATGTTCAATAAATGGCATTTCTCCTACTACGGATTAATTTTAAAAAATTTCGTACAAGCTTTATCCAAATGGTAGTCGGTTAGACTGTGGCTGTGTGATGGGAAGCACGGGGCTGTCTCAGGCCTGCCACTGCTGCGCTGTTCCTGCGCTCAGGGAACTCCTGAGGACCTCTGCAGCTGAGAGGGCTGCAAGCAGGCAGGGCAGGATCCAACCTGGGAGTGTTTTAGATTCTGCCATATGACAGATCAGTTCAAACATTGGCCCGTAATAATCATCCTGGAAGAGCAGCAGACAAACAAATCTCCTTTTATGTTTTACTTTCTTAACTAGGTAAAAAGGAGAAAAATAGTTCAAAGCTTGAAGAAAGAGCTGAACATCACAAACCAACCAGACCCTTCCATCAGCTGTAATGGGACACGGCAAAAGGACGCCAGCATTCCTGCGACACGCTTTTAACCTACAGCATTGGGCATTTCAGAGAGCATGCAAAATTAGTTAGGACAGCAAACTGGATTTTACACCAATTACAATGTAAAGCTTGGGCAAACAGGAAAATGAAAAAGAGATCCAGCTAACGCATCTTCCTGTGACGTAACACAGTATCACTATGGCAATAATCAGGTTAACATGCTAAGAACAATGTCAGAGCACCAAAGATGGCATTTTTACAGGAACTTTCACAATCAGAATAGAAAGCCAGATGCAAGTGTCCTTTCATTTGTTACAGATAGCTGACACTGACAAAACATATCCTATGCAATCCTCTTACTAGGAATTCTGATAGGCATTTTGATTTTTTCCTACTGCACGCTTGATTTACAGATAGGTTGAAATTAAGCTTTTGATACAGCTTGCAAAGCCCTACATGAATTGTGACCTGAAGTTTCATCAGTTTGCAAAAGGATGTAGGACATTAAGTCCCATTTTCAAGTGATTTCGGTATTAATCTAAGTACCTTAAGATCTTTTGAAAATCTTCAACTGTATTATGCCAAAGAACTCATATGCCAAAGAACTAAGATTAGCTAGTACTACAATACATACTAGTTACTGAAAAATAACAGGCATTGTAATCTTTCAAAATGCAAACATTTCACACTTAGTGAAATCTAAAGGGGTCTAAAATACAAAAATGGCCAAGTTGGAAAATATGTAATAACTAAAGCCTCAATCCTTTCTTTTATTGATATTTACTTGTTTCATTATAACGTAGTTTAAATTTATCTGGTTAAAATTAGACAGCTTTCTAAACGTAGATGTTTTTTCCACTCTTCTCCAAGTGGGGCACTTTTCAAGGCATCAGATTAAAATAGAAAAACATTGTTTGGGATAAATAAAACACACCAGTTTTGTTTTGTTTTTTTTTTTTTCCTATTGCCCACTATCAGTGTGTTTTCACAGCCACACTTCTACCTCAAAAGAGTTATTTTTTTTTTTTTTAAGTGCTACAATTCCACACATGATCCCTAAATAATTTGAAGATACAAAACCTTATCTGAAATAATTTAACTTTTATGAGCAGCTTTTTTGGTATACTGACAGAAGATGAGAAAATCAAAATGCATCCTTTAAGACAGGCCTCTTTCAGTCTCCCTGGAAGATGCCTCTAGGCAGAGTGCCACAAGGATTGTTTTAATTACCTAATACTCCAGTTAACAAACAACTAGAGATGTAGCCTTTTCTTAAACAAGATCTACTGATCTGACCTCAACCATAGGTCTATCTAATTACTGAAGGATAGCTTGTATATAAAGTTTTAGTTTGTTTGAACTATATGGAATGTTGTGGATTGTGTTATTCTATTAAGACTTATTTCAGACAAACGCTGAATTTCTTTAAAGGTCTGTCAGCTAGACTGATGTGTAGATTATTTGTTCTCATAAACTGTGTTCTAATGGCCAATGATGTAAGCAAGGCAGAATAATGGTGTGTATGTATACGTAAATAGAGAAAAACACTCTGAGTGTAAAACTAACTCAACTTCAGGTAGAATCTTATCTTTGAATCATTAGAGAAGCACTTGTTATACTTTGAAAGTTCAACTTGGAACAAAAGTATTGTCTTTTGTTTTAAGTTCAGGAATCTTTTTCAAGGAGTAGAAAACACTATTGCCCACTTTTGTTGAAAAGAGAAAGAACAGCTCTCTGATAGAACAATAACTTGAAAATGCCTCTTTGCTGTGCAACTTGGAATCTTAGGGTACTACTGCTCACGTACATGAGCTTGATTTTCCTAACACCTGCCCTGGGTAGTCAAGCATAAGCAATATGAAATTATTAGGAACTAATTTCTCTTCAGTTCAAAAATGACTGATTTAGCTGATGTCTCCCTTTTCTCTTGCATAAAGTTGCTCTGCACTACTGAGCAAGCCTAACTAGACCCTTGAAATCCACAAGTACAAGCTTGTAGTGGTGAGCTTATTTGTAACGCATCATCCTAAATTCAAGTGCACTATCATGAACTAGATGGAGTTGTTTTCTTATAGTGATGATACCAGAATCTTAAATGCTATTTCCAGGTGAGTTACCTTCTTTAGGGATCTCAAATAGGATTTTTCTTGAATAAAAAGGAGCTAACTCGGGGCATTCTATGCACATATTTCTTGACACCTGACCATTTCCTCCAACACATCCACTCTCATTACATCAGGTACAAGTCTGCAAGGATTTTCATACAAAGTGACACGTTTGAGGCCAAGCATTGTCAGGGTGAAGGGCGACCTAGAGAGAATCAGCAGACAGCCATTATTGGTCCCGCGAGCACAGTTTGTTGTTGTGGTGTCCTTTCTGGCCAGGTAGGTGGTGCCACCCCGAGCTTGCTCTCTGGCCAAGGGCCATTATGCAGAGGTGAACATTAACATTGTAAGACCTTCGGCTATGGTGAAAGCCAGTGCATACAGGGAAGTACAAAGAGATGGATTGACAGATGCTTAGTTTCAGAGAAAACAGTCCTCTCTGGGTTTGTTTGGACCCAGTCTCATCCCCCATTGTGATTCCATCTGGAGGAAGTGATTCCAAGACACAGTGCACTAGACCTGTGCATTGGACGCATCTTATATCTGGTTTTGCACTTCCAAATGAAGTCACTGCTTCGTTTCGAATCATCCAATAGTGTTTGCCTCATTTTTCCTGGAACCTAATATTTTCAGAGATACTTAGGTGAGTTTAGTTTCCATTTGTAAATCAACCTCCGGTACACAGAAAAAATGGCAACAGTGAACTACGTGGCAAGATGTAGTCCACTTTTTCCATGGTTTAATTTTTTAAGATTTATGAAGAATTATTTACAGAAAATTCTACAGAAGATCAGTTATATCTGTTCCTTCGCTATCATTCCACAAGTTTGAGTGACTATTGGTATTAGTAAATATTCAAGAACAAGCTCAGGAGAACCCATATATTGTTAATCATTGGATAATATAGTTCCATATAGTTCTGATATTTATTTCACAAACTGGTTTTTGATCGTCAGCTTTTCTGAGTTGTGATTAAGTCCACACAGATTTACTGCACCTTACAATTTTCTTTTTGCTCTTCTTGCTCAGGTAGTCCTTGTTCATTTAGGGAATTTTTGGCTCTGTGCATCATACGACTTTCCGTAGTATTATCAGAGTCAGTTTTTGCAGATTGCTTATAGGGGCAAAGTGGTGACCTTGAAGTAGATTTCATTGGTAGAAAAGCTGTTACAACTTGGGCCTGCTGTTCATCATTTACCTGTAACACAAAAAAACCCATCCTGTTTTACTGGTAATGGAAAACCATATTAGCTTTCTGAAGTACGTCAAAAGACTCACTGCAAAAGACTAAATATTGGGAGTTTGCAAAAAATGTATACATATTAGAAAGAGGAAAAAATATTTTGAAGACATTTATCACTTTGAATATACAATACAGTGAGACTTGATATCAGTCACTTTGGTGCGGTGTATCTGCTACGCAGCTGGCTAGATATTTGCTAGGAGCAGAAAAAAGCTAAACCAGGAACAGACAGTACTCTTAATCTGTTTACTAAGGTACCAGGTATTGTGTACTGAGATCTGTATTTCGTTTTTCCTGTACATATTCTGCAAACATAAAACATAGTTGTCACTTTTTTTGCTGACATCTGGACAGAAACCACTGCTTTCACGTTTTAACTGATGTGCAGTCAAAGCACTCAATTTAAATTCTACATTAAATTCACATAGGAAAGTGAATAAATTTGTGTATGAAAATGACAGGGCGCATTTTAAACACCCTGAGAAATTTGCAACAGTTTGAAACTGGGCGTCTGAAATGAAGTGTGTATAAGTACCTGTCAAAGAGAAGAAAACAAGGCTTATTTCACTTTTAAAATAAGACACACCATTTACTGTATTAATATAAAGCATGGAACAACACTTTTTGATGGTTTCAATAAACAGTGAAACAATATTATGAGCAATTCCCCCAGAAATTCCCAGATGTACGTCATCCTGAAATAAAACAAACACATATATCCAGCAACGTCCAAGACAGAAGGGCACAAATTCCTGGAACTGATGACTTCTGCATATTTACACCTGGGGGGAAAAAAAACAACCCTGAAATCTTAATTTTTCCTATGTAGTTGAAGGTAAGGAGTAGCCTGTCTTAGGCCTAGACAATATAGCCTGAGGCAAAGACGTAGACTGTTTGGGAAATCCCTCCTCAGCTAAATTAAAAAGAATATTAGTGATCACTTGTTATTTGCTGTAACCTTGACTGTGGTCAGCGAGAGCCTACAACAAGCTTTCACCGTGCTGGCAGGTGATTACTACACAAATTTCTGCTGCCAAGGCTTCCTTTCTTTTTTGCCCTACTGAGTTTGTGAGGGGTTTTTTTGGTGGTTTGTTTTCTTTTGTTTGTTTTTGTTTGTTTGTTTTTAACACACAAACAATACCCTCCATTTGTTTCTAAAGTTACAGGAAAACATACATATATGAGCGTAAATAAAATTTATTGGCATCACTTAATAAAACAGTAATAAAACACAGACCTCCAGGCAATGTCTGCAAGAAGCAGAAAATTTTGGCAAGTAGGGCAATTAACCTTTGAAACAACATACAGGAATTCAGCTGATTCACTCTCACTTCAAAATACAGATTTCCTATTGCTATAGGCTCAAAACAAATTATGGCTCTGATCTGACTCGTCTTCCCAATGGTGTTTTCTGGCCTCAAAACCTATACACACGGCTCTTGCTTTTACTTACTTTTAGTATCTTGCCAACATACTTTATAGGCTAACACAAAATAACTGCATTTAAAAAAACAAAACAAAAGTTGTACTCTTGCTTTTTGGCTTCACTTTTGGCTGTGCAGCAGACTCCACTGATTGCCAAGAGAATGCTTTTGTGTAACCTGGCAAACTGGAAGAATTTTTATCTACTGGCATATTTATATGTAGCTCTCATGTAAAGAAGTATCAATATATAACAACTATTCTCTTACTGCTCAGGTTGAGATAGCATGGTTAAAAACTTTGGAGGAGATTTCAGACAACAAAAGGTTTATTTCTGCCCTAAAGCTGAAACATTTTTCTATAATCTGCGAAGCATTTGCATCAGCTTAGAAAGAATGCATTATTCTGATGTACTGTGAAGCATTCAGCGGTGTGTCATATTACTGAAAACACTTGCAAAGTTAATGTAAAATTCAGTTACTAAACCTTTTTTAATAAAACTGAGCTTTCAAAACCTAACTCTGTAGTATTTATTTGTTTTGATAACTTTAAAGTCTGGTAAGCACTACCATTAAAGTCTAGTTTCTTTACCATCTAAGTGTTCCCTATTTATGTTTAACAGCCTCTCAAATATCTGTAGAAAAGTTGCTAGCAGAAAACTTGAAGCCTCAACTCAGACTCCCAGAGGTTGTCTTTTGCTGTTTACTTTTTCTGAAACCTAAGAAACCACAGTATAAAGAATATCTGCTCTTTAATATGCATTGTAAGAAACTGAAGATATACCTGTATTTAATTTACATTTCTCAATGGGTTTCCCTATGAGGTCACAAATTATATCACAGGAACAATCTGCAGATTGCTAGCATGGTCAAGACCTCCGTCATGTTTTAGTGATTCAGTACTTATGGTCTTATCTTCACTGCATTGCTGAGAAATGTAAAGAACGACGATAAGTCCTTAAGCTTACTTGGCAAGATGAATACATTTAGTGAATGTATTAGTTTTCCCCATGGCTTTCATATCTACAGAAATGGCTTTAGTTACCTTTTGTGGTTTGCTGCCACCAGCTGTCGAACAGGAGCGCTCACTAAGATTATCTGGTCTGCATTTTTGTACATCTTGTGTAGGCAAAGGCAATTTCTCACTCGGTGAAGTCACATGGGGACTGGTTCTTAGATTAAGGGTTGTTCTACGTAAAATGTAAGGGCTAACCTTTCCAGTGGGGATATCAGCAAACCCTGAAAAATAAAAAGCTTCTATTAAAAACAGCTAAATAAGTTACACTTTCTCAAATGAATCATCTCTTTTTTCACAATGGGGATAAAAGTAGCTGATTAAAATAAGTAATTTGTTCTGTTGAACAAAATGAATCAAAAAGATGCCTGAAGAGATCTTGTGTATTCCAAAATTCATATCCAAGCCCTGGAAACTGTATACAAGGTACAACAGTAATTACAATGGTAATTCTATAGCAAAGTTTTTCAAACATGTGTTTGGTCTTTTTCTTTACAGGTACATTATTATCTGGAGAATAAATTCAGTCTGAAAACACATACTGGTTTTACTAGAATTCAGTCAGAACACAATACCGTGACATGATATTCTTGATTTTTCATATTTTTCTCTGTGTAGAACCATAGTGTCATATATTGTCTATTATCTCTCTATTTAGCCTAGAAGTCAAACATTAAGTGGCATATATGTCCTCAGAACAGGTGTATTTTCAGAAAAATAATAATGCTGGTAAGAAAATGAAATGCAAATAACGTGTAGACATAGAAATCCTGAGTTCTGGGAGTGATCACTGCCGTTGAGGTGATTCAGTATCTCTATGGCTTGTCCTTTCACGACTGCAATTGCATTTATTATAAAGGGGTAATTAATGGGTAGTTGAACGTACAATGTGTTTTTCAAGCTCTGATTTGTGCAATCTTCTCAGTTACTTTCTGCTAGGGTGAACCTTTATATAGGATATCAGGCTACCTAATTTCATTGCATTCATAGTAGAATGAACCTGAACTCTCATGAAGATGGTAGCATATTACTGCTACGGGCAAGACAGTTTCGACTCAGGGAATTTTAATCAATTTAATGTATTAATTAACACACTTTTACTTATTGATTCTGGGTACTGAAAGAAATAAAAGCACACAAATAAGCAAATAATTGGGGAAGACACCTCGGCATCTCTCCAGACACCTCTCCTCCCCAGTTTCTGGTCTCCAGTCACCTTACCCGCACACCACACGTTCAGCGAGGTGATCGTGGTCAGATCCTGCTTCTTGTTTTTAACTCAGTTGCTCAAGCATGGAGAAACCCACTGGCTGTAGTCTCTGTGGGGTTATACCTCCTCCTCAAGTCTCCTCTCAGACCGGCTTGGGCTGTCCCCCAGCTCCTGTCCCTGTTTAGGCCACACCACCCCCCCCTCAGCCCCATGCCCTGCTCAGTATAATACTTTGCTCCAGTGTTACTCCTGTCCCTCCGGTCCCAGCATTGCTTTTCCTTCGTCTCAGCATTTACTGCCCATTTACTGCAACAAAAACCTCTGACTGCTTCCATTTTGGTACATGGTGTCATCCTTTGGAGCCAGCTGAAGCCAACCATGTTGGGCACGAGGCAGCCCTGACCTCCTTCCTCAGAGGCCCCCCGCAGCCCTCCCCTCCAACCACTTGCCAGTCAGATGCCACATGGCTATTAACCGCCTCTTTGACCTCATAAGGAGTCATACTGAAGGAACCATGGGGCTATGGATGGAGCAAACATGACTCCATCACAGCACAGTTTTTTACTGCTCTGGTCTTGTGGCCTTTAAGATTAGATTCACTCCACATCTATTCTCCTGTAAGTTTCAGTGAATGGTTCAAATAATGCTTTTAAATGATGCCAGCAAGCCTTCTATCAACAAAACTTTGTTGCTGTTACATATCATGTTTAGCCTCTAACACATGTCCTGAGGAGCTACAAAGTTGTAACTGCCAGGACCGTTTACCTCTTAGCAGAATGGTAGTTATTAAACCAACATAAACATAGTATGCTGGTCTACCACCCCAGCTCCACAAACACTGACTTGGCACTAACTGGCATGTCTCCCATTGACTACTTTTACCTTTCATCATTGTCACCAAAAGCATTTGCATAGTCACCTACTCACCCAGAGTAAAAGTAATGCAGCAAACCAAAAGAAAAAAAAACAAAACAAAACAAACAACAAAAACAAACCAAACACCTGCTATGCTCAGAGAATGCTTGCCTTTATAAAACACTATAAATACCTTTTTTTACTACTTCTGGAAGCCCATCTGGCTCACTGTCTGTGTTGTCCTGACCCAGCAGATTTTGACAGATATCCTTCCTTATTTTTTTTGATGAAGTCTCTGGTACAGGGGATCTTGGTTCTCCATTATCTTCCCTGTTGTCTTCATATCTCTGCCTTTTACTTGAAAGCTTAGTAGTATCTTCATCTGACCTCATCCTTTCGACAGACTGATTGCTCACTGTTAATGAGTCATCCGAATTCAGCAAAGGAGCACTGACAGCATCACTTGTTAGCTGTTTCAGCTGAGCACCCAACAAACTGACTTGTGTTTTTAGCATCTCATTTGCTTCCTCTAGTTTATAATATTTAACAATTAGAGAGCAGTATTTCTCCAAGTTCTCATTTGCTTCTCTAGTTTTCACTTCTGTAGATTCCTGTAATTCTTCCAGTTTTAACTTAATTTCTTCTGTAATGGCAGTCTCATCAGCACCTTTCAAAGCAAAATATTATTCATATAACTGAGATAAAAAAAGATGCATAGCTAAGAATTTATAATGCAGTGGTCACACATCTTTTAATTAATTATACACATTCTATTACAGTGCAACTATAGAAAAAACAAGTAACAGTGTATAACCAAATCAGTAATATGTTAGACATAATAATATATTTGCTAAATAGAAAACAAATGTACGAAATTTGAAAAAAAATCGTTGACCAGTGCATGGGCAGACATTTTCCCTGTCATTTTGTAACTTCTGAACACTCAAGTTTGTACCCCTAACTTTAAGTATCATTTACAATACACTGTATCTCATGAGTTGAGCCAAAATATAAAGACCAAAGCACGAGAATCAGAAGGGACAGCTTGCTGGAAAACAATAAAAACTTGTACACTAACTTCAGTTAAGATAAACGCTCCCCTTCTACCTTAAGTCAATTTTAGCCACAAAAATGTAATATTTAAAATATATATTCATAATCCAGGCATTTTAAGGAAAAAGAAAGTTTTACAAACTAATGCACTGCTAAGAAAGCATTAAGGTTGAATCTAGATTCGGTTACCTTCTTTCTTATACTTTGACATAGTTAGATTTTTCTTCTTTAATAGTTCATCACGTTCAAGTAGTTGTTTCTGCAACATTTCCTTTTCCTGTTCCATCTGCTTGCAGGATTTCATCCACAGCTGCACTTTATTATGGGCAAATTCATTTTCCTTCTTCAGTTGAACTATAATGTTAATATTATCAGCCTACAAAATAATAAATGTAGTTATTACACCAGAAACATAATTCTTTCATTTAAACATTACCATGTCAAACAGAAGCTCAACTGTTATACAATATTAGCTGTACAGCATGGTTATAATGTATACTCGTTTGCTTGTTTCTGTACACCCTGATTATAGCAGGTCCTTTACTGCAGAAAACATGGAAGTCCTCTTACTAGATGGGTACATACAGGTGATTAACTCAGCAGAAAAACAATAATTCAAATACCAATAAGGGAGACTTATTCTCTTCAGATATACCAACAGATTATGAATGTTCAGATTACTGATGTCAAGACTAGCATCCTACCTATGAGAAAGCTGTATGAGTTCTGAGACAGTAGTCCTTTTCCACCTGTTACCACTTAATCGACATGGCATAAGAAAGTGCTGCTTTCCAGGTAACAAATTTCAAACCAACATTCTAAATTTTAAAGTGCTCTCTCCTAGTCTGAGTCTCCTTCATTCTTCTTTTCGTCCCGAATGCATCTATTACAACAGAGGCAAGATAACCCACACCTGCTTTGCACTCTGAATTCCAGCTCAAAAATACTGTTCTGAGCAGAAGCAGATCATTCCTTTCCACCCACTTGCACTCTCCTGGGGTTGCTCCCTGCTCATCTCGCCTGGTACCAACCTGTGTGCAAATACCACGCAGTGAGCACAACTGGAAGCCTTGTATGCTACATTTACACTACCATAAGTACTCTTTTCTGTCACTGGCACATATCCTATAGTACTACATCATTGGACCGCTGGTATTAAACAAATTAACACAACAGCGGAGGGCCCTATGGAATAAAGAACTGTTGAACAAGATGAACGTATTCCAAGTCAGTGTTTAGTTGCAAGTAAATTGAACTGACTATGTTTAAGGGTGCACTTCGAGAGATACTCATTCCCAAAGTGAGAGTACAGAGTTGGAGCGAGCACTCAATCACAGACAAAAGCAGGAGCAAAAAAAAAAAAAAAAAAGTAGACCAAAAAAATACAGGGGAAGTTAATACAGAAATTCAGTTATATGGACAGTTAAGCTTCACCTGTGCTACTAGAAAGTGACCCAAGCACATCTAGAACCGTTCCCAGCTATCAGCTGTTCACAGTATGTGGAGCTCGTATTCTATCATCACTTAGAACAGTTCTGGCATTTCGAGAATTACAGTAGTCAATACTTGTAATGAGAATTCTATATAAAATGGAATTGATACTCTCAAGAATTAAGAGCCACGTACTAAGACTAAAGCTTAAGACAGAACGTGGTATCTTTGATGATAAAAGTAATTCACAAACAGAAAATAGAGACACTACGAAGTCACTTTGAGTGTATTCTAACCACGTTATTATGCAGTTGCAATGTTCAGTGTAGACAACAGACGGCTGTGTTTAGTATCAGATAAACCAATTCTAGGTGATCTCAGTTGTGGCAGACCTAACAGAATTTTTCCAATGTAGATCAATAGTAACAATGTTTGCTCTGTGCTCTATGTTCTCATTAGTGAAACAAAGGCTGTATCAAAGTCAAGCCAACGCTTTGGAGTGCCGGTTCCTAATCCCATGTTTATTTTACTACACAGTGCCTTGGATCTCGTGTAATTGGCAATGCTTACATTTATTTATTTTTTTCTTACCTTAGTTTTTAGGAGTTCTCCTAAAGTTTGATTAGCTTCTTTAAGAGAATTATTTAGTTCTTCTTTATTTGACTTCAAATGCTCAATTTCCAATTTTTGTGAGCTGATAAAGTGCTCCAGCGAATTCATCTTATCTTGACAGGCCTCAATTTCTACTTCATTCTAGAGAAAAAAAATGTGCCTAATTACTAAAAAGGACAGTTAGTTGTATTTTAGATGTACTTAAGAACACATCACAGCCCACAGGAATTCCACAGCAAATTTGCTTGGTATGTTTTGAGGAGTTTAAAAGTGAAAGAGCAATTTGTCTCAAGTACACATTTTGAATACCAGAATCTTGCATTTAAGAAGTCTGCCATTAGAAAGCCCTTATATTTTACTATAACTTGCTCTTAAATTTACTTTAAATTCACAAGAATGAAAATTATTAAGAAATATATTAAATTGTTTACCCGTGTCCCACTGGCCTCAAGGACGTATTCATAGACAGATATTTCTGCAGAAAAGATGATGGCTCTTTGCATACAATGATGGCTGACCAAATGCATTTCCAACAAATTTGCCCTTATATCCTAAAGTGGGCAAACTTTCTTCCCCGTTTGTACCAAAACAACTATTTCCTGGACTAAAACATACTGTTGCTTTCCCTTTTTCGAACGTATAGTCCCAGATAAATTATACACACAGTTAGCACTTACTGAGTTCTGAGGTAAATCCACCTTTCATTGCTTGCTATATGGAAAAAGGTTAATTTAACACTTACTGAGTTCCAAGGTAAGTATATATGGAGTTCAGAAATATTGTTAGTAAAGACAATTTCTTTTCCAATAGGGTCAGAAAAATTTAGTAAGCTACATAGAATTTAATTAAAAACTCACAGCACCATTCTTCCCATTTTCTGATTTACCTTCCGGTTTGCTTCTGTCAGAGCATCCTGATGCTCTTTCTCTGCTTGAAGTAGTCTGTCTTTGTATTCTGATATTTCTCTTTTCATTTCACTTTCTTTTTCTTGTAGTTCTTTCTGGACCATCTCTAAACTCTTAGTCAGTTCATTTTTTTCTGACATAGTTAGATGCAGCTGAATCTGTAAACAGTAATAGTGCATTCTTCGGTATTTGGAATTTTCTCAATGGAGAAACAGTTACCTATTAAGCTATTTGACTTTCCATCTGAAGTGTCTTTGAATTTCCAAAAACAACTTGGTAAGAAAAAAGTATATAACAGTGGCTAAACACACTGTAATTAAGAATGGAACACCTGAACACAAGAGGCAGGATAGGAGGCAAAGGAGGATCTTCTAAAAAGAAAATTTATGGTCTGAGGGGTAAGCCGAATGCAAGTCTGCCAACACTGCTAAATCAAGCAGCACTGCCAAAATTAAAGCTTGAGCTCTCCAAACACTGTTCCTTCTAAGAGTGACTGGAGAGGTTAAGACTCACTTTCCTCACCTTCTTTTAAGACACAATCATAGAATAGTTTGGGTTGGAAGGGACCTTTAAAGGTCATCTAGTCCGACCCCCCCTGCAATAAGCAGGGACATCTTCCACTAGATCAGGTTGCTCAGAGCCCCGTCCAACTGATGACAAAACTTTCTAAGCATTTTCATTTTGACTCACTTTTATAACTGTACTTTTTGGACAGCTGGCCTGTTTCCATACAGGATTTCTGAAAGTCGCAGAAATCTCTTCCCCCCTCCCCCTCAAAATCCTCAATGCTGCAACAGAAACAAGCCCCTGGTTATAACATTTTGTAAACATTAGTAGGTCAGAAGACCACTTAAACTGGTTTAAACACGTAATATGAGACCTACAGTCATCTAGATGGTAAAACAGCCTCTGAGAATTAAATATGAACAAATTAAAAATAAACAGTCTAAAACTGTTTCTTCTTTGACATTATCCTGAAAGTAGTTTCATGCTACTGAAACAGTGAAAGTAGTTTGGTTTTAAAACAAACTTGAGAAACGTTACACTTTTTATCCAGCATTCTCGGTCTGATGATTGAATGCCTGTAGTAGAGAGAATTTCTTGGCACTGAAAGATTTCTAGATATCCACCTGTGGTCTTTATGGCAAGAAAACATAGTTTTGATAGAAGGAAGTGGGAAAAACTACTAACTAATCATCATTCTATCTCAGACCAGAACATTAAACTTTCGGAAATCTGGAAGCAAGAACATCTGATGCTGTACATCAGCACAGCTCCCTTGACCAACCTCCACACATTTACTGTACTTGAGCACCTGGCCTTGAACACAGAAATACTACACATGCAGTAACTAACTTTGTTCTTTTCTGAATGTTCTTGAAGAAGTTGTATTTCTTCAGCAAGCTTGTTCCTTTCTGTGGTAAATTCTTCCTGTAATTTGGAAATCTTCTGTTCAGTATCACTTAGCTTGACTTGCAGCTCAATATGACTTTCAGTCAGTTCATTTACCTGAAATTAAATTTTCCATAATTATTTTTATTATATGTGTCATGACCTCCAAAGAATTTCCTTATATGCAACAAGCAGTTTTTAAGCTGGGTTATTTTATTCCCATAGCTGGTCCAACTCCAAGCAAGAGCCACAAGGCTAATGCTGTTTTCACATGGCAAGTGTCCAACTGTTTCACTTTCTTTTGAGTTTCCCAAGTCCTTATTTTTGATATAAAACCTCATTCACCCAATACTAATTTGTCTCTCTTCTTTTTCTTCTACAAAGAAAGAGGAAACTATCCTGCACTATTCAATTACTTAAACTTCTATGCCTACTTTCAAGCAACCTTCCCATTCATCTTATACAAAACAATGTTGTGCTTTCCAGTTCTGTAACTTCAATGCATTGAAAACTTAATTTTAAGAATAGGATGCTTACTGTAAAAGTCTGAGGTTAAAGTTATTTTAAGATATAATTTATTAAGGAAGTGGTAAGCCAGAGGACACTTTATCCTCACTCTCTAAAAAAAAGGAACTCTACCCTAACGGAAATGGTATTACCTTTTTACATAAAGTGCTCTTTTCACAAAGTGTAGATTCCAGTTCCTTCTCAAGGTCTTTGTAAGACACTTTTAGAACATTCAGGAAATACGGAAATGTTTCATTATCAGAAAAATGTTGCTCCTTCAGCTTCAACTCAGCAATCAAATTCTGCAGCCTTTCTTTTTCCTGGTGCCAACATTCATGCTCATGTTGCATGTGTGTCAGCTGTAAAGACAGGTCCTCCGTTTCTTTCACCTGCTTTTGAAGAACACCATTTTCCTGCACCTTTTCATTAAGTTTTTGTTTACAATCCATCAATTCTTGAACAAGTACTTCCCTCATTTGATCCAATTTGATATTTTCATTTTTTATTTCCTGACATTCCTGTAATAGTATTGTTTTTTCTTGCTCAAGATGAGCCACCTGACTAATCAAGACTTGCTCTTTTGCTCTAGCATCTGCTTCCTCCTTGCAAGAAAACTCTAATTTCTCACTTAGATCTTTGAGCTCAGATTTCAACAATACCACTGTATTTTCAAACTCATCCTTGATTTGCATCTTTTCTTCCTCCTTTCCTTCTAACAGTTTTGCTGTAGTCAAATTCGAAGACTCTAGTTCAAGGATTCTTTCTTGCTTTTCTTTTAAATCTTTAGCCAAACACTCTTTTTGTGAGGTGAGGACATCAATTTGTAAGTTAAAAGATTTCAGCTTTTCAGTCATCTCTTCCTTCTCCATTATTAATGTTTCTGTCTCTGCTTTAGCAGTCTCTGACTGAATAATTGCATCTTCTAGATTTTTCTCTGACATCTCCAATTCTCTTTCAAGCCTTTCTATTTTATCCAGAAGAGAGTCAGCTTTCCGTTCATTCTCTTTCAACTTTTCAGCAACAAGGTGCTTTTTCTTCTCATCAGATTCAATTTTTACTTTCAGCTTCTCAATTCCATATCGCATTTGGTCTACTTCTTTCTGTGCTGAGCTGAGTCTAGCAGCAAGTTCACCTTTTTCCATTAACAAGCCTTCCAAAGATCTGGAAAGCTTTGAATTTTCCATTTCTGATGAACTTAATTTACTCTGCATCATCTCCAGCTCTCTTACAATGAACTCTTTCTCCTTCTTCAAATCTGCTGCTTCGTTTTGGAGTTTCCCATTTTCTAATGTGAAAGACACAGCATCATTTTCCAAACTTTGCAGCTTCTGCAGAAGATGGTCTTTTTCATTTGATAATTGATTTACTTCAGATTTTGCAGACTCAAGCAGATTTGTTTGTGTCCTCGCTTCACCCTCTAACCTTCTAATGAATTCAGTAGAATCTACCTTAGTTGACTCTTGTTCTTTTAATTTCTCTTGTAGCTTCTGACACTTCTGCTCCAGTTCTTTTTTATTTTCAGACAAAATACTCAGTTGATGGCCAATATGTTTTCTCTCAGCCATGACTGAGACAAGGTGCTCTTGAAAGCTAGAGATAGTTTTCAGGTTAACTTCCCTCTCCCTTTCTAATTGCTGACATTTTGCCTGAAGCATTTCAATATCAGGCTCTACGAACAAGGCACGGTTCTCAATATTAACTTGCTCAAATTTTGGAATCCCCTGTTCACTTTCAGCTGCAAGAAGTTGTTCATGATAATCTCTTTTGGTCATTTCTACATCATCCAATGTGCCTGCTGCATTAGATGATCTAACTTTATACATCTCCAGCTCAGACTTTACATTCTTAAGTTCTTTTTCTAATGAGACTATAAGAGATAATTGCTGCTTATTGACAGAGGCCGATTCCAATTTTTCCTTTATGTCACAGTTTTCTTCCTTAACAACTACAGTAGCTTCCTCCAATTCTGCAAAAGCTGAGCTCTTTGGAGTTGATTGTGCATTCTGAAAGTTCAGCTCTGAGTTTAATTGCTCAACTTTCGATAGTAAATCAATGCTTTCTTCTGTCTCATAGGTCAGCTTCAAGTTTTCAGCAGTCTGTTGTTCTGCCTCCTGAAGTGTTTCAGTGGTTGTTTGATTTTCATAGAAATCCCCTGCACTCAAAAACATACTACTATTGCAAAATGACAATGCACTGGCATGTTCTGAAGGACTGGTTATTTCTCCAGACGCATTTCTACACTCATGTTCTCCAGAAATCTTCTCAGTATAATCTTCCATTAATCTTGCTTCAGGGGTCTCAGTTATGTTTTCATACACAGAGGTATGTCCTACAGCCCTTTTCTCAATGGACGTTAGTTTACATTTATTGCTTTTCAGGGCCAAGTTTTCAATAGGCACTCCCAACTGATAAGGACTATTGTTTTCTTGTTCAGTGTTCTGCAAGGGTTAAGAACCAATACGTCAATTAAAGGAAAAGAAAAAGAATATATATAAAGACAAAAAACAAGGTGAGTTTTAAAAGTTTTCTTAAACTTGCAAATGTCCTCTTACACAAAATAAATAGATTCTTCTCTACTTCAGAATCTTCTTTCCTATGGAAAGGATTTACACTTATTTATGTACATATGCACCTTTGGGCAAAAGATTTTAGATATACTGAGGGAGAAACTTCAGCCAAATTTACTGAAAGACTAAGTGTGAAGATATCACATGCCTCCATATTTTGGGAAAATAGGTGTCTACATGACAAGGTGAAAAATTATTAGTATCACTAACGGAGGAAAAGTTTACTGCTCACCTTCTATTAGACATCATAGAATTTTCAAGGGACACAAGCCCAAGTCCTCAAACAATCCCTTTTCCAAATTACCACTGTCTGTCAGAGCTGCGTTTACATTTGGCACCACCTGACGCTCTCACTTGAAACAGTAAAATGAGTAACTTCAAAACTTGATAACTCCAAAAGAGAACTGGGTCTGAAGGCAGCACCCGAATAATCCATATTGAGTACTTCATCTTAAAAAAGCTCCAGATATGTATGGTAAGGAACAGTATTTCTTTCTTCAAGTGTCTATGTATCAATGTGGACGCTCTATGTGAATTGCAAGCAACACAGACAAGTGAAAGATTTTCTTCTCTGCAAGGAAGAGTTGCTTAGTGTTGCACAGTTGGCCAAAATGGAGAGCTTCAAGATGCTCTGACTGTGAGAGCATGTTAAACTTTAATTTCAGAGTGTATGTTGACTGAGCACTGGAGGCCACTTGCATAGGACTTAATGGCCAAGACTGGAATTCTCACAAGTGGAAAATGCACCTGTTTATTTTTAATTTTTTCTAATTTATAATTTATTTTATAATTTCATTTTTAAGGTGAATTAGTCTAATATATGCAAGAATTAAGCTGGTTTTCCTCCTTTGAGTGAAGTTTTGATTCTGCTGCTCCTTACAAGGAGCAGCAAAATCTACTTTACTGGTTGCACGCCATCTACAGCACTGCAAAAAAAGACAGAGCTGACTCCCTTAAGTATTTTGAAGGAATTCAGGCTGAAATGGAAATTAACTATTTTGCTACCAGTTCATTCTGTTCTGCTGTTGACAGCCTGAAGGAGGAATTAGAGGTGTGGAAGAAGCCCTAGTTTGCTCGTCTCATGAAGGGAGATGGGAAGTGTGTGCATCTTCAACTGACTGTGTTAAATCAGAGATCTAAGCTTGTAAGCACAGTACAGATACATACAGTGCATGCACACCCACTAAACACAGCAGGATCCACACTGACACAGACCTGAAGAAAAACCAAGAAAGGAGCACAAAGTATTACACAACTTTAATAGACCAAACTTGTTGATTTTGTCATCATTTGTTATTTCTCACAATCCCTGTGATACATAAATCTGGGCTTAAGGTACAGATTATTTTTCTTTCTCTAAAGAACAGTACCACTTCTGTGGGACACAATTTTAAACACATTTAACTTCAAAAATTAGATTTGGCTTACCATAAATCAGAGGTTTTACATAAAACTGATTTGCATGGCAGCAATTACTTACATTTTCAGTATCTGTACACAGCAGTGAATGAGAACTTAAATCAAGGACTTGTAGTTGGAGTCTTGCTGCTTCCAGCTCCAAAGACAGATTCTCAGTTTGTTTTCTTTCTGCTGCCAGTTTGCACTCCATCTCCATAGTCACTTTATTCATTTTCTGCTGCCATTCCTCCTTGTCAGATAAATTTTGCTGTTTGAGATGATCTATTTCTTCTCTTTCAGAAAGTATAACTTTTTTCAGCTCTTGTATTTCCTCATTTTTCATATTCTCTTGAATGTGAAATTGGTCTTCGAGTACCTTGATAGCCTTCTCATATGTCTGACACAGCATCTGAAGTTCTTCAATTCTACTCTCAAGGTTAGATTTTCTAGGAGTAATACTCCTGGACTCTCTAGCAGAGTCCAATTTGTGATCATTATGACAATTTTCAACCAAAACTTTTGTTGCACCTTCTGGAATTATTTCTGCAGAATTGTCCGGCTGATTCATTTCCTCTGTCCATTTGCACGTACCACTGTTACAAGAATCAACCACTTCACTTACTTCTATAAAACAGGGACTTTCAAAAAGATCTGAAGAAGAAACCATGGACTTAGTTTCATCTAATTTAGACACTGTGTCATTTTGGCTAGAAGATAGTGGCACTCTCAAAGAATCTATATGACAATTGCTCAGACTTGTCGACAACACAGAATTTTCTGCCTTCAGTATTTCAATACAAGACTGTAGCTCAGATATCTTTGCACTCATACTGCAATGTTGTTCATATAATTTTATATGCTCATTCTGGAAAGACAAAAGCTTCTCTCTTACTTCAGCAAAGTGTATTTTAACTTCTTTGCTGGACAATTTTAAATCTTCGTAGTCAGAACTGGGACCAGTACTGCAATCTTTAAGTCTCAAGGACACTTCCTTATTATCAAAATACATTCTCAGATCGCTGTTATCACTTTGATCCATAAGTTCATCAGGGAAAATAGCTTTCTCGGCCTTTAAATTTTTATCTGCATTCATTATGTTCTCTTTCTCCTCTGCCACTTTATTAAAACCTGTGATGCCATTGGGTTTTGGGCCTGTAAATCCAGAGGCTAATACAATGTTCTCACTCTGCAACCTCTCACACATTTTCTCAAGCTCGCTCAGATTGTTTATTGTTACCTGCAAAGAGGATGCCAGGAAGACCGATGAATAACTTTCATCCATTCCTCTTTTGCCACAATTCTGGGAAACATTATCATAATTATACTCCAGTGAGTGGCCATCCTCATCTAATACTGTAAGTGGAGAATCTGAAGTTTTCAATTCTTTAACAGCCAGTAGTTCTTGCTGCAGCCTTTCTCTTTCTCTCACACTTTTCTCAAGTTCTACTTCCATGCCTTTTAAAGCAGTCTCTAGTTGCATCACTTCTAACCTGTAGTTCTCTAGGGAGAGTTCTCTGTCCTCGAAATCCATTTGAAGAAGCTCAAGTTTAACTTGGTATTTATTCAGCTCGGCATCCTTTTCTTCCATGGACTTCCTCAACTGCTCTGAATGGAGTCTCTGTTCACAACTGAAGTCACACATTAGAGGTTCACTTTTTGTTTCTAGTTCCTTCCCCAATTGCCCCTTGTCTTGAAATACGATACCACATTTCTCTTGTATTGTATTCTGTGTTGCCCCAACATTTAACATTTCCTGTCTCAAACACTCCGGTTCCACAGAAGGCACATGTTTGATATTGGAAAATTCTGACTGCAGTTGCTGAAGTTCTTGAACCAAATCCTTTTTAATTTCTTCTGAGGCTATTAGTTTACACAAGATATCTTTATTCTCACTAAATATCTGTTTCTCTTGTTCCAATTTTGCTTTCTTTTCCTCAAATTCAATTGTCTGCTCTTTCAGAATGCTTATCACGTTCATGTTTTCTTCTTCTACCAATTTATACTTTGCTTGCAAAACTTTAAGCTCTGATTCAATTTCTTCAGTTCTTGATTCAATACGTTGTCTTTCCTCTTTGTGCTTTCCAGACATTTCAGAAATTATTTCTTCTTTTTCCTCTAAACTATCAGAAATATTTTTATTTGCTTCCAGTAAAGTTATTTGTTCTTGCTCTAAAGCTCTGCTTAAATCCTTAAGGGTTGCATTTTCTTCAGTAAGTTCATCAATTTTTTTGCTATATGAGCAAATCATGGAAGACATGTCTGTCTTCTCTGAATCCCATGTTCTAGACATAAGCTCCAGCTGTCTTACTGACTCCTCAAGCAATTTATTCTTGATCTTTAAATCCTGAAGCTCAGTTTGTTGGTTTTCTAATCTTTCATTCAGAGTTTGCAGTTGCATGTCCTTTTCCTCAAGAACAGCTAAAGTTTTTTCAACTAATTTCTGACGCGCTGAAATATCTGCTTGTAAGTTATTAATGTGCTGTTTAGTTTCTGTCACGAAGCTTTCATGCATCTGTTCTACATTAAATAATCTTTCTTCTGTTTCACTCTTTATTTGCACTAAGTCTTCATACTGCTGCTGCTGCTGATTTGAATTCAGCTGCCTTTGAGCCACTAAGGAAGTCTGAAGAGAAGAGAGCTGATCTTGTAAAATGGCCAGATCTGTAGTTTGTTCCGCTTCTAGAAGAGCTCTTGCACATCCGTGATCCTCAGCAATGGAGTTATTTGCTGCAAGTTGCATATTATCTAAACCAGTTTTATCTTGACCGCTTTGTAAATTAACTTCATCTTCTGTCATTTCTGAAGTATCTTTTGTTTTTACAGCACAACTTATTTTTTCATATTCACCAAGCAGGTCACGATAACATTGCTCCCTTTGCAGTCCTTCACTTGCTGCTAACTGTAACTTTGCTTCTAGTTCACCAACTTGCTTGGTAAGCTGGAGTATTTTACAGGACATATTTTCTATCTCCTTACAGTACTTTTTATCAGAACATTCTGCTTTCTGCTGAAGTTCATTAAAAGCTTGTTTTTGTTCTTCTAATTCTGCACTTTTACATTCAAGCATGTCTTTAAGTTCTCTAATCTCTTTGCTTTTCCTGTCATTTTCAGTTTCCATCATTCTGAGTTTCTCACTACGCTCGTGATTTTTGATTTTCTGACTCTGAAGTGAACTCTCCAAGTCATTAATATAAGTCAGCATACCTTCCTTTTCAGACTTAAGATTATTTATAAGATGATCATTTTCATTTTTCCATTGAGAAAAAGCAGTAGCCTCTTTTTGCAATTTTTCACATTCTCTCTGCTTGAATCCAAGGAGCCTCTGCAAAGCTTCTGTTTCTTCCTCCATTTTACTTATTTTACAGTTTTGTTCTTTAATATGATTATCTTTTTCCTTGAGCAGGTCTTGGGTAGAATCTTGTTGCTTTTCCATGTCAGCTAAAGCTATTTTCAGCTTCTCCAGCAAAAGAGAGCTCTCTTGCTTTTTAAGTTTCTCTTCCAATAACTTCAGCTCTGCTTCAAGAAAAGTATTCTTATCTGTAAAAGAAAACACCATCAAATCCTTGCCAGACAACACTAGCAATTCTACTGATAATTTTCTAGATTAAATATTACTATTTACTTGTAGTATTTTCAATTCTCATTCTAGCACAAAGCATTACTCTCAAGTTGTATCGCTGGTTAAAGAATTGTTTATACCACCTTAGGCTATTGGACACTATGTACTCATAGACATTGTCAGCTTTCCAGTCTGCATTCTGATACAAGTCTACACCCCAAGCCAGTCAGACCTTACTTCTCAGGTGTAACTACCTGTTGTTTCTGTGTCTCACTGTCACCAAATTTTTATGTAAAGTAGCCTTCTTCTAGGTCAGTCTTATACTCCATTTATGCCAAAGAATGTCTAATTCTACACAGTCATTCTCCAAATTGCCATGATTATTTCCCTGCCTTGATAGGAACAGACTAAGAACCACCAAGGCTAAGGATGGGGTTGGGGGACACAGGAGGAGGCATTATTTTCTGCTAGATAGCTGGTAAAGGCTGCAAATTTTCTATATGCTCTAAAACAAATCATAAGTTCAAAAACAATGAAAAGTTTGGGCAGTAATTTAAGGAGAACAAAATCAAATAAAAAAGAAGCTTTATTTTGAAATCTTATATAAAGTTTGATTGATTCACAGAAACAAGGGGAATCTATCCCCTGTTTTAGTCAGAGCCAGCAGAACTACAAGGTATATTTCAACTCAATTCCTGAAAAACTGTGTTCTCAATTAGAAACAAACACTGCAACCAAGACTCAACTGTTGGTGGTTATATAACATTTTCCTACCCTTTTTTTTTTTTTTTTTTTTTTTTTTAAACTCTGGGAATCACATAAAAGGATTACAAAACAGAAGTTTTCTAGTTTAAATAGATTCTATGAAATTCGGTTTGCTGGTAAGTTCAGTACACTTCAGTTATTTTCAAAATTGTGTATCTTCAGGAACTGTACATGTTCATAGACAAAAATTCACTTCCACTTAGGACAAACTCAATGTTCGTTAGAAACACTAATCATATTCCACAGTGGAAACCTTTTACTTAATTCATAATGAAACTTACAGGATTGAAGGAAACATATACCATTAAACATGCAACAGGAGTTCTGCAAATTTAAATATGTAACTCACTTTTCATCTCTTCTGCAAAATTCTGGCTCTGCTTTAAAGACTGCTTGATTGTGTTCAATTCTCCTTCAAGTTCGTGGTTCTCTTGCAATTTTTTTTCAAGTTGACAGTGAAGAAGGTTTTTCTCCTGCTTCACTTCCTAAAACAAAACCAAATAAGACCATATTTCATGTGAATTGCCAAGATGATAAAATAATTCCATTCATTTAAATCAAAAGAAAGAAATTCCATTAGGTCCTATTAAGTCTTTAGGCAGCTGTCACTGGGTTCCTAAGCACTGCTTGGGAACGTGAGCTGAACTATTTGGCAGCATATGAGAGATGCTGCCAGTTGATGTAGTTAGCATGCCCCTTGCTTGCGTAGAGCAAACAGCTCCATATCACCTGCCCCAAACAGATCGGACAAGACAGGACATATCCTACAAAAATCTGAGTTGATGAAGTTAGGCTACTTTCCCCAAAGCAACAAAGGAAACAAATCCCTGCAATGGCATCAAAATTAACGAGGAATGTATAGATGAGATTTAGCCTATCATCTCATGTAGAGACAAGTTCTCTTTCCACTGAACATTGTCACCATGGCAACACTGCTCAAATTTTATTTAGAAGTGCTTACTCTTTCAAAGGGTTGTTTTGCCATTAAGAGTATTTTCTTCCAAATAAATTGAGTTTTTGAAAAAACAAACAAAACAAAACACAAATAAAACTATGTAACTACATTGCACCTAGGAAGCCAAATAAAAGAACTTTTAAGGAAACTAATCCTTTTTCTCCAAACTCCTGTGCTGCTGGACAACAGATGGCATGGAACTGACATGGCCCAATTGGAAACAGGCCGTCAATTATTCACCCGTTTACTACTAGCAGATGGGCAGTACTTATAAAAGCCAAGATCAAGAAATAGAGAAGTCTGGATGAAAAAAAATTAAAAGCTTGCTGGCATGGCAGGCCTCTTTTTTTGCAACAACATAAGTAAGTCACCCTCAAAACATCATTAAAATTGTCACTGTCACTAACACTTACCTTCCCTTCTACGCATAGGCTTCCCTACCTACTGTTTAAAAAAAAAAAAATAAATCCAGTCACATGTAAGTACTAGAAAACTTTCTTCAATGGAAATCTTAACAATAATTTTTGAAAGTACAACTGTCCAAACTTCTTGCATTCAAAGCACCATACACAGATGTAAAACAAGTACACAAACTAAACAAGCCTATTTGTTAGGAAAAGCTAGGGTGATCTACAGAAAGAAAACCAAACAAGTTTGAAGAATTAAAGTGGCTGAAAGGTCCAACTATTTTTATTTGATCCAAACCCGCCCAATAAGAGCACTCAGCAAACCCCAGGAACCCATAATTTAAAGTATCTGATAGTAACTAGCCATTTACAATTTACAATTTCCAAAGCTAAAAGCAAAAGAATCAATTTTGTTTCAATCCCATTGTCAATTCTACTTGTATGTTGTATTACTCAAGTTAGCCATTCTGCAATTGTTCCCTGAAAAAGCAAAAACCAAACCAAAGCAAACCCCAGAACCTACACGCAGGCAGTACTATTATTCTGGAGAAACTCTTCACAGGACAGGCTTATGAGCAGTTTAGGGACTGATTGAACAATTTTTCCAAGAATAGTTAGAGGCTTGCTTGCACCATCAAAATATAAACCATATGCTCAGATGCACGAACTGCTAAGCTATCAAGATAACACCATTGCAAAACTTAGTAGTCCTTAGATTAAGCATATCCTGTATGTCTCACCAGTCTTATTATACAGTAACAACTAAACACAGCAGTGGATTAACCAGCAAAAAACCAACTGTATTCTCCACTGGGTAGTTAGACCATTAGTGTAAGACCACAATTTCCCTTTAATAAAGGAAAAGAAATGCCAATCTTACTCATTTTCTTTTGCTGTAAACAAAATCTACTGTAAACAAAGCCTCCAAAACTTCAAAACAATTCAGTGTAATTTTTTGCATTATACTTATTTATGAGAGTGTGGAAGACATGCAGTGCCCTAAATTCTGCTGACATATACCATGATTTCTTATGTGAGAGTCTTTAAGATAGAGAACTCTAGTAGTACTGATCTCTTCGAATATTACAATCGACCCCAAAGATTAAAGAATCTTAAGTTTATCGGCCATGTTCTAATACATCACCAACACCAGCTGTTCAATTGTCTGACCAAAACAAACAAATATGAAGAAAAAAAATCTGACTATAGTTACAGCCTAGTAAGATGGATACAAGACTGGTAGATAAAACGAAGCATTCCCAAGAATTTGCAGAAAAAAAAAAAAAGGTATTTCCACAAATTATATACTCTCTGACAATCGGACTTAAAAAATATGGGTCAAATCTAACCTCACTCCATAATTTCAAAGCTAGAAAGGGCATGAGACTACAGTATCTAATATAAACTATGGCTTTTTTTTTGGTCTCAAGATTACATTAAGAATGTACAGAAGCTCGATGGAAGCTTTCCTCCTCTGGGATACGTTGGAAGAACAAAAATTATCTTGATTAGTCTTACCACTGGAAGGCACCAGTTACATTTATTTACTAAATAGTTTTGAAGGACCATCCACTAACTGGCATGAAGGACAAGAGGCACGGAACAGCCCGTATCTGTACTACTAAAGTCTTCTGTCTTCCTAAACAGCTGGCTCTAGCCAAACCGCTTGCTGGGAATGATCCCAGGCTTATGTGAACTCCCAAACTGTGTCTGAGAATTGTACAAAAGACTGTTAATCAGCTTGGCCATGTGAAGTGCTATTGTAACAATTAACAGTATAAATAGTCACATTCCAATAGCTGGGAATGTTCCCAGACATCGTAATCTACCAGCATGAATGTACCTAAAGTTTCACAATACACTGAAGTTGGACCAATGTTTGTGCTGACCTGAACAAAACCCACTATTTTACTTTAAATTTGTTCATAGAGTTTGAGAGGTAAGTTTTTGGCAAAAATTATGCCAGATTATTTTATATCCGCTCACAACAACAGGCAACAAGCAAAATAAGAGTGTTTCACTTAAACTGTGACATGGATTACATAGGTGTTGAGCTCTCTTTTTTTACTTCTGATTCTCCAAATAAAGGATAAAATTTGCATTGAGAGGTCTCTAGTGGCAAAACTGTAACAACTTCAAGTGCAACTGCTCTCTAACTGCCACCAAAGCAAAACAACATAACTGAGAAAACAAAGGAGACATTACAGCAAATAGATTTCTGCATGTTTGAATATGAGGTAGTATGGCAGCATCCAAAGACTTCTCTGAATTTATCTTCATTTAGGGGAAAGTTTTTACAGCAGTGTATATTTGTTGGACTGTATTTCTTCTAAGAGAAATGCATTTTTTTTTAAAGAAGATACAGTAAATCTTTGTACAAAATTGCTGTGTTTGGCAGTGTGCAAAGCAGATTCTAGAATTCACTTTTAAAAATCAGACAAGCATTGATATATTTTTATTTCAGGACCAAAAGCAAGAAACTTTTGGAACAAATAACTGGTGTTGATAAAAGATAAGTCCAACATGAACTAGAATCATATCAGCAGCATTATAGCAATGAATCCTAACCACGCAGCCAATTCTACAAATCTACATGACACTAGTGAAGACCTCGTTTTGTGTTACAACTAAGATACGTTATTAAGATAATCTGTAAAAGTGTTTAAAGATTGCTTACGGGAAAATGCACTATGAGTAAATGCTGAACAGTATTGGTGTTTACAGATTACCAATTTGTGCCATTAATTCTATCAACTACTCCTCTGCATTGATTACCTCAAAGCTTCTTGTCAAATCAGTTTCCTTAGCCAGGGCTGCTAATAAAGTCTGCTCTGCTCTGCACAGCTTCTGGGTGAGATCACTGGCATCATGCTCCAAGAGTTGTTTCACTGCCACAACCTGTAAGAACGTTGAAAATTAACATTGTATTCACAGGCATATATCACTTTTTTTAACTCCCGTTCTTGAATTCCAACATTGTATTACAAAATAAAACAACGTTATTTTATCCCACCACGAACCTAAGGTTGCTTTACTGTAGTTTAGAAGAGAGCTGCTTATTGCCTTTCTACTTCTTTGCCTCTGACCAGAAAGACTGAAAGTCTCTAAAATAAATACATTTCTAGACTGTCTGAAATTGGATTAATACAACCAGCTTGCAGCTACATCACCACAATGATATCTGTAGGATAGAAATGAGATTGGGAATGTAATAGCCTTTTTACTAAGCTATAAGAATCAGAAAGTTAGGATCATAACTGCACTTATTGCTCCATTGACATAGATTTTATAAAAAATGAACAGGTTTTAGCTCTTTCAAAATAGTCCTAAAGTGCTCCAGATTAAAAAGGAAGGAAATACCATTATCAGGTCAAAAAAGGGGAAAAAAAAAAAGTCTATTCTGAAGTCATTAGGTAATAAATTCACTTTCTTAGAGAAAGAACTAAAAGGTACCTATTTTTCTATGAAATCAATTTATTCAGTAAGCATATACAAAAGAACATGCATATAAAGAAACCTCCACTGAAAACATTTGACTGAATCTATTCCCATGGCTATATTTCTAAAATAAAACAAGCCTGCAAGAAAGTGATTGTCAGTTTTAGAAATGCTGTTTCAGTTCAGGCTGCCTGCTAATGGGGCTTCTCAATATAACCTTCAAAAACTTGTGGCCTTTTTTAGAAATTCAGTTAGCTCTGCTGCTTTATAGCTGCTCTCAGGAGGTTTTTTTGAGGCTTTTAAATATGCCTCTTTTCTGGTCACCCACTCTTAAGTCTTGTGCTGCTTCCTAACTTCCTTAAAATTGTGGTTTTGTGACAGCTAATAGGTTCAATAACAGTTGCTGCCAAAGCTGTGGAAGATGTTCTTCATACTGACATTCCTCCGTACACAAGCCCCGACACTCATCTGATTTTGTGGAGAACCAGTTCAGGGAATTAAACTGATCACAAATGCTTGTGCCCATGTACACAGATGCTAATTTATATAATAGTTTCTTTGCTCTTTTAGCATCTGTAGCAGCTCTCTGCAGGGTCACATGACGGGTAGCACTGCTAAAAAAGAAGTACCAGGAGTGCATGGCCAGGGTATAGGAAACGGTGCTGCTGTTCCAGAGGGCAACTACCTGTTAAGCAGTTCAGCTCTACCAACAATCTGCACTTCTGCACGTTTTCTATATGTCTCTTGTGATCAGCCTTAAGCTGCCCCTCTCAAACAGTTTTTTTGTTTGTTTGTTTTGTTTTTGTTTTTTTGTTTGTTTGTTTGTTTTAGCTGAACTGTTCTGCATTCATATCTCCTTCTCTGTGGGAAGTGGACTAGCCCCAAACTTTTAAAAGCCTGTAATTCACATTCACAGTATTTCAGTCAGAAATGGTAAATACAAAACAAATTGTACAATACATTAATAAAAGACCCCACATTAATGATTTTTCACTTTTTGTATAGTTGTATTACAGCAGTACTGCTGAGACAACTAAATACCAGATCTAGTAGAAGATTTTAATATTAAAAAAGCCTACTTTGTCAAATTCCGCCTGCAGAGCGTTGAAGTCATTTTTGGCTTGCTGTAGCTCCTGACTCAGTTTGTTTCTTATCTGGTTGCACTGCTGATCCAGTGTTTGTAAGGATTGTTGCTGACAAGAGAGTTCCTAGAAGACAGTGGTATAGTAACAAATAATAAAAAAAACCAAAACCACACAACTGCAACTAGTCTCTATTTTGGTTATTGGAGCAGTAACAACTGATTTTCATTAGCAGATACTGGCTGCTCAGAGACACTTGTCTTACAGTAAACAACAGTTTAAAACCAACTTTGATTCATGCTGCAAAAGTTACATGGGCAAGAATGGTCCTAACCTGATTTATGTCATCTGCTTAAAACCTCCGTTACCGCAACATTCCTGTCACTGAAAGGGGGAAAAGTTATTCTAAAACTAGTGAAAGCAATGGTGTTAAAATTCTTCACTGGCTCCCAGGTGCATGAACTCCCTGCATACAAGTCAGTGTATTTTTGTCAGTCATATCTGTGAAATGATGCCAGCACCCCTTACATTCTGCTTGAGAGCAAAGACAGCACAAGAGGCCCAAGCACTTCCTCCACCAGCAGGACATCCAGTAAACAAACAGTTCTTGTTTATCAGGGAAAGTATGGATGAGTGTGGAACTGTCAAACAAAAAACCCTGAAAGATCATTAATATATGTGTGTATATATACATAAAGTTTAGCATTTTGTTACATAGAACCCAATATAGATAAGTTTGCAATTGCATTCCCACACAAGAAGGTGACAGAAGCACTATACAATTTAGAAAGGAAAGGTGGGACACCAACGGGGTGTCACAGTAGCCGACACTAGTAACTGATGCTGAATAAAGAACATATTAGCTCCAAAGAGCTCATCTGCAAACCTCTGGTCAGGAGCATTTCCTGAGCTCAAGCAAGGAGGACCCTAGCACTCTCCTTATTAATGAAATGATTAATTCAATGTCTTTATGTCCCAAAGCATTCCAATAATTATTTCTAAAGTGGATGGACTGAAAAGACTCTGCTTTCTAAGCCCTATGTGTTACAGGGTAAGAGGAACTGCAGAAACCCTTTCTTTCTTTAGATGAATGCTCAAAACAAAAGTGCTTCCTCTAGCTTTAGATGTCAAAAAATTAGTTATCCACATCCTAGCTAAAAGTGGAAGCTCCTTCCATTGCCAGCAGGCAAACACCCAGCTCCAGAGTTAAGACCCACATCTAAGCTGTCCGGAATAACGGACACGTCTCTCTGCAGAGTAGAGGCCTAAGTAACAAGCTTAGACTAACACCTAGATTTGAGATCATAGAATGGTTGGGTTGGAAGGGACCTTGAAGATCATCTAGTTCCAACTCCCCTGCCATGGGCAGGGACACCTCCTACCAGGCGAGGCTGCTCAAAGCCCCATCCAACCCGGCCTTGAACACATCCAGGGATGGGGCATTCGCAGCTCCTCTGGGCAACCTGTGCCAGTGTCTCACCACCCTCACAGTAAAGAATTTCTTCCTAATAGCTAATCTAAATCTACCCTCCACCCAGCATGGGTGGAGAATTTGTGTGTGTGATTGCTCCAACCCATGTGCAGGACCTTGCACTTGGCCTTGTTGAACTTCATAAGGTTTGCACAGGATGTCGAAAGTAAGGTGCTATGAATCTCACCTTTTCAATTTGAAGCTTGGATGGAAACATTTAAATAAAATTTGAGAGACAACATTGGAAACCATGCCCTAACACAAGTGCAACTCTGAAGCTAGCCTGTGTCACCATCTCAGAACAAGGCCTGGAGCTTCTCAGGTCTTTCTGAAAGTTCATGAAATGCATTCCTGGATCTCACCTGCCTTCTAGAAACAGAAATGTAATAAGCAACACATCAGCAAGGCTTTACAGGAATAGAATTCATTAGGACCAGTATCTAGGTTTCCCAGAAGGGAAGAATCTCTCTCTGAGGAAAATGCACAGATCAGAATTTCTACAACATTACACAAATTTGGATGCCAGAATGTGTAAAACAGAGCCTTCAAATGGGACATGACAGCGAAATATTACAAATAAATTAACATTAAACAAACTTCACAAAAGCCTGTAATAGCTCACAGATCACAAACATAACTGTGAAGAACTCTCTTTTTTTCAGTAAATAGCCTTGCTGAACAACCTAGAATGACAGTATGTGGATTTACATATTAGTCTTATGAAGGCCTTTTTGTTTCTAACTAAAAATAAATTTTGCTTCACAGGAGCAGTTCCTGCACATGACACCTGAACTGCCTGACATCCAAGCTATCAGCTATTGAGACAAGCTGTAGCAACAAACAACCCATGTGGAGGATGCTGTGCTACTTCTCTGAACGAATGTCTCAGAAATACCATATTCTTAAACGATCCCACTGAATAGAGTGCATCAGGCATCGCAGAGCCAGTATGGATTGGGTTTTTAAGGAGAATCTGCCATGGCAGAAGGTTCACAGGCCTACAACCCATCTTTTGATGAATATAATGACTGCTCTATTTGAATCTTTCAACAGTGTTTTTTTAATGCTACAGCTATTCAAATACAAAGATCAGTTCTTCCTATTTACTACTTCTAGACAAGGTTCAGTATCTCTTTGAGATCCTGGGTTAGCACCCAGTCTAACAGACTTTGTGAAACCACGTTTTCACTCAAGAGCATTGGTAGCAGAGCTGTTCATTGTCCACTCCAGCAGAATTCCTCTACCATTTTTTTCAATCTTTCTGGATATACCTTGGAGAAGGAGTTTCAAGTTAAACATTTGACACAACATCAGTCTTCTTCAGGGCAATGCCCTTACCCAATCCCCAAAGCAAACTTAAAATGCCCATCTGAAATGGCACTTTCACTTTGAAATCTGTGTCTTGGATTTCCTAACACTGATGATGTTACTAACCTTAAGAAGAAAGTACAAGGAGTTTAGACCTAATTCAAATCAGTGTCAACACTAAACATAACTTCACTCCAGAAAAATTCCTGTGATACTCCTACAGTTTGTCTCTCTGCACGAGCTGTCATGAAGGAAGTGAAAGACAGTTATGCTAATCCCATATTTTACCATCTTCTGAGCGTGAACCAAAATCAGAATAATAGAAATATAATTCTAAAGAAATTATTTTCTTGTGTAAGAGATGCACGAAATATTAACTCGGATTCCACAGAAATAACTAAGTCAGTTATTAAGTTTGAACTCACATACATATGTGAACAACGAAGCCTAGTTTCTCATGGATTTGTATCTCACTTGGGTCTCTCACACATATTCTCTACTGTCTAGTGAACACTAACATAACTCTGCATCTCTCCAACAAGCCTCCCCCCTCTGTTGGGATGTTTGTTTTCAGTTTTTCAATTACTTTTGCAACTTTTAGCTCTCTATCAAATGTGATTGCAATTAACTGAAAAGCAGGTACACAAAAGAAGCCATGTGATTTCATCTCCTCAGGAAGTCAAGATTTAAGAGTTCTTCCTGCCTTACCTGTTGGTATTCCTTTTCTTTTGCCTTCATTTTCTGTTCCAAAGACTGACGAGCAGTCTCAGCATTTTGTCTTTGGCAATTCAGTTCTTCTGACAATCTTTTCACCTTTTGCTCCATCATTTGGACCTATAACAATTTAGTTATCAATCACAAGTGTTAAAAACGCAAGTGACATTTTATTTAAATTTATATGCATTCACTTAAAAAGACTGATTTCACCTACTACAACTGTTCTAGCACTCAATATAGCCTACAGCAAAACATTAGCTGGCACCATATAAATCCTTAGCAATCCAAAGTACTAAACTCATAGTTTCTTGCATTAGTGATAATACATATCTAGAACGAATATGTATACTTATACATATAGTTAGGTGTGTGTATACATACACAAGTGTATACATACAAAATAATAAAAACATCTTCAGAAAATCTGTCTTTGACAGTCTACAAAAATGTACTGTATCAAACACTAAAAATAGATTATATTTTCAGTACCTCAGGTCTCTGTGAACTAAAGAATGAACACTAACTGCTAAACAACTACATATTCAGACTGAAAATAACTGGATAGTCCACTGAATTTCAGAGTGATTCAGCACATTGATTTGGATAGGAAAAAGAGGCAACTAAAGTCTACTGCAACAACAGAAGAGTGTTTTTTCACAATTTGAACTTGAATTTAAAAAAAAAAATAAAAAATCAGTAGCCTATGTTCTAGGTTAAACTCCACATTAAGAGTATGTTAACTTGTTATTTAATTCAGTTTATTATGTTAATATCACGTTATCTAAGGGAGTGAAGCAATGTTCACCTAACTCCCTGAACAGAAAAATGCATTTTTATTCCAAAAGCAATCTGTGAATGCAAAATATGTACCTTCTTCCCCTCCCCCCCCCAGGGTGTAAGAAAAACAGCAAAGGGTGAACAGGACTGTTTTCTTTTCCAGCAATAAGGGCTGTTTAATGAGTTAGTGAAACAATAGTCCATCTGTGTCATAAGGAAATAAGCAGGTAGTAGTGTTGTGATGTCTGGTTATTAGGCACAGACTGCAGGGATCATGAGCTCCTCTATGATCACACAGAAAGTTGCCTGCAGAAGGGCTGCAGACCTCACAAGATGTGAAAATACTTGATAACACAGAGGAGGTGCTGTGGTCAAGGTCTGTGAATAGTACCAGTGACAGAGAAGTGCACAAGGGGCGTGTCAAAATTAAATTCAGGCCAAAAAGCAGGAAACTAAAATCCAGAATCTCAATGAAGTTCTACACCCAAAGCCTGGAGGGCAGGCAGAGATCCAATTTCAGTGCGAGAAAGAAGAAACAGAACAGAAAGGAGCAAACTTCAGAAGGCAAGACCAAAGGAACCTTCTGGAACATGCTAGGCTGCAGCTTAAGGATGGGCTGCACCTCAATTCAAATGGAGCCAGTCAGTCCTACTCCTCGTCCACATTCCTAGCTATATAAACTTCCCCTTCCCTTGTGCTGGATTTAATGCCAAAAGGGAAAATTAAATACATAATATCCTAATCATTTAGGAAGTTGAATCAGGTCATTTGGGGAATGAAATAAATGAAAAGAAAGATTTTTCAGAGGAATTGAGCTGTTAGGTAGTTCAGCTGTCTTCCCACAAACTCATCGTGATGACAGTGCCTTTAGTCAATAGACTGTATCAAGAATATGATTTTACCTTACTCCCAGCCAAGACGTCCCTTAAACCAGTTCCTCACAAAGCTAGCAATAGGCAAATGTTGCTGTCTCTCTCAAAAGGCAGGTTAATTAACCCTCAACATGCAAAGGTTTATTTTTTTAAAGACCAATACAGGAGTTGTGGGAAACAGCAGTTTTCCAATATACTTAAGTATCATGTAGAAACTTGCTGACAAAGATGGATAACAATTATTACACCCTGAAAAGATACACAGAGAAATGTCTTTTTTCATATCCTGTAGATGAATCAAAGTAGTAGAAAAAAATTAAAAAGACAGATGGAAAGATGAAGATTAAAGGAATGAATGTCTGTGCACTACTTTCAAATTTACCAAATGCTGTGAAAAAAGACTTTAGCAAGGTAATGCAACCTGATTAATAAAGAAAACAAGTAAGAAGAGTTTTCTATTTATCTTCTACAGTTTTAATTAAATTATTTCAAACACTGGCATTCTCTTCTTTGCTTGATTAGGAGCAAAAAAATCTGAACCATTTCACATTTTTATATGTACGTATTTAAATAGACTCTAAATTCTTGACTAAGCAAATTGTACTATACCATTGGTTTTGTACTATGAATCCAAACTCCTTAGGATTAGGTTGCGAAATCCCATTTAGAAACTACATACATTCTCAATCTTGCATGGCATTTTTACCTATATTTTATTTTACACAAGTAATTTACAATCTAAAGACTATGCTCCCACAACATCTTGTGGTATAAGCAACAGATAGATAATGATTTTCAGACAAAGTTGCATGAGAGTCTATTTAAGGTCAGAACTTGCCACAAGATGTCATTGTTGCTCTATGTAACTTGACCAGAAAATACTTTTCAGAATTCCAGTCTTGCCTGAGGATGAAAAAAAAAAAAAAAAAAAAATATATATATATATATATTTCTTCAGGTGGTGTAAGAACCTTCCAGGAAATGGGCAACTGCTGATGAGTATTTACATTTTTACAGGTAATACATACCAAACTAACATATACTTCTCAAAACTTGATCCTCAGCAAATGGTCAAGAAACTTAACTGAGAACCTTGGTTCTTACAAAATGGCTGAAAACTAACACACTTGAATACTGGGAATGAATTGTAAGGACAGTCAGAAGATGTGTGATGCAGTATTTTACCTGTGTAGTAGCTTGATCAAGTTGTGTTCGCATTTGAGTCAGTTTATCTGTGGTTTTGCTGAGAACTTTATTCTTCTCTGTTAATTCCAACTTCATTCTGTCCAGCTGCAGTTCAGTCTCTTGATGTTTATTCGTAAGGGATTTCTTTCCTTTTTCTTGAGCTTGCAGTTGTTGTTCTAGGTCTTTAACAGTGGAACTTAACTCTGAATTTTAAAAACAGTAAAGATTAAGGGTACTTTCTTCTTTGAAATGTCTTCCAGCAACTCAAATTTCCAAGTGTCTACACATTCTAAAATATTTAGCATGTTTGATAACAACCCAAGTTCCTGACACAGGCAGCCAGCCTGTAAAATGTTCAGCAAGTTAAAACAAAAGTTTCAACTCTCTTCTACTACTAAATCAATGACTGAAACTATCAAGACCAAAAGATAGCTGACTCTAAATCAATAATTTCCACTTCATAATATATGAGAACACAGCAAAATGCGAGGTCAGGTACAAAGGCTGCAAAGGCAAAGGCAATTTGTTCCTCTCCTGGTTTGCTTTTGTTTGTTTGTTTGTTTTTGTTGTAGTTTTTAAACACACCAAAACATGTCACTTGATATATCTACTTTTTTTTTTTTTTTTTTTTTTTTTTTTTTAAAGAAAGATACCCACTACAAACATTTCTTTGGGGCAACTGTGAGCCTCTGCTTCCAAGAGCTTTTCAGCTATTGGGCATCTGTAAATACAGTATTTTATATTTTAATCTTTTTCCTGTCCCAAAGCAGCATATATATAAAGTGAAATTAAGTGATTTGTCACAATATACATCATTAAGAGTTTACCTTCCAAAATCACAATGTAATTTTACAGTAGAAAACATTAGTCAGCTACAGGGAGTGTTTATCCAGAATTACTATTATCTGGAAATTCTTATTGTCAAGAAAAAAAAAAAAAAACCACAAACACACACAACCAAAACCACATCTTCCTGATGCTGAATTTATATGACTTTCAAGTTGAAAATGCTGCCCAAATTGAAGTTTTACATGTAGGTATTTGAATAAACAGTTTGGAGAGTACAGGAACTTGTATAACAGCCCTACAAGAAACAGTGGAAAAGCTGGTCCAAATAGTAGGCTTAAGTAAGTGCTCACCAAATCCACAACAAACCAACTTTTTGCTCTCTTCTGACTATCAGATATCAGGAATTAATATTTCATGTCAATATGCACAACACAACATCATATCTTACTTTTTCATTAGACCTCTTCCATCATACTTCTTCCCGTGCTTCCAGTAACATCCATCATGGACCAACTTAGTTATGCATTAAGCATGTTCAATCAATGAATTTTTAATACAGGTATTGCTCAGCCATAAATCTCAAGAGTCATACAAAATTAAGGAAGCAATATAATTTCATTTAACAGTGAGATGTAATGAAATCCTGAAGAGTTTAACTGTTTTATTCCATAAGCATGGGATTATTGGAGAAGGCCATTTTCCTTTTATACGATGTCCCCTACTCACCCCCAAAATACAAATTCCTTCCAACTCTCACACCCCATATGTAAAAGATACCCCAGCTTGTGGATAATCCCTATGTACTGGCTGATCATTGAAAACACACACCAGCAGCCAACTGGGCTAGCTGCCAAAGGTAACAACAGGTATCTTTCTCTTTTCCTCCCTAAAGCACTGATTTCAATACCTCTCTTCTATCCACACACCAGCTTTCATGAAACCATATAGGAGACTCCCTCTGAGTTTTAAAGAAACATATTGGATACCTTCGTTCTGTGCTCTTAGCTGGATCACGAGTGAAGAATTACAATTCTCAGCAAAGCTGTTGTTGAACTTGTTCTTCTCTGATATTATACTAGAATTTGTTTCTTTTTCCCATGGAAAAGAGGATGTTGTAGAACTTCCCCTTGCAGGTGTTTCTTGATATCTAGATGGTGTTTTTTCTTGTTGCCACGAAAACACAGATGAGGAAGCCTGATGCCGAGCAATCTCCCTATGACTTAAAGAACTTTGAGGGTGAGGCTGATTTATTTTCTGTGGCCAAGAAAAAAAAGGGATATACCTTTACACAGCTCCATATCCAACATATAACAAAATCATTAATTTATTAATAAGTAGATAATAGGTTGTGGTCATTTCACATTTTTATAATATCACATAATCTACCAGTGCAGACTACTAATTCATATAATTATTTTTATGCTACATAAATAACTTTAGCCCAAGTATCCAAGAATAGCTGATACTTATAAACACAAACCAGAACCTCACAAAAAGTAGTTCAATTTGTGTATTTTCATAAGTAACATACCCAGATTTTGTCTTTTTAAGAGAGATCCCATTTTTCAAAATTGAAGCCTACATTTTTACAGGCAAGTGCTGACAAGCAAGCCGCAAGAAATATAGAAGTGTAGACTAAGATATCTGACCCACATTTAGTTCTTCTGGACAAACCCAGGTAAATTCAGAACAGACATTTATGTAAACTTATACACACAGAATACCCCAAAATTGCAATAACAAAATATACCAGGTACTAGCTTTCAACCTCTTCCTACAGAACAACAGAACAGAGCCAAAATACTAGCTGTGTGTTTCTCATTCTTAGGTGAAAAAAAAAATTCAAACAGTAAAGCTTCTGTTGTATTTTTAACTGGATTTTCAAATGCCTCTCATTTGAAAACTTTTTTTAAACTAAAGACCTAAATCAGGTAATACCCAGTGTGACTTCTCAGTCCAAACAGAGAATATGTTGTTAGGTAAGAATAGCTGTGCTACGACTGAAAATCTATATAGTCCAGAATGCTGTGTCCAATCCTGTAAAGTAACTTTTTTAATAGATAAAGAGCATAAAAACCTAACCACACATATAGTAATCATTCCCGTTACACACCACTTTAAACTCACAGATTTTCTGAGACAAAATGTTGAGTCCAGGAAATTGAGGGGAATTAATAATCATTTTTACTTAAATACTTTACACGTACTTTCTCTTTTGGATCTCTGTGGTTTGGCCTTTTTTACAAAATCTGTAACAAGTAAGAGTTCAGCCATTTAACACAGTACAGTGTAATAAAAGGTTTTGTTCTCAGCCTGCAGAGCTGGTACTGTAATTATGCCTTATGAAAAGTAGGAAAATGACCATGCTCTATTTCCTCTTTTGATCCTCACTCATCTTTGTACCATCCGCTTCTACCATATCTGTTTGGAGGTGAGATGAAAGGAATTTGCAAGGAATATTCAAGATATGAGAGCCATTGGGCTATACATGGACAAAGAACATTTTCTCATTAGTTCTTAATTCTTTTCCTAAAAAAATCTTTTTCATCATTGCTGAACACAATATTGTAGTTTTCAGAGAACTAGCCACAATAAATACCAAATTGCTTCTTGAATCATTTTATTAAATTTGAAACCTGAATGTACCTGGTATGGATTGTTCAGATTATGTTTTCCAGATGCATTACTTCACTTTTTTTTTTAGGCTGAGTTTTACTTACCATCTTAATTATTGCAATCATTTAGTATTACAAAATACTGTGTGGTCTTCAACCAAATTATTCAACTGTTTTTCAGACCACTAATGAATATGCTGAATAGCACAGTTCTCTTCACCAATCTTTTTCAGGCTTCACTGTTGATGATTCTCTGGCTGTAAAAACTGACCATTTATTGCCACTGCCCTCTATCTTTACCTTTAAATTCACAAGCAGAACTCCCCCTTATCAAAACTGTTTTGTTTTTTCAGTGTTTTGTGGCTATCCAACAACATTATACTGAGTCATGCTTAACTCACCCATTCTCTGATTTATTCTTAAAAAAAACAAAAACTCTGAAAATACGTGAGGCATGATTTCCCTTTAGAAATAAAGGGTTGATCTTTTCTCCATACATCATACCTACATATGCATCAATAAATGTATTGCTTTAAGTTTCTAACAATTGACCCAGGATAAAAACTTGGCCTGACTAAACTACATTTCCAGCCATCAGCACTGTAAGCTTTTTTTTTTTTTTTTTTTTTTTTTTTTTTTTTTTTTTACAAACATGGCGTTATACTTGTCACCTCCCAGTGCCAAGAGAAGAATAAAGTAAGTTGCACATCACAGTGATTGATCAGTCCTACACTGCAGTGCCCTATCAATTAATGGGTAAATATTATCTCTAGGTGATTGGTTTCATTACTGTTCATTTTCTCTATCTATTTTAAGACTAATTCTGACTTTTCAGTTTAAAGCTGTGCCACAGGTTCAATCCCAGTAAAGAAAGGCTCTGATACAGAAAACTTTTTAAGCCTTTAGATAGTAAATCTAAGAAGCCGGTGAGGGGGTCTAGAAAACAAGTCTTATGAGGAGTGGCTGAGGGAAGTGGGACTGTTTAGTCTGGAGAAAAGAAGGCTGAGGGGAGACCTTATCATTCTCTACAACTACCTGAAAGGAGGTTGAAGCAAGGTGGGGGCCAGTCTCTTCTCCAAGTAACAAGTGATAGGACAAGAGGAAATGGCCTCAAGTTGCACCAGGGGAGGTTTAGGATAGGTTTTAGGAAAAAATTCTTCACAGAAAGGGTTATCAAGCATTGGAACAGGCTGTCCAGGGAAGTGGTTGAATCGCCATCCCTGGAGGTATTTAAAAGACAGGTAGACGTGGTGCTTAGGGACATGGTTCAGTGGTGGCTTTGGCAGTGTCAGGTTAATGGTTGGACTCGATGATCTTAAAGGTCCCTTCCAACCTAGACAATTCTACGATTCTAAATACAACATAAAAAGTGTTTTCAGCTTTTCTGCAATGGCTCTTTTTTCCTTGAGGGCTTTCACATCTTAGTCATCTATTGGCCTCAGAGATTCCTTAATACAGTTCCTACTACTTACGCATTTGAAAGATGTATTAGTTTTTACTTGCTAGGCAAGTTATTTCTCATAATCTTTTCAAGACTCTTTTATTATCATTTAACTGGCACCATTTTCTCTTATCCTTGCTTGCACGAGAATTCTATTTTTTTGAAGGATGTGTTCTCATTTGCTATTCAATTATGCTGGCTTTTCTGGATTCTCCAAGATTACTTCTAAATGGCAATACACACAGATTATCTTCCTTTTTTTTAAGTTACACTTTAAGTGATGTAGAATATATTTCACTAGTTTTCCACTCCATTTTCCAAGTCCATTAAGTAGTTACTTTCTTAGATATCACACATACCATTCTTAAGAGAAACTTACCTTAACCTGGATGGTTCTCAGTTCTAATTCTAGCTTTTTTCTTTCTTGTACTTCTTTCTTGTATTTTTCTTCTAGTTCTTCAAACTTAGCATCTACAAAGACACAATGAATACTTCATCATAATCTAACTTAGTATATAGGTAATCTTTTCTAGCCTATTGCTATTACAGGAATGATAAAAATGAACAGTTATCAAAAGTGTCAGATCATGAGGAAGAAACAATTGTATATACAATACGTTTAGTAATTTAGGACCTCAAAAGGAACTGGTGAGATATCTGGAACTTGACATAAAAATGAAAACATAGCTGTTAAAAGTAATGATCCAATGCCAGAATTTTATTTTTTTAATCTCTCTCTCTGAAAACAATGTGTACACATATACTATATACACAGGTTTAAAAAAGATATATATGAAACAAATGTGTTACATTATCTCTACACATAAATTATGTACTTTTTAAAAAAAGTTTTCCTACAAGCAGCCCGATAGCATTAATATTACTAAGAAATGAACAGAAAATAAAGCTGGATCTTTTCCTCTAGCTCCTTTAAAATGCAATAGGAATTGGACAAAATTTATTTAGAGTCCTCCTGCTGAAATTGTAAGAGGAGCATATTAGTCCAAAACAAAAGTCTTGCTTCCCTTTTCTTGAATTTGTTTCTAATTCCACAACTCTCAGGAAAATTCTAGAACTAGAATGTTTTGTAGCATCCTAGGGAGCTGTTGAGGAAGGCGATTGTCCCACTCTACACTGCACTAGTGTGCCCCCACCTCCAGTACTGTGTGCAGTTTTTGGCACCTCAATGTAAGAAGGACATCAAACTAGGGGGAAGTGCCAACTAGGGGAAGTGCCCTACTGGACCTACTGTTTGTTAACAGAGAAGGTCTTGTGGGGGATGTGAAAGTTGGAGGTCGCCTTGGGCAGAGTGATCACGAAATGATAGAATTTTCAATTCTTGATCAAGTAAGGCAGGGAGCCAGCAGAACCGCCACCTTGGATTTCCGAAGGGCAGACTTTAGCCTGTTTAGGAGCACGGTCAAAAGTGTCCCTTGGGAGGCAGTTTTGAAGAGCAAAGGTGCCCAGGAAGGCTGGGCATACTTCAAACAGGTGCTCTTAAAAGCGCAGAAGGCCATCCCCATGTCTCAAAAACCAAGCAGACGGGGAAGACGACCAGCCTAGCTAAATAGAGAACTTTGGCTGGACCTCAGGAAAAAAAGGAAAGTTTACATTCTCTGGAAAAGGGGGTTGGCAACTTATGAGGACTATCAAGATATAACAAAGCTATGTAGGGGGAAAATGAGAAGGGCCAAAGCTCAATCAGAACTCAGCTTGGCCACTGCAGTTAAAGACAATAAGAAGAGATTCTTTCAGTATATCAATAGAAAAAGGAAGACTAGGGAAAATGTAGGCCCACTGGTGAATGAGACAGGTGCCCTAGTGGTGGAAGACACAGAGAAGGCAGAGTTACTGAATGCCTTCTTTTCTTTGGTCTTCACTGCTAAAGCTGTCCCTCATGAACCCCATACTCTGAAGGCAAAGGTCTGGAGAGAGGAAGATTTTCCCTCAGTTGAGGAGGACCGTGTCAGAGACCACTTGGCCAAGCTGGAAATTCACAAGTCCATGGGCCCTGATGGCATGCATCCGTGAGTGCCGAGAGAGCTGGAGGATGTTATTGCTAGACCACCCTCCATCGTCTTTGAATGGTCATGGAGAACAGGAGAGGTGCCTGAGGATTGGAGGAAGGCTGACATCACTCCTATCTTCAAAAAAGGCAAGGAGGACCCAGGGAACTACAGACCAGTTAGTCTCACCTCTGTCCCTGGGAAGATAATGGAGCGACTCATTCTGGATGTCATCTCCAAACACGTTGAGGAACAGGAAGTTATTGGAAGTGGTCAACATGGATTTACCAAGGGTAAATCGTGCTTGACCAATCTGATAGCTTTCTATGATGTTATAACTGGTTGGCTGGATGAGGGGAGAGTCATGGATGTCACCTACCTTGACTTTCACAAGGCTTTTGACACTGTCTCCCATGACACCCTCATTAGGAAGCTGAGGAAGTATGGGCTAGATGAGGTAACAGTGAGGTGGACTGAGAGTTGGCTGCAGGACAGAACTCAGAGGGTTGTGATCAGCGGCACAGAGTCTAGTTGGAGGCCTGTAACCAGCGGTGTCCCCCAGGGGTCAATACTTGGTCCAATCTTGTTTAATATATTCATTAATGACCTGGATGAGGGGACAGAGTGTATCCTCAGCAAGTTTGCTGATGATGCCAAACTGGGTGGGGTGGCTGACACCCCAGAGGGCCGTGCTGCCATCCAGCGTGACCTGGACAGGCTGGAGAGATGGGCAGAGAAGAACCTAATGAGGTTCAACAAAAGCAAGTGCAAGGTCCTGCACCTGGGGAGGCTAGGCACCAGTATAGGTTAGGGGCGGACCTGCTGGGAAGTAGCTCTGAGGAGAAGGATCTGGGGGTTGTGGTAGACAGTAAATTATCCATGACCCAGCAATGTGCCCTTGTTGCCAAAAAGGCCAATGGAATCCTGGGCTGCATAGGGAAGAGTGTGGCCAGTAGGTCGAGGGAGGTCATTCTCCCCCTCTACTCTGCACTGGTGAGGCCACAACTGGAATACTGTGTCCAGTTTTGGGCTCCCCAGTTCAAGAGGGACAGGGAACTGCTGGAGCGAAGGGCAACTAAGATGATTAAGGGCTTGGAGCATCTGCCTTATGAGGAAAGGCTGAGAGAGCTGGGACTCTTTAGCCTGGAGAAGAGAAGGCTGAGGGGAGAACTTATTATGGCGTACAAGTATCTAAAGGGTGGGTTGAAGGAGGATGGAGCCAGGCTCTTTTCAATGGTTCCCAGTGACAGGACGAGGGGCAATGGGCACAAGTTAGAACACAGGAAGTTCCGTTCAAATACACGGAAAAACTTCTTTACGGTGAGGGTGACAGAGCACTGGCACAGGCTGCCCAGGGAGGTTGTGGAGTCCCCTTCTCTGGAGATTTTCAAGACCCGCCTGGATGCAGTCCTGAGTAATGTGCTCTAGGCAATCCTGCTTTAGCAGGGGAGTTGGACTAGATGATCTTCCAACTCTGAAGATTCTGTGATTCTGTGAAACTGTTAGAGCATGTCCAGAGGAAGGTGACCAAGATGGTAAAAGGTCTTGAGGGCAAGGTCTGAGGAGCAGCTGAAGTCACTTGGTTTGTTCAGCTTAGAGAAGGCTGAGGGGTGACCTCATCACAGGTTACAACTTCTTCAAGGGGGACAGCAGAGGGGGAGGTGCTGATCTCCTCTTTAGTGACCAGCAATAGGACACGAGTAAATGGAATGAAGCTGCATCAGGGGAAGTTAAGGTTGGACATTAGGAAAAAGTTCTTCCCTGAGAGGGCAGTCGGTCAATCACTGGAACAGGCTTCCTAGGGAAGTGGTCGCAGCACCAAGCCTGTCAGAGTTCAAGGAGCGTCTGGACGATGCTCTTAATCATATGATTCAATTTTAGGAAGTCCTGCAAGGAACAAGAAGTTGGCCTGGATGATCCTTATGGGTCCCTTCCAACTTGAGATATTCTATGATCTTAAAGAATTTAAGACCAGCTTTCAAAGGCAAAAAAACTCCCCAGCAATGCCATTTTCAATACAGTTATTTAAATCATTTCAATCTAATCCCTATTTCAGTAGTGCCACGCTTAGTGGAATGCTTGACATTGCCACTACTGTACGCCTTTTAAGATATGTATAAAGAAATTATAAGGAACAAGAGTGCAAGAAAGTATCTCACATTTCCCATCAGAAGCTAAGATTGAGATACCAAACTCAAAGAACATTTGTTCACAGCAAAGAAAGAGGCAAACAGCATGCATAATATTGAACCCATTGAAAAACCCAAAGTTTTTCACTATAGACAGCATAAAGGTGTCTGGCTACAGTACAGTTCTCCAGTTAAGGAAACTTCCTTTCGCTTTTCCACTTCATTCAAATATTTTAAATTTATTTGATGACACTAATTTGAAGACAGAAGTGATGCTTTGAAATAGATACAGTGCATAAATTGTGCAAATTATCATGTGCAATGATAGTATAAATAAAAAAATAATTTTCTAAAGAAGTAACACGTATGACTGTTGACTGAACTTTAACTAAAGTACCTGTGGCACATGAAGGAAGAAATTTGCTCTTCACTACATGAAGGGAAGAGCTAACACGAGGAATGGGCAGTCTGATGATGGATATTCCTATTACTATTCCATGTCCATCAACATAGTGCTGAAAAATGTAATATTTGCAATAAGTGTTCAATCTTCATTAATAATTTTTAAACTCAGAACCTATGATGCTATGAATTAGACAGTCTCATAATAAGCTATATAATAGGGACTAGGCAACTCAGTACAAGTGTAATGTTCAAAATACTTCACCTTTGACAAAAACTGACAGTTAATTATCTGTGCTAAATGAAGAAAAAAAATCATTTACCATTATGACTTTGAACTGGCGTTAAAGGTGCAGTAAAACTTTTCTGTGGAGTGCCACTGAATGACAAGTCTCCTGTGACGGATGTTTGCTGACTTCTCTCAAGCTCACATTTGCATCTGTTTAGGAAAGAAGCAGCAGCAATTAGTAATGGAGACTAAAAGGTTATTTATCTATTTTTAAGAGCTTGAAATACACAAATAAATTATATGATTTTAAGAACTTAGTTTAAGAGACCAAATCAAGATACATCTACTGAAAATTTTTAGGTACTATAATACAGAAATATGAAGCATGTTTTATTTATAGTTTAAATATATTTTATCAATTATATACGAATCAAAACTAAAAAACAAAAACAAACAGACAAAGCAGATGGAAAATCAGTTAGAACTGCTTAAGGTCTCACTGTACGAAGCTGTAGTCCAGCTATACATGCATAAATCACTGTAAACACTAATAATATAAAAGTCTTGCTCTTCAGTAAGCATCTTTATAGTAGGAAACCTACTACTTTTATTCTATGTTCTGATACCATGCACTTTGAGAAACATACCCTCCACCCAACAGTGTATTTTTCATGTGTACCATTTACATTGCTACCCAAACACCACAGCAGACAACGCATTCCAGTGAATTTTGTGAACATGAAGAATTACAAGCTCATCCAATGAAACCAAATAACTAGTTTGGAGGTTACACAACAACTTTTGTCTTGCCCAGTGAGTACAGGTTGATAAGACAATGATTCCAGGCTACAGCCCATCACATTAGTGATCCCACAACTTGCCTTTCTATTTCCCCCTCCCTGCTACAGCACACCACCACCAGCTTCCTCTCCCAGTGGATTATCAGTTGCTAGGACATCATAAATGATCAGTTATCAGCATAAAACAAAACAGAGCCAAATACAAAACTGAAACCGACTGCCAAGATCAAGATACATGTAGTAACTGATGATCTTTTATAGTGGACAGCTATGCAAATAATGGCAAGGAGACTTAATTTTGGCAATAGATAAACATAACACATATTCTTAGCCCACAGTCTCTCTGGCCCAACATTTGACAGCAGGTACAGAAAAAAGGCATGTGGTTCTATCAATCCTGTTGAATATCCCTGGATTCTTCTTTGATTGATTTCAGCAACTCCTTACACAAAGCTGGTGTTTCTACATGACAAATTGTTTTGTTGATATCCAGAATCTTCTCACAGCAGTCAAATACCTCAACTGGCTTTAGTTTTTCCAAAGCAGGGGGTCGACCGCACAGCAAGGGAAAAAAAAACAAAAACAAACAAAAAAAAAAAAAAAAAAAACAAAAAAACAAAAAAAAAAAAAACAAACAAAAAAACAAACAAAAAAAAAACCACAAAAAACAGGAAGGCCAACAGTTTCCTCTTTATTTGCTTCTATTAGGACACCTATGAGGCACACCATCCAAAAGCTAAAGGAAGTAGACATGCTTCAGGCTATGAGGAAAAAACAAAATCACTACAAATTCTGGTATCAGGGTCACTCCTGTGACAGTAATTCTGCATTACTAGCACAATAGTTTATTGCATAGGCAGGATACTCAGCCTTGTTGACCCACGCAAAGCTTCAGAAATACTTTTATTCCAGAATAGAGGGTGCTCGTAGTATAAGAGCAAGTTTAACAGATGACAACATTCACTGCACTATGGGCAACTCTTCCATTTACGTAGCACCCTTGGATAAAGGATTTTAGATGTGTCTGCATTACAGAATGTTCTTTTATCGTATGAATTGCATTCCACCACTACAGACAGTACACACATACTGTCTCAGTAATAACAATGTTTACAAGTTGAGGTGTTATGAATTAGGCACTTCTTTACCAAAGCAACTGGATTCAGTGATTCAGTCACAGCACCATTGCTTTTGGCAGCTTCCTCTTCCACTCCAATAGATGCTCATGCCTCCTTCTTCCAGCAGTCATATTTTATTTGTAGACTTGATCTTACAGACTGAACTACCCGTGTACTTAAAAAAAAAAAATAATCACAGAATGAATGGCTCCCTTTCCACATAATTCTGCAGAATTCTCCCAAGTTAAACCAGGACTATAAGTGCTAACTGCCTCAAGTGGCACACAGATTTATGTAGAAGTCCATATATGCCTGCATGCATGTAAAAAAAAGGCTGATGTTTTGAGATTTTGGTCACAAAATCTGAATGAAGTATGAGAAGAAAAGAAACTAAAAGACCACGAAGGACGCATTGAATGAGTGAAACATGAGGAAAATAACCACTGTACATAGGTTAGAAACTTACAGCAATTCCTCACCTTTTCAGTTCTTGTTCTAGTCTTTCGATGTCTTTCTTGCTGGAATTCAGCTGCCCTGACTGAATGTTGACTTGAGATTCTTTTACTTGAAGATCATGTGATATTTTCTGCTTTGCTTTCTCAAGACTATCACACAATTCCATCAAGCTCTGGTTCTCTCTTTTTAGTGTTGCAGCTTCATTTTTTTCATTTTCAACCTAGATGGAATACAGACCATTTCAAAAAATGTCTCAAGTCCCATCTACACTTCTGTGCAAATATTTTAATAACACAGAGTTTACATACTGTTTTTTTCTTCCTAGTATTTCAAAATCCTGACAGCACTGAAAACCTGATATATACATTGCTTAAATATTCTTGGGTGTGAACAAAACCATATTTCTTAAAATTCAGCTCAGTGATGTTAACAATTTCTATTTATTGACTAGACACAGGCTCAGCAAAAAAATTCATCAGTCCTTAAATACTAACAATCCACACTAGCCTGCATTCTTCACTGATCATTTTACATCTCTTTCCAGCCTATCAACTTTAACAACAAGAATACCTTGACTCACTAAACAAAGAATGCACAATGATTATCAAGAGTCACATCTTTAAAACTGGAAATAGAGCCTGGCAGTAGAGATGTCCTTCTCCTCCCTTCCACCTTCTGAGGGGCAGGCTACAGATAGGCTACATCTTTGCACAACATTATTCTTATGACTCAAGAGTGGTGAGTATTAGCTGCTGCTTCTGAGAGGTTTGAAGCAGGTGTATTCGAGCGCACCCCTTCTTTTTGTTTGGGGTACACAGCAGTTCCTGAGGATGATTGAAATAAGTACCTGGAAACCCACAGGAAGAAATTAAAAGAAAACTACTAGGCTTAAGTTTTGTGATAAAGTTGTAGCAGCCTAAAGACAATAAAAGGCTACCTTTGTAAATTGCCTTTGAACTGTAGTCAAACATTACAAAGCAAAATTCAACCAAATGCATCACTTCTGATCTGAAGCATGGCAGGACCCTGACCAAGAGGGTCACTGGTTTCCTGGATAGAAGGCTGACAGGGTAAAGTCAGATGAGGTGTAAAATTACAGCCCTTAAAAAGAAAGCCAAATCCCCAAACACAGACTCTACAAGGAAAAATGGGGAATTCCATAAACTAAGTAAAAGACTATAGTTATCTGCAGGCAAGGTGAAAGAGTAAGATGCTGTCAACTGGGCAGCTCTGTTATACAAAACAGTCCTAGTCATTATCAAGTGTTTTAACAGGCATAACAATGTAGTACTTTATTTTCCTAATCATAAAGAGATGTAGGAAAGCCTCAAAGTAAACATAAACACCTGGAAATGGACAACCATGCCAAACACTGATAGGAAGCAGGAATTCAATTAACAGTAAATGAGAACTAAACAGAAGGGAGAATATGATGAGTATGAAGTAAGTTGAAGACAGGCATTTTATATTTCTATGTTACCTTTCTGGTCAATCAGTGGGAAGAAACAAAATACTAACCCACCCCCTAACAACCACCAGACAATAAATCTTTATCATTGTGTTTTGCATGGAGAATGGCATTTTAGGGAAATGACTGAAGTACCTAGCTTACCTTCTGTTTCTGTTTTTGCAAAGCTGCCTCCAAAGACTCTAACTGGAATTGTCTTTGCTGACGCTCCTTTTTAAGCTTGTCTACTTGACTTTCCAGCTCATGAATCTTCTGAAGGACTCTGGGAGAGAGGCCTTCTTTCCATTCTTCCACAGCCCAGCTCATATTGACAGGATTCTTATTTTAAACAAAATGGATAGTACTATGCCTGAAACACAAGGACAACTACAATTAGATCTTGAAAGAGGTTAAATAAGCCGCTCTTTAAAATAAATTCCATGTTTAAGTTTAGCAGTGATTAGATTACAGGACTTCACAACCTTGAGTTGCAGGCTTCCTGATCTAAACACCAAGCAGCAACTTTTAATATTAGGTCCTATTTTGACACACTGCTGTCCAATTAAGATGAGATTTTAAAACCTCACATTATTCAATCTCCTGACAATAGGAGGGTTGATATTCTTAATTACATTTGACTGCTGTACTTCAAAAAGTTTATCTCCGCATTTTATTTTGACACTCACATTGCAGAAAGTCATTAGTACTTATGACTGCATTGTACTTCAGTGGTGTTTAACCTGAAATCCCTGTGAGAACCCACGGCTTTGTTTCAGGTGGCAGCTGTGCTTCTTCCTTTGCAGAAGTTTTTCAAAGCAATGCTGCTGAGCTCAGGGCACTGAGAAGGCTCTCTAATGGCAGAAACAGCTGTATGACACTTAGTCCTTAAATACAACTGTGACGCACTCACACGATTTTATTTTTTGCTGTTGCAACGACTCCGCCTTTAGAGGATCTGGCACGAGCTTGCTTTCTCCAGGCACCAGCACAGCTCAGAGATTATTTGTGAGAGAAATCACCTCAGAATAAGTAAAACTAGACATCCACGACGGACGGACAGCGCCCACCCAGGGCTGATGGGGGGGGGGGGAAGGGGGGTCGAGGGTGTCACGAACCTCACTGGGTTTGACCCCCGGCCCAGGGAGCGGCTCCTCGCCTTTGCCGCGGGCCGGATGGGGACACACCGCCGCCTCACGGGGACACGCCGCGCCGAGGGCGGGCGGGCGGGCAGGCACCGCACGCCCCCTCCACCCCCGCCCCAGGGGAAAGCCGGGGCCGGTGCCTTGCTAACGGCGCTTGCCCGCTCTTCTAAGGCGTCATCGGACGGCACTGCGAGGCGGACGGCGTACCACAGCGCACCGGTCCACTCGGGTTGCCTGACATCCCCTCCATCCCACCCGGCCGCACAGAGGCAGGCGGGCGGGCACCCGCCCCGAGCCATGACCGCTCGCTCGCTCACTCACTCACTGTTAAACGCCGACGTCCAGCGGCAGTCACCCACACCCCGACAGCTGGCTGGCTGGGTCCCTCGGCCCTCACAGCCGGCAGCGGACGGACGCCGGGACAAGCTGCGCTCCCCGCCGCAAAATTCAAAGCTGCCGCGGCCCCGGCAGCCGTTTGTCCACGCCCCACGCAATGGCGTGTCCGAGCGCGCTGATTGGCCCGGCCGCGACGCCGCTCGCCGGGCGGACCTCGCCTCCTTAGCAATGAGGGCGCAGCGCCGAGCCGCCCGCCCGCGGGATTGGCTGGTTCGGAAGCATTCAAACGCCATTGGAGGTGGCGGGGAGGGGAGGAGGCTGGTGATTGGCTCCCGAGGCCGGTGCCCACAGGCGGGCGGGGTGACCGGCCCTGAGGGAGCTCCGAACGCCGTCCCAGGCACCGACGCCGGGCGATCGGCGGTCTCCCGCAAAGCCAGACCACCGGGAGAGCCCCGCGGTACGGCCCGGCGAGGCGGAAAGGAGAAGGGCTGTGAGGAAAGCGCGGCTGGAGGGGCAGCAGGTGTCGGGGAGAGAGGTGGGGGCATAACGGCAGCGTCGGACCTTTTATCCGAAATCGGGTTTCCTATCCCACAGAGAGCATGAGTTTTTTTTAAAAAAAAAAAAAAAAAAAAAAAAGAAAAGGAACGTGTCCCCATGCTGTCCTGATGGTAACTTGAAAAGACCTACAAGAGGATCACGGGATGGCTTAGTATTTAGTTCTGCCTAAACTGTTGCTGGGCGTTGGGTTGTTTGGTTTTGAGGTGTTTTTTTTTTTTTGGGGGGGGGAAGGCAATTCAGCCCAATATTGCACATTTTCGACCCTAAAATAGAAGCACAGAGTAAAAAAAGAACAGCTTTTCTAAGTGTTTTCTAACACTGATCACTGAACGCAAAAGGCAACAGGGAGGGCTTAAAGATTTTAACGCTGCTGTGAACTTCCCTGAGTGCCCGTGACTGGTTTCCAGAGGTTTCCTCAGGTGTTCCTCTCCCCGACCTCCCCTCCACCTGCAAGGGGGAGGGGGGGGAGGTAGAGCCTGGGAACTACCGGTCCGATGATTATTCCACCGAGTTAAACATCTTCCCTCTCGTGATCATTCTGAGAATATTTACCCAAGCACTGTTCTTTTAATCATATTTAGGAAATTAAGTTAAACAAATCTTCTTTGATAAGTTAAACAGCTCACCAATCAGCTCGCAAGAGCTCTAATTATAAATAAATATGGTGCAACAAACTCACTAGTACATTGTTTAAAAACTCTAAACTAACCCCAGAGCCAAACAACAAGCCCTCAAATTGATGGAACCAATCCATCATAATAATCAAAAAATAATAAAAAAAAAGCTAGAAAATTCCATTATAAACTTCACGCACTCTTAGAGATGACTGTGCAGGTGTTACTGAGGGGAACACAACAGCAGAGAAGCAGGAACTAGGAAGAGTGGGAAACCCTAACATAGTTCTGGCAAATATTTCATGAAAGCTGGGGACCAGCCTGAACTTAAGGGGATCTCCCACTTGGTGGACAAGAGGCAAATGTTCTGTAAGAAATAAATACTCATGATATGTTATATTCAGTAAGTGTTTCTCATTTGACAGTAACAAACGTTACTCAATCAACTGTAGAAGTTGAAAGAGTTTTCAGTTACTGCAGATGCTATTACAGTGGGACCACTGATGGACAGGGAGCACTAGCCTTTAAACTACTGCATCATGATGAATCTCTCAGGGAAAGTTTCAGCGAAACAGCTTTAACTTCCAAGATTGGTGGCATGTTTTTCAGAAGGGGAAAAATGAGTAGACACAGCCTTCATGGCTCTTACATGGCATGAAAAAAAAAATCAGCTGGTGTGTGCATAGCTTTTAAGATGCAGTCTGATGAATACCTGGATAGCTGAGGCCAAAAAAAGGAACCTGACAGCTGTTGTAAACTTCAGTGTGAGAGAACACTCGTTCTGAAGCCTATTTCTACAAATGGTCAGATTTGTACTGGTTGATAATGATTTACAAATTAATTCTTTCATATTTGGCATCCTTTACTATTGCAGCAATTAACTAATTACCATGACAGATAAAAGGACTCATGAAGAGTACAGAAACTTCCTTTTTATTTTGCCATATCCAACTTATTTTGCACAGTAGCTTCCTAAGTATTATATATATTAGTTATCAGAGGTAAATATAAGATACAAAAATATTACTAAATGTAAGATTGAAGTATAAGATACAAAAATAAGGTCGAATACTCTGAACAAATAATAACAAGTTATAAAGGTTGTTAATAGCAACCACCAGTTTGCCTAACACCTGTAATTAATTTTATTACTCTCTACTAGCTAAGATTCTTGAGGTCTAAGAGGCTCTAAAAATTCTCTGATTTGGAGCACCCCATGATTTTGAGCAGAGAAAACTACTCCAGCCTTGTGAAGTGGCTTTTCTCTGTCCTTGAAATTCCATTCAGTTCTTACCAAATGTTAAATATCACCATTTACATTTTCTCACCTGCATTCTGTACTGTAATTTTTGGTAGAGAGCCAGAACACTAAGTAGAATACAAAACCCACTAAAGGTTGGATTCATATTACTGCAGCTTTTATGTCAGAGCACATGATGAAACAAAACCGGAAGGGAAAGAAAGGGAAAGAGCTTCTAATGAGAAAATCCCACGCTGCTTGGATGCTACAAGGAGCAGAAACCAGACAGAGATTTCCCCCCGTATTCTTCCTTGCCAGTCTCAGAATCTTTCAGGTAAAGCCTATTTCATGTATATATATATATATATACACACACACACATATACACACATGTCAAAGAGCACCTGAGGAGCTGGAGCAACCCCATTCACCCAGAGAAAGAGAGAAATGGGCCAGGTGCTCTGTGTCTGACGTGGTTCTAGTTTCCCTGTCGAGGCACTAGAGGCAGACGCTCTGCCAGGTTGGGGGTGAAAGAGAAGAAAGCCGGATCGTTTCCCTTAGCCTCACCCAAGCCCCACCCTGTACTAAGTGGTGCCTCTTGCCTCTGGAAAACAAAATTCTCCATCTCTGCCAATGTGGGCAGGTAACTGAGAAGATGGCAGTTTAGGCGTTAGTACTGGAGTTGCAAGGTTAAGTCTGCACTAATAAAGCCCAGTGAGCTACTGTAGTAAAATACAATGTTTGATTGCTTATATAACCTTAGATTTCCTGTCCTTCATAAAGTTGTGTTTCTCCACAGAACCCATACCTTGTTCAGTGAACAGAACACATGTAAAGGAGGGTGCCATTAGGATACATAGAGAACCTTACACCTTAGATTTCTCTAGTCTTAGGCTCTTAAAAAAAAACAACCAAACTGCAAAATCTTTTTTACAGTTCATGAACAAAATCAGAAACTACAGCATATCACAAATTATAAACTATGACTTTATTCCCAAAGGAAAGAGTATGTTTCTTTAGTGAGTATTAGAGTATCTCTTACCTACAAAGGGAAACAGCTACTAAAGCACTTATATTGACTGGGGTCGACTGGATGAAGGTATTAGTGGATAAAATACGTACAGCTGCTCTATTCTTTGGTGATCACATTGTCTAGTGTAGCCTACTAAACAGGAGTGGGTAGGTTTCCTAGTACTGAGGAGGTGACTGAGGTTACCTGGCTTGTCTAAGGTGACACAGTGAATCACATGCAGATGCTGGACAGGAACCCACAGGTGTGGCTCTGTGGCAGTTTAAAACACCTGGAGGCAATGTTGCCACATTCCCACCCTCCCTCCTGTCCCCCATCTGCACACTGCCACTGCTCCTTTATGACCACTTTGCTGCTGATCCGAACTGCCAGGTGAGACAGTTAAACTGGTAAGGGGTATTATTCTAGGCGAAGACCTGTCTGGTAACATCATCTTGTGTACAGCTTGGGTCTCCAAATTGGTGAACTGTGGCATCAGATGAATGCCTGACCCAACTCAACAAAGGGAACGGGGATATGCAGGAGAGAGTGGCAACACCAGCTTAAACACCAGTTAAAATATTACGTAACAAGAACCTAAGTCCCCATGCTCTCATCCTGAGCACCTATCTGTCATAAATGGTAGTAAGAAGCCTTCCCACAGTAAATGCATTCTTGTGTTTCAGAACTTGGGTGTTTTACAAGGATAAAACTATCTTACAGCTCCTGCTTTCATTTAAGTGTCTCTTACATATTAAGTGGAATTATTCTAAATAATTTTCATCACAGGAAAATATTCTGACCTTTGCATGCAGTGCAGCATTACAGTGATTTTTAGTCATCTACAAACATCTGTAGAAGTGTTAACCTCTGAATTTAAAGCTGTTAAGCAGTTACACTGATACAGTCTTTACCACAAATAATAGTAAAATTATTTAACGATATAAAGAATTGAAAATAAGAAGGGGCTGTTAGTTGTTTAACACTTGTTAGTATATTAGAAGGGTGGAGGAAGAAAACAGACATAAAAAATGTTTGTTATTTGAGTACACACATACTGTCTTCACCTAAAGGACTGTGAATGGCTTGCAGCTATTAGCAATGGTTAGAGTAGTGAAAAGGTATTTATATCTTCCCTTCCTGTTCTAAAAACATTATTTTTAAACACAATGAATACAGCCATTAGCGTAATGCTTAAAGAACTAATGTGCAGTGAAGAAAATGATAAATAATTACAGCAATTACATTATGATATGACACATCAAGTCTATATTGTCTAGGGCTTCAAATTACCAGTTGCTGAGCTGTAAATAATATTGGAACTCTTTCTTCTTAATGGTAAATTCCCTCTTTTCATAGTTCTGCTGCCAGCTAGAAACAGCAATACCAATCAAATAATTCACACTACAGATATTAACACCAAAAAAAAAATATCATGATACTATCAAATGCTGCGATATCTTATGGGCAAGGACGAATCAGGTTTCAGGGGGCATTTGGTAAGATGAGAGCCTATTTCCTTTATGGCCCACTCTTCTCTGACTTTCATGGGTCCATAGCTTGCAACTCCTTTGGCCCCCATTTTTGTTAGGATTGTATTCTTAACTGTACACAGGTACGTCTACTCTGAGTATCATTCTTTTCAAGCACCACAGAAAAGCGGTTAAGAAATAAGTGCACTACATATAAACTAAAAGATGTACACGTTTCATAGCCACCTCTGTCTCTTTCTGTTTTCACTACCAACTTTTTTGAAATAGGGCATGTAGAAAAAGCCCACTGGTGAGCTACATTAACTCTTTCTCTTGTGAGGACTCTCTAGATCTGTTTTTTCTTTGGTTTACCTTCAGTAATTTCCCCCCTCTATCACCTTTATCTCTTTCTTTTTAATTTCTCTTTTCCTCAAAGGTCAACTCTCACAGTGCACAGTGGTATGTGGCTGTCATCTGCACGATTGCCTTCAAAAGTCTTAAGTTTTGCTTCTTTGTTGACCTCTTTATTCTTCTAAATTCTTGATCATTTATCATGGCCGCCCTTGCTATTCCTAATCGTGATTTGAACATCAGCTACCTAAATTAAAGCCTTCAGCTCATACTTTGTTTCGCTTTTGTTATGGCCTATATATATATTTTGTATACATATATAAAATTGTACATATATAAGTTTTATGTAGGTATTATCTGCGAATCTATACTTGCTTCTTATTGTGTTCACCTACTGGTCAAATCTTTTATCAGTCAGTGAAATAATTAAGAACATCACCTACACCATTCCTGACAAACTAATCAAATGACTTATTAGCCTCTACCTATCTTTATGCTGTCTCTAAAATCTTCCAGTGTTTCTCTGTTAATACGTTGAAGAGATAAGACAAAAGTATGCCTCCTTATCTTACACACATCATAACCACCTCAACATTAGTTCTGCCATTTTTAGAGGCGAGTTCTAGAGTGAGTTTTCAGTCACCCAACTAATTGCAGTGGGAAACCCATCGCAAACAGCCATACTTTATGAACCACGAACTGAAATGATCCGATAGAATAAATAAATATGCAAGGAGAAAACAACTGCACTCTACATATTAATAACTTTGGTTATCACTTGATCTCCTCACCTCTTCCAAGTCTAAATTCCAACAGTTTTATTGGTATTTCTCATACCATTTTTGTATTAATCCTTTCCAGGAAAATGTTTGTGTGCATTTTAAATCTTTCCAGGGTATCTAGTGTATCATACAAATGATAGTCAGCATAGAATATAATCAGTATTTAAATATACCTCTCAGCATTCCTAAATTACTTTAACAGTAAATTTTCTCTGAGTTAATTTCAACCAAAAGTGAGAATGAGAATCAGGGCTCTATTAGAAACAATATACAGACTTCAAAAAGCTGAGGTACATCTAACTGAGGTTTTATTCTTTTACTGTGCCCTTCACTGTTAATTTCAGAAAGTCTTAAAATTCAGAGTTTCACTGTACTCTCATATCCAAGCATGGTCTTACACCAATTTCACAGAGATAAGCAAACATTAACAGCTCAATTCAAGTTACACAAGTTTGTGACAGTCCCAAAACCACATTTTAGATTATAGCATTAGCTGTTTGCTTTCTGAAGAAACCGTTTATCTCTAGGTGGCAACCAAATATTTTCAACGGGGTGCCCACAGTCAGACACCTAAATCCACATTATGATTATCAGAAGTAAGCAGTTGCTAAAATATCTACAAATCAGTGGTGTATGCTGATTTTTAGGCATGCTGCTAAATTAGCTTCTGTTAAAATGTTAAAAGCTCGCCTTTTTTTTTTTTTTTTTTGGCTCAGGAGACCACTGTTTTCAGAAAGCTGAATACCTAATGACAATGCTAAATGATACATTTTAAAGTATCCAAAATGCTAATCCATACAAACTGGAAAAATGTTACTAATTCTTTCATTAGATTGTTCTAGCTTGGGCAGCAGTACGAGTTGCATGGAAAGGTATATTGCTCATCTAAATCCCACTCGGAGTACTTGCAACCATGGAATCACAAATGCTGACAAGTTTTTCATTTTACAACTCTTACTGAAGAGCTGAAAAGAGGCACAGCTATTTAGTAAGTCCTCAGGCAGAATACAACTCTAAGCAAACTAGAATATTCAACACAGCATAGTTTATTTGCACAGATAATCAACCAAGACTTTTTCTGGTCTACAAAACAGGGTGCTGGCTTACTTGTGATAAGCCGTAGAGTACTATAACATGTTAGCTCATGCTCGGTGGCAACAGGTTTGTTTTCCAAGATTGTGTAATCCAAATTCCTTTTCTAAGAGATGATTTTAAGCAGCACTATTAAATGGAATAATTAATGAGAACACAGAATACTAGAGAAGTAAACCTTTTTTTTTTTTTTTTTTTTGCTTGTGGTAAGCTTCAAACATTAAAAGCATAAATTTGTAAAGAATTAATATGATTTTAGGAATGGGAGTTTCTGCTAGCGCACGGAGTTTCTGCTTACGTTACAATCAGGTCAGCGTACCCATCTGTAGCACATGACAGAGATTTTAGGAACACAGTTAGGGTCACATTTACAATACAAATCGGGAATGTGTTGCAACTGCATTCTTTAATTTGATTGTAATGTAGATGACTGTAAGGCTAATTAAACATCATCTGCTGTTCACAGGAGAAACCACCAGCTGTTGCTTAAGTTCAGTTTAAAGACAGTTTTATACAAAACAGGTTATGACATGGTTTCACCAACCAACAAGGACTGAGATTTTTCCATGTTATAACAAGACTCTAGAATTACTTTAGCCTCAGTTTAAACACATTCAAAATATGTTTAATACAGGTCTTGCTAGCAAGGTGCTAAGAGCACACTTCAAAATTCATTGCGCATAGCTTCAGATAAAACTGACATAATAAATATCTCCTGTATTTTGGTGCAGATAAAATCAGTTTTCCTCTGATGATAGTTAACCATTTGGTCAAGTTGAATGGTATTGGGCTTTATTTTCACAAGGGCGTTGAGACCACATTCAGGCCTGTCAAATCCACAATTTGGAAAAAAGAAATTAAATAACGTCTCTCTCCTATACAGTGCTTTCATCTGCAAATCAAAAAGCGCCTTCTTAAGATCACTATCATTATCTCAATTTTCAGAGAAGAAAACTAAGATACGGGGATGTGCTGCAACATGCCCAAGATCAGACTGAAGACTGGTAGCTAAGGTAACTGAGGTACAGTCCTATGTCAATAAGTTATGTCCCATCTGCTCTACTATTTTGTAGAGCATCTTAATGTAGTAATTCTGATGAAACTGTAGAAGGAACCAGTATAAAAATTAATTTATACCAGAGCAGAGGGAATATTTTGGAGGTAAATTCTTAAGTCATTACAGCAAGTCAATAAGGTCTCTAAATATAATTTAGAATGGTCACCTTTTCAGGAAAAAAAAAAATAATGCTGTAACATGATTCCCTAGCAGCATAGAAAGATAATACATAATCTAGCCTACATATGATTGTCAGAAGATTAACCATCAAAGTTTTCTGGACAAATTTGAACCAGCACAGCCATTTGGAATCAAATCAATTTGTATCATTTGTATTATTTTAACATCCCATTTTTGAAGCAGCATGAGGAACATCTAATCAAGTTTTAGTATTTTATGAAACCACTCCCCAAGCAGCAGATAGGAAATGTTCGTTTTAATCCCAGGGTCGTATATCCCTAGCAGCTCTTGGGGAACAAATACGTATATAAAGATTCCAGGTTTCAATGGTTCTAGAAAACGGTAGTAGCACGGACACAACAGATTTCCTTATGGAAGACTCTTTGTAGTAACTGGCTGTAATCTCTGGGAAGCTTGGTATTTCCAAAGCACCTACTGCTACAGTCTCTGAAAGTCTAATACAGACATTAATCATTGCATTAAGTAATTTCATGAAAAACGAATGGCCTTCACCATTCACAGTTTCAGGATCTTCTCTTGATTGGGTAAGTTTGAAATACATTTCATTTTGCAGAGTTTGTTGAGCTGACCTTTTAGTAAAAGCTCTTGCTGACAAGTCATCTGATTTTATTTATTCTAGCTGGTTTTATTTCTTCTAGGGGACCCCGTCCTGTGGGTAACCAATACATAAAATCTCCCCTCCAAATCTTCCCATCTGTCAGCATGTTTATGCTTCTTGCAACATTATTTCATTTGCATTTACAGTCATTAAATAAGTTTACTTCACATGCAGAGACACCTGTGAAAGTGAAAGTGACCAGCTGCAAAACAGGAATTGGACTAAAAGACTAAAAGGTAGCCAGCACACCGTCTTGAGGGACAGATGCAAAAGTCAGTATTTATTGTCTTAAAAACAACATCCTTACACCTGCCTCAGCGTGGGGAGAACCTGGCGGGAACCAAACGAGGAAAATCCTAGTTTTGATGCATGCTACCCTCACATGCAACTTCCCACTCAGTAGGGGGAAGCCGTTTTCTGGTATAAAGCTGAACTTTATAAATTCAGAGCACAGCGACTCTGTGATCCATCTTACCGTCTCATTCTGACACCTGATGTTTCTACCAGACTGTTATTCAAAGCTCTGTATCTACACGTGGTCAAGTAGAATTCAAGTTAAAATCTTAAATGGTGTCACTTCTTAGTCCCTCAGCGTAGCCATATGTAAAATGGGGATAATTACTTACTTCATTAAGGTGTGGTGTTTGTAAAATGTTTTGAGAGTCTCAGATGAAAAGGGCTTTCCTTGCAAAATGTAATTATAATATTATTATGCCAGAGGTAAGGCATAGGCCTCTGATTCCACATACAGTATTTAAATACAATTACCTATCTATCAAAATCAAGAATCTGTGCTATTTCTCTCTCTCTCAGCTCCTGATCCTCTTACCATTAATAATCTGAGTAATCCTGACTCCAACGAATTTGCTGACATACTCCTTCAGTAAGGTGTACAAGCAGCAAAAAAGCACAGCAACTCAAAAATACTGTCAATTCTCATTTATCATTATTTTTCATAGTTTCCCCTGCTTGTAAGGGACCTTAAGTTCTGGCATCACAGTTTCAGAGGGATACCTCCCTTTGACATTTCTGCAGGTGCCCACTGGTACCAGAAGTATTTGTATACACTTTTTGGAACGTGGATAGTTTTAAATAAATGTAGTCTACAGCAAAAATAATCTTTCAAATTGTCCATCAGCTATGACACGCAAGAGCATCTACACATCATCTCTAATACTCACGCCGTTCTTAAGCCTACTTGATGTGGTGTGATCCATTCAACATCTCTTGGTAGCCTCAACCTTTGCGACAGTACTCCTTGCTTCCTACAGCGTGGTGTGCTCTCTGCCCCTTCTCTCTTCCCGCAGACATCAGAAGGGCTTTCCCACATCTGCCAAGCACCAAGCGTCCTGGGCGCTTCGTGTAGGTACCAACCACTGCATTTCAAACCAACTTCAGGTTTTCTCCTGCTTGCTTTCCAGCAAGGCACGTGCATGATGGCGGCACCATGGGTGCTTTTCCATCACGCCTCCTGCAGCGGCCCTGTGCACAGCTGGAGGAGCAGGGATAACCACCTTTCTGGAAGCGAGGGTCACACAACCAGAGCGGGAAACCCAAAGGACTGAAAGGGGAAAAGCAGGAGTGAAGATCGGGAGGGCAGGCAAAGAAACCACGCTTTAATGCAAGACTGAGGGAGATGAACGGGGGGTTCCGGGAGGGCAGAAGAGGGGCAACAGGGAAGCAGGGTGGCACCCAGCCTGCCTTCAGCAGGGCTGCAAGGGGGAGCGCAGCCGCCTCAAGGCAAATCCTGCCTTGGCGCCGCTCCCTCCTTCCCACCCCGCGTCCTTCTGGGGGTGCTTCCCCCCCGCCCCGGGGCCGGCCCTGCGGGACGGGCCGACACGTGTGCGGAGCCCCACGGCCCGCCCGGGCCCCGCGCCGACACGCGCGGCGGGAGGGGCGGGGAAAGGGCCGGTTCCCCCCGGCGGGGCGGTGGCAGGGGCCGGGCCGGGCTGGGCCGGGCCGGGCTGGGCCGGGCCGGGCCGGGCGAGGAAGACACCCCTCGCCTGGCAGCTCTGCCCTCCTCGGGAGCGCTGCCGCCGGCACCCGCCCGGATTGGCAGGAGCCTGTGCCCTCCTCTTCCTCCCTCCTTTTCCCTCCTCCGCGGGGTGGGTTTCAGCCCTCCTCCTTCCTTGGGGAAGGGGGGGGGGGGGGAATTAGTTTAAAAAAAAAAAAAAAAAGGGGGGGAAAAAAAAAGAAAGAAAGGAAGAAAAAAAAAAGAGAAAAGAAATCCCAAATCGCGTCCCCGACGTCTCCAGGCCCCGCGGCCGCAGCGGCCGCCCCACATTCCTGGCATTCCTGGGCCGTGACTCCCCGCGCCGCCCCAGCCCCAGCCCGGCCCCGGCCCCGCCGCCTCCAGCTCGCTTGCTCGCTCTCTCGCTCGCTCGCCCGCCCGCCGGCCCCGCTCGCCCCCGCGGGACACCAGTCCCCTCCCTCCTTGCCTGCCTCCCTCCTTCCCGCACCCCGCGGGCGGCAGCAGGAGTTCAGGGCGCCCCCGGCCCCCCGCACCGCCACCGGCGGCCCCAGCTGCCGGCCGCCCCGCCGAAGTTCCCCCGCGGTGGCCGGGCCGGGGCGGCGGGAGCGGGTCTCCCTCCCCAGCGCCCCCTCCACCCCGGGGAGCGGCCCGCCGCCCGCTCCGGGTCCCGCCGGGCAGCCGCCGCCCTCCGGGCCGGGACAGCCGCCTCCCGCGGGAGCGCACAAAGCCGGAGCCGCCGCGCAGCCCGGGCGGCCGCCGAAGCAGGTAAGGAGCCGCCGCCGAGTTTGGTCGAGTTTGGGCTCAGGCGCGTCCCCGCGCCTATCAGCCACCCGCGCTGACTTTGAAACGATCCGAGTTACGCCTTTGGACTCCGTGTGCGCGATAGGCAGTATTTGCGTAAGGCTCGTTATGCTCTGCGATGGGCAATTACGGCTCGGCGGCGTATATACGCCGCTGTTTGTAAATTACGAAAATAGCTAAGCTTGGGTTACGACTGCCGGTTAGTGTGACCTGCGATAAACAAGCCTCGGACGGTCCGTCCAGCCTGTGAATTTAATCTGCTGGGCACCCAGATAACGTGGCATTTGTATAGTCAAGAGGTATTTGTAACTAGCTGGGGCACGGGCAGGGCTCTCGGCTGGGCTGCGCGTATTTACACCGCGGCGTGCCTGTGTTTGGCTTCCCCCCGCCCGGGGGTTTACCTTCTTCTTTGTTAGTTACAGTCAAGCCTAAACTGGCCGTTCGTCTTCAGCGAATGTGTAACGCCGAGTTGTGCAGAAAAGATCGCAGCGAGGCAGGGGAGAGTGACATCTGCTCTCGTTTCTGATGTGGCGAAGTCAATGAATTTTTAAGATCTCAAACCACCTCTCTTTACTGGAGTGTATTTGGGACAAGCGTTACGTAATGTATGTGTGGTATGTGGATATAATGTGTGCTGGAGCTTTCCTATCGATAACGTTTTATCTCTGATTTGCATGAAATAATCATATGCTTCCATTATAAGCATCTTTTCGGCTGTTTGTAACTTTAACAAGGTGGGAACAAACTGACCGGTAAAGGCTCGGATTCAATATGTTGTTGCTCAAGAAGTTTTTCTGGGAATTTTGGCCTGTAGCCTGAAACCATAGCTGAAAGAAATACTTTTACCAAAGCCAGTTCTTTTTTTTCTTTAAACTCTATGCAGATAATCACTACTGGGTTTGGTTATTCTGAAAGCACTGTCGTATGCCGAAGTTCTTCAGAGTTTGGAAAATTATATGTATAAAATGGCTCCCCCCAAATCACAAGTCACCACCTGCCAACCTCCATATTATGAGAGAAGATAGTCAGGTCTTTTGGGGGAGAGATGTGAGGGGAGGTAGTCCCAGCAGGGACTGCTCTTTGGTTATCCAGCTGAGAATGTCCTATCAAATACGAGTGACAAAATACAGATTATACAGTTTTTGCTCTTGCCCTCTGGGGGATCTGTAGCTGACATCTAGTACTTGTTACATGGTGTAAAATAAAGCATGTGTTGATATTATAGTAATGCAAATAAGCTTTAGGCCCTGTTCTGTTATTGGCAGTACCTTCTTGAACTTTTTCTGGTTTCTTTAGGAGGCTGTGCCAGAGTTGCTTACAGGCAGAGGGCACTTGTGTGTATCTAATGGGTCATGATACAAAAGTTGGGAGCTTTGCAAACTTACGGTTTGAAGTACAGCCCATCAGCTAACAGGTCGTCCCCAAATTCTGTGGTGGAGCTTGTGGCCATCAATTCCGCCACTGCATTTGTGTGCGAGAAGCTTGAAAGCTCAGAGGATCTGGTGGTGCAGATGAAGGCCAGAGCGAGGACTGCAGGACTGATTTCTGTACTGAGCAAATTGAGCTTTTGTATGTACATTATACTTACAGTTTTAAACGTGTCTTTTAAATGTTTTTATAATAGTAGCAGAAGTAGCTTTTGTGCAGGGTTGTTCGTGAGGGTTAGTTAGCAACCCACGTTAGTACTAATGACTGACTTTTCTCCTGGTCATTCTTGTCCAGCAGAAGCCCATGAGTCAGTTATTGTAACTTGGGTATGGAATGGCTTTCTATGAAATACATCTGCTTTTGTGCACTTAGCAAATTGTCTTGGCTGCCAGTGGCTCCTCCAATCTTGGATAAAGTATTTAATATTAAAAAAAAAAAAGTTGTCTACATACTTCTGGTAACTCTATGGCTTCTTTTTTCTGTGTTTATTTGGTACCACTACAGCCAAAAGGGCTGTTCTTCATTCTGTTTCTCTTCATATCCAGTGAGGCTGTGTTTGATTAAATGTTACTTAAGTAGCTCATTTTAATCTGGATTTAAGTTTAGCATAGATATATGCAGTGTGAAAAGTGTACTTGAACTCCAGCTCCTCAGCTGGAAGCAAGTCCTTCTCTGTTGTAAGGGTTAGTCAGCTTGAGGGGGTTTTATAAACTGCTGGTAGTATACAAAAGGTAAAAAGTTTTCAGCAGGTAGAGCTGCTCAGTAGCGTATGGGTCCTAGTTCTGCAAAGGCCCACCCATGTGCTTAAATTCACGTTCACGAATAGTGCTTTTGAAACCATGGAATTTCTTTTATATACATAATCATAAACATGTATACAAGTCTTTGCAGGAGCCAGGCTATAATACTTAGAATGCAATATATTTGTGCATGTGTATCCAGCTCAATTACAAGAAGATTTCAATAAAGGCTTAATTTTTATGCTGAGCAGATGCCATAAAAGTCTTTTTTATGTGTCCACTGTGAAGTGCAGCATACCTTGGCCTATTATAACCTTGTGGAGTTTCATTGGAGTAGCTCCTGATCTTTGAAAACAAATGTAGATGTTCCTCCTGTGAGGAGTATGCCTGTGCACAAGATTCTCTGAAATTTTATGTGAAAAGGTCTGGTTCCATTTCTTTAAACCTATTGGTTCTCTATTCAGAGACTCTGTGAAAGCTGCTGCCTCCACCTCTTAGATTGTTTTAAAGAATATATTAAAAAATAAAAATTAAAGACTAGGTCCTAAAGGAACTGAGGTAGACCTGAGCTGAAGTCCAAGATCATGATAAAAGTATGATTTTTGTTGCACTGTCTAACCTTATCCTCCTGCACTTCATGCAGGAGACCTCGAAACCCAGTGGGCACCTGTAGCTTCCTCTGGTTGTGCTGGATCCAGTCTGTGTCCAGAGCAAGTGTAGCCTGTCCCGTGGGGTGCCCATTTTCTGCTTAAGGCCTTCTGGTTTGCTGTGCACTTGGAACTGAAGAGGTGATCTATGAGGAAACATCTCACGTGCTCTGAAGGAATAGGGTTCCTCAAAAATGTGGAAATACCCCCGGGAGCAGGAACTGCAGTCCATGACTCTTCCACTTTCCTCTGGGCTGTAAGAGGTAGTGAGGAGAACTCTGGAGTGTGAAAGGGTCAGTGAGTCAAATGTCCAAGTGTCCAAAAGCTGACATTCAGGTGCCTTATCAGGTTATGGGGGTTTTGTTGACTTGGTCTGCATATCTTTTGTGAAATAGCGTGAATTTGGGGCAGTAATGCTACATCTTTATTTTTGGGTTGCGTGCATTATTGGGATGGTTATTTTCTTTTTTCCTGTCTCTTGACAGTGTTTGGCTTGACTATCCGGTCTTTGGGGATAGTTTGGATTTTTTTTACTGTAAAGCTGCCTGACAAAATGGAGCTTACGATTGAAACATCTGGATAGTTTTGTAATGATAGGCAACCAGAAGATTAAATTAGAGCTTGCTGAAAATTTTTAAGCTAAAAGTTATAACAAGGTACAACTTAAATATATGAGGAATCAAAATTGTTATTGACATTATTATTTTTTAGATGAAAATCAGATTTGGCTTTTCTTGTTAAATGAGTACATACTATCCTTTTCTTCTGTTTGCACCTCTTTTAAAATAAACCTTTAGGTAATTTTAATCTGTTTATTCACAGTTGATGCTTTGATAGGCAAGAAATCTTTGTATTAGTTTTACTGATTTCTTTAAGATAGCACAGTTGAGCTACTTTTGAGTTAATGAGAATGATTTTCACTAGCTAAATCTGTTGTTGTTTTTTAGTTTTTAATGTATAATGGAATACATTTTTAAAACAACCTTACTGAATTCAAGGATGACTTCATGCGAAGGTTTGAAGGATTAGGAGCATTTTAATTTCATTGTCTTCCACTTTCATTGTCCATGCAGAATATAATGAAATTTGGTCCAGTTTTAGTGATTGGCAAGATTAGATTGTGGTCAAATAAAGGTAATGTAACTATGCGAATGCAATGCCTTGCCATCTGAATGATGTTGATTGGTATTTTTGGCTTTAGATGCAGAGGAGAGTAAAGAAGGCTTTGAGATTGTTCTTTAAAGTGTTTCTCAAGGTCAGCAAATCAATGCTAAAAGTGCCATCTGGAATTTAAGACACAAGACTGATGCAGCATAAGGCATGTAAAAGGCGTGTGCGTATTTGTTTTAAAATATATTTCCCCCTATCATTGCTGCCCTAATAAGTAGTTGTACATATTATAGTCAACTATACATGAGCAACATCTGAAAATACCTAAGAGACTATAAACTTAGCACTAATTAAGCATAAATTTAGGTAACATTAAGAAGGATTTCTAACCAAAGGATTTTTCTGGAGGGAGTCAGGTATGTGACCTGTTGGACAGGTGATGTCCCGGGAAGAAGAGAACACCGACGCACAGCCCCTCTCTGATGTCCTGTAGATGTTGTGACGGTCTTGTGGTCTGCTCATGTGAAGAGTTTAGAAACCGAGCTTTGCTTAAAACTAAGCAGGTCTTTTGGAAAGAGTAACTCTCCTTTCTAGTTCTCAAAGAGTATACTTTTTCATATGACTAAGAATACTTTTTTTGTGCGTGTGTCGGTAACAATGTAAACCTTAAATTACCATGTGATGTAGAAACAACTCTGAAAAGAGGGTGGTGAAGGTGTATGTTGGTGATCTAATAAACTAGATGAATGATGGTGTGCCAAAACTTGCTAATGATGCAAAAGTATTTGGATTAGGCAAGATTGAAGAAGACTGAGAAATTGTAAAGGGAATCCAAGAAAGCTGGGTAAAAGGGAAGCATAGCAGATGATGTTGATAAATTCAAGAATATGCACGTTAGAGGGAAAAATCAAATTACTCGTTCATGTTAGTGGATTGTAAATTAACTATATTTATTAAGGTGGGGAGGAAGATTTCAACAATGTTTTTATTTGAACTTGTGTACCACCTCAATGCTTAACATTGGACAGAAAAAAATGCCGCAGTCATTGTGCAATGCTGTGTTAATAACACAAAGGACATCATTAAACTGGTGCTAAAATTCATCTGGAATAATCAATTTGTGATCTTCTTTGAAAAAAAAGAAGAGAGATTGGAAGATATGAAGTTGAACTAAAAATATTAGTGTAACTTTGTTTTGAGGAGGTAGGATATGTGTGTGCAAAATAATGTTTGGCCAGTAACAATTCCATTACCCTTTGATACAATGAGTAGTTACAGGGTGTAGTTTGAAAGACAATGTATATAATACTCCTAAATCACCATTTAAAAAAAAAATACAAGTAATTGTAATGCTTACCGCCAAAGGAAAGCATATAAACCAAAAGCCTGGCAGTATGAAAAAGTGAACTATTCCTAGGGACAGGAGGAACAGTCACAGCTACAGCCAAAGGGATGTTAACTGTGATGCTCTAGGGCATAAAACAACAGTATCTGATGGGGATTAAGAAATTTACCTTAGGACAGGTCATGCTATTAGTGTCTACTGTGATATTTCATATGTTTTTTTCTGGAGGACGTAGGGTTGGCTGCTGTTAGAAACAGGATATTGGGCTGATGATTTGACTCACTATAGCAATTTAATTTCTGTACTGTACTGTAAATGATGGTGGCTTTAATTAAATATTAATGCAGTGGAATTGAAAGATTTCTTTTTTTATGTGTTTTCAGGCTTCACAGAAAGTGTCCATTGGACTTTAAGTCTTTAACACAATGAAGTTTGATGTTTTAATTTACTGAGGCATGCTTTGCTGTGCCCTGGGCTGGCGTAGAGAAGAACAGAAATGATGGTTAGGCTTCATTTAAAAGGCAGTTAGCATTGGTATCTATTATTAATTGAATTGGTTATGATGATCAATGATTTGTAGTATGTGTTTTAATGGACAACAAATATTTTGTAATTTGTGTGGTTAATACAACTATTTTTGAATTCTGTAACAGAATGATAGTTGCGTGTCTGACTGTGACAAATTGGTGGACTAGTTTCTGGAGGTAACTAGATCTGTAACTTAGAGAGTCTTTCAAAGAAAATATTGTCAGAGCAATAGTGTACCAACACCATGGAATTCTTGCACACCTATATACTGTAAATGTTAATCTGTTGAAGAAGAGAAAGTGAGGGGATAAAAAAATGATTTAGTAGCAGGCACCATGACTGATCTAGTAATCAACACCTCATGTTAACAGATTAGTGTATGTAGGGTATAGCAAAGTTAACCTTTGTCTGTCGAAGTTTCAGAAAACTATACTATAACCCAAATTATAAAAAGCAAAGTCTCTTGTAACTTTTCAGTCATCCGACCAACTAGAATGAGCTGTCTTGCAGGCTGCCTGGCAGCTACCTACAAAATAAAATGTGGACTTACCTTCTGATTTCCCTGTTGAAAAAGCTGAAGCTATTTTGAAGGTAGCCTTGCACTGCTCTTCTGAACTCAGAAAATAAGGTTAATGGGAAGACCCGCATTTGTGAAGTAATGCCCTCTTTTGGGCCTCCATCCTTTGAACATGGGGCTCCGTCAAAGCATAGCTACCTGAAGGATGCCGGGCAGAGCCTTAGCCCAGGAGATGCTGACTCTGTAGGAGAAGCGTGAGGTTACCAGTAGTTGTTTTAACTTGTGTTTGTGCAATTCTTTCATGTTTTTACAACTGAGAAAATAGTTTGCATTCCTCAGGTTTTTTAGATTAGCTCTTATCATGGAACTCCCTCTTTTGAGAGGAGGCATTCACTACCTTGTAGATAAAATGCCTTTAGCTTTTTATTGATGATGATAATTAAGGTAGGTTTTTGGACAAGCCTGGGCAAAATCAGGGGACTTTGCCAATCAGAGATTCAACTAATAGAAGCCAGATCCCAATTTTGATGTCTACCACTACGTGCCGTTTTAATTTCAACCTCTTCCCTCAGCGCTTTCATTTGTTCTTTCAATACAAAACTGTATCCTGTTGGTAGTGGAAACCCTGTGTTTTCTGAGTATGTGATATGCAGTGCTTATCTCAGGCGCTTTAAAAGCTAGACAATGTGTAAAGGAATTTCTGCATAAAACTTTGTGCCTATTGTTTACCAGGGCAGAGGGAGAGGAGAGGGAATATATCCAGTAGCCTAATTCAGCTTGTGCTGAGGTAGAGTAAAACTTCTCATGCCTTCAGTGGGAGCAGGCCTTGAAAGTCCTACCCCACACACAGAAAAGAGAGATTTCGCAGAAAATCTAACTTATCCCTTAAGAGCTTTCTGAAATGCTCAATGTGAACAGACCTGCCTCAGGAGGAAGAACCCTGATGAGCTTTGGAGGTGATGAGAATTTATTTCGAATGTTCTGGAAAACAGGCATTTGAAATGATTGTATTTTTATTTTTTTTTTAATTGGTTGGCATACTTTAAGAGCTACTGAGTAGGATTGGTGTCTATTTACATTCTTCATAGTGTTGTGAACATTCAGCCTGTTTAGGAAAATGCTTTGGTCAGCTTACCAGCTAAAGAAGTTGGCTGCTAATTTAAGGGGATGGTTGATGCAGTCTTTAGCTGGTAGACAGAAATATTAACATAGATTCAGAGCTCTGGTAGGTTCAGAACAGAGGGTGGACAGGGCAAGTTTCTGCCTGTGAATAAACCAACTCATGTAGACATATTTGAGTAAAGGTCCTGTGATTCCTTGCACCTTTGCCAAGATTGTATTGTGGGAATCTGCGATAGCAGAGGAAGATAAATCACGGTATTTGTTGTGGTTCTTTCTGAGAACAGAGAAAGGCAATGACAGGGTTTTCTTGCAAGTTTTCTTCCAAGTGTCCCTGTTCCTTTTCGTAGCTTGGTGCCCAAAATGCATTTGAGCATAGTTGGAAGTCTTGTTCATAAAATAGAACTAAAATATTTGCAAAAGACAAGTATTGATGCAGGCTAGCATTTAGCATCCGAACATTAAGTATGTTCATTGCTAGTAGATTTCACTTCCAGTTTATTTTTATTAACTTTCTTTCTAACAAGCTGTAAAATAAAGGTTGCGATTTAAAGATGAATGTTATTTTTGCTTGTTACATATTTTAGGGCTTTTGGTACACAGTTTAATGTTTCATACTACTTAAATGTTTAAATAAATAGAATGCTGCATATGGAGAGTTAGATATCATTTAATAATTATTTTTTTTTATTCCATTCTGCATTGCAGACTGTGCTGGGTGCTTTACAAGTAGGAAAAGACATAATACATGTCTTGAATTACAATCTGTGGAAGAGGAGAAGAAGTGGTTTGGTGCAATAGGCAAATGGTGTGTTGGGGAGAGCTGGCATGTATCTGAAGATTTTGGTTTCTTTGGTCATAGCCTGTCCTCCTGTATAGCTGGTTCATTTCTCAGAAGTTTTTCTGGTTTCTTTATTTAATTGTAAGTTGTCATAAACATATGCATTTCAATATGCAAATTTAGGAAGGCACATTTCCTGCAAATTTCCGGTTCAGTAATTAAGAGACAGTTGTTTTGGAAGGGAATTACTGATACTACCTCAGAATCTGGCCTTATGAAGTGAGGAGTGTTTCCCTGGAGCTGGAATGGAGGGTGGCAAATTCAGGGAGAGTACAGCAGCTTGGATTATGAGATCTTCTCTAGTTGCTCTGTGTTACTTTTGCTCTAGCTCTTCTTCTTGTTCTTTGTTGCTGGTGTAGTAACCTAAACCAATTGCTCACAGAACAGCTCTGAGCTTTTGTAGTATGCGTTTGCATATAATTCTTCACTGCTGAAAGGGTAAATGATTAATGTGGGTAGGATATGCTTTCAGAAAGCATTAAACCTTGCCTAATGATGGCCCAGTTGTTTCTTCTGATGTACAAATGGGTTTATCCAGAGAGACTGATATGTTCTTACAGTTTTCCTAGAACGTGACTTAGGTATGAAGATTGTCACCCATGCACTAATTAATCTGTCAAAACATCTGACAAGGGGTGGGTACACACAGGAGACAATTAGTCACTTTATTCTCTTAGTCAGTATCGTCAACTTCTGTTGATGTTATATAAGGTTTCTTTTCTTTCCTACTATTTGTATTTTCAGCTTGCCTTACAATAGAAGTTTGTTAACATGTAGCTTAACTTTCGTCTTAGCTTTATGTGTTCAGTGTCCTTGACAAGTACCACTAACTCTCTGCATACAGCTGGGAAATCTTGCGCTTCCTTCCCGCCCCCCCCCCTCAGAGCAGCACACTGAAATGGTCGTGACAGGCAGGACAGTGAGCTTGCAATAATACAGCAACTTCCGTGCAAGTAAATCTGTTAAATGAATGGGGTATTCAGCTAACTTCAGAAAACACTGCCCACTGTTAAATACCACTTAATTTTGCTTTCCTGTTCTCCTTAGTAGTGTGGATTTATAATGTAATTTAATTTATTTTTTACTTGGGGTGGAATCAGAGCAAATGCATTTCTTAGTCTCTTCTTGTTGTATGTTGCAATCAGACAGGGCAACAGAGGATATGACAATGACAGGGAAGGATATCCTCAATTATTCCGATATTTTCTTAGGATGAAAAAATGGACTTGTGCATGTTTATCTTAAAAGGGCTTTTTGCCACAGCCTGAGAGAGCTGTGGCCGCAGTTTGGAAAGCAGAGCGTTTTAGTTTTGTTGAGTGCCTTTTCAAAAAGTTAAAGCATGGAAATGAAAATAAAATTAAGATTTAAAACTTACAAAATTATTTTATTCACTGTATTACCAAAGAGTCTTTTTCAACACGTAAGATTAAGGCAGACTCTAGTTTGTTTGTCAAGAAAAACTTCCCGATAATGTGCTCTATGATTTGTTGTATTAATCTCTCAGGAATAGTAGCTCTGTTGTGGGGACCATGTTAAAATAACACAAGACATTCCAGTAGAGCATTCAGTGAAGGGTCTAAGTCACTGTCAGAAAAACGGACAAGGTTCTGGCTTTGTAATCAGACAGGTCTCCTTCTTCATAGTGGTTTGAAATAATAAAATATTTTAAAAATGAAAAACGTGATATTAGCTTCAGTAATTGTTATTTTTCTGCAGCTCTATTAAGGATGAAGATGAGCTGGGTTACTGAACTTGGGAAAAAGTTGGGGTCGTGGGGTTTTATTTTGGTTTGGTTCTTTGGCTTGGGTGTTTAATTTGTGTTTTTAGCAAGCAATCTGGTAAAACAGTAGTATAAAACCAATCAAGAGATCTTTAAGTAAATAGCTTTGAGAGTATAGCATTTTGGGGTTTTCATGAACAAAGTGATCTCCTTTGCAATATTTCATACCTTTGTACCTGTACTTTGATATGTGCTTCACTTGCTTTATCCTGAGGCATTTGACAGGCCATATATTCATTCAGCCACATGTATTCCTGCCCTGGCTATGGCTGTCTTGTGGCATGATGTCCAAGCTAGTTTCTAGCGTCTAGCTATGCTGAGGGCTTTGTACACCAGGTTTCGTACACCAGGTTTCATCAGACATCATTAGACCTGCTCTCCACAACATGCTTCAAGCAAAGTGATAAATTAATCAGTGTGGATAGGAACTGCTTGTGTGATGACTTAAATGTAGATTTCTTCCACTGCTGTTTTGGTGAAATTATTTTACTGGCATATGTGGCTATCCTTGTGTACAGGGGTCAAATCTAAAAGAATTTGATCAGTGTAACAAACTGATAGTGCTGGGTATCGAGTGCTAACTGCAACGGAAGGGGCTGTGCAGCAAGTAGTGCAGAGTCTGTTCTGGATGATGTTGTCAGTGTTGGGTGTTTTATTAAGTCTTTATGCAGTGAGTCCTCTGCCTGTTAGGAAAAGAGATTGAGGAGAGCTTGAATTAATTTTTTTGTTGTTTTGGTTTTGTTTTTTAAACATAATTTATCTCTCATCTCTGTAATGGTATAGAAATATAGGAAAGGCAAATGAAGTTGATAAAATATCAAAGGTATATGGTTTAAGAGTAGTTCTGCCACCTGATGAAAACTATTCATCTGCAGTCTCCCAAATGTGATGTGCTTTATTACAGGCTATGTATCATTGCATCATGTGTTGCCTATCACCACAACTGTTGTGGCATTTTGCATTGGAAAAGTGATGTCTAGACATGGCCTTAGGCTTTACCTCTGCTGTTTATACCTCTCAGGAGTTAGAAATGTGTCAGACAATGAAAAGTTCCCTTTGTATTTAGGTCACTTTGAAATACTGCAATCAATTATGGTATTTTATTGCAGTATTTGTCTCTATGTGCCTTTAAAGACTATGTGTCAAATCTTCTATTTTATATTTTCAGTGATTTGTACACTTTAATCTCTTCTTGACTTGAAATATGGCAATGAATGGGGGTTCTGATGATCTGATGGAAGTGTAAGCAGAAGACTTTATCGAGTATGTGGAAGCAGTTCGTGTACTGAGTTTGTTTAAACGCAGATGCGTTAGCTCATGAACAGCGAGAACTTTACAAGGACAAACTGCAAGGTCAGAGGAAGTTAAAAACAAAAGAACTCCCAATTGCTATGTCTAGTAAGACCAAGAACCGATTGCTCTATCCTTGTCCTGCTACGGTCATGATACTGACAACTGCGTCTCATGTCCTCTGACCAGGTAGACTATAAGGCATAGAGTAATTGAGACTTTGTTAGGTTCAATTCAGACCTCTTCCTGCAGGTAGTTATGGAACAGCATAATTAGACAAAAGGGGCTCAGAGTCTTATGCAAGAGAAGCCAGTACTATCCCCAGGGATTCCAAGATATGAAAGTTTAAGTGTTGCAGTTGGGTATGTACTAGCCTTGTAACACACCTCTCATCGTTTTGTTACATGCTAGGAGAGCGGAAAATTACAACTCAGTTATTCAAGACTGTAGTAAATCTAGTTAATACCTCATACTTCTGACACATCTGTCAATGTGGTATTGTGATTATTTACTTTGGCACGGTGAGCTCCAAGCAGGAAGTCCAGTTGGTGAGCACTGCATCCCAAAGCCTCTGGCATATGCTTACCGGCCCCACTGCCGTCAGCGTAACCTGCAGCCCTGCTGACCAAACCAGAGCGCTCCTGTGAGTGGGGTTCGCAGGATCAGGGCATCAGTTCGTAACAGGAAATTGCATTTCCAAAGGTGAGTGGGTGAAAGGGGTCAGTAACTCTTGACGGCTTGTTGCAAAGTAAATTCTGTTGTGTTAAACCTGGGGGATTATTACTCGCAAAGTCAATTGCTATGGTTTTATTTTAAAACAAAAATCTGCAGTGAATTCCTTTAGCACCCTTTTTAGCTAGATCTGGGAATAAGTAAACGCCTAAAATAATCTCTGGTTTTGTCATCTCTTTGGTAGTGTGCTTGCTTCCTGTGTTACAAAAGTCATCATTAGATTAGCTGTGTTTAAGCTTCCTGTCTCACCAGGGTTTTTTTCCATTATTTTTACAATCTCTTTCAGGAGGTACCGATATCATGTTTCTGTAATAAAAGTTTCACTTAAATTATGCCTGTTGGGATTATTCGTTTGTTTTTTTTTTTTTTTCCTTTCCACTTTCTTTGTCTAAAATAGCTTTCTAACTCTGATACTTTCTTAGATTTTTTTTTTTTAATGGCAGATGCTATTGTAATAACATGCAGGCTAAGAAAGCATAATACTACTTTTGTCTGCAATTGGTGTTCTTCAATAATTTGTACAAAAAGCTGAACAACCTGTTTAGCTGTATCACTTCTTATTATTGCTCTCTGAAATACCTCAGGCTTTTAAATGAACTTCTAAATGTGGTGTATGTGCTGTAGGGGCAGTGTCCTTCACTGTGCCAGAGTTTGATGACTCCAGTTTGCATGAGTCAAAAGAGGTCTTTAGCATATGGCATCATGGTGTGGGTATTTTGGTTGCTTGCTTTTCGGTTTGTTAGATGTCTGTGTGTCAGGAAGAGGGGTAAACTCACCTGTGTGGTATCTCAGGTTGGAAAATAAAAATGGTGTGAACTGTGTTGTTTACCTGTTCTAACCAACCATTATGCTTTTCTTGGCCTCTTGTGGGGAAAGTGCTGTTGTTTAGTAGGTGACCCTTCAACTGTGAACTCTGGCTGAAAAAAATAAGTATCTGAGATGCACGGTGTCATGTTTGGCTCATCTAGGGTAGAGATACCAAAATGCTCATTTACTTATCCAATCAAAAGGTAAATCTGGACATGAGGTTTTATAGCAAAAAGCCGAGCTGAATTTTCAGAACAGTGGGGTAGAACTCCTCCAGGACAGTCCCACTTTAGTTAGACCATGGACAAACATTTTGACATTGCTGCATACCCTGCTTGACCTTCTGTATGTCCCGTATGGTTAAGTCTCAGTTTCCATTAATAGATGTCATTTGCTGGCCAGGGTGTGTGTTTGCCTATACTGTTGATAAAATTGCAAGTTTTTAACGATTAAAGATCTTTAGACTTGTCTTGAGGTTTTACCCCTTTGATTAAGCTTTTTTGGCTTTGCAAATGCAGCTGCTGCCTTGCCAATTGATGTTTCTTTGTGCATTTCACATCAACTGTTGTGTTATTGCTATAGAGTATGCATTAGCTCCTTTTGTGTTCTTTTACATTCAAATGTAATACTGAATTTGAGAGTGATCAGGATAATATTTAGATTTGTTTTTTTTCATAATTTATTTTTTTGGGATGCTGAATAGTTTCTTGATTTATTACATGCTATTTGTTACCTAAAATTTCCCATGACAGTTTCTCTCTGTGTTCATTGTTTCCTTTATAGTATCACCTAGGCTCTTTCTAAATACAACACTTGTGGGAGAGTTGGGTGGGAGAGTTTGCCCCAATTTGACGTCAGCATTCATGTTAATCCACTAACTCAATTCTATGTTTTCCTAAGCTGTGGCACAGCACTGTGGTATAAAATCTTGAGCTTGCTTCATAATGTTGCTTTTTCTTTGTAGTTACTATGATTTAATATATTTGCTTCTGAAATCTATGTAATATTTTAGTAAGTAACAGGTTTATGTTTTGCATTTTTAGCCTATGGCCACAGTAACAAGTAGCCCCTTCCTTTCCTTTAAAAGATAGTTTCAGGGTCATCCTAATTGATTGCTTTCACTCACTTGCCTGTGTTGTGCTCTTCGTTTGAGCATCATTGACTTGATGGTAATGAAACAAAAGCCCAATTAAGTCTCTATGCTATACTGGGAAGTAGCTTGCCAGAATTTGACAGTAGAACAAAGGATGTTTCATGGACAAATTTCTTCAGAGGAAAATGTCTCAGTGGAGGTCTGTAAAGCAGCACGTGTGATTTTTAGGCACTTACCAGCCGTCACTTTTAAATTATTTTAAATCTATGGCTGAGCCTTCTGCTCTGCTCTGAAGATGTATCTCAAAACACTACTTGTGCTGGAGAGCTAATTGCCTTCCACCAACAACCTGAAAGCCCCCTCGAAATGTCATCTTCCCAAAGTAGATGAGATGACAGTAAGCAACCTCTTAGCTTCTTGGAATATTTCAACACAAAGTTGTATGATAAAAAGATGGGATTAAAAAAATTCTTTTTTTATCCAAAATATAACCCTATAAATCCCACATAACTGAAGCCATTGTAGTTATTACTTTTAATTTTTTTGTTTTAAAAGCTGTAAATCTGAAGAGTCACTTTAGGAGTGGAAAGACAAGAATAAATGAGAACAATGTTTTTTCCAAACTCTGCTTTGCATGGCTCTTGGCACTCGTCCTGCGGAGTAAAGTGGTTTGAGAAAGGGGAGGGAACACACGAAATGAAGAGGAAAATGGCCCAGAAGAGCCTGCTTCAATGGGACTCTTTAGAACAGTTACAGGACCACTGCCTTATTGCATAAAAACTTGTAAAATGTATGAAAAGAGAATTTCAGTTGAGTCCGCAGCATTCTGTCTCTTTTACCATTAACTTTTTGATTTGAATGCCATAGCTGTGTATCACTGTATGTCAAAACCAGGACAATAATTGTCAACAGTTCCAAGTACGTGTGTACATTATTATGTTTGATTTCCACCGAGCCATAAACACTCTTTGTCCTTTGCCTTTTACTAGCTATCGGCTTGGCTATTCCTTGTGGACAGGAAAGCCGTGTTTAATGCTTTGTAAAGTGGCCATCAGTTCCTTGCTTTTATCTCTATTCAGCATAAATTATTTCCAGTAAGGCTACAGAACTGTTTTGGCCAAGATTTGCAGGTGTCCCTTGTGGAGAGCTATTTCAGGATAAAGGCTTAATCTTACTGTTTCTTTGCTCGCCTTCTCTCTGTTTCGTCTCTCCTTGAAGAACACTGATCCTGAATGATAGGAGCCCATGGTTGGTCTCCTCCCTCCTCCATGGCTCACTTTTGTTGTTGTTTTCTTGTCATGTTCAGAATTAACCCTCAACTGGAGACGGCAAAGCATATTCTTTTACCCTTAAGCTTGGAAACTTGGTATGCGCTGCCATTGCAATTTTTCTAAGGGAAAATTCAGCCCCTAATTATCAAATTAGATGCACATTCTGGTTCTTTGGCATGACTTTACTTCTGCCCATCTGTTAGGTTGGCGCTGTGCCCTCTCAGAAAGTAGCCGACCAGTTTCAGCTGAGCAGAGGAGCCAACCAAAGATGGGTTAAGAGAGGCAGCCCGCAGAACACTTTATGTTCGATTCCTCTTGCCAAAAGCTCTTCCTGTTTGCAAACAATGTCAGCTTAAGCCCATATGCTTCATTACATGGGATGACATCTGTGGAGACAGATGCAGGGATGGCAGTACAAATGACATTTGATAAGGAAGGGCATATGTTATGAAACCAGACACCGCTATGAGTTTAAGACCCTGTCTGTGCTGCACGTGTGTACACAGAAACATAGATTGCTTGTGTATTTTGTTGTGTGAGCGCAGTCATCGGCCAGGGTTGGGCCTCTGAAGTGCATCAATGTTCAAGGTTTGTGTTAGGTGTAACTGCAGTGGCATGATTCAGTTGTTGCAAATTATTAGCCTAGGTCAGTGTTTTGCTTCAGTACACTTTGAATGGTAATATGCATTAAAGGTCCAGTAGTTCACACAGTGTAAGGAAACACGTTTGGATGATGCCAGTGAAAGAGGAGTTGTAGACAAAGGATTCTGCTGTGGACTGTCTTCCTGAGATTTCAGTGGTATCTTCCAAAAGGGCTTTTAGAAAATTCACTGATTTCAGTGTTTAGCAATACATTATTTGGATGTGAATTTTCCACATCTGAGTAGAAGAGCAGTAAAAAAAGCTTTTGGAGCAATCTCTTTGCTCCTTTGCTAGACTATGCTGCTTTTTCACCAGAGGTCAGCTTTCTATCTAAAGCTACTTTTCTCAAATACCTCTGATTTTGGGGTTTACAATGTGAAAATTACATTTAAAATCCAGACGCTTAATTTTAGTTATTGGAGACTTTTAAAGAGATACTATCAAGTCAAGATCTAGTTAATTCTTTGAAACTGACTTTCACATTCTAAGCCTGTCTGAAGCAGAGTGATTTCTTTTTCAACTTCAAAAATGTTTTCTGTTGTTGCTACATTTATGGTACAGCAACATATGTGCTAACGACAAGGGATGTGGGGTTGTTCTTGGAGCCTTCCAGACCAGCCATATCAAAGAGGTGATGCAAAGGGACAGGAGAGAAGGAGGGAGAGCAAGCAGTGGCCCTAGCACGGTGACCTGGGGGGAGCAACCTTCTGTCCTGAAGGTGGGAGGACATCGAAGAGAAGCGATTTCAGAGACCCCCCAGTGAACAGGAAAGAAAGGGGTTCTCCAGTACAGTGGTTTCAGTTGCCTGTGCCACTGCCTCCAGAAATTCCTGGATTACATTTAGTGGAAGATTGATTTTGCGGTGGCAATAAAGAAGCAGAACAGTTATTAGTAGATGCAGAGAGAGTTCGCCTCAGTCACAACAGCACCAAGTAGGAAGGGTAAACAGCAAGTGAGGGTTCTCATCGGTTTGTGGCAAGATAGAGAGGACCTTAGTGTATGTGGAAAAAGCACCCTTCTCTGACCGTTATGTATCCACATGTTGAGGGTATCCGTCAGTTATTAGATTCAGACCTTGAGGGAGAATTGGCACCCTTCTTGTGTTCTCCAAATTGCTAAGGCTGATGCCAAAGGAAGCAAGTTTTCGTTAAATAAACTTTGTATATAATTCACCTTAACAAGCTGAAGAAAAGAGACTTTGAAATGTTTTCACTTTGATTTCTATGGTCGGCAAAGTGTTAATCATAATTCCAAGCAAAATGTTTTGATTCTGAGTTGTAACATAAAGCAATATTTGTGACATTCACAGGGGAGTTGATTTCTTTCTGTTAGATTTTAGTGTGAAGTACTATTAACTTGGTATTTAATTTAAAAATTTTACATTGAGCAAATATATTCTGTTAGTTCAGAGCACAAGCAAAAAGAAAAAACCAAACATGTGCAGTCTTTGGAATATAGGCCTTATCGGCCATACTTGAAAACTACATTTTTAGTGTTTGGGTGAATGGGAAACACACCTTTCAAAGAAGATGAAAAGGCACTGGCAAAGTGAATCCTTCCATTAAAAAATCAAAATATCTTGCACAAGGAAATGTTTTCCATATCCCTTTAATGGAGTTAATATTTAGTGTTCACAAAACTGAGAATGTTTTTTGGCAGTTTGCCTTTTTATTGCAAAACATTTATCCAGGTGAAAAAATTTATTTATATATTTAGATATGTAGGACTGTAATGGATAGTTGCAGAAATTGAGCTCATTTCTCTAACAAGATGTTTTGATAGTTCTTATATATTAAAATCTTTTTACCTTATTTGAGGAACTTGCTATATTTTCCAAATCAGGTCTGGTAATTTTGGAGAGTAGGTGACTTCTAATTTTTCATTCATTGGGATTTATTTTTGGAGCATTTCTTGGAATGATGACTGTCTTTCCTTGGCAGCTTAAGGTTTATTTGCTAACTAAAAGAGCTCCTAAAGTGTATATAGCTGTTAAACACTTGGACTGAATGTGGTTTGTTGAATTTGCAGTGTTGTGGTGGGGAAACCAATCTGGAAGAAGAGGATTTCCTTAATCATACTGATACAATCACTTTCTCTACACAGCTTTTTTTCTGCACTTCCAGAAGGATAATTTCACTTCCAGCTTGGATTAGACAAAAGAATTATCCAAAGAGTGGAGGGGCGTCAATTTCTTTGGGTGGTTGGGGTTAGTAAGAAACCTTGGATACCTCATTTCCACCTCTTACACATCTCAGTTGTTTTATCTGTAATAAGGGGTTAATAGTAATAATAATGATGATAATAATAATGTCTGATTTTTATTCCCCCATCCCCCAAAGTGCTTCATCACCATGGTAGAGAAGATACTGCCAAGTATCTTTTTCTGTATACTGTAAGGTATTACTCAAGTTACACTCGTTAACTCTTTCCTTATAATACCTCCATCCAAAAGGTACAAATAAACACTTCACTATTTCATTTCAAAACTGGTTTAGTAGCCGCAAAATGCATTTTCTGATAGCTGTCCATACTAGATGAAAATTCAGTGCAAGTAACAGGGATTAAATTGTAGAGACTGAGATGTGTACTGGCATTTCTTTTCTCACTGTGTTAAACTGCTAAAAATTGCACCTATTTGTAAAATGTGCATATTTATGTTAAATTGTCTGGGGTTTGCAGAAATACAGTGCTGCTGGTGCATTTAATATCAGTAGTTTTTATACATTGTGCAGAAAAGTTGGCCTTATTTTGCAAGAGATCGAGGATACCCTTAAAATTCACTTGCACATTTTTTTGTACATAAAGCGTGGCTTAAGTCTGCAGTGCTTTCAGTTATCAGTGTATCTCTCTGCGTGTACATCTACGTGTACTTCTTCCCACTGAAGGATCAAAAAAGCGTTTTATTTATTTGGTTACACGATGAATTGTATTAAGTTACTGCTTCGGTAAAGCAGCCCGAGGAAAGGCTTTGCCTTTGCTTGGCCCGCATAGTATTTTAATGGCAGCATAGCTGGAGACAACAGGCACTACCAAAATAGAAGAAACTTGCTTGATTTTCCCCTTGTTTTTTCCTTTGTGTATTGATTGTCAGTGTTGCTGTGCCTTCTGTATTTAAATGTTGCTACAGAGAGATATTCTGGGCTGCTTTTTATTTATTTTTTGTGGCTTTTGAGGTTGGCTTGAGTTGGTGGGACAGGAAGAGGACTGCTAGGCACATGAGGCATTGCACAAGGTGATTTAGTAATGGGAATCATCTTTCCTTCAGCATTTACTTTTAGACAATTGCTCTTTTTGCCTCCTTGTGTTGCTGTGTTTTCAGCATGTTGATTTTTCCATGCAAGCTCTGACATTCTGCCAGCCATGGGATCAGGCTCTCCGGTCCAAGCCAACTGTATAGGCTGTTTGCTGCAATTTTAGGATCAGCACTTGTAGAGTTCTGAGGAAATCCATTGCCTGGTGCTACCAGCCTAGCAGCTGCATGAGACTTCAAAGCTCTAGTCTGACACACTGGAGAAATAGTTTTCATTTACAAAAACGCTCCTGTCAGTGCTTATTAGATAGTTTAGATGTTATGAACTTCCTTAGATAGATCATCTCCAGTAGTGATGGCTTGCTTTGAAAAGCCTGTCTGCTTGCCCCTCTGGTACAGCAGTGGCAGCTATCTCAAAGGAGGAGTCGGACAGCTCTGAGATACCATCTGGACCAACCTGGGGATCAAAACGATTCCCTTTTAGAGAAGCACTGAAAGGAATTCCAAAACTTGAAGGCTGCCACATCTGGCTAACCAGATGCTCTATGAGTGCTAAATATAATGTTACCTTCCAGTAATGGGGAAAAAAAAATGAGGTGTATGACTTTTTTGAAGTGTGCTAAATTAAAATGACAGATCTATTTCAAATAGGTAGCACCATTGAATTTATACCTTTCTTAAACAAATAGAATAAAGATGATTCCTGCATTGTAGTGGCTGAAGAATAGAGCAGTAGAATATTGCCAGAAAAACGGGATTTCCATATCATCTTGGAAACTCTGTTCCCTTAATTATTTTCTTTACAGAGACAACTTGCAGCTTAGCTCATGGTTGTTACAAGATTCAGAGTGGTTACGGCATTACCTATTTCTCCTAATGATATTAATCCTAACCATGATAACTAATTATATTAATCTCTGATGCAAATTTTCTGCTACTGTGATCATTTGTGCACAGTGCTTTGGAGACAGGAGAGAAAAAATGTCAGCAGCTAGATGGTTACTTGAGGAACATGCAAGTTAAACACCTGACATCTGATGAGTCACCTTCCAAGTATGTGTGATTGAATGATGGTTAACTGATTGCTGCAGTTGATTAAGACCAAATGTATCTGAAATGTGAAACACTTTATTTTTGAAGGTAGGAAAAAGTGCACTCTAAACACCCATAGTTTACAGACCCTACTACAATATAACTGTCTGCAAAACTCCCCTAAATTGTCCTCAGGAGTAGGTTTGTGCATTAACTGTTTGTTGTTGCCAGCCAAGTATTACTAACATTTTTAACATACTTTTAAAATGTTGTTGTTGTTAATTGTTTTCTAATGATAACGAGCCTTGATGAAAATTACTACACCTCATTGTTTTCTGGATGATTCCCTTAATGAAGTGACCTGCCCGTTTAGAAGTTTCTACACTATCTTGACTTAAAACTGTGTCCAGGCTCTGATTGAAAGAGCAAAATGCAAACGTGCCAACATTTTTTTACTGTCCATGTTTTCAGCAAGACAAAAACCAGTTCAGTCTTCTGGCACAGACACTAAGCAGGTAAGATATTAGCATAAATCATGGTGAGATACATTCTGTAATATTATGTTGGGAACGCACAGGGAAGGGATAGAAGAAGTTTTGACTTATCTGATGCAATAGCTAAAGGCAGAGGTTGTTCATCACAAAGTTTCATTTAGCTATATCAGCTTTTAAGAGAAAACAGAATATCATCTAGTAAGCCTCAGACAACTGTTGTAAATAATGATTCATTTTAAAAATGTGATTTTGGTTGTAATCCCTGCTGGATGCAGGTTGGGCCTGGTCATTGACGAACAGGCTGGTTGGAAAGGCAGAATGCCGCCTCGCCTCCTGCAGCGGTGTTGTCACTGACCATTAGTTGTACAAGCAGCTGGTTATTCAAGTGCTTAAATATAGATTGAGGAGCTTAATAGTAAATAACTATTTAAACAATCGGTGTTTCTAGTACAATACTTAAGCCAAGATTTACTGTTGCAATAGATGTCTGAGCAAACTGATGATACTATGGATTAAAAAAAAAAATGAGTCAACGAAAATACAAATAGTGAAAATTTGTGCCGAATTCACTAGCAGTAACTCATTGTGGGAATGTGAAACAGTAGTCCAAAATTAGATAAAGTTTTTCTAGATGGATTACTGAAATGATGAAGCTGTTTGGAATGTGAAGTTTTGAAAAAACTAATCCAGGGCAGTGCTTATGTTTTGATAGTTTTGTAGATACTTTTGTATCTTTGGAAGGAGTTATGACCATTGTTTCTGGTATTGTACATACTTAGTGCACAAGCTTTTAGTAAATTACCATTGTTTGACTCGCATCTTGTTAAACAAACATAGATTGAAACAGATTCCGTGCTGTAAAAACAACCGCATGCAAGCCAACTTCTTTGTGCATGTGGGTTATGTATCATTTCCCCTCAGGAATTAACAACATACCTTGAACTCCACTTTTTAATTTGATTGAAAGAGAGAGCCTTGCGCACAGAAGAATAAAAACTCCTGGACTCTAATCTCTTAATCTCCACAAAATGCTTGAATGTTTAGCTTTGATAATATATGAAACAAATCTGGTGGTCCGTAACATTTCTGATGTGCATTCCCTTTTTTTTGCAGCAGCAAAAAGAAATCAAAGCAGACATAAAACAATGTATGACAGATGGGTTGGTGTTGGTAAGAGTTAGCCCTCAAGCATGAAGAAATTCCATAGCTCTAACTCTCCCTTCTAATATGCTAGTGGAAAGTCATTTTGGTGGCGTCGTGATTATTCCTTTGCTGAAGTAACATAGTTTTCCTGCCAGTGGGATCACCATGCACTGTGTGGACTTCTGTATTAGGCTTTTTGATGCTAGAGGAGAGACTATCCAGGAGTAATATCAAGAAATTGAACTTTTTGGCTAACACGTTTTTGCTCTTGGAGGCAGATCTTCTGAAAAATATGCGGTGTCTTCCTCGTGCTTGTGATCAGGAACTGGCTGAGATTCAAAATTGGGAAACTGAAATGAGAAGATGCACATCGCAGTCCTAGCTCTAGCATAGTATTTACAGCCAAAGAAACAGCTTTACAAAAGTAATCCATGCAAGGGAGAGGAATATCTCTCAAGTCTCCCTCCTATATATATTTCCAAAGGGAGATAGTTCTTGGGGTTCTGCACGATCCAAAATAGAAGTTACTTCCCTCCCACCATCCTCCAGGGTAGCAGGAGAGAACTGAGCTCTGTTTTGGCACATATTCATAGGTGAGGTGATCTCCAAACATGTTGTAACTACTCTGCTATAATTAGTCCTAGTGCAAGGAGGTTCAGCTTCTGGTTTTTAAGTCTCTAGGGCTGGAAGAGTGTTTTTTTGTTGTTGGTTGGGTTTTTTTAGTAGGTGCAGTGGTTTGATCTTTCCATTGTAAATATCTCATACAACTAGTATGTCCTGGTTATCTAAATGTAGGCAAAATATACATGTTTTAAAAGCACTTTTAGCTCTTAAAATAGATATCTGCCCTTTGTATTGAGCCACCTGTCCCTGATATTTTTCCAACCTATGGAATCTTACACTGGGATTTAAAAAAAAATAAAAATAAAATGGCTTCAGAGGAAGATTGCCGGCCTGAAAAGTCTGCTCCAGAAATGCTTGTAGGACCTAATCAGAATAAGAAACAAAGGAAATACTGGCCTTACATGATGTGTGGATTAGATTGGCAGAAAACTGGACCATGGCTAACTTCACTCTTGTGTACTGAAAACTAGCCGAACCCCACACCCACACTGTTGGTCTTGTCTTTAAAGTTTTGTTGGCAAAGCTCTGCCTTTTAGGAGTGGGAAAACAAGTCATACCCACAATAGACACAGTTATGCTGGCAAAAAGCTCAGTGTAGTCTCTGCCAGTTGAATGAAGTCCTTTGGCATATGTATTTTATTCCATTCAAGGAAGAGGCTTGGCTACCCCTTCCCTGCCTGCTCCTCCCCCACCCAGTCCCTTTTCCTCCAGCCCAGCAGAAACTGTGTCTCCTCTAGTGGGATTCCCAGAGCTAACGCTGCCAGTGCAGTCCCTTTAAAGTATTGGTAATCCATTAGAAGAAGCTGCCATCATCTCATATCTTAATTTGTTTCAGTAGATAAAGAGAAAAATGCTATCAGAGGAGACAGAGTGATCACTTGGGTGCAGAAACTGCATGAAGAGAGTAATGCAAGTCCTGTCAGAAGTGCTAGAGCCTCTGATGAGATTCCTTGGGACTTCTCAGTCTTAGTGCACCGACTTAACTTTCTCAGTGACACGGTTTTGCCTGGAGGCAGCAGTAAACCGTCAAAATATAACAGGATATCCTGGCATGACAGGGAGAAGATCTCAGGGATGTAGGTCTCCCAAGGCTGCAACTGGGTGATGTAAGCTATTACCGAGTGGAAGCTCCAGGTTTTGAGTGATTTTAAATTGTTTGTTTGTTTTCTTTTTTAAAAAGAAAGAGTTGCATGGCTTTTGCACACCAACAACTGCTCATGGAAGATAAGAAATTGCAGCAGCCAAAGCCTTAGATTTATTGCTGTGGTCAATTTCCTGTTATTTTTAATAGGATACTGCCCCTCCACTTCTAAACTAGTGAGCTGTGTCAAAGAGACTGTATCGTGTTTCAAACCACCCTGGCTGTTGGTTCTTGAACACATGCTCGTGACTGGGGTTTGGTCTTCCTAGGCAACATTAAATCTGCTTTAACTTTTTTGGTGTATGTTCATGGGTGTGTTTCAGTTCACTGTTACGGAGATTTTTAGGAGCCTGTGTTTGGTTTGTTTTAAAGTCATATTGTTTGAAAAGAAGAATTTGTGTTGAGGCTTGCTTAGCACAGACCGTGGAAAACAAGGGCTACCTGATTGTCAGGGCACCTCTAGCCCAGCGCTCCAGCCTGGGTCACTGAATGGGTCGGAAATCAAGGAATTCTTGGCTGGCTGCTGGGAGAGAGACTCAGCCACTTTGCAGTGCCTGAGTGGCTGGAACAGGGGGAGGAAATCCGGCTGGTAAACTTTTAGGAGATAAAATTTGGGTTAAAAAGCAAGGTTTTAACAGAGGCAAATGAGTGTCTGTATCTTTTTTCCCTTGATTAATTTTATTTGGAGTCTTCTGGCTATTTTCATTCGAGACCATTTTGAACGCTCTAAGTAGTCAAAATATCCCGACGTTCTCATACGTGATAAAAATAAGGAAATAGAAGATTGAGCCAGGCGTTAACAAAGAATCACAGAGAGAGTTAGAGGAGGGAGATCAACTGCTCTGTAATTTATAAGGTCTTGGTAGGGCTTTTGAGATGGGGGTGTTAGTGCCCTGCATAGGATCCGGCATAACTTGCTGAAATTGTGCAATGCAGTTGTAATTTGGCAAGCTAAATTTATAATTGTAACTGTTCAGTGGCTATTTCTAGACTTTATAGTAAATTTCAAACCTGCCCTTTAAAAAATGCTTTGTTATTTTGTTTTTCCATTGGACTTTCTACAGAACTTTTGGTTTTTGGTGGCCATGGCTGCTTACTTGGCCTTCAGACCATCTACTTAAATGAAATTTATTTTAGTTTTGTATACTTTGTTTTTGTTAATCAAGATAATTAAACTGCAAGTCACATTGAACAATAGGTGCATTTCTGACCAATATTTTAGCAAACTTAAGCGTACGGTATATATATCTCTTGGGATTTAGCATTAGCAACTTCTTGGTTTGGACAATAAATTTTCAGTGTCCAACCTTAAAAAGTCATGAGCTGTGTCATACTTTTTATATCATGATAATCCAATTATTTTTCCTTTCTCTGTTCTTCTGGATTAGTTGCTTTTGACTTTTGTTAATGATATTGCCAACAAATAAAAACATGCATTTACGATCATCTGAAGATTGCTAATTTGATTTCTTATGATAGATATTTGTGATTGGTACAATCCTGTGGGGAGTTTCTATGTGCAAGAGCTGAGGCACCAAAATAAACATCATTTTCAAGTCCAGATGACCTGGAAAGTTTAAGTAGGATTAAATATGCCTTGAGGACTGGTAAACTTTTGTCTGCTGATTCTGGACAAGAGATCAGAAATGCAAGGTTTCACTTCTGAAGGTGAGATAGCAATTCTTGTTTTCAAGGATGTAGTTAATAGTGCATTTAAAGAATGAAAGTGGTTTATAAATTGCACAACACTACCTGAAGGTATATCTGAATTATAAAGCTTGTTCATAATTGAAACTAGCTAACTCAGTTGCTAATTAGTTTGTAATTCTGAGGAACCTTATTCTGTTGAGAGGAATAAATTGTGCTAGTAGTGGACACTAGTGACTTTTACTATGGACAGTGCTACTACCTTTGACAGCTTCTTACGCTAAATATAAGGGCCTTTTCATGTCTTTGTTGTGGCACCAGTTTTCCAGCACTGGTACTCTATTTGTAAGGAGAGTCCAGCCTCCTGCTCCAGAACCCATAACATAAAAGGTTTTATCCATTTTTTATTTTTAGATGCTTGCCTTTGTTGTTTACTGGTACCTCTTAATACAGAAACAATGTGTGCTATAGAGAACATAAATATTTTCCTGTAAAGGTTTCAATATGTTTATTATGTTGCCTAAAACTAAAGTAGAAAATAAACTTTAGGATTCAAACATGCATGATTTGTTTTTACAGTTAGAATAGGAAAGAATTTAGCATCCAAAATATTTTGAAACCGTGCATCTCCAAAGGTTGTCTGAGCTTTGTGTCAACAGAAGATGCATTCTCCACAGAAGCTTTTGTGTTGCCAGTTCTTCATAAAAAAAAAAAAAAGCTACTTTTTTATTTCAGAAAACTCTTTACTAAGTAGTGTCCTGTGTTTCCTGGCTAGTTTTCTTGCTCAAGCACATCTGTTGGCTGCTTATAGTGTTCCAGACCATCTACATGTATATCCAGGTATTTGTTTTGAGAAATGTGACTTTCTTTTTTTCTTGGAAAAGACACAAATTTCATGTGTCTCGGAATTTTTTTGTTTTGTTTTTCAGTCTGTATTCCCTTTGGGATGTTCATAGTACATTTCAGATGCTAGGTTTTACTCCTTTTTGGTTGCAAGAACTATAATATGTGATGAAGGTGTATTTGCATACAATAAAACTATCTAGATCCTCTCTGCTTCAGATTCTAGATATGAAAATCTCCTGGTTAAGTTTCTGAAGACTTCTGGCCAAATTCTGTAAGCCAAAACTACAATGACTTTGGGAAAAAATGCAGACATTACAGTTCCTTTCATGGAGTCAATAATGCCAATCTCAGTGCTTACTAACATGGTATAGGACTTCAAAATGCTGTAAAGGCTCTAAAGGCATTATCCTTCTCAAAGGATAAAATGGAAAAATTAGTTTAGGTTAATGGTCAGTCTGTTTCAGGTGCAGAGCCCACAGAAGCCTTGTTTCCCTCATGGGCATTTGCCCAGTTCAGTCTTTACTACCTTCTGCATGTGTCATGTACTGTCATAGTTCCTTTCCATATGACTTGTAATAACTATTTTTTTCTTACCATCTCTTTCCCTGCTGCTGGAGCAGAAGAACTGTTTGTCTTTCTAAAATTAGATATCCATGGATACATACAATATTTTTCTCTGTTTAAACTTGGCAGTTTAAATTGCGTATGGAAAAGTGTGTTGCACTACAGGAAGTCTGCGCGCTGTATTCTTCATTTATAGGAGAACAAAATGTTACATGGAATATTTCACTCTTTGTTCTGTAGGAGGAAAACAATACTTATAAAAGAAGGTTTATACTAATGTCTATCGCCAAACTCTTCCTCTGTTTTCATTGTGCAGTATTCAGGGTACCACCCTATGAAGGGGGGCTAACTATATATGGGATACTGCTAATGCACATAATTTTAATACCACTTGAGAGTTTTTATGTCATTCCTGTCTTGTCTCAGCTGAAAGAGGATGTTCAAACCTCCTCAACTGTGTGGACCATTCTTTAATGTAGGTCTTCTTGCCTGAACATCTCCCTTCAATTCTCAAGATCCCAGACAAACTTGTCTTGTGTTTGGAATTTCTTAAGATGCCACACATAGCTGTAGTAGTGGTAGGAAATCATGTAGTACATTATGACTTTTCTTGGCTATAGAAGTAGTTAATTTTGTTTTCTAGGACCTCTTAAGATGCATAAAGACTGTTCCAAGGAAAAGCAAAGTGAGAAATCAGGAGGCTATTTGACATCTAGGGTGGCAGGCAGTCTTGATTCCACAGTGGGCTGGCTTCACTGCATTAACTTTTTGAAACTACCGTAATATTTTTCACATCTGTACACAAATATATCCTTCTCACTTTTGAGAGGTACTAGATGAACAGAAGTGAACCTTCAGGAGTTGATAGCAGTATGCTAATGTGAACTTATTTTCATGGAGTGGTATATTTGCACTCATCTGCTCTCTGAATAATAACACAGATAAATAGATAAGCCTGACTCTTGAAAATGGGTCACGAGTAGTTGTATTGGACCTCTGTACTGAAGGAGCCAAAAGATAAATAAGGGCTAAGGTGGTTTCTAGCTTTGTGTTTGATCAGCGGTATAAGTCCCAGATTTTTGTGGACTTTTTTTTGATTTAGAACACAAATTAGATGAATTAGAGTTACTTTTTACTAGCTCTCTACGAAAAAAAAAAAAAAAAGTAGATGAGCTTTGGCTTCAGTGGAAAAAAATGCAGCCTGAATAGGCAAAGGAGTTTAGGAGAAGGTTCTGGTCTTCTAAATTATGTATGTTACATGGGATTTATGCCACCCGCTGTTTTACTCCTTCAGAACACTTTTGAAACTTGTACAAATTGGCCAACAACTGGAAAGTTTTTTGCCCTTTCCTATCTGCAGTGAAGAAATATTTTCTCTATGTTCTTTGCTTATCTTTGCCAACCTTTTTTTTTCCTTCCCTGTTCTCTCTCTGCTTTATGCCAAAGTGATGGGATTTTTCCCCTCTGCAAACTAAATACTTACCCTAACTTAAAAAAAAAAAAAAAAGTTTGTGGGTTTTTTTTTTTTTTCCTCCTTATGTAAGGCTGAATACTTTCATACCTCATGGTAAGGAGAGGGTGCTGTTTGAGTCTTACTAGCAGGCAAAACATTGTTTAGCCCAATGACCTGAAGAAGGATCCTGCAATATGAACTTGGTCTTGTGGCTCTACTGATTAATTTATTTTAATTTCAGTTGTGAAAACATGGTAGAAGATTTTATGCTGCCCTTGTCACTGTCAGAAGACACATATCTGTCAGTGCATGCATCCTACTGCCAGTTAAAGTGACTGGTTTACTTGAGTCTTTAGATGTCATAACGAAGGATTTTGGAATTTTTCTGTCATGAGTAGCTGGTGTCAGGATGCTACATCTCCCAAGCCGGCACACACTTGCTCCAGCAAGAACTGAAGATACCTGTCACTTTTAAGAGTTTAATTCACTGCCAGTTGTTTATGGTGCAGCTGGATTACCGCTTTCAATAGCTGTGAACAGCTAATGCTGTGTCCTGCAGGAGCTGATTGTTCAGATGGGCTAACGTGGTTAGAAAGGGGGACAAATCCTTTCCAGAGTATGGCACTTAATGGACCTCAGTGACACTTTATTGGGAAATTAATGATGATTAGTTTCCTCTACCGGAACACCTGATGGAGTAGGAGGATCACAACAAGAAACAGGTTCTTGGACTGTCTTTTAGATTTTCTTTCTGTAACCTTTTAGGATTTCCTGTCAGTCATCTGTCTGTGAGGGTTTGTTGTTTGGTTGAGTTTTTTTTAAATTTATTTTTCAGCTATTAGCTTTTCTTCAAAATGCCACTTTTTTTCTTACTCTTTCTTGATGTAATGCTTATGCTTGGATATTTTGCAGTATTCTTTTTCCAATTGAATTGTAGGCTTTGTGATTCTAATAGTTTCATATTGGTTTTGGCATAAACTGTAGTATTAAGGGCCAGCTATATTTTACTCTGACAAGTTTATATATCAAAGTTTAGAAAAAAAAAATGAAAAAATGTAGCAGCTTGATTTTCGGATATGTAATCAATGGTTGCCAATGAAAACTGATGTTACGAAATCCCATAAGGATATGGCTGTATTCCATCAAATCTTCTTGGCTTGTGACTGAAGAGAAACACAAAGGTATATGAGTAGTCATTTAAGCACATTTCATGTTTCTTGCTTCTATAAACTTTATAAAAATAGCTGGGTACAATAACAATAAATTCATTATCCTTACAAGGATATCCCAAATTTGACATACCAGTATATGACTTTGAACTTTAGTCTTACATAGAAAATGGAGGTTATTTTGAAGATAGCCCTTCAGAAGGATTCTCCTATTTATGCTATGTGAATGCCTGTGTTATATTTAGGCACTGAAAATACTTTTGGACTGAGTGTCCTGTATTCTGCAGTGGGGGCCAGGGGGAGTGGCTGGAGAAGACATGAGCTGTGCTGTCTCTCAGCAGGATACCTAAAACTCCTTTCCAGCGCCTGTTCCCTTTCGAGAGTCAAGGCTGAACTCTGCTGCCTCCAGCCTCCCTCCCAGAAGAGCAAGTTATAAACCCTCCTTACGCTGAGGTGTGGGACAGTGGTTTGCACTGCAAACCTAGCCTTTATTTAGCTGAAAGAGAATACTTGAATTCTGTCACAATTGAGCTGAATATCTTTCCAAACCAAAGCCAGGCAATGTCACTTCTTCATGACATCTGCCATGTGGTAGGCTTGATTTCTTCCTTTTTTCTTCTTAAGTAGTTCCAGTGTGAACTTGGAACTGAAAGTCTTGAGTCAAATTTTGTATTGTCATTATAGTCTATCAGTATCGAGAGGGAAGAGCAGAGCTGGTGCTATCTCTCAGCTGAATCGCACTTCACAGGGATTGTCAACAAATTGTGGGAGTTTCTCATTCCTTACTCTGCATGGGCTTTGTAATGGCTTTATCTGTTGTTTCATCCCTGGCATCAGTTCTGTAAATAATTACCCTGTGACCCTTTGGTCCTTAGTAACTCTTTCAAAAGCACAGCTAATCATTTTATAAAAAAGGCAAACTGGTTAATTCTTGGCAAGTTTGTCTCTGAGCTTTGTCTCTGCAAATGGAAATGATGAACTTTAGCAGTAATAAACAGCTTGGATGGAATTGCAGCGCACTGGCCCCTTGGTGGGGAGTGCTTCTCTTTCCCTTCCACCGATACTGTTGCCTTGTATGCGGTAGATGTTGCTGTAAGACAGCATCACGTGTGGTTTTTTGTACTTCGTTTTTTGCATCATGTACAGCAACTTACTATTCCATGATAATAGGAATTTGTATTACCACAGACTTGCCTTTGTGGTAAATTGTTGAATAAAATGCACACCGGTATCACATCTTGGTCTGCAGTTTGATTTCTGTTCAACCTGTTGCCATTCAGCACTGGTTCTAGAAAGGCTGTGGTTGGAGTCGTGTCTCACTCCCATGCTGTGTAGGTACAGGTAAATTGATTTCACAGGAGTGGTGGCCATACTGAACAGCACTTCAGTAGGTATGAGTGTCTTCACAACTGCGAAGGACAGACTTTACTTTCTTTTGTTTAATGTGACCAGTACATCCATATGACATTGCCTACTTCTGCAGAAGAACTGGGGATTATGAAATTTAATTTCCTTTTTCTTCAAAGTGGACATAAACATAAGGTTTCTTGCTATCCATCTCATAGCTTGTGCGCTTGCTGTGCTAAATCATTTAGCTCCTTTAAGACATGAATGTGATCTGTTGTCAATGTCCACATTAAGCTGCAGAGTGAGAATGTGAATATCAGGCTTCAAGTTAAAGAAATTAGATGCTTCCAACTTGCTAACCAGAGACAGAATTACAGGCAGGGCTGTACCACATGGGCTTTCTCCACTCATTTTTTTATTTATTTCTTGTTTCTTCTCTTGCTTCTCCCTGCATTCCAGTTAATGCTGAGTGTTAATGTTAGAGACACCGCATCTGCTTAGACTTCTGCAAGTCCAATTATGTGATACCGAACCAGACAACCTGATACATTCAAGAGAGATTGTTTAACCATTTTTTATTTTACTCCACCTTCCGTTTTGGTGTTTAGATTTTATATTTATGAATAAGAAAATAAATTTACATAACCTGTATATAATATTTTTCTTTGCTTGCGTTCAATAGCACTTCAGTGGCCACTGGAATGGACAAAGGCATGTTTGTGCCACCTTGATATGCACATACAACAAATACACCTACCTGTTGTCATACAGAAGGTGTTTTGATTTTGTGAAAGTTGTGCTTAGATCTAGGTTACTTTCATAAATCGTGCAACTTAAATTTGGAGCAACTTTACTGTTTTTCATATGAGAACTAAAAGTCAGACCAACTTCTTTGGTTTAAAACTGAATTGCTTGTAAAGAACAGCAAAATAAGAAAATGTTAATATTAGATGTTAATGTTTGTCTCTCTCCATTTTAATATACAAAGTATTTTGTGAGCTAGGGAGGGTCACAAGCTTACAAGTCAGTTTTGGCCTTTGTTGCTCCAGTTGTATGCTAGAAAGTTAACATAAAAGTGGATTAATCTAAGCAAGGGATAAAGCTGTTTTATTTTAAAGAAGAATTTCTTTTCAGGTCATGACCAAGTAAAAGTTTCTGCAAAGCATTTTTTCCCTCTGAAGTGTTTCAAAGCAACTACCTTCTCTAATAGGGCCAGTTAATAAGAATTGGGCTTTAATCTCATTAAAAGCTGATAACCTCAAGTATGATTCCAAATAAAGCTATCATCATGTGTAAAGGGTGAGTATTTTGTCCGGACTTACAGGGCAAGGTAGTAAAGCATTTATTAAAGCACTGTTATGAAAGCTGAGCAAAGAATGGCATGCTGCAGTTTTTAGAGTTTATTACAGTGGGTTTGGGTATAAAGCTGAAACGTGAATTTTACATTCCCAAACTAATACAGTTTTACTAGCCTTCAGTGCAGAGCTGTTTGCTTGAGTAGAATTAATTACAAATAATGTTAGATGAAATAAGCAGCCAATCTAAACTTATCTATTATAGTACTGTTATAGCTAAAAAAGAAAAATTATACTTTTGTACGATGAAAAAATATGGGATTACAGTTTTTACAATTCCTTCCTCTGTCAATGCAATTAGCACTTCTTGGAATGCTGTGGAAGTAAATTCATAATTTTTCTCCCAAGCTCCTTTGAAAACTTTTGAAAAACACACTAGTGCTGAAGGATTCATATTGATGGCTGGAGTGGAATTTGAGGTGTAAGAGTTTCCCTGTTAAAAATTATTAGAAAAAACCATGACATCTGCTGTTAATATCTCAGTTCCTATGTGCTATCCAGCTCCATGATAACCAGGTAATTGTTTTCAAATCTTGTTTATCGATACAATCTGCAACAGAGATGAAGGAAGAATGCAGAGGGCTGCTCACAGAGAGGGTTCTTTTTGTAGCCTTGTAATTCTGAGACACTGGTCAAAGAAGTCGGTTGCTTCAAAGAAGGTTCCCCCTGCTCCCCCCCCCCCTTTAGCCATAAATCTTACTTCTAAGTATTTTGACTGTTTCAGGCTAGTGTTTAAGCCCACACAGTGGGCACTGGAAAATAATCCTTTAATACAGAAAGAAAAGTACCATTAGCTCATTTCCGGCAGCTATTCTGTATTTCAGATGAGGTGTTTTGCTGTCGAAACAAATGCAGTTATTCATAGACTGTGGCTGTGTTATTTACATCAGTAAAGATAACAGATTTACTTTCTTCACGCATGTGCCCACAATATAATCCTCCTTTGATAGAACTTGAAGGATATTTTTTTTCAGCATTTTGCAGCATTGATATTTTAATGCACTGAGTAGTGCAGAGGCTTTCTTCCATTCAAGTTCAGAAGTTCATGTTATGATCTTGTATGAAATACCTACTTATGTAACTAAATGTGCCCGGTTGTGGGTTAGGATGTACAGTGTGCATGCTTTTTTAATTTTATTTTTCCTCTCTCTCTCCCTCTCCTGCCTTTCTCCTCCACCCTGTCACACTTGGCTCTCGTTGCTTTTCAGCAGCTGCACTTCCTCCATTGCATTATCCCAATTCATTATCTAATACCTGAATGGGATTAACTGAGCCTCACTTGAGAAGCAGATCATTGTACCGAACTTCAAGAAACTGGACAAGTTTTTATTCGTACTGTAAGCCTGCAGATATGGGTCTTGCTTCACTTGGTGCCAGTCTGGTTACTGGCGTCAGTGAGGGCAGCCCTGGATCTCATTCCTATAAGGAAAAGGGCAGATTTGCAGTTTGGAGCGGCCACCACACTGTTTACATTTTATCTGCTGCAAGTTGAGTGCTTCATGCTGATCTTTCCCCTCTTCCCAAGTTGTACATGTGATTCTTTGGGTTTTACATGCCAGATTTTTTAAAGAAAACATTTTCTTTCCTGGTCGGCCAAGGAATCCCAATACGTTGGAACCTCCTTATGTTAAATAGATACCTTTTGACTTTTGCAATCTTTAGAGTTAGAGGTAGTGTGATGCGTTTTGGAAATCTGTAGTTATAACACAAGTTTTCCTAGTTTCTGCTCATTTGAAAGACTTTATAATCTGCCAAATATATGTATTAAAGGAAGCAAAGCAGAATGGGAGATATACAAGCATGACTACTGTTTGAGTAGAACTTGTAGAAACGCTGTTGTAGAAGCCATATGAAAATCAGAAGAAAGGCAGGAGCAGAAATGTCACAGCTTTATTAAGTGCATAGGACCATATTTTGCCAGGGTAACATACCTTCTTGGCAGGGTCTCAGCTGGGAGCAGCATTGTGTGAACGGAGGTAGGCAGCTTCTAGTCTTCATCTAACACTGGAGTGGTAGTACCCTTGTAACGAGCTGCAAGCAGATCGTGCAGTCTCACAAGCGTTGTGGCTATTTGCTTCTTAATCTCCAAGCGCTCTTGTCACCATCCCATTGCAAAATCCCAATACAGAAGTGAAACTGTAGCCAGCTCTTGAGAATAGGTATATTTTTTATTACAGCCAGATAGGTGGTTTGAACTTTTTTGCCTTTGTTTGTGACAAGCTTTTGTTGCATCCTTTGAAATTATAGAACAACTGGCGCTACTTTGTGCTAGGGGATGTTTAACTCGTGTGAATGCACCAGGGTGTATAATTTTACTCTGTATCTGATACTCGCCTCTCAGAGCTATTGCTTCTGCTTTTCATGTTAGCCTGTGTTTAGAACTTTTATTTTAGTTTTAGTTATGTCTTTGTTACATGAGAGAATAATGAAAACGTGCTGTAAGAAGTTTTTCTGTGGTTTTTACTAAGCGTATCCGTCACTGTTTTTACAATGGTTTTGTATGCCTATCAATCACGTTTAGCGGGAAACGTAATTTTTTAAAATCACAAGAGCTCTGGCAAGTCTGGAGGAGTTAAAAATCTTTCACAAAGGTGACTAACTGAAAGGAAAAGTAAGTGGTGCTGATACTATGTTGCTACTGATTATAGCCAGTGGGGTAAAATCAGGACAAAAAAAGAAAAATCCTGTCAAACCTTCTGAGAGATTTTAAGTCACTTGAATATAATTGATTTAAACCTTTTGAAAGGTTTAGTGAATATTTAAGATGCAGGACCTTGTGTGTTTTCTGGATGGTGGCACCTGGAGAGCAGATGTAGTACCAGGTCTGAAAGAAGGATGTGCCAAAACACCAAAATGCTGCTTTCACTCTCTTCTTCTGAATGGTTTGTCCATGTACAAAACGTAACCCATCTAGATTTTGCAATATTAACTACTGTTATGGGCATTCAATTACAGAAGAAATTGCTTTCTTTTGAAAAACAAAAATAAAAATAGTGTGATTTGAATCAACTGGTTATTTCAGGGAAAGTAGCTTTTATTCTAATGTAGCTCTGCCATACAGGAAGAATGGGAATGTGTTGTGGGGAGTTCCCTTGCCTGCTGAGACCAGGGGCCTGCCTTGAGCTCTGATTTCACAAACTGCTCAGCTGACCTGAGCGGCTGCTGTCAGTTAAGGCATAATCACTCTTATTCTTCCTTCTCTGAGCTGTGTGGTTCTCCTCTCTTCCTTGTGCCAGGTGAGCTACTTGTGCTGGGCTCCACCATAAGCTATTTAAACTCGCTAGGCAAGCTGAAAAGGATCCCATTCTTTTACTAAGTTAGGAAGGTGAAGTGGCTCAACCAGGAGGAGGTCCCAGCAGATTTCCAGAGCTGGCCTAGGACAAGCTGTGGCAATGCAGTCTGGAATTAAGGGGGGGTGGGGAAGAGCAGGACCTCCCTCCCATTGCCAGCAGTGGTGAGCTCTTAGATGAGACTGCCTCAGGTACAAAAGTGCATCCTTGGACAGGTGCCATCCAGGCACTGATCACTCTTGGCTGTGTCTAATTTGAGGTCTTGCAAGAGCATAGCCAAAGGGTGAGAAGGTTGTGAATGGTTAACTGCTGCAACCTAAGCCCTGCCATGGCAGAGAGGTGGAGCTGCTGCAGACACCTGGCATGGACAGACAGGCAGCATTGCCTACTCAGGAAGGAAAACTACTGGGGCGTTTTGTTTGGGTGGTTGTTTTTTGTTTGGTTGGTTGGGGTTTTTTGTTTGTTTGTTTTTTGTTTGTTTTTTTTTTTTTTTCTTTAACTTTAGAACACAAAGTTCCACAAGGTGTACAGGTGAGCGGTAAAAAAATCCAGCTTTGTTACTCACATTCTTGTGGATTAAAACTCATCCCAATGGCAACCCTGGCATCATTTAGGTATGTTACTTTATGCAGATGTTACACCTATGCAGATGTTACTCCTATGTTAAATGCTTACAGTAAGTCAAAAAGAGTCCTTCATCAGTAGTTGCATTAGAAAGACCTGTTGGATTGTTGAGGGTATTCTGGATTGATGAGTAAGGAAGTGATGGACAAGGTGCTAATTTGCAGTTTGGGAAATTCACATCTTTCACATCTGTGATAGAGACTGTCCAACACTGACTTAGTGAGATCCACAAAAATACTTGGTACTTGTGCACCTTGATGCAGAAGAGTAATTAGGTGTCTGCCTGATAGATTTGTATCCACAAAACTCCATAGTTCTGTAGATGCACAAGAAAGGTGTTTTTAAGCAAAAAGACTGGTGTTTTAGCAGGGGAGGAGGGAACAGCAAAGGGTGTACTTACTAACATTTATGCGCTTCAGAGTCAGTGAGTACATACCCTCACAGGTATTGCAATAAAAGAGAAGAAAGAAAGGGTAGAGGTTTAACTGGTCTAAATTTGAGTGACTCTTTTGACTTACTTTAAACCTCTCTAGATGTTTTATTTAGACTATTGAAAGCAAAATCTGACCCAAGTGGGATACAGTGAAAGCATACAACTTAGATTAAAACAAAAATCTGTTACAGCAAAGATGCATCTGATGGAGGATGGAAATTTTTCTGGAAAGGCAAAGCTGTGATGGAATTGGGAAAACAGAAATGCTAACTGAGATGATTTTTGACCTTTAGCCACTGTATATTGGTGTCTGGTGACACACAGTAGTAGTAACAGTAGCAGTTGTCTTCTGCTCTGAATGTCTTGGAGTCCTTGGCATCTGTTCATGCACAAAGGTATGGGATCGCTAGATGCTTACAGACTTTAAAAGTTCTGCATAGGACATTGTAATAGTTATAGAAAAAAATTATAATTTGACTCTTTTTGCACCTCTCAGAGGTGAGAATGTTATCAGTTTTCTTACTATTCGTATTAGGGTAATACTTAAATCCCCCCAAGAATTTTTAAAGATTTAAATGCCTGAGGATGAGGTCCGTGTCTTGCCAAGGACTGCGTAAACAAGTAGTTGAAAACAGTGGCCTTTGCAGCAGAGGGCTTGTGTTATGTAAGGGTTAAAAACTCCCTTCATCTGTCCAAAGACAAATTTGACTCTTGAGAGTTCACCAAGCTTTATGGGAATTCCACCCATAACTGGGTGGGATACAGACACCTTGTTAGGCACAGAAATATTCCTTGCCATGCTCTACCTGCGTGAAACTCTCACGTGAGAGCGACCAAGGGAGAGAAAGCTATTTCACAGGGAGACATTTCCTCCTCTAGACAGAACTCAACTAGATGGAGATGGATTGTGCCAGGCGTCCTGTTATTTTTGTTCTTCCCTAAAACTAGGCTCGCACACCACTTGCAGCTTACATCAAATGCTGCGGTCTCGCGCCCAGCCCAGGGTTACATACTTCTGTTAGGTGTGCTGCTGCTCCTGCAGCGCTCGGAATGCTGGAGGGGTGCCACGCGCTGTTGGTAAATACAGGCTGCAGTTTGACAGTAATTGCTTTCTTCCTGGAGTTTCAAAAATTACGTACAAAAGCAAATGAAGTGAGAGAAAGCATTCTGCTTTAAGTGCATTTCATATCAGATGCTTTTTCTTTTTTCTTTTTTTTTTTTTTACACTCGTTTGAATGTGGTACAGTTAAATGTATGAAGTCTGTAATAGAGGAACAAGTCACGTACATGAATATGTCCTGAGAGTTATCTTGGCCTTAATTATTTATAAACCTTTCTTCTCTCCTGGCCTTTAAATAAATTTAAGGAAGCAGTAGAATACTCTGAGACTGGAGCACTGAGTGTCCTTCACCACACAAAGCAGCTTCTGCTGTATGGCCTCTTCCTCGTGAAACACATAGCAGCTTCCTTTGCTCCCTTCACTCTGTCTTTTAAAACTGCTGACAAAAAAATCTGGCCAGCCCCAGCTGACTTTGGGAGACTGAAGGAAGAATTTTTCATATTTCTGGCTTCTTTTGGTTTTAGGTTTGGAAAAGATGTAAAATATTCATTTCTTCGCTTTTTGTGTACTAGTGGTTTCATCTAGTTTCACTGTAATGTCTCATAAAGAAAAAAAATAGTGTTTTGGAAAGGCACAGATTTTTATCTGCATCAGGTAATTTAAACCCCTCAGGAGATTTTTATATAGAAACTAAACAAGTTTTCTTAAAAATCAGAAGCAATTCTGAGTTACGTACCGCAGTGTGAATCTGACCTAGTTCTTCATGCAGAACTGGCCAGTGAAGAAGGCTTGTCTTGTTGCTAATAGGTAGTGTTACTGCTCTGGGTCACAATAAGGCTTTTTCTCCCTAAACCACTACAGTTGTGCCATCTCCAGCTTGAAGGTGTTTCAGTTTGGTGCCCGGTGTTGTACTTGGAAGATATTCTTGGTTATACAAGATATGTGGTTTTTGCTACCTCTGTGTATATAAATGACAGTATTCTGTTGCTGAATGATGGGGAAGTGGCACTTTTTGAAACCTCTAATGTACAGGGAAGGATTTCTTGCAAGGACGCTCCATGATTTCTCCTCTCTCCCCTTGCAAGATGCAGCAGTGTTGTGGGGGAATCAAGTACCGTTGCAAGAGAGAATAGATCTGTATCTGCTGCCTGTGCACAGGCAATAGGTTGGTAAGGCTTCCACGTGTAGTATCGAGTGAGATAGAAGTAAGCATGTCTTGAGCCGAGACATAGATGGTTTATGTCAGGCTTCATCTTTAAGCTGGTTTCTTGTGAAAGCTGTTAAGAGAGCTTATGTTGTGCTCGGAATAAGATCATAGGTTAAAGGTTTAGTTTTATTCTGTGTCAAACCTGTTTTCATTCTTTATCCTCTTTTGCCATCTTCAGTCTTCCCTGTGTTCCCTACAGCCATTGACTTTATCCATATGGCTTCTTGAAATAATGTAAGAAATAGGATTCCAATGTCTATGATAGCAAAGGCATTGGCTCATTGTTCGGTTTTTTCTTGGTTTACTAAAACAGGAGACTATAAAACTTTAGCAAGAATCCACTATGATGTGGTATCTCTTCATCTTCATACTGATGAAACTGCATTTGGGATAGATGCTTTTTCAAAAAGCTGTTTTGATTTTACGTTTTGCACACAGTGTTTGTTATTGAACTGTTTCAGATGAAATATTTTGCAGAATAAGTTTAGCTTTCAAATGAGCATGCTCTCAAAGGAGTTAAAGGTTTAAAATGCAGTCATGCTACTCTGCTGGCCTGGTCCTGCACCTGGAAATAATGTTGAGTGTGCCTGTATGCCTTAATGGCCCTGACCAGCCTCACCTGTGGTTCCCCCCACCCTCTGCCCACAGGTGTGGGAGCTCTGTTTCAGATCAGCCAGGGGCTGTTAGTCCCTGTCTGAGCTGTGTGGTTGGTGGTCTCCAGCCCTGTCTCCTGCTGGGTGGCCCCTGGACCCGGTTCAATCCTGGCCATGCCTGGGGCAATGGACCTGTTTCCGGTACCCAGCTCTGCTCGTCCGGCTCATCTCCTGAAGAACTGTGCTGCAGTGGGTGAGGACAGTGCTCTGCTGGGGTCACCCTCAGCTCCCAGCTCATCCGCCCTCACGGGGCATCCCTGCTCCTGCTGCTCCCTGGCAATGCTTGTGCTTTTCTACCGCACTGTCATCAGCGCACATCTGCCTAAGCGTTCCAAAAGTCTTAGTCTCTCAGACTTTCTGAGATACTTCAGAGTTTTAGTGCCAGGCTTTTGGTTTTTAGACGGACCTTATTTCAACTTCTGATTTTGAGGTTTTACTTTTGAATTGGTATTCATATGAGGTATTGGTGATGGCTCACTCATAGATGAGTAGTTAGATGGGCAGCTAAATTGTGCATCTGCAAAGCCTTTTTTTTTATTTTGTAGTTGTCATTTCTGGGACGTGGTTGTGATGTACTTTAGAAGGTAAGATGTACTTCAGAAGGTAGAATCTCTCACTGAGCAAGAGCAAAGAACAGTTGGGGACATTATTTTTTTGTTTTATATGCCTACAAAGTATGTACTTTAAACAAAGGTAATTTCTATTTAGCAGAATGTTTAAATTCTCAAGCTTATGCTCCTACTAAAAACCCTGTTTAGTTTGGCACGCTTGTTAGAGTAAGCTTAACTCACAGAGAGCAACTGATACATAAATTTGAAGTATGATGGTGGGAAGGAGAAGAAAGAATCCAAAATAATCAAAACATGAAACAAAAAGAAAAAAGGAAAAATACCCAAGGTTTGTAAAGAGCTCAGTCTAATTTCTTTCCAGAAAAATAAATCCTTAAATAGAAGATCAGTTTAAAAGGTGTCACGTCTGTTTCTATCACACCTGAAATATTCTTAAAAGAAATCTTTTTTTAAAAGCAGGATGAGTTCATGGTTAGCTGATGAGCTTTTTATAGGCTTGCTTTAATGTCAGGTTTTTTTGTTTTGTTTGAATTGTAGTGAAAGTGTTAGTTTGAGGAGGGGAGTGTTGTGAATGCCTGCATAGTTTGGTTAACTTGGTTAGGGACATTGTTGGTCCTTTGCAACCCTTTAACCAGGAAAGGAGATCCTGTAATGAAATAATCCTTCATTTGGAAGACCAAAATCTTTTATCTCCAGTCTTTTGCTTTTTTTAGTTGTCTATGAAATAACTGTAAATAAAAATGGATGCTCCTGATGCTTTTAAGATTATACAAACATAAAGAAGCTAAATACCCTGTTTGCTTTAGGAACCTGTAAGCAACCAGGGCCTTTGAGATCTTATTTAGAAAGCTTACCAGAAGCTTTCCGAGTGTCAATTTAACAGAAAACCCACGTGGAAAGTTGGTCAAACATCCAGAAGATGTGTAAACAAAAAAGTTAGACATGTGCATTGAATTGAGAAGTAATAGCTGTTACAGTCTGGACCAATTGGACCTGGTTTAAACTGTCCCAGGGTCACCATCCCAATTCATTCTTTAATTGGAAACTAATCCAAGTGTGACATTTTGTGTGAAAGAGCTTGTCTTCGTGTATATTTAAGTGAAAAGAAAAAGTAACAACCTCTGTTACGCAAAGTGCGTTTGTTAACCCGTTTGTATGTCTTCATCTTTAGAAAATGTCCTGGGTGATTGCCCTTGGCAGAATTGAGGAAAAACTCCTTTTATTTTACTGCTTCTTGAAAAATGGAGGAAATATTTGCCTTGTTTACCTGAGCATATGATACAACAGAGCAATTCATTTGCAATCTATGTCGTCATTTCTGTTACACAGGAATTGGTGGGCTTATTCCAGAGTAGCATGTTTGCACACAAGTCTTCTGGGATGGCTTATCCAGCCATAGCTGTAGGCTTCAATGGGCCTGGTGAGCAAGGCCAATCACTTTTTTTTTCTTTACTAACATTGATTTCATCTTTGGGCTACTATTAACTATACAATTACAGTATAGTAATATAGGCTTATGTTCTGCGTGTAAATATGTGCAACTAACAGTAATGCAAGATAAGATTTATTTTTTTTTCAATTGAAGTGGCTAGCTAAAACTCTCCATGTGTCTGACATAGAATAATCTGCAAAACCAGAAACTGAATAAAAATGCTGTTCTTGATAAGACTTAGTTCTCCACACCCTTCCTTCTTTGTAATTTCCTTCCATTTTTCCCACTTTTCAACTTTGTGCTGTAGTTTTGGATAGGTTGGTAGGCAAGGTAATAGCCAAATAATTGGCTAGGGCTTAAAGCACTAGCCTGGCCTGTGTGTTTTAGTACATAGATCTGCTGCCTTTCTCCTGAGTGATGTTGGACAAGCTGGCTAATGTTTGTTTCGGTTCCTCTTCTGTGAGCCATGGGTAACACATCCCTGCATCATCAGATTCTTGTGAGGATGTATTCATGTGTCTTTGGTGGCTTCTGATGTAACAGCGATGCAAGGAATAACAGCGCTGTCGTGCAATCACGTGAAAATAATACATTATGACTGTACCCACGAAAGTTAGAAATGGGAGATTAAACTACAGCAGCTAATTTGATAGGTTTGTTTGCACTTCAGTCGAACAGCATGTGCTCCTTCTCAAAGTCTCTAGGCTTTTCTCTGGTAAAGCTAGTAGGGTATCAGGGTAGTTGCACACCTAACCAGCGAGAGATTGCTTGGGGTTTTCTGTTTGTGTGGGATTTTTCTTGTTTTGTATTGCTTTAACCCCCTCATAAATGCCAAGGTAGACTGCCTGTGGAAAATACACTTTATCAAATACGTGATAGTTACATTTCTAGCGTAATGATAATCACTGTAGTCAATCGGTCTGCTTCTAATAATCTCCATAGCAACTACATTCAGTAAAAAGTGAAAATAACTGATTCATGCAGTTCTATGCCAAATGATACATGTGAGCAATGTACTATCTGTTTGAAATGTCACATCCAGCTAAATGATGCATACTCTGCTGGCAATCCTTTTCGTTGCTTCTCTTAAGAAGCAAGGAAATGGGAGCTAGTTTTGGTTTGCAGTACTATTTGTTAAGAGAAACGGACTTTTCAATGCCAGTGTTAGTGTCTATCTCCATCTCTTTCTCCACAATATTCAAGCAAAACCAGGAAGGCTTGGTAGCGCTTTTTATTTCATTCCTCTCTGCCTGTGGAAAGTGACATTTTAAAGCTGGTTATGCCAGTGCAAATGTTTTGTTTTGGTTTAGCTTGAACCTGCTCCTAACTATACTTTTTTTTTTTTTTTTTTTTAAAGTGGGTCTCACAGGTGAAGATCATAGCTTCTTAAATGTCATTGTTTCTGTATCTCTACAGAAGTATGTATGTCTATTTTGTATTTTGGCTTAACAGTTGCATGTGTTCCTGATAAATTTTAGGAGTAGTAATTAGAAACATCATCTAGAATATGTGTTCTCTTCCTCCCACTCGGTCTTATCCTGTTCTCTGACAGCTGCTCCTGCAGTTACTCATCCCACCTGAAAGGGTGAAATGCAGAATTGCTTTGGAGCTGACAGTGAGCAAAATGCCAGGGATTGCCTCAGAGGAGCTTTCTCTGAAATGGCTCGGATGCTTCTTGCCTTTCACATGCATACTTTAGGTTTGATTTTTCAGAGGTGCTGAGCGCCTGCATTTCCTGCTGACTGCAGCCAGCCTTTCTTCTTTCAAAATCGCACCTCTTTTAAATGCCTCTATTCCTTAGCTCTTTAAGCTAGCTTTCAAAGCTGGCCTGAGGGCACAAAAACTCAACTTGAAGATTATGTTATAGACCCCTGTGGTGGGGGTAATGGTGGGAGAGTTAGCACCTCTGGATGTGTGCCCTGTAGAGTTGCTGTTTGTACTGAGCTTCTCAAAGAACGGCTTTGCAATTAAAGCCATGCTTTAAATTCAGCGCCAACGTAGAATTTTGAAAGATTTGTTGTATAAGGTGTTCTTTTGGGAGATGTAGTAAGTGCCTGGCCATCCTGTGTGTGGAAGTGTTTATTTTATGGTTTTTAAATGTGATTCTTTTAAGCTTTTTTCTTTTCCACTGATCTTTAGCAACATCTTCTTTCACACTTAACTCTACTTATTTGTATGTATTTTGCAGGAATCCCTTGAAGCTTACCCTGGGAATGGACAGCTACCTCCATTTCTGGAGGAGAGTAGTGCCAATTGAAGAAGCCTTCAAGGCAAGTCGACAAGCGTGCTGATAACTCTCAGGAGAGTACAGGAAAGGGGCGACCTTCCAGGCCAACAGCCATGCCTTTCGGGCTGAAACTGCGACGGACCAGACGCTACAACGTCTTGAGCAAGAACTGCTTTGTGACGAGGATCCGTCTGCTGGACAGCAATGTGATCGAGTGCACCCTCTCTGTGGAGAGCACGGGGCAGGAGTGCTTGGAAGCTGTCGCTCAGAGGCTGGAATTACGTGAGGTAAGAGTAACCCGGGAAAGACCATCTGTCACTGTATAATTTGACACATTTTTAGCTCAGGCAGTCTGTTCGTTTGAATCGTGTTATTCTCAGAGCTGGCCAGATATGGTCAGCAGCTGGAGCTTGGACAAACGTATTCTGGTTGCATGAAAACTGAAGGCAGAACGGTACTCAGGGTTTTGTGCTGTTGCTCATTCATCATGGCTTTGAGAGCTCTTTGTAATATGAAGATGAGGTTTCTTCTTTCCTTAGAAAGCGATGGGTGTTACTTTCTGAGCTGGGATGCCAAGGGCCAAGTTACAGTAACTTTTATCTGAATAGCCCTGGTTTCACCAACGCTGCTACTTGAATTATGCCAGTGGGAAGGAGACCACTGGCTTTTTAATATCCACCTTCATATAAATATATTCTTGTTACTAACATACCAAAAGAGGCAACACTTGTGTTACTAGCAGGAGCAACTAGTGACAGTTTGAGGGTGGTGATTTTTTTTCCTTTTCTTTACTTGAAATGTTTTGCATCTGAAACTCTGAAAGGTGTCTTTTACATTCCCAATGCTTCTGAAAAGGCTGAAGGAACCCAGTCTTACTTTATTAAAGACTGAAATCCTTTATTTTCTACTTCTTGCTCTAGAGTTCAGTGTTTGTCTTGAGGCCCTTTTAGAAATGTCTCTCCAATACGCATGGCACAAATGAACTGGCTTTTCTTACTTACCTTCTGTGGACTCCTTACACGTATCCTGCATGCTTCTAGGCTTTTGCAAGTCACAAGTTGAAAACCATTGCCTGAAAGTGCTGCATTATCATCTGACTGTCCTGTCTGACACTTTCTGTAAGAACAGCTGGAAAATCTAATAATCTTGTAGTGTCTTACCATTTGTTGGCCCATGGCCCTTTGTAATGGTGACAACTGGAAGGTAGCATACAAATAACTAGTGCAGATGAAAACGAAACAAAACCTCCTTTTTGTACATCAATAATGATGAAGAATCAGAGAAGAATCTCACTCTGTGTGTGTGCAGAATAGGCAGGAGAATGTGCAGGCAGGAATAGGGCAGAGAGTCAGAATACTGCATAGTGATTTTTCATGCTTGGGTTTCTTTTTCATGTGGATTTTAGTAGCATCATCAGAGGTGAAGATTTCCCAGTAATTGCTTTTTTCTTTTTTCTTTTTTTCTTTTCCTTTTCTGTTGGTGATGCTTTAAGGTGTCCTTACCAGAGAGGTTAGGTCCTTCCCTTTAGCTTCCAGTGCAGAAGGGAGTGAAATGAATGAAGTGATTCTTGTCATATTCTTTCGGGGCTTATCTAGTTGGTGCAGCAAAAGTCTGTGGCCTAATGATTCTCTCTGGGGGTCCACCTGCATTTGCAAACAATAGCTCTGTCAGTGGGTTAGCATTCTTTTCCACAAAGCATTTTGTGATTTCAGAACGTGTTTTGTTCCACTTTGGAACAAAGACTGAAGTTTCAAAATTTTCCAGAAACAGAGATTGGACAGTGGAGTAGCAAAGGAGGTTGTTTTGGTCAGTGTTCAATTTCATGGGGGTTTTCTATTGCTTGGGTTTTTTTCAATTTCAGAATTATTTGTCATGCAAAAAGAAGTATGTCAGCACAAAAAGTTTGTGTTTCAAGATAAATATTTTAACAACACAGAAGAGAATGCTTTGATGTTGTTGGAACGCTTTTCCCTTCTTTCATCACCCTCCCCACTTTTTTCCTAAACAAAGTTTTGGCAACGCTGAACCAATTTTGTAAAGTTCAGATTTCAACAGTACAGCATTTTTTGACAGAAGTTGGGTTTTTTTAGTCTCTCTTTCTGATTGATTCTGGTAGCATCCATTGCTGCTTTAAGTATTTAGGACAGAAGAGAATTACTTACTTCTTTCAACTCTGAGGGTCTCCCTGTATCCTTTTCTGCTTCTTTTATAAGGAATAATTTGAGCTAGCAAGCTTGGAGGTGCCTAGTGCTGGGTACTGTCCTTTCCCTCAGACCCAAAATTCAATTTGTCTTCTGCCCCTCTAGTCCTTCTGCCATGGTTTGTAGCGAAACAAGGCTGATGCAGTCATTTGGTGACTGTCCCCTTCCTTCTCTGGGCTTACCACCATTTTTGAACTCACTGGCCAATCAAATTCTAAAGAAGGGGTGAAAATACTTTGACAAAGCTCAAATTTCTACAAGACTTGTGCAACTGGATAGCTGAATAGAGGAGAGAAGCCCCTTAAGCGTACTGAGAAGAAAATCCTTGCAAGTGTCCATACTGGAGACTTTCTAAATTGCCCAAATGCAGCAAAAACTTCAGCTGGAGTATGCCTTTTCTTAGAAATCCCGATTAGCAAACTATGATCTACAAGTAAGGAAGAAACTAAGCTTAATTAAATTCCATGCTCACAAAACAGTACTAAAATCCTCTTTGTCTCCTCCATGCAGTCTCAGGTAAGAATATGTGTTCTCTTGAAAGTAAATTTGTTTGATACTTTAGTTTGGTCTTATGTTTAAATAAATCCTAGGTGTACCCCAACTTTTACCTTTGTGTTAGGAACTCATCCATGTTTCGATTAAGCCAACGTCTTAGAAATAAACAAAAAACTGTCCAAATCCTCCCTGCTAAAATGTAAAACTGTTTAAGATGACTGTATGTATTGTTGTGAAGGGCTGTCGATCATTATACCACACATGACTGAAAAACAGTATCTAATGGATTATGCATATTTCTATTTGATCTCTGGGGAATGCAACACTCTCCCTGTCTGAGTCAGGGTTCAGGAATAGGTCAGTAGAAAGTGTACCCATGTAACTACTGTAAAATCTGGTTTTATCCTTTTCAGCAAAGCTCTTGACAAAGCATCAGGTCTTCTAGTTGAACAGTTACTGGTTCCAATAAAATGAGCTCTTATGCCATCATTATGTAAAAAGTAAGGACGAGAAGAGAGGAGGAAGGGAAAGATGAAAGACAAGGTCAGAAACATAATTCTTGTATTTATGCGCACAGATTATAAAAAGGATTTTTTTCCCAATATAATGACATTTTTTCCTTCAAGTGAGACTAAGTGAACCTGCCTGAAATAACAGTAATCTGTAAAAATCTGTTGTGAGACTTCATGTCTCCTCCTTTTTGTTCTCCTTAATTCACTTTATAAAATGATAATAAGTTTAAAGATGGAATGTTCTGACATATTGTAAGGTGGGGGGAGGGCAAGAAGGTCCTTTCTAACCAAAATTATTCTTCCGAGCAGAATTTCACAATGGTACCTCCAGCACTACCATGCTGCAAAACCCAAACCAAAGCAGGAGAATGGCGGCTGAGCGCTGCAGGCGGATGCCAACCACTGTGGCCATTTATTGCCACTGTGACCTTTTTTTTTTTTTGTGCCCTAGAAGGTGTCCCCTCCTTGTAGGGCACGACTGAAAACCTGTGTTCGACAGCCAGGTTGCATCAAAGTTTGTCTTGGTTTGACTCGTCTTGCCAGCAAATCTGGAATGGGGTTCAGGCGATGCTTGGACAAGAGACCTTCTAGGAACAATTGGCTGCTGTAAACGGTGCCTTCAAACGCCCCAGGATAGCAGGGATTAATGCTTTTTGCCCGGAGGAGCTGGAACTCTGCCTCTTTCTCAAGGATAAATATTTAGTTGTCCGCTTAACCAGATGCTTTAATAATCACCAAGCCTGTCTCATTGGGTCCTTTTGAATGAGATTGGCTGGTTTAGTAAGTGTCTGTCATCTCCTGTATTCTTTTTGCCTGATGTAAAGGCAGGGGTAGTTCTGGACTTGGGAATATAGCTAAATCCAAATCCAAAATGAATATGTTACCTCCTGAACTGGCAGCTATGACGTAGTCTTGTTCAAGACTTCTCAGCACAGGTTTTGTGTATACAGTTTTCTTTTCTGGCTCGCCATATTTGGAGGATTGCCTTTTCATGTAGTGTCGTTGGGACATGCAGGTGCTCTGGTTCTTGTCTGCTGCTTTATCAGGGCACCACAATTCCTGGAGGAGTGTAAGCCTTTTTCCTTGTACCATGTATGAAGTCATTTGTGGTAGGTAAGACAAATTTTAAAACCTTGAAGGAAAATTACTGTAAACTCTTTTCTAAGAGAGTTCTTCGTGTATTTGAAAATTAGGGCAGACCAAAAGCACTAGCAACTGAAGCTCTTTGTCTTCAGAATGGATGTGTGTGCATACATTTAGCATTATGAAAAGCTTTCCTTCAATGTGTGTCACCAGTCTGTCAACTATGGCTGGAAGAAGGATTTTTTTTTTTTTTTTAAGTGAAAGCATCGTTCACTGTGTTTGCCCCTTGGACTACTGATGTACCTGCTAGAGCAGCCCATGTTACTTCAGAGCCTGCCAGGTGTATGGGTAGATATTTATTCCATGAAAACTGAAGTCAGTGGTTCACTTTGTACAGATGGACAAACAGACCAGCTTTTGGAATCAACCTAGTTTTCAATCAGCTGCTTATAGAGAAAAAGATCCCAATTTTATATCCCCTCATCTAATTTGTGTGGTGTCTGTGGGGTACTGTAAGAAAGTTTTGTGGGCTGGAGTGTATGGCAATGCATGACTCAGGTTCTGTAAGGCCTTCTGGACAGTCATATGCCTGGTCACAACATACTGAACTTGATGGTCCAGCCATTTCCAGTTCCTCCCGTTGCTGTTGGGTGAATGACTGCTGTTCCTAGGAAAGAGGGAGTCTCTTCAGGCATTTGCAGTAGTGGCTATAGAAGTCAGTCCTTCCTCACTGTGGGTTGTTAAAAAAGTGCAAATGTTTTCAAGAAGTTAAGTTCCTGGCAACAGGGAGCTGATACTCAGATAACTGAGTTGGTTGTCTCTCCAAAGTCTGTGCGTTTGCGACTTGAGCTCTGCTCTGCAGCCCCTGTGCTTCATCTGCAATTGCTCGATCCTCTCCAGGCTGCTTTCCAGGAAAACAATCGTCTTTTAGTTGTGTGAAATTTATGCTGCGTGGTCAGTCCACTGTATCTGCTGTAGTATAGAAGCTTAAACACAGCATTCCCTTCACTTACTCCTTGGACGTGATTCAGGATTCTGGTTTCGGTACTTGAAGAGCCTTTCTACTGTAGCAAATATAAATTTTTGTTGTCCCCTTGTCCCCACTCAAAGGGGAAGCACTGAGCTCATTTGAGCTGTGTAATTGCAATACAGTTAATCCCTTGAATAAATCTTTTAGACTTCAGACTCCAAATGATCTTAGTTGCTAGATGTTCTAGAAGTACTTGATACTGCAAATTTGGGTCCTAGGTGATGTGAATGTTTACTTTTTACAGTAACATGGAAGATCTGTTTTTACAGCTCTGCACTGTTTCTTGCTGAGGATGAGCTACCCTGCAGTGATTTTTCAAGAGTTTGTGCATTAAAGGATTTCCCTTATGAGGTGGTAAAATCACTGTGCTTTTTTCTTCCGTCACACAAATTCCCTTCCTTTACTGTCTCCATTGTCCCTCCCACCTTCATTTTAATCTAATTACTACCATGGTGAACTCGTCAGAAAGAGCTTTGTACCCAGTGATGACTACAGAGGGAGAGTAGAAGTTTATCAGTGAATTGGTTAGTTTTGTTTTAAGTTTATCCTATGGGAGATGCCAACTGCTTGATTTTATTGATGCACTGGATTGAGTTATTGAAGAAACCTTTAAATTCTAGAAGGAAAAAATACATTGATTCTCTCAAAAAAAACCAACAAACAAAACAAACAAACAAAAAACAACTAGCTTGCTTCACTGTACCAAACTAAGCTTACAGAGAAAGGACTGAGCAGTGTTCAAGCTATACTGCAGGTTTGTCAGGCTTAATTGAAGAATCAAGTTGAATTAGTTATCACCTTAGTTAAATGTTACTCTGGATGCTCTCCAAAGTTGAAAATATGTACATAAAGAGACCCTAATGTAAATACACCTGCACCCCAGTTCAGAGTTTTTGCATGTGATTCTCTCACGCCCTCAGCTGTAAAATAGTTGGAGCAGTGTTGCTTTTGCTGGCTTGTCATTTCTAATCATTTTAATTTTTCAATATTGCATTAGATGCCCTTGTATTGTATGCTAAATCACGGTACATGCAATGGTGTTTAGAGAAGTATCCGTACCAAAGTGAAATAGGCTGTTGATGGTGGCTTTTGCAAAATGTAATGGTGGCAATTTGTCTGCTACTTTTGAATACTTTTTAAATAAAAGCACATCTGAACATCTGGGAAATCCAGTTGGTGAAATCTGGATCGTTGATTTATAGGCCAAATTTTTTGAATGTATTAAAAGTAATTTCAAATGAAAGCTTTATAATACAGCAAATAGAAAAAAAAACCAAAACCCTATTCTTTGTCTCAAGTATCTTTGTTTAAAATGTGGTGCTATGTATAAAGGATTGTGACTGCCTGTGAAAGGACTGTTGTCCAGATAAGTTAAGCTATAACAACAAAATAAGTATTTTTTTGTTATTATTTTAGGGTTAATCTAATCTAATGGAAACTACTGGAAAGTTTTCATTGAATAGGGAGTCATTTGGATTAAACACCAAGAAAGTTTACTGAAATAAAATGAAAGAAATATGCAGATAAAATAATGATGACACTTTCAGATCCTAAATCTGCTTGGTGTCCACAAAAGTTTCTCTCACAGTTTCTGTTTCATTCATTGCAGTGTTAGTACAGAGTGGTATTTTACTTTTAAGGCATTGCTGGAAATCTCCAGATGCTGTCAGCTGAAATACTGAAGAAAAAGATGTTGATACGAACTTCAGAGTTAGGGCTACAGTACTTCCAAGCCCAGGGCTTGGAAATAGGGCTACAAGATTTCCAAGCAACTGATGGATTAGTTTCTTTGCTGAACATGAACACTTTTTTTTTGCCTTTTCTGCAGATCTGTAGTCATAGTACTTGCTGTTAATCGTAGTATGTATTTGCCTGCAGTAGTAGGTCAGTGTTTTTAATACAGTGGTTTAAGGGCTGCTCGATAGAATTCTTTGTGATTTGTTTTTCCTTCACCGGCTTATTACCAATTTGTACTATTTGAAGCTCTAGTTCTAAACACTGTTCCTTGTTAATTACTCTCCACCAGTAGCAGTTCCATGTGGCTTATACTGGAGGTACTACAGCCATTGAGATTTACACAGGATAGGAAACAGCTGAGGTATTTCTGTAAGAGCCTAGACCAAATAACTTGTGTGTGTGATGCACATTTTAAGTGTAATACTTGTCCATCCTAAAACCTTGTGAATGCATTAAAAAAAAAGTAAACGTATTCTGTATTGGGTAAACAGTTCTGGTATCGGTAGATATATTTTGACATGTGTGTTGGTTTGCATTCTTTTTTATAGTCGGAAGAGTCCTTGTTCTTTGCCTTCAGTGGGCCTGATCCAAAGTCTCATGAAGCCTTTGTGCCTTGATTCAGACTTAGTGTTTGCTGTCTGTTCACAAGGCACAGGTGTAAAAGAAAACAAAGACTCAGACAATTTCTGTAAATCATTTATGTTACCTGTGCCATAATGTCAGATAAAGCTCTTTAATATGCATTAGGGAGAGATGGTAAGGGGCAGATAGTACTCCATGCAATACATTATACTGCAATATTAATTTGTCATTGTCTTCAAGATTGTCCTAAAAATAAAGGACAGTAAAAAAAAAATTACTCTGATTTTGCATATGGAAAAATTACACAATGCCATCTGTTCTTATTTGCATTTGTGTCACTGGTTGTGTGTGTGATCTAGCTGAAAAAGGTAAACTGACACTATTTTGTTTCTTTGTCTAGACACACTACTTTGGCCTTTGGTTTCTCAGCAAAAGCCAGCAAACCCGCTGGGTTGAACTGGAAAAGCCTCTGAAGAAGCAGCTGGACAAATTTGCCAATGAGCCTTTGCTTTTCTTTGGGGTAATGTTCTATGTGCCCAGTGTTTCCCGACTGCAGCAGGAGGTAACAAGGTATGTGATTTCTCTCTGTTCACACTATTGTGATATAGGTGGGAGGGAACGGACAGTTGCTCTGTTTCTGACATTCAATATTTGCTCAGGTATCATCTGGTTCTTTCCTTTCCTGATGATGGAAATGGGGGAAAGTGAGAGAAGTCACCACTTGATTATATCTGTTTCGAAAAAGAAGAAAAAAAAAAAAAAAAAAGCTGTATTGGTGAATGATTATACATGAACAACTGCAGAAACAAAAAGGGAATAATAGATGTATGTTTAAAAATCCGACATGAATTTTAAAGGGGACCATGGTGACTATACTCTTTTTCTGTAACTTCTACTGATTAAAAGGAAGCCATAGGCAAAGGATCTCTATATACAGTTTTAGTTTATTATTCTTAAGTCTACCTGTGCTTTGCTGAAAGTGAACTTTGGCATCTTTTCTGGGTTTTGCACATCCCACTCCTGATTTTTCCCCTTACACTTCACAAAAGGATTAAAATTGTTAGAGGGTGTTAGTACTTTAATTATGATCAGGGTGCACCTTTGCAAACAACTTCAGTGGGAATGACTCTTTTATTCAGAGCCCTGTGCTGCAGTTGTAATAATACGACTGTTTTGAGGGGCTATTCTTGTAAACCACATCACTGTGTGGTTTTTGCACATCTGTGCTGTATTTAAATAAAAAAAAAAAAAAAAGAAAGGGGGGAAAAAGCCCACCTCACCCAAAAAGGGGTGGGCTTGTTTTCTTTTTAACCAAAATTATTTCATTTATCTGGTCTAGAGCAAAGTTGCATCAGCACAACTAGAGGTAAAGTCTGGAATAAGTGGGTGAGGGCTACAGGGTGGCAGAAGCCTTCCCACTGAAAAAAAATGTTCTGTTGCTGCAAACCTGAAATTCACCACGTGATCATCATGTCTAAAACTAATGTACAAATAGTGGAGAAAGAGTGGCTTTAATTCTGGAAGGTGTGCAAGATGTGAAGGGTTTTTTATGTTGCAGATTGTGTATTTTATAGGATTTTTTCCTTAACACTGAACAGGAGAATTTACTTTGGTAGGATGTGAAAGATTTGCTTTGTAAAATGACAGCTGTCAAGCAGTCCCCTGACTACTGTATAAGCAGAACTCTTGCCAAATGGTGGGTTGAAAGTATCACAAAACTTAAGTTTCCCTGGGAATAGACTGAACGTCAATGCCTGTCTGTATCTGTGTGTTCCTGCTTTGTACCCGTTGGGAGGGGGAAGCCTCATACCTTTTTCTTCAGAATTATTTAACATGCAGTCAGAATGTCTGAAATGTTCTGTTGCTGCTTTTGTTAGCCCAATTCTGGGCTAGTTGTGTGCAAGGAAGCATTGTAGCTACTTGGATGCTATTATCTCTTCAAGCTGCAGCCTGCAGTGCTGATTGCTCGTTCATGGCTCACCTGCAGAGGTGTATTTGCTCATTCGGCCCAGGTTGGTAATAACAAAACATTTCAGTGACAATTGAACTTCACAGCACTCTCAGCTGGAGTGGCTGCTGAATTGTTTTTCTTTCTGAAGTGATTGATAACATAAGCTGCAGAGTCTTACAAGTGCCTCTTATGTTTCTCTAAATGTCTGTAGCAAAACCAGCAGCTTACTAATGGATCTCAGATACAGAATAGCCTGTTAAGATATTTTTTGTGTGTGTGTGTGCGCGCATTTGTATGAAGTGGAATTGCTTCACTGTAGACGATGTGATGGCAGCAAACCTTCAACTACAATTCTAGGTAGACGCAGTAAATCTCACGTTTGAGGCAATGAGTGGTGGGGACATGGAGAACTCTTCTGAAACAAATAGCGGAGAAAGGCTTAGTCTAAAGTGTGATTAGATGGACAGATGGGGATTTTTTTTTGTAGTTTTTTTTGGCTTTGCTCTTGGTAAACTGACTAAACATTTGTTTTGAAATTGAGACTGGCTGCT